>NC_139227.1:109828205-111028205 GCF_055691185.1 Crinia signifera
TCCCTGTGTAGATAACCAAGTAAGTGTGTGGGGATAATAAATATCACCACCAAGTGGCGCTGCTCCACTCAACCATGAATATCAAATAAGGCAATATTTGGAAAAAATAGGAAAATCCTTCTTTTAATGCCTTGTATGTTTTGTGGTGTATGTCCTTTATGAGTGTATCATTTAATGTAAATGCGCAATTTTTATTGTATATGACCTTTTTATTAAAAGAAGGATTTTCCTATTTTTCCCAAATATTGCCTCATTTGATATTCATGGTTGAGTGGAGCAGCGCCACTTGGTGGTGATATTTATTATCCCCACACACTTCCTTGAATATAAAGGAGGACAGATCAGCACAATTTACTTAATTTAATAGAAACTTTCGGCCTATGGTGAAAGAATAATTGTATCATTGGTCCTCAAGGCACACCGATGGTCCAGGTTTTAGGTCTAGCCAGGCTTAGGCACAGGTGACTCAGTCAGTTTGATTATACCATCTGTGAATAAGCAGGGATAGCCATAAAACCTGGACTGTTGGTGTGCCTTGAGCACCACTGCTCTAAGCAGATGTGATTCAAGAACGTTTACCACGGCCATAGCCAAATACAAATCAAGACTATGGGAAATATGTAATCATGTTCGAGTTCACTGGAGATGCGGGATCCCGGACGTTGTTTTAAAGCTTCAATCAGCAAGGCATGGTTTTTCTTTGCAAGGATTCTCTGTTTAAAAAAAATGCCCGAGTTCGGCCGTCATCCTGCACCACCGGCGAACTTGTTCCCCCATATGAGGGAGGATATGTGAAAGCCTCAACATAAATATACAGAAATGGACACATTTCTAGAAGCTGGAACGCATTGGTTTGGTAAACCTGGTTCCTGTCCAGCACACAATAACTCATCTTTCCATGGCCCTACATGTATGGATCAAGACCAGGGCCTGATTAAAGGTTCCAGGTGCCCAAGGATAACACACATGTAGCACCCCTTGTAATGCTGCTAAACACACATGGGTATGGGTACTCAGGGACTCACCAGTCATACTGCCCATGTACATGTAATGCTGCTATACACATGGGTATGGGCGCTCAGGGACTCACCAGTCATACTGCCCATGTACATGTAATGCTGCTATACACATGGGTATGGGCGCTCAGGGACTCACCAGTCATACTGCCCATGTACATGTAATGCTGCTATACACATGGGTATGGGTGCTCAGGGACTCACCAGTCATACTGCCCATGTACATGTAACGAAGGTTATACAACTGGCATGTAGGATATAATGCTTGAGGTGTGTGAAGGAGGCTTTGGCTTTAGGCTGCCCGGCTGGCGCTGTAGCACAATGTTCATAAAGTAATGGTTCCATCAGTAAGTTACACTGGCACAGCCATCTGGTCGTCACCTTAATAACTTTACCCCCCACAGTACATTGGGATGCATGGAATCAATAAGGCCTTCATTTTATTCCTCTCCCCCCAGCCTAAACAGCCTATTGTTAACCAGGCACTGATCAAGACAAAATAATAGCCAGGGGTTCATATAGAAGGGTGACAATGTATGCCACAAAGGATGCAGAATGCAAATTAGGGCCCCAAACCACCACCTAGAAGACCTCAGCTCATGTAACTAAACAGCGTCTGAGTGAAGTGGATTGTATGCCTTCCATGGTTACAAATGCCACTAGGTCAATATACCCACCATTTGTGAGTGGCAACAGAGGAGAGATGGTGCCAGGTAAGGGAGTAATTGTAAGATTAGCAGATTGGACACTGTACACAGTGTTGCCAAAAACAAATGATACAAAAACCTAAATTTAGTAATAAACTAAAACAAGGTCATCAAATTGCTAGACCACACCTTTAGTAAAGGGATACATAAGAATTACACATATTCTGTGGCTGGCTGACCACCTGCTTTTTATCAGCCCCAGAACCTGCGGAATTTCTGTGTGTCCCTTATTAATGGGATGATCTGGCTACGCTAGTTCTACGCTCAGCAGTCAGATATCTGTTTCCACAAGCCTTGTACAAATTAAAAGCAAACATCTGATCGTTGTCTATGAAGTAAAGCACATCGGCGTCACAGGCGTTACACAACAGAGCAGTGTAAAAAGAAAATTATAATCCATAATTGGGTAAATGTATACAGTACCTGCCAACGTCAACTAGAACAGTGACTAAGAATTATTTAAATGTAATTACGTTCCAAGGAATTTGTTATTGCCCAGAAAAACTGATTTGCCTACAGCAGGGGTGTCCAAACTTTTTGCGACAAAGGCCAGATTTGGTGAGGTGTTAATGTGTGGGGGCCGACCATTCAGCCTGACATTCTTTGAATTATTAATCACATCAGAATGGTTCCCCAGCCTTCCCCCATTCACTGTATGTCCCCCAGCCTGACCCTCCTTCACTGTATGTCCCCCACTCTGCCCCCTTCCTTCTCTGTATGTTTCCCAGCCCCTTGTGTGAGCCAGAGGACGGAGAGGCAAAGCAGGCACTGCAAGGACAGGAGATGCTTGGGCTCCTGCTGCTGCCCTCCTCCGCTCTGCATGTTACTGAAGCAAGCTTCCCCCTTGCTGCCCCCCTCCCCAAACACTGCTGTCACTGTGATTGTGGAGTATGGTGATATACGATTGCAGCAGCAGGGGTAGGACGCCAATCACATCTGACTGTGGTGGCAGGCACCTCCTCACTGCAGCAGACAGCAAGGTAAATGCGCGCTCGCCGGGGCCCCACCTTTAGTGTCCTGTGCTGTGCTTCCCGCATCTGATGCTCTGCCCGCTTCCAGCTGGAGGCTGCAGGCCACTTGAAATGACAGCACAGGCCACAATTGGCCCCCGGGCCTGACTTTGGACATGCCTGGCCTACAGGGTTAACTTGGAGAAAAGGTTCAAATGTTTTTAGCCTCCTAAGGGGTTATTCAATGTCGCTATTTCGTGGAAAAAAAAGAGGCAAAACAGCAACAATTACAAAAGAAAAGATGGATTTTGCAGGGGATTGTGGGGCTTTGCCTATAAAACAACAGCCCACAGCATTGTGGCTGCACCGTGCGTGATGTGTGCCGATTGATCCTGCTTAAGCCAGTCGCTCAGCAAGAGACCTGGGTCGCCCCGTGTATGGTGCTTTACACACTGTGGACCTTATTCAGGTCAGTTCGCAGCTAGTCTGCGTTCACACAGGGAGATGTTTTGTTAGTGTGCATTTCGTGCACATTCTGCACCCACCCAGCGGACAAGGGGGGGGGGCGGCACCGGGCAGCCTTATTAGCATATGGGAACACCCAGTATTTCATGAGCATTCTCATGCTAATTAGGCCATCACGTGTGTGTGTGTGCGCTACCTTACATATGCGTGCATCTTCCACATCTTTCGATGCCCTGCGAATGAATGTTACGGTGTAACATTCATTCGCAAGACCCTGCGAGCAAGTCAACCAGAATAACCCCCTCTATCTCCAGACGGAAAGTCTAAAGAAATACACACACACACACACACACACACACACACACCCAGCAATCCATTCCGTCCCTTTCCATTTCAGTTATTATTATTTTCCATGTGACCGTAGCTGTAGCACGTCCCCGTGTAATCCCTCGCTTCCTAGTTCATCTGCTCTGCTGTTCTATATTCAGCAGAGCCAAAACAATTTCATGACACCGACTGAAGCTTCTGATTTACTAATTATACCCTTTGCAAATGGCCCCACCAGTTTCTTGGAGCCGCGAGAACTAATGGCTGCTCGCCAGCGGAGATAATTGCATCTTGTTTTATTGTCACACAGCACCGCAGAGTCTCCCAGCCTCATACCTCCGCTCTCTTCGTGTGGAAACACCTGGTACGTTTTATATGCCATCTGAATACATATAAAACAATCTTTCACATACTTCGTAAAAATTTATAGGCAACATGGTTTTTAAGGTTGGTTCCTAGATTAAATCGCCATAATCCTTTAATCACAGGGTTTTAAAACAATGCCCAACAATTACTCATACAGTCAGTTCTGGTAAATGATCCCACGCACTAAACGTCTGGGCCCTGCAAACGCTGTACATGGACAAAGAAATACACATCGGAGATGGACGCCATTTCATGCTGCAGGTCACAACTAATAGGAGGCCATTTTGTTTCCATTGACTTATTGAAATAATTTGGCCAGCTAAATGCCGATTTGCCCTTTTCCGATCATTATGGGGGGGGACTGATCTTTGTGGCCGAGGACCTTTATTGCCCCATTCATGAACCAAACAAAAAGAGTAACAAGATGGATGAAGCGGTACACATGCTACAGGTAAGGCAATCGCACTATGGATGGTCCTAAAGGTTAATCCGCATTGGAGGAAAAAGTGGTAATTCTAGTTGGAAGAACATTGAAATAACATTTCTATGTTTTATTCGTAGGGAACAAGAGGATGAGGTGAAATAAGTTACTGAGAAAGTCACAATACTTCACCAAATTACTTATTGATATGTTGGATGGGGGCGAACACATTACTTAGGCCAGATGCACGAAACCTCAAAAAGCGATTAAGTGAAAACTGATAAACTACCATCCAGTAAGCTCCTAACTGCTATTCTACAGGATGGGTTTGAAAAATGACAGTTGGGAGCCGATTGACTGGTTGTTGATCACTATCCACGTTATCGTGTTTTGAAGCTTCGTGCATCTGGCCCTTTATCCCTGCAATTGGTAAAACATGAAAAGAGAACACTAAGAAAACATGGGGAGTATAATTTTAATGTAAATTGTACATTAATAGATTTTAAGCGCTCACGAGCAGGGCCCTCCTCCCTCACTTACACCTTCATCTTCTACCCACTGCCAATAACGACACCTAGCCTTTAGGTTTAGCCGACAGAAACTCATTTAGGTGGAACAATGACTGTGGAAACAATGGGCCAATAGGGTGTGAGAATCAGAAAGCGAGAGGATTTTGGGAGACTTTTCCAAAAAAATTTAAAAATCGGCAATCAATTACATGGCCAAATCAACCTGGTTTCGGAATGTCAATGATTGGCGCTTTCAAATATTGGGAAAATTCTCCCAAAATCTCCCACTTTATGATTCGCACGCCCTATTACATTTGTCCAAATGTTTCTTAACGATGACCTGCTACGTGCCACACTGTAAAAACACATTTTATTCATCTTCTTACCGTTTCTGTGACGCTAGGTACAGATTAGACGACACCACAAACGATGTAATGTCGTCATCAATTTCACTTGAACTGGCTGCTCTCCCTGACAGAGGACAATGCGAATGCACGGAAAACAATATTGCAAATAATATCGTTCAGTGGTCACATCCAAGAATATGTTTGTACAGATGACCGAGGCGGTGGATACCAACCCACAGGATATAGTGCGTACAGACTAAGCGATATGCATGAAAATATAATTAATGATGTTGAGCGTATCATTTAAAGCAATGTCTAATGTGTACCCAACTTAAGGCACTGAAACCCCCTGTGGCACCACAAAGAATGGGGCGGCTTGGCAAATGTTGGGTATACAATGCCAACAGGCTGCCAGGGGCTACTGAGGTGAGAAATGGCTGACATCCTGAAACACAGGGGCTGTGTTCCTATGAAGAAAGTGAACAAGGTGCATTTACAAGCCTTCAACAAATATTGTGACTGCGTGAAAGGAACACTACTACATTTACTTTAATTCCATATTTATTATGGAAGGCTAATGTGTATATAGAAGTCTCCAGCAGGTACAGACCACAGACTGCCCCAATGGTCATTTACAAACAAATCAACTGTGTGGAAGAGTCAACAGAAAGCGCAGCACTAACATGAGAAAATGACAGCACATAAATCTATTCGGGCAATAGCCAGATAGTTACAAGCTTCGTTCAATAGCTGCATGGTTGGATCATGGAAAAAACAGACAGAAATTCCTTTCAGACAGCTCATTTGTAAAACAGAGGTTCAGTGTTTGCTTGTGCTGTTTGTTGTGTGTGATTGCTGATTGTTCTCCTATGCTGTACACTTGTAGGAGTCACACTGTGTACATTACATACGTTGAACATCATCCTTTTAAATTCCTCTGACAAGTCTTGAACCACAAGCCAAGGTTGTGCATGCTGCATATAATTTGGTAGAAGTACAGTAATAATAAAAAAAAACTAAATTAAAATTGAAATAAAAATGAGATAGATGTGTGTGTGCGTTTTTAATTTATACCCCTTTTACACCAAAATCCCTGGTCGGACCCTGGTCTTTGAACATGGGAGTTTCCAGGGTTGGACCCAGCTTCATAGCCCATTTACACAGCACTGTGACCCAGGTCTGTGCCGTTTACACTGAACCTGGGTCAGCACTGCTTTTTCCCTATGGATGACATTAAAAATGTCCATTTAGGATAAACTGCCATCCAACTTTCCCTCAATGATTTAAAATAAAAATTAAAAGACATGTCTAGTTAGCATTGAAAAATGTTGGTTTGTTTATTTAGTAAAATATTTTTCAAAAACTTTTATTCATTGCTCAAGCGCACATAGCGGTATAAAAGTGCAACATCACCCATGTGCTTCCCCAGCCCCTTTCCCCCTGCAGCCGCAGACCGAATCTCCCATGTGCTCCCCCCCCAAAAAGGTACTTATGTAGTATCTGGGCATCCGATTTAGAAATCGGATCGCATCGCATGCGACCAAATCGTATGCGATGGTCAAGTCCATTTTAACATAGAATTCAATGGGAAAAAGGGGTCCTTTTCCTTTCCCCACTATCCAAGTGGGCATGGAGTTGGATATAAACCTGTGGCGAGCGTAGCGAGCCCCCGAGCCCGAAGCGTGGCGAGCCCCGCGAGGGGACACAGAATACTTTTTAAGAAATATGCGTCCCCTCGCGGGGCTCGTCACGATTCGGGCTCGGTGGCTCGCTGCGCTCGCCACACTATATAAAATCAACTCTATGCCCACTTGGATAGTGGGGAAATGAACAGGACCTTCTTAACATTGAATCCTATGCAAAATCGCATCGAATCGCATCGCATCTGATTGTATGCCTTAAGGTAAGGCATACAATCACAAAATCGGACGCCCAGATACTACATAAGTACCCCCAAAAAATATAATAATATAAATGATACTATATCCAATTATGATTTCTGTGTGCACCGCCCGTATCCTTCCTGGCTGCTGTCTATTGCCACTGCAGCGCACTGTGGAAAGGCGTCCAGCACTTCTGGTATCCTTTCAGTACTACCCAGATGTTCCAACCTGGGTTGGGACCATTTACACCGCTCATGACCCAGGTCCAACCAGTGTTCAACCCTGGTCAGGACCTGGGTAGCAGACCAGTGTTACTGGACCTGGGTTGACCCCTTTTACACCAACGCTGTCCTGGGTCCGACCTGGGTCCAACCTGGGTTATTCCTTGGTGTAAATGGGGTATAATTAACATATTTAAAGTCTAATATTAATGTGATAGTAACCGCAAGGTTTATAATTAGTGTTATAATAGTGTTCCCGCTCATAGGGCAGCTGCACATGTTCATATAACGAGTGGGCGTGACTGACAACCGTGCCACGCCCCCTCCCTAGCCACTCTTGTGGGGGGGGGCGGGGGATGCTGGGCTGCCTAAGCCTTCCTCTCACAGGGATATGATGTTATGCGCAACCACCACTTTTCCCACCTGGGAAACAGCAACCCGAATGTGGGCGGAGTACAGGGCAGGCAGTTTTAGCAGGTCACAGAAGACAGGGCAGGCAGGACACATTCTTCCGCTTATTAATTTAGGCAGGGCATGGTGCCTAGCTAAAACCGAAAGCATAGGGTCCCTTGATGGGGGCTGCCCGCCTAAATGTACTGATCCATATATGAACTAAACCCATTATTATGGCGATTATAGAGCCTCTTTATTTTTGTTCACAATATTTATTTATTAGCAGTTTCTTATATAGCGCACACATATTCCGCAGCGCTGTACAGAGAATATTTTAACATTCACATCAGTCCCTGCCCCAGTGGAGCTTACAATCTATATTCCCTACCACATGTATAGACACACACAGACATTCTAGGGTTAATTTTTGTTGGGAGCCAATTAACCTACCTGTATATTTTTGGATTGTGGGAGGAAACCGGAGTACCCAGAGGAAACCCACGCAAGCACGGGGAGAATATACAAACTCCGCACAGTTAGGGCCGTGGTGGGAATGGAACCCATGACCTTGGAGCTGTGAGGCAGTAATACCTCACAGCTCCATCACTACCTCATTACACCACACTATCACTACACCACAATATGGTTACTTATAACCCCTTTTACATCGCAAAAATAACCTGGGTCGACCCGATGTGAAAGAACCTTTTTTCAAATTTCCTCGGTCTAAGTTTCCCAGGTCATAGCCGATTGCTTTGCATTGTAGGCGGGTAACCCAGGTCACTCCCAGGGAAGGACCCGTGTCCAAGGCCCTCATTCTGGTTAGCGAACTCACCTGTACGTTTCCGCGAGGAGTTCCATGTCGAGGCACTGCGCAGGCGCATATGCACATGTATCTGATTGGTTGTCCATAGCAACATCCCATGTGAAATATAACTCCCATCTTAGTAACTTACACCCATTGGCTCACAAAGCTCAATTGAAAATAACACAATAAAAGACAAACACTTTATCCCTTACCCAGCATGCTCGAGACCAGAAGTATTTTGGAGAACGGCTTTTTCCGTATTTCGGAATAATTTTATATTTCCATGAGGTATATTGCATTTATGGGTACTTGTGTATTATCTGGGCGCCCGATTTTTTGATTGTATGCCTTAACTTAAGGCATACAATCAGATGCGATGGACCTGATTTTTACATTTGATCCAATGTTAAATGGTCCCTGAAACCCGATTTTACATTGGGTCCAATGTTCAATGCCCCCCAGACCCCACCCTGTTCATACCCCCACTATCAAAGTGGGCACAGAGTAGATTGTATATAGTGTGGCAAGCGCAGCGAGCCACCGAGCCTGAAGCGGGGCAAGGGGACGCGGATTACTTAACATGTATTCCGCGTCCCCTCCTTAGAAGGTGCTAAATACAAGTAGATTCTGATTGGTTGCCCATAGCAACATTCCATGTGAAATATAACTCCCACCGGTACTCTTTACATAGAAGGGCGGCCATCGCGGGCATCGCATGTACCAAAAAAATCGCATGCGATGCGACCGACGCGATTACCCATAGGGAACAATGTTAAATGTCCCAATTGACCCGATTTTCTATAGGGAACAATGTTTAAAGGCCCACAGAGGCCAAATAGGCACCCTGAAGTGTGAAATGACCCCCCCAATTGTTAACGCCACCCCACGATCAACGTCAACCCGAAGCGTGGCGAGCGTGGCGGTACGCGTCCTCCGACCTCTTCATACCCCCACTATCCACGTCGGCGTGGAGTTGAGAATAGAAAGTGTGGCGAGTGCAGCGAGCCACCGAGCCCGAAGCGTGACGAGCGCAGCGAGCCCCGCGCGGGACGTGGACACCTTCACAGGTATACGCGTCCCCTCGCGGGCTTCACAGGTGTCCGCTGCGCTCGCCACGCTTCGGGCTCGCTGCGTTCGCCACACTTTCTATTCTCAACTCCACGCCGACGTGGATAGTGGGGGTATGAAAAGGTCGCCACGCTTCGGGTTGACATTGATCGTGGGGTGGCGTTAACAATTGGGGGGGCCATTTCACACTTCAGGGTGCCTATTTGGCCTCTGTGGGCCATTTAACATTGTTCCCTATGGAAAATCAGGTCAATTGGGACATTTAACATTGTTCCCTATGGGAAATCGCGTCGGTTGCATCGCATGCGATTTTTTGGTTGCATGCGATGCGACCGACGCAATTTCTTTACCTTACGATGCCCACGATCAAAATCGTGGGCGCCCTTCTAGGTAAAGAGTACCCTCCAACCTTCGTAAATTTCCTCCAATTAATTTACTTTCATAGCCATCTTCTAAGGGCCATTTCTACAAAGCTTCAGGTAAAACTCAGGTGAAGAGAGCGTTTCACCCTAACATTTAAAAAAAAAAAAAAAATTTTACGTAATAACAAAAAAAAAAAAATTATTCTCGCAATAAAATAATTGTTGGTCCGATGTAAAGTCTAAAGCAAGACTGGAAAAATTTCTGGCGCTACCCAAGTTTTTATGACACGAGACATTTTAGAAATCATTCCAATAACTTGGGAGCTCATATTAACAATAGCTAGATTTAATGCATAACTTCATTACTATTCTCAGCCTACACCTGGCACAGACATCAATACTATTGTTTCCACAAGCACACGATAGGTTGGGCCTGACTTACAGCAACGGTCACACCTTCACATACCAGTGCTCTGTTACAGCACGCATGGTACAGCTCTCAACATGGTAAATAAAGGATATTCTTACAGCGCTGTATAAGCTGATCCCTGACAGATTTTACCATTCATACCATCTCCAGAAGACTCAAGTGGAGATTTCGGGGCCTCAGCAGAAACATTAGTGAAAGTGAGGCTCCGGGACCTTGTGGAGTCTGGGTGCATTCACACAACCGCATGTTGCAGCAAGTACAGACACATGACAAAGCAATCGGACTATGATTTATAAACCTACGATGTAAGGAAGATCACCTCACCTGCGTAGAGGAAGGCAGATCATGAGCAAGTTTATATGGCGCTGTGGAATATGGAGGTTATTTTGGTTGACCTTTTGACTGCTGACCTAGCCATTGTTGGCCTAATGCTTGGTTCGACCTTCCAACCCTGTCAACCTATTTCATGTGTTGAACTCAGCCATGTCTACCTTCAGTGGTTGACCCAATGCATGTCGACCTAATGACCCTATAGAGCTTATTATCCGGTCCGATCCTATGGGCGCTCCCATGCGGATCCTATAGATCATTCGTGCAGCACATACGATCCATCGGAATCGGAGCCACCAGTGGCACACGGCGGGCGCTTTGTAAGTACCACGCAATGAATCACATGGGAAGGAGACCTCATGCGGAGCTACCGGGGGATCACAATGGGTCCCAGAGACAAGTCGGACCCATGTATGGGGGCATTAATTATTTATTTGCAAAGTGATTTAAAGGGGGATATTCAATCGCCGTCGAGCATCTCCCGTGGGGGAGATGCTCGACGGGCCCTATTCAATGCTGTCTTCCCCGACAGCTTTGAACAGGGTTTCCTGGCAGAACGAGCCCGACATCTCTAGCTGTCGGGCTCGTTCTGCCGAGAACAGCCGGGAAGTGACGAGCTGCCGGCTGCATCTCGTCACTTCCTGGCAGCAACTCGCGGCCACGCCC
Source organism: Crinia signifera (assembly GCF_055691185.1). Taxonomy (NCBI): domain Eukaryota; kingdom Metazoa; phylum Chordata; class Amphibia; order Anura; family Myobatrachidae; genus Crinia; species Crinia signifera. The sequence goes on from NC_139227.1 coordinate 109,839,475, forward strand.
CCTTCTCGTCCCGCTGCAGGCGGGACATTGAATCCCGCCTGCATGTTCTCGGTCGAGCTGACCGAGAACGGGACTGGGTCACGGCAGGCGAGCAAGCTCGTCTGCCGTGACCCGAAGATTGAATACCCCCCAAAGTCAGGGACAGTTTCCTGACCTACATTTCCCCAACCTTCTTGTACCCAGCTGTCTCATAATTGACTAATGACTTAAGGCCCCCATATATTAGGCCGACAAGTCGGACCTAATGTTACTGACAACTCCCCGGGGGGCTCACACAGGATTTGGCACTTGATGTGCCAAGTTTTGCATGTGACTGCGCAAGCACAGTCTAATGCCGGGCAGCGTCTAAACAGTCGCTGTACTCAACCCCAGCGTGCGGCCTGCGCAGCGCGACTAGGTCATGCCACCAGAAATCTCACTGCCCGCTCCCACCGCCACTTGGGCAGCTCCACTTCCCATCTCCACACCCGGCGACTGCCGCACCGCTGCTGCCTGCCCTGTAAGTTAATGTGGGGGACGGGGGGGGAGTTTTTCTTTTAGGGATGCCAATCCTGGGATTGAGCATTTTTGAATCCCAATTCCCAGGATTGAAATATATGCCCCGGGATTGGCATCACCGCATGTATCATACAAATAGTGGACAAATTGATTTTTACACTACAATTTTAATTTTCCATTTAACCATGTATCTATATCTGTGCACTTTTTACATCTGCCCCACCTGCAGCATGGTTTTCCCCAGTTGCTTCCTTTTTTGTCTTACGTACAAACATGTATCAAGTCCATTGCGCTAACTCTGGCAGTTTGGACAATGGAGTATGCACACAGGGAAAGGAGAGCACAATCCTGACTTTTCGGACACATCTTGGGCAGAAAGGTAGAACTTGTCTTTAGAATATTAGCATCCTGAAATAGTTGTTGCAGCACAGAGTGTTTGCAGCTCTGGAAGTCAGTGAGAATGTAATCACTACTTTAAAAGGTAATGGCATGATTCCTGTAAAAGTTCAAATGGAGTCTCCATGGGGTCAGATGTTATGGTGCCAGAAGATGGAGAAATGTCACCTTTGGATTTATGTCACCTGGAGAAATATCACATTTGGATTTATGTCACCTGCATGAATCTTATGACAAATGAATATGCTACTAATTCATTGTGTAGTAATTACCTTAAGGCAGAATCCTGTACTTTCAGTGTATTCCCTGCCAGGCCGTTGTTACAGAAACTCCTGAGTGTGATTGATTAAGGAAATACTTACTGCTTTCTTCCTAAACGTACACCACTCGCAGACAATTGTCCACATTGTGTAAAATACCTTCGCTATGAGCAGTTGATTCTTTATTTAACAGATTGTGTTTGGTACAGATGTGTCCTCATACACCCAGCCTTAATACACCCTGCAGCGCAAGATGCCCGGAGAAAATACGCCGCTGGGTCCTGCGCAAATTTGCGAACAACCGGAGATTTTTTTTTGTTTGTTTTTTTACAAAAATTACCCAGGAGACTCTGCTGATTTGATATAGGTTGTATATTGTACGTGTTTTGGAAAAACGGTCCCGCTGCCACATTGTCGCACTCTGTACAGATCCACATTAATCAGCAACGGTCTCCTCCCAACATCCTAATTGCATTGAGCTAGAACAGTGATGGCGACCCTTGACACTCCAGCTGTTGTTGAACTACCCATCCCAGCATGCCCTGCTACAGTTTTGCTATTTGGCCATGCCAAAACTGATGCAGGGCATGCTGGTATGTGTAGTTCAACAACAACTGGAGTGTCAAGGTTAGCCATCACAGAGCTAGAAGATTCCAAAGAGTGCTGGCACGCCAAGAGGGGCTGTTTGGTGCCACCGCAGCCACGGTGACAGAACTCATCTGTACATGCAAATGCAACCTGTATTTTCCTTGCATGCAACAAAAATAAATAAATACACTGCAACAGTGTTTGTTCCAAGACTATACTGCTTTTATATTACTATTAGCTCCTTACTGTGAATCAGGCCTTTTGTGTGTGAAGTCTTCTTACTTTGGTATTCTACACTGCTGGCATGCGGCCTATTTCTGGAGTCTTCATAATCTTCTCAAAAATCATTGTATCCTCAAATCACTCTATCTGGGTGCGACAAATTGTAACAGGAGAAAACCTTTCTAGGTCTATGTAGACTCCTAGTAAGTCTCCTAGGACACGGGCTACATGGACAGAGAGCTCATCATAACCAAGAGATCTATGCCCTTCGGACAGAATAGCATGTACTTTCCATGGGCTGAATGCACACGAATCCCCATGTATCCTCTGTCGCTAGTCATGGGACTAAAGTGAGGCTGTAGAAAAATGAAAGGTCTTAGTAGCGTACCCATGACATTTCCCTCAGCCAAACATTGCATTGGCGCTACACTCAGTCTTCTCAGGAGCTGTTTGGCAGAATCCTATTGATGCCTTGTTTATATTTGGCCAAGACAGCAATCGCTACCCATCACATCCACATTCGCGACTTGTCCGATCACTCCAAATCATACCAGGGACTGTCCTGTTGGCTTTCAAGTTTCCCAAAAGCTAATAGACAATCGGCTTAAAGCCTATGGCCCCGGATTGTGCTGGCACGGGGGGCCAGCCTATGGCCCAGATTGTGCTGGCACGGGGGGCCACAGCCTCTGGCCCGGATTGTGCTGGCACGGGGGACCAGCCTCTGGCCCGGATTGTGCTGGCACGGGGGACCAGCCTCTGGCCCGGATTGTGCTGGCACGGGGGACCAGCCTCTGGCCCGGATTGTGCTGGCACGGGGGACCAGCCTATGGCCCGGATTTTGCATGACCAGCAAGAAACTCAAGCAGTATGAACCACCCACCCCCCCACCCAGCAACCTGGCTCCAAGCAGTATGAAGCTGCCCACCCAGCAACCCTGTCGCCTGTAAATGTAAGTAAATGCGGGGCGGCCAGGGTGGGTTTTTATTAGGAAAGCCAATACCGGGATTGAGCATTTTTCAATCCCGAATCCCAGGATTGAAAAAACGCCCCGGGATTGGCTTCCCTAGTACGCATCACAAACCGCAACGCAATCGCTGATCCATTTGCAAAAAACGAACAATTGAACAGTTTTTTTGTTCCCACCAGGTTACGGCTTCCACTAATCCGCTAGAGAACCAAGCTGGAAGTGGCCAGTGGTGACATCAGAGACTTACTCCGAAAACATCTGGGCATGCCGTGTTCTCACAAAGACTCCCAGAAAACACACTACGTTTCCGCCCCTAAATGCCAGATTCCTGTCAAACTGACTGCTGTGCATAGATATGTATTTGATAATTGCTGCTGTGCACACACAGTTGTTTGATAATTGAACAGATTGCAAATTCTCTATATAGTGATCCACGGTAAATTAGGCCCTGTGGTTGGTAGTAGACAGTTACTAACGGCTGTTGGTGCGGCGGCTCATAAGGTCATAATTATGATCTGGCCTTAACTCCCTCTCCCTACTGTGTTCAAAGCGCACCGTTTTATCTCTTACAGGTGAATTGGGTGGAGGTGCCCTTCGATGTGAATGTTCATAGGGAAAAGTTCTGTTTAATGCAGGTACCGCAGATAACTGGTTCAACGCATTACCTGCTCTTGCTTTTTCCGGACCCAATCTTTGTGCTGTTCTTCGGCGAGACGTTTTTTCTGTTCTTTTTTCTGCTGCTGTTTTCTCCTTTCCTCCTCTTGTCTTACTTCCTGTACAATCGAATCAGAATAAACAGCGTTGCAAGTGAGATCCCAATTACAAAGTAAAATTAATATTTTCTTTAAACATCAGTATCTGTAATCAATAACATAAAACAGAGTTATCAAAAAGGAAACAAAAACAGTAGCCAACAATTTGAGCGATTTGAACGATAAATTGTTCAACCATGCTCCGTTGATGAAAATTCCCTGGTTTTGCTACAAGCTGTAAGGATAGAAATTCTATACATTAAAATAAATAAATAAAAAAAAAAAAATATATATATATATATATATATATATATATCACAAACACACACACCTACCTCCGATATTTTCTTTTGCAGCTCAACGCGACCTTTTCTTTCTTTGCTGAGAAGCCACATTTCCCAGGGAGAGAGCTTCAAATCAGCCAGAGATTGTTCAATCGGCATACTGTTCTGTCCTTTAACTTGATTACTGCAAACAAGCATTTTTGTAGCACAATGTAAATGACTGGCTATTGTGTAGTGGCAATTTAATTCCCATGAGTTGCCGGCATTCAGACCATTTCAATAACCAACATTGCATGTTTTCCATCACACTGACACTATACTAATCACATTCCCCCCAGTGAGATCACACCGACGCTATAATAAATCACATTCCCCCCAGTGAGAGCACACCAACACTATAATAATCACATTCCCCCCCCAGTGAGATCACACCGACACTATAATAATCACATTCCCCCCAGTGAGATCACACCGACACTATAATAATCACATTCCCCCCAGTGAGAGCACACCGACGCTATAATAATCACACTCCCCCCAGTGAGAGCACACACCGACGCTATAATAATCACATTCCCCCCAGTGAGAGCACACCGACACTATAATAATCACATTCCCCTAGTGAGAGCACACCGACACTATAATAATCACATTCCCCCCAGTGAGAGCACACCGACGCTATAATAATCACATTCCCCCCAGTGAGAGCACACCGACACTATAATAATCACATTCCCCCAGTGAGAGCACACCGACACTATAATAATCACATTCCCCCCAGTGAGAGCACCGACACTATAATAATCACATTCCCCCCCCAGTGAGATCACACCGACGCTATAATAATCACATTCCCCCCAGTGAGAGCACCGACACTATAATAATCACATTCCCCCAGTGAGATCACACCGACGCTATAATAATCACATTCCCCCCAGTGAGAGCACACCGACACTATAATAATCACATTCCCCCAGTGAGATCACACCGACGCTATAATAATCACATTCCCCCCAGTGAGAGCACCGACACTATAATAATCACATTCCCCCCCCAGTGAGATCACACCGACACTATAATAATAATCACATTCCCCCCAGTGAGAGCACACTGACGCTATAATAATCACATTCCCCCCAGTGAGAGCACACTGACACTATAATAATCACATTCCCCCAGTGAGAGCACACTGACGCTATAATAATCACATTCCCCCCAGTGAGAGCACACTGACACTATAATAATCACATTCCCCCCAGTGAGAGCACACTGACACTATAATAATCACATTCCCCCCAGTGAGAGCACCGACACTATAATAATCACATTCCCCCCAGTGAGATCACACCGACACTATAATAATCACATTCCCCCCAGTGAGAGCACACCGACGCTATAATAATCACATTCCCCCCAGTGAGAGCACACCGACGCTATAATAATCACACTCCCCCCAGTGAGAGCACCACGACGCTATAATAATCACATTCCCCCCAGTGAGAGCACCGACACTATAATAATCACATTCCCCCCAGTGAGATCACACCGACACTATAATAATCACATTCCCCCCAGTGAGAGCACACCGACGCTATAATAATCACATTCCCCCCAGTGAGAGCACACCGACGCTATAATAATCACATTCCCCCCCAGTGAGAGCACACCGACGCTATAATAATCACATTCCCCCCAGTGAGATCACACCAACACTATAATAATCACACTCACCCCCCAGTGAGATCACACCAACACTATAATAATCACACTCACCCCCCAGTGAGATCACACCGACACTATAATAATCACACTCCCCCCAGTGAGAGCACACCGACACTATAATAATCACACTCCCCCCAGTGAGAGCACACCGACACTATAATAATCACATTCCCCCCAGTGAGTTCACACCGACCCTATAATAATCACATTCCCCCCAGTGAGAGCACACCGACGCTATAATAATCACATTCCCCCCCAGTGAGATCACACCGACACTATAATAATCACACTCCCCCCAGTGAGATCACACCGACGCTGTAATAATCACACTCCCCCCAGTGAGAGCACATCGACACTATAATAATCACATTCCCCCCAGTGAGATCACACCGACACTATAATAATCACATCCCCCCCAGTGAGATCACACCGACGCTATAATAATCACACTCCCCCCAGTGAGAGCACACCGACACTATAATAATCACACTCCCCCCAGTGAGATCACACCGACGCTGTAATAATCACACTCCCCCCAGTGAGAGCACACCGACACTATAATAATCACACTCCCCCCAGTGAGAGCACCGACGCTATAATAATCACACTCCCCCCAGTGAGAGCACACCGACGCTATAATAATCACATTCCCCCCAGTGAGATCACACCAACACTATAATAATCACACTCACCCCCCAGTGAGATCACACCGACACTATAATAATCACATTCCCCCCCAGTGAGATCACACCGACGCTATAATAATCACATTCCCCCCAGTGAGAGCACACCAACACTATAATAATCACATTCCCCCCAGTAAGAGCACACCGACGCTATAATAATCACATTCCCCCCAGTGAGAGCACACCGACGCTATAATAATCACATTCCCCCCAGTGAGATCACACCGACGCTATAATAATCACATTCCCCCCAGTGAGATCACACCGACGCTATAATAATCACATTCCCCCCAGTGAGATCACACCGACGCTATAATAATCACATTCCCCCCAGTGAGATCACACCGACGCTATAATAATCACATTCCCCCCAGTGAGATCACACCGACGCTATAATAATCACATTCCCCCCAGTGAGATCACACCGACGCTATAATAATCACATTCCCCCCAGTGAGAGCACCGACGCTATAATAATCACATTCCCCCCCAGTGAGAGCACACCGACGCTATAATAATCACATTCCCCCCAGTGAGATCACACCGACACTATAATAATCACATTCCCCCCAGTGAGAGCACACTGACACTATAATAATCACATTCCCCCCAGTGAGAGCACACCGACACTATAATAATCACATTCCCCCCAGTGAGAGCACCGACGCTATAATAATCACATTCCCCCCAGTGAGAGCACACCGACACTATAATAATCACATTCCCCCCAGTGAGAGCACACCGACGCTATAATAATCACATTCCCCCCAGTGAGAGCACACCGACGCTATAATAATCACATTCCCCCCAGTGAGATCACACCGACACTATAATAATCACATTCCCCCCAGTGACAGCACACCGACACTATAATAATCACATTCCCCCCAGTGAGATCACACCGACCCTATAATAATCACATTCCCCCCAGTGAGAGCACACTGACACTATAATAATCACATTCCCCCCAGTGAGAGCACACCGACACTATAATAATCACATTCCCCCAGTGAGAGCACCGACGCTATAATAATCACATTCCCCCAGTGAGAGCACCGACGCTATAATAATCACATTCCCCCCAGTGAGAGCATCACACCGACGCTATAATAATCACATTCCCCCCAGTGAGAGCACACTGACACTATAATAATCACATTCCCCCCAGTGAGAGCACACCGACACTATAATAATCACACTCCCCCCAGTGAGAGCACACCGACACTATAATAATCACATTCCCCCAGTGAGAGCACCGACGCTATAATAATCACATTCCCCCCAGTGAGAGCATCACACCGACACTATAATAATCACATTCCCCCCAGTGAGATCACACCGACGCTATAATAATCACATTCCCCCCAGTGAGAGCACAGACACTATAATAATCACATTCCCCCCAGTGAGAGCACCGACGCTATAATAATCACATTCCCCCCAGTGAGAGCACACTGACACTATAATAATCACATTCCCCCCAGTGAGAGCACCGACGCTATAATAATCACATTCCCCCCCCAGTGAGAGCATCACACCGACGCTATAATAATCACATTCCCCCCAGTGAGAGCACCGACACTATAATAATCACATTCCCCCCAGTGAGAGCACCGACACTATAATAATCACATTCCCCCCAGTGAGATCACACCGACACTATAATAATCACATTCCCCCCAGTGAGATCACACCGACACTATAATAATCACATTCCCCCCAGTGAGATCACACTGACACTATAATAATCACATTCCCCCCAGTGAGATCACACCGACACTATAATAATCACATTCCCCCCAGTGAGAGCACACTGACACTATAATAATCACATTCCCCCCCAGTGACAGCACACCGACACTATAATAATCACATTCCCCCCCAGTGACAGCACACCGACACTATAATAATCACACTCCCCCCAGTGAGATCACACTGACACTATAATAATCACATTCCCCCCAGTGAGAGCACCGACACTATAATAATCACATTCCCCCAGTGAGAGCACCGACACTATAATAATCACATTCCCCCCCAGTGACAGCACACCGACACTATAATAATCACACTCCCCCCAGTGAGATCACACTGACACTATAATAATCACACTCCCGCCAGTGAGAGCACACCGACACTATAATAATCACATTCCCCCCAGTGAGATCACACCGACCCTATAATAATCACATTCCCCCCAGTGAGAGCACACCGACGCTATAATAATCACACTCCCCCCAGTGAGAGCACCGACACTATAATAATCACACTCCCCCCAGTGAGAGCACCGACACTATAATAATCACATTCCCCCCAGTGAGAGCACACCGACCCTATAATAATCACACTCCCCCCAGTGAGTTCACACCGACACTATAATAATCACACTCCCCCCAGTGAGATCACACCGACACTATAATAATCACATTCCCCCCAGTGAGAGCACACACCGACGCTATAATAATCACATTCCCCCAGTGAGAAACCCCCCCCCCCCCCAGTGAGAGCACCACACTGACACTGTATTACCAAGGCTACAGGGAACACGTTAATATGGGGAAAAGAGAAATAAAACCTTTATACAATAAGATAGGAGTATGGAGCATGGCAGGTTTTCTATAGATTACCATATATACTCGAGTATAAGCCTACTTTTTCAGAACATTTTTAATGCGGAAAAAAGCCCCCTCGGCTTATACTCGAGTGAGGGTCCCACTTGTGTCAATAAGTTTTCCCAGTTTTTTGTTGTAAAATTAGGTGCCTCGGCATATATTCGGGTCGACTTATACTCGTATATATATGGTATACAGGTACTAGATGTAGCGCTGAACATGGCATTTATTAATTTACTGGTGCTTTCAATGAATGTTTCCTATCTGCTGTAAGCAAGTGAAAGTATCTCCTGATGACTTCTAGAAGCAGGATTTCTAGGTGCTAGATAATGAAATAAATAGGGCCTCTATACCGGAGCTGGACAGTTCTCTCAGGGTTTGGGAATTTATATAGTCAGCACGGATGGTGTAATGGTTAGCATTACTGCCTCACAGCACTGAGGTCATGGGTTCTATCCCCACCATGTGTTATATATACAGGGCAGCACGGATGGTGTAATGGTTATAGCATTACTGCCACACAGCACTGAGGTCATGGGTTATATCCCTACCATGTGTTATATATACGGGGCAGTACGGATGGTGTAATGGTTAGCATTACTGCCTCACAGCACTGAGGTCATGGGTTCTATTCCCCCCATGTGTTATATATACGGGGCAGTACGGATGGTGTAATGGTTAGCATTACTGCCTCACAGCACTGAGGTCATGGGTTCTATCCCCACCATGTGTTATATATACAGGGCAGCACGGATGGTGTAATGGTTATAGCATTACTGCCACACAGCGCTGAGGTCATGGGTTCTATCCCACCATGTGTTATATATACGGGGCAGTACGGATGGTGTAATGGTTAGCATTACTGCATCACAGCGCTGAGGTCATGGGTTCTATCCCCACGATGGGTTATATATATATATACTGGGCAGTACAGATGGTGTAAAGGTTATATTACTGCCTCACAGCACTGAGATCATGGGTTCTATCCCCACCATGTGTTATATATACGGGGCAGCACGGACGGTGTAATGGTTAGCATTACTGCCTCACAGCACTGAGGTCATGGGTTAGATTCCAATCTGTCTAAGTTTGTATATTCTCTCCGTGCTTGCGTGGGTTTCCTCCGGGTACTCCAGTTTCCACCCACAATTCAAAAATGTACTGAAAGGTTAATTTTTGTTGGGAACCAATTATAACCTAAGTGCATGTACAAGCTGAAAGGAGTATTTATATACAGTAAGCTTCACTAGGGCAGGAACTGAGGTTAATGGTGATATACGATCTGTAAAGCACTTCAGAATGTGTGCGTACTATATAAATAACAATGATAATATATTGATTACTCATTAAAAAAAATAAGGATTGGTAATTTTTTTTATCATGCAGAATTTACCCAATTCCTTGTCAAACTGGTTATCAACAATCAGCAAATCAGACCAGATTGACACTGATGTATTGCCCGAATTAGACAAATAAAATACCTATAGGACTGTGCAGGAGAAGACTGAAAGGCCGAGCAATTTACTCCTGGGACAAAACCCCCAGGGGTGCACAAATGTATTAAGATTTTTGCATGAGGGTAAAAAAAAAAAGGGTACATTTACTAAGATGGGAGATCCAACGAAGATAAGATGTTGGCAATAGCAACCAATCAGATTCCACGTCTTATTCATTAGCACCTTCTAGAAGATATTTGATTGGTTTCTCATCTTCAATAGGACTTTTATTATTTACATATGGTGTAAAATTCAATGAATAAAATTACCAAGGGTTCCTTGTTTCGCCGTCATATTTATTTGAATGGAGAACCTGCTCTTCAAAGGGACTGCGAAAGCCATCATGACATATTGGTGACAATGAAGAATAGGTGGAGTCTCTGGTGCTGCTGACATCACAGCTCTTTGAGCGCTCCACTACCGCCTCTGCTCGGATATCCTTCTGGGGAGTGGAATGAGACCGGCGACTCTCAGCAGAACGTGCATTAGTGGTAGAGGAAGACATCGCCAATTTCCCAAGGACCTGAAAGAGAAATAGGAAATATTTATAGAATGGACGACACATGAAATAGGTTGACAGGGTTGGATCGTCGACAATAGCAAGGCAGATAGTCAAAAGGTTGAGTTTCTTTACCCCATGCTGTTTTGAATCGCGTCGTGCTAGAGTATCAGAATGTTTAGCACAGCACCCCTTAGGCCAAACATTTCTTATTGAGAAATTAAAACCAAAGTAAACTCAGTAAATTGCGTTTCTATGTCATCCCTATGGTCAGTCACAGGATTCACTTCCGTTTGTCCACAAACGTTACGATTGGCACTAGTTTTTCTTTACCATAATTAATTTTCAATTTTAAATTGTTCTGAACCAACAACCCAGGGCACCTCTGCAAGTTTGGGGTGTGGGGTTTAAATGCCTTGTTAGAAGCAAGGGGGGATTTCCAGGTTTTCTGTTCTTTTTCCGTGTGAAAGCCTCACACAGGCCCTTATTCAGGTCTGATCGCAGTACAAATTTGTTCTCAAAATGGGCAAAACCAAGTGCACTGCAGGTGGGGCAGATGTAACATGTGCAGAGAGAGTTAAATTTGAGTGGGGTGTGTTAAAGCTGAAATCGAAATTGCAGTGTAAAAAATAATGCAGCCAGTATTTACCCTGCACAGAAACAAAATAACTCACCCAAATCTAACTCTCTGCACATGTTACATCTGCCCCACCTGCAGTGCACATGGTTTTGCTCATTTTGAGTACAAATTTGTACTGCGATCAGATATGAATAAAGGCCACAGTGTTAAGCTGGCCATGCACTAGAATAGTGGTTCTTAACCTCGGTCCTCAGGGACCCCCAACAGTGCACGTTTTCAAGGTCACCCGGCAGGTGCACAGATGCATTCATTATTCGGGGCACTTTTTAAAAGATCACAGGTGGAGCTAATTAGGTCACCTGTGAGGAGACCTGGAAAACATGCACAGTTGGGGGTCCTTAGGACCGAGGTTGAGAACCAATGCACCAGAACGCCCTGCATACGACCTGATCACATATGACCTGCTTACGACCACAAGCAAAGCCAACTGATCATATGTGCAGCACACATGACCAGTGGAGCGACCTCTCGACCCTTCGGGACCGCACATCGTATCGATGCACACAATCGGTCACACGACCAGTTGAAATTGTGCGCTCGGCCCGAATATCGTTCTAGTGTATGGCCACCCTTAGATGGGAACACACAGTACTGTAGCACCCACCAGAGGAGGGGTGTTAGCACAGGTGCATTAGGATGCCATAGGGATATTTCAGACGTATTAATAAGACTCGTTGTACTGTCACTAAGGCAAACTGTGGAGGCATTAGTCATTGCAATATTCCCATGGACAGCATATAAACTTACAGGAACTCCCTCAGCTCACCAAGGGAAAAGCTCTGGCACCCAGTACTCTATGACTCTTCTCGGTACAGGGACGCGGCTCAGACGACGTCTCTCATCACCGGACTCCCACGGACAGCTCGGTGCTCTCACCGGAGGAACATCACCAGCAGATAGCACCACAAAACAGGCATAGCCAGCATTCAAAATGGCGGGGACTGGTAACAATTCCCGTCGACCATTGCGAGGGCTGACCAATGAGCGCTGACGCTCTCAGACGCTGCTGAAGCCCCTCCTGGCGACAGAAACCGTCCGTCGCTGTGTCCTTGGCAACGCGTCACGCTCCAGGTCTGCAGCTCCTTAGCAACCGGTGGCAGCTGCCGGAAGTGCTGCCGGCCTGAGCTGTGTACTCACTGGCAGCAGCAAGCGGGGCTGTCAGCACTGCCTGGTGCTCTGTAACTGGCAGCCTTATGGGGTAGTTGTGCGCACACAGGCAGCATTATAGCAACACAATTTCACATTTAGCTCATATTATTGCATCAGATGTCTATTAACATTGTGTACAGGAGGCTGGGGGCATTTCAGCAGCTCCCACAGTGCTGAGCATGTCCCCAGAGTGACAGCAAACAAGGCTTCCTGGTGCATCGTCCCTCAAAGCCGTGCTCCCTTTCGCTGGGGCCACGGCCCTTTTGCGGTCGTGCAAAGGATCACAGTCATTGATGGTCTGCCGACGATATTGAATACTCTTACCATCGATGCGGTATAACCAGATGGTTATACCGCATCGATGGTAACTATACGGCTGATATTTTTTTCTTTCCCTGTAGTTTTCACACAATTTACGCCCATCGGGCCGATAAATCATGTGAAAAGTGCCATATCGGATAGGTGACTAATCTCCGATTCTGATCCAATACAGCAGGGGTGTCCAAACTTTTTGCGACGAGGGACAGATTTGGTGAAGTGTAAATGTGTGGGGGCCGACCATTCAGTCTGACATTCTTTGAATCATTAATCACATCAGAATGGTCCCCCACTCTGCCCCCATTCACTCTATGTCCCCCAAGCCTGCCCCTTCACTCTATGTCCCCCAGCCTGCTCCCATTCACTCTATGTACCCCAGCATGCACCCCCCCCCCTTCACTGAATGTCCCCCACTCTGCACCCATTCACTCTTTCCCCCAGCCTGCCCCCATTCTCTTAATGTCCATCAGTGCCTCCATTCATTGTATGTCCCCAAGCCTGACCCTCCTTAACTGTATGACTCCCATTCACTGTATGACCCCCATTCACTATGTATCCCACTCTGCCCCCATTCACAGTATGTCCCCCAGCCTGCCTCTGCTCCCCCTTCTCTGAATGGCCATCACTGCCCCCATTCACTGTATGTCCCCCAGCCTGACCCTCCTTCACTGTATGTTCCCCACTCTGCCCCCTCCCTTCTCTGTATGTTTCCCAGCCCCTTATGTGAGCCAGAGGAAGGAGAGGCAAAGCAAGCACTGCAATGACAGGAGATGCTTGGGATCCCGCTGCTGCCCTCCTCAGCTCTGCATGTTATGGGAGCAAGCTTCCCCCTTGCTGCCCCCCTCCCCAAACACTGCTGTCACTGTGATTGTGGAGTAGGGTGATATACAATTGCAGCAGCAGGGGTAGGACGCCAAACACATCTGACTGTGGCGGCTGGCACCTCCTCACTGCAGCAGACAGCAAGGTAAAGGTGAGCTCACCGGGGTCCCACCTTTAGTGTCCTGTGCTGCGCTTCCCACATCTGATGCTCTGCCCGCTTCCAGCTGGAGGCTGTGGGCCGCTTGAAATGACAGCACAGGCCACAATTGGCCCCCGGGCCTGATTTTGGACATGCCTGCAATACACGGTCTCGTATGCGATTTGGAGATCATCATGGCCAGCACACTAGGACCGCATATGGGGCCTTATTCTAGTTCACTCTTTGACAAAATCCTTCTTAGATGGACAAAACCATGTGCACTGCAGGTGGGGCAGATGTAAAATGTGCAGAGAGAATTTGGGTGAGTTATTATGTTTCTGTGCAGGGTAAATATGGACTGATTTATTTTTACACTGCAATATAGATCTCACTTTGAAGTAACACCCCACCCAAATCTAATTCTCTCTGCACAAGTAACATCTGCCCCACCTGCAGTGCACATGGTTTTGTCAGAAAAAGTGAACTAGAATAAGGCCCATGGTACGTTGTATGCAAAAGGACCACATACAGTGTATCCTATGCGATCCTAGCCGCCAGGGAGCCCAGCGGCTCCCTGCCAAGGTTTTGCATCCAATACCTCTGCGTAGTGTATGGAGGCTTTACACTATGGGCCTGATTCAGGTTGGCTCGCTAGGCAGCGTATAATCGCTGCCTAGTGAGCACCTTAACGCCGCCATGCCCAAATCCCTGCCATGCGAGGAAGGTGTTAGCGAACACGTATCCACGCATAATTTATACAAAAATGGATTCTCAGTAAGACAGCGCTACAACCGCAGCTGGATTGCTAACCAGGAGCACCAACTCCTTAACATTTAAACATAGATATAAAGAAAAGGGTAGCTCTCCAGCGCTGGTTGAATCCAACAAAAGTAGGATTGGTAGTGTCCTTGGGTCCGTACCCCAAAGGGACCACACTGACCTTGGTGTTGGTCCCTATATACAGGCAAAGGTATCTTTGCCTGTATATGACGTTTTTGGATTTATGCTGCCTTGGTCTGGAGAATTATTTTGCTGACTGGAACGTACCAAAAGAAACCCCTATATGAACATAGGGCATTTCCACCAGGTCAGTACTATCTGAAACAGAGTTTATGTGACAGACAAATTGCAGCTGTTAAAGAAACCGTGATGTGCATATAGGGAATTGCAACAAGGTCAGTTGTTTTCCCCCTGTGTCTAGATAGGAGTGTATACGATCATCTTGAGACTGAATCTGCAAAAGATACCTTTGCCTGTATATAGGGACCAACACCAAGGTCAGTGTGGTCCCTTTGGGGTACGGACCCAAGGACACTACCAATCCTACTTTTGTTGGATTCAACCAGCGCTGGAGAGCTACCCTTTTCTTTATATCTACGTATCCACGCATGCTGCCACTTGCAAGAGAAATGATTCATCCATCAATTGATCTCACCTGCCTTCGGAACTAACAGTCAGTCTAAACTGACTTTTATTCCTCCGCAGATTGCCGAAGATGGGGGGGGGCACTGATGTCATGTGACGTCAGCCTCCCTCCCCGAGCAGGCATCGGTCCGCCTGCATTCCCATAAGAACACCCATAAAACACTGGGCGTTCCCCTTCTCAATGCCGGTGTCTGCCCTGCCCTGCCCTGCCCCGCCCCGCCCCCTCCCCATGTGTGTGCCTCGGTGAGTGTGATACTCGCCAAAGCTGTTTGCACAGGGGGTCTGCTCATGCACAAAAACCCGCATGTGCAGATCCCTAACATCAGAATGGGGCCAAATTCATCCCCTTCTGATTACTGCCGAATCACCCCCTATGTGTAAATGGAAAGAAATGCATAGATTAGTTACCTGCCATTGATGGCGTGTGTCACCATCGATGGACGTAACAACGATAGCCATCCCTAATTTATATTGCATATGGGTCCAGAGTGCAAGGAATATGGGCGCAGATGTACTATAGCAGTGCTTATCCGAGACACAGCAGGAAAGGGCCCATCTTATGCACAGAAGTGGGCCACTGATGCGCTGTCTCTGCCTGCCCAAATGGCTTTTCTGGGCATGCACGAGATCTCCTGCACCGCCCAGACGGATGTTTTATTGAAGATGAGATGTTGCCCATAGCATCTACTTATTTATTTAGCACCTTCTAAAAGATCATAGATAGAATCTGATTGGTTACTATGGGCAACAGCCTATCTTCAATAGAACTCCTATCTTAGTAAATGTATCCACCCCTAATTACTACATCTCCCCACCACTTTCAGTAGGTGTCCCCCAAGGTTCTGTTCAGGGGCCTCTCATCTTTCTATGGGCCTTATTCTGATTGAGTCAGACGGTTGCTTATTCCGGACGGGCAGCAAGTGTTCTTAACCCCGCCTATCACACGGTTTGCTCATGCTGTCCGAATGCGGTAGGACGCCAATCGAATGGACCGCTAGTGAGTGTTTCATGTGAACACCCGACCATCGAATGATGGACCGAGCGGTCAGGCAGCCGCAAGTGCTCCAGACCACTCGGACAGTTGGGCGGGAAGCTCACATCCGGCTATGTTAACTGTCCACCCCCCACACGTGGGTGCCGGACAGGGTCCCGACCGTCAGGATCCCGACTGTCAAAACACAGACAGCCGGGTTCCTGACGGCCACCTGCTATTTTCCCTTGTGGGGGTCCACGACCCCCATAGAGGGAGAATAGAATAGGTGGCGAGCGTAGCGAGCCACTGCGTCCGCAGCATGGTGAGCGCAGCGAGCCCGCAAGGGGCTTAGTTGCGCTCACCATTCTGTTTGAGTCCGGACAGTCAGGATCCTGACGTCGGGCTAATGACTGTTGGGATCCTGATTGTCAGACACCTGTACCACACCCCCACACGTGCGTCAGGACCGCATTTCCATATGCCCTCCCAACGTTTGCATGTGAACGCCGATGATCGTGGTCCCGTACGATCGTTTTCCTTATGGATTTCACGCCGTGGTCGGACGTGCAAGGCGTACTTGCATGCGCAGAAGCGCCTCTGCACATGCAAAACCCGTATCGGCCGTTTGTCCGCACATGCAGCCGTCCAACTCAATCAGAATAAGGGCCTATATGTCCTCTTTAGGTCATTCCAATAGTTTTTTTTTTTATTGAGGGAGAATGAGGGCCCAAGTGTCAAGTCGGATGGAGCACACCCCGTTAGCCATGATGACTCCAGATTGCACACTTTAGTTCTAAGCCTGCAACTTAAAAAGTAAGGAGTATTAGGAACCTGGGACTCGCCACCTGATGTGGAACTACTATAACCAGTATACCCTGCTTGCCTTGAGGACATATAATATTACCAATGGTAACTGTGTTAAGTGTATATAGAGCTTCCCTACAGTGCTGGGTACTTATAGTATAGATATGTCAATGTCATTGACCATCCCATACATATATTAATATTTCAGATAAAGGATAAAAAAAGAGGTAGACTGGATGGGCCAAAAAGGTTCTTATCGTTTGCCATCACATTCTTATTCTATGTTTAATCTAGAATTGTATTTATTAATAGTTTAATTGGACGGTTATACACAGCTTGTTCTGTATGAGGAAATCAATTAGATGGAGGTGAGGTGAGAGGTTGGGAAGGAAATTAATTACCAGGGAGTGGAAGATGAATTACCAGCTAGGGAGGATGGGAAATAAACTAGAAAGCAGAAAGAAAAATAATTACATTGGGGAGTGATGGTAGCTAATGAAACACAATTGAAATATTTGGTTGCTCACTCCCACGGGTGCACGGAATGAGGACTTTGTTATCTGTTGTGCTGCTCAGCAATGCATGGCAGTGTGAAGGACGAACAACACTCCGTAACATTCCATAAGCAATGTAGGGGGCTGTTGGTGGTCTAGCACTTGCTGAGTACAAGGCAGCTCTCTTCCACT
Organism: Crinia signifera; assembly: GCF_055691185.1. Taxonomy (NCBI): domain Eukaryota; kingdom Metazoa; phylum Chordata; class Amphibia; order Anura; family Myobatrachidae; genus Crinia; species Crinia signifera. Next base: position 109,857,413 of record NC_139227.1, read on the forward strand.
GGATGCCACACTACATATAAATTAAGAATTTACACACTCCAAACTATAAATCCTGCATTAGCCCCTGATCTTCTATCTCTTGCCTTCAATGTCCAGAGCCAGTCCTGGGCATAGGCAAACTAGGCATATTCCTAGGGCATTTGGAATGTCTAGGGCAGGCTTTCCCAACCACGGTCCTCAAGGCACACCAACAGTGCAGGTTTTGTAGATATCCAGGCTTGAGCACAGGTGACTTAATTAGTACCTGAGTGATTCTGATTAAACCATCTGTGCTGAAGCCTGGATTATCAGTAAAACCTGCACTGTTGGTGTGCCTTGAGGACCGTGGTTGGGAAAGCCTGGTCTAGGGGCATGCATTCAGAGCCTAGGACTAGCAGGTACTGGTAGGACTGTAAAATGTATAATGTAAAGTGGTACTACTGTGTGGTGTAACGTGAATAACGAACACTTAATAACGTACACTTCATGTTGTCTAATATGAATAAGGGGTACTTGTGTATTATCAGGGTGCCCATCGCATACCACTAATTAAGGTATGCGTTGGGATGTGATTGGACCCGATTTGAGGGTTTTCAGGGCCGACTACAATTTTTATATCGTCGCATCGATGCGGTGCGGTCATAGCCGATTTTACATTGTACAGGCACCTTGATGGCTGATTCCTATGTTAAATGCCCCCCCCATTGTTAACGCCAACCCACTATCAACACCAACCCAAAGTGTGGCGAGCTCGAGAGGGGCGGCGGTACGCATCCTCAGACTTTTTCATACCCCCACTACCCACGTCGGCGTGGAGTTGACTTTAGATAGTGTGGCGAGCGCATCGAGCCACATGCATGACAAGCACAGCGAGCCCCGCGAGGGGACACGGAATACATGTGAAGTAATCTGCGTGCACTCACCACGCTTCGGGCTCGCCACACTATATAAAATCAACTCCACGCCGACGTGGATAGTGGGGGCATGAAAAGGTCGGAGGATGCGTACCACTGCACTCGCCACGCTTCAGGTTGGCGTTGATAGTGGGGTGGCGTTAACAATGGGGGTGCATTAACATAGTAATCACCCATCAGGGTGCCTGTACAATTAAAAATCGTATCGCATGCGATGCGCCCGATATTTAATTGTACAATGCCCTACGATGTAAATCGTGGGCGCCCTGATAATACACAAGTAGCGATTAAGGTTGCACTACTGTGTTATGTTATTGGTTTCTGTAATATTGTGATGCCAGGGCCCTTGCCAAACACGACCACGCCCTTTTCTGGGGACATGTGCCTTCGGCTATTTAAAATATGGGGGTCTTGCTGGCAGAGGACACCAAATGTCTATTCATGGCTCAGTGGATGAGGACTGCTATAGGTGAGGGGTGTGCTGGTTGGTGCTGTGATCTCTGCTTTGTATGAGGCGGAACTAGTGGCAGTGGTAGGGGGCACCAGCCACTGCACTTTACATTAAATGTGACACAGATAATAAGCCTACTTCCAAAATACCTAGAGCCTGATTCAGATTTGTACGCAATGCCGATTTTTACACAGCTGAGCGTTTATCGGTAGACTGTGCCCGTGCCCTATCAGTGCAGGCAGCAAACAACAGCAAAAATACATGGCTATGGATTGTCCAATGAGTGCCTCTCACTGGTATCTTGCCTAGGGTGCCATGAGGTCTAAATCCACCTCTGTATCAGAGTATTGGGGCACTTTCCCATTCTCCCGATGACCGGGTAGGGGAACCGGAAAATCCAACAAATTGTAAATCCTCAAACTGCCGATTGCGACTGAAATAATATTGAGACCAGCGAGTCAAAGATTTTTAACATACTGGATTTTGCAGATTACCTTATAAATTGCAGATTATCGATGTCCACCCATTGACCGAATCAGGGAATCACTTGGGTAGTGTATGGCCCAAATTACCGTAGCCAGGATTTAAAACGTGTTATATCAACAAAGGTACTTTGAAAAGATCAACACTGCAGAATTGAGAAGATATATTGTACAATACATTGCAGAAAACATATATCTCTACCTAAGGCTGTGAATGTTATAAACCTGGGCGATGACAGATCTCCTTCTACACATTTCAGTCTGTAACAAGTCCGCATATTTTCCCCCTTTGTCAGAGGCAATAAAACAAAGGGCAGCTCACGATGTAGCACCAGGAAATATGTTAAATCTCTATATAGCTGACAAACTTTTAAGGTTTTTCTGGGATAACTTTACGGAATCGCTCCTTAAGCCCCTGTTATGCTTCTCATTAAAACTGATAATCTTTTAAGTAGTGTTCCCACAAAATGCACTTACTAACCTGTCTTAAGACAATTAGCTCAACTGTCAAACATTGTTCTATTTATTTATTAAAATCCTGAACAATATATACTAAATCAGACTGGCGCCGTTGTTTGCATACTTTATACAATCTCTTTTGGGTGTGTAAATCCCGTAGTGTCTGTTGAGCTTGCAGGTAGTGTAAGCTTGAAATGACACCATTTATCAACGGAATCCAGAAAGGAAAAGACAAATTAATGTGATAGGATTTCACAATACCTCCTATACCTGACAATGAGCATACGATAATGCTTTCACAAAACCAATCTGGTAAACTCTAAAAGGTTGATTTATAATTATTCCTATAATACAGCATACAAAGGCCCTCACATTGCATTGGTCAGCAGCAGTGCCGTAACTAAACTCTGTGGTGACCAGTACCAGACAGACATTTCCACTTAATTAGGTCTGGGGAAGCAACAATGTTGCACTGGAACTTCCTAGAGAAACAGGAAGTCTTCTTATAGGACTGTGGGTCTCCCATTGGATGCTTTGGTCAGATGACCAAGAGCAGCGTTACAATTGGCTGAGAGGAGTCAGGTGAATGGATCTAACATGTCTGAACTAATTATTTATTTACAGTTTTGTTTATAGCGCAGCATATAACATTACGCTTTACGACTGGGAACATTAACAGATTGCGATAGAGGTAGGAGGGCCCTGCTCGCAAGCTTACAAGCTCATGCACTGATTATGGAGGAACTTCCATCATGGATATGGTCTGGCAGCCTGCTGTGTGGACCTTTAGAGGCGACAGTAGCCCGTGTACTGCCTTGGATGGCTGAGGCAGTGAACAGGACTTGAAAATCAGAGTGTGACAATGTTTATGTATTTATTGATTTATTACCAGTTTCTTATGTAGTGCACACATATTCTGCAGCACTTTACAGACAATATTTGAACATTCACATCAGTCCCTGCCCCAGTGGAGCTTACACTCTATATTCCACATGTACACACAGAAATTCTAGGGTTAATTTGTTGGGAGCCATTTAGCCTACATGTACATTTTTGGAATGTGTCAGGAAACCGGAGCACCCGGAGTAAACCCACGCAAGCACGGGGAGAATATACAAACTCTGCACAGTTAGAGCCATGGTGGGGATAGAACCCGTGACCTCAGCGCTGTGAGGCAGTAATGCTAACCATTACACCATCCGTACTGCCCCGTATATATAACACATCGTGGGAATAGAACCCATGTCCTCAGTGCTGTGAGGCAGTAATGCTAACCATTACACCATCCGTACTGCCCCGTATATATAACACATGGGGGGAATAGAACCCATGTCCTCAGTGCTGTGAGGCAGTAATGCTAACCATTACACCATCCGTACTGCCCCGTATATATATAACACATGGTGGGGATAGAACTCAGTGCTGTGAGGCAGTAATGCTAACCATTACACCATCCGTACTGCCCCATATACATAACACATGGTGGTGATAGAACACATGGTGGGGATAAAACCCATGACCTCAGTGCTGTGAGGCAGTAATGCTATAACCATTACACCGTCCGTACTGCCCTGTATATATATAACACATGGTGGGGATAGAACCCATGACCTCAGCGCTGTGAGGCAGTAATGCTAACCATTACACCATCCGTACTGCCCCGTATATATAACACATGGGGGGAATAAAACCCATGACCTCAGTGCTGTGAGGCAGTAATGTAACCATTACACCATCAGTACTGCCCCGTATATATAACACATGGGGGGAATAGAACCCATGACCTCAGTGCTGTGAGGTAGTAATGCTATAACCATTACACCGTCCGTACTGCCCCGTATATTTAACACATGGTGGGAAGTCTGTTGCGGCCCGTCACTCACTCCAACTGTTACAGCCACCTCGGGTGCCTTCTGGTAAATAGGATAGAGCTTTGGAACAAACAAGCAGCAGCACTCAAAAGGATTTTTCTCAAAGGTGTATTAGGTCACCACATCCAAAAAAACAATGTTTCGGGGCTGGCACGCCCCTTTGTCAAGGTGTGGGTGAGAACGTGGACACCCATAGAGGGACAAAGTGCCGGCATTGCAGCTGTCAGGATTCCGGCGTCGGTATTTCGACCGCAGGCATATTGACCGCATCCAAAACATACAAATGTTGACTTTAGTAGTTTTTATCCTAACTAACCATAGTTGACATGGTCCACAACATGTTAACATTTCATCATTGTCGACATTCTGCATGCTTATATTGTAAAATAATTTTCGGCAATTTTGAAAATGGTAAGCAATCCGGATGGTCAATATAAATGGAGATATATACCCCAACCCTTGACGCTTTTTTCCGCTTTAGCAACACAGACTTCCTTCTGATGAAACCGCTGTGTTGCTAAAGCAGAGAAACGCGTCCTGGATTCGGGTATATATCCCCATTTATATTGCCCATCCGGATTGCTTCCATCTTTAAAATTGCAGAATTTTTTTTTCCATCTCTCCATCTGCTGGCGTCTCACTGCCATCATAACGGCTCATCTGCCTATCTACAGCGCACATGTTTCTACCATCCGGACAGGATGGCTCGCTCCCTGCTGAATACATCATTGGCGGCCTGTCAAAGGAGGAGGATCGCTGGGTGGGTGAAGCTTGAGCCGCACGGACGCTCCCCATATTGCTGCCTCAGGATTCCCTGTTCATAACATCACCAGCAAAAAGGTATAGCCGCTTATTCCCAGCCGCTGGGGCTCTCTGCACCTCTGGAATTAGCTGACATTAACTGATCACTCAGGATAATTACCATACCTGTTTCCACAATTCTGTGATACAGCATTATGATCCAATGATAATTGTTTGCAAACCGAGACAGTATCATTTTCGTAAATAGGCACAAGACACTATCTATTTTTTAAATGGATCCCACAAAGTTAGTTAAAAAACACTCCGGAGTCGGTCTATTTGAATGTTATTTCTTCTGAGGAGTTGATTCATTTTGAAATGTCATATTGTGAATTAGATTGTTTACCGTATAAAAGTTTTTTTGGTACTTGTGAGTTATCCGGGCTCCCGATTTTTTGATTGTATGCCTTAAGTTAAGGCATACAATCAGATGCGATGCGATATCGCATCGCATCGCATGCGACCATCGGATGCGATGACCCGATTTTTCCATAGGAATCAATGTTAAAATGGACTGAGTCCATTTTAACATGGAATTCAATGGGAAAAAGGGGTCCTTTTCATACCCCTACTATCCAAGTGGGCATGGAGTTGGATATAAACCTGTGGCGAGCGTAGCGAGCCACCGAGCCCGAAGCGTGGCGAGCGAAGCGAGCCCCGCGAGGGGACGGTATTGTGTCCGCTCGCCACGCTTCGGGCTCGGTGGCTCGCTACGCTCGCCACAGGTTTATATCCAACTCCATGCCCACTTGGATAGTAGGGGTATGAAAATGACCCCTTTTTCCCATTGAATTCCATGTTAAAATGGACTCAGTCCATTTTAACATTGATTCCTATGGAAAAATCGGGTCATCGCATCGCATCGCATCCGATGGTCGCATGCGATGCGATGCGATGTGCCCGATCCGACCCGATTTAGAAATCGGGAGCCCGGATAACTCACAAATACCGTTTTTTTTATACATATAAATATAACAATTGTTTCTTAAAATAAATTTTGATATTTTAGATTCTCCAGTTGTTGTGGTACATATACATACAGATTTGGGGGTTTGACTCTGAGTTGGGCTATAAGCTATATGCAGCACCACCAAAATCTCTCCTGTTAGTGAGGGACAACAATCACAACAGAAAAAATTATTGAGGTGCGCAACCTAATACATAAAATGTACCACCCAGTTAGCATTAAATTAAAAAAATTATGCACAGTCCGTTAAGATGAATAATATTTTTATTGCAAGAAATACCCGACGCGTTTCGTTACGACTTCATCAGGGGTCAAACCGATCTGAGATCGTAAAAACAGTGATCCAAGCATGAAGCTTTGCTAATCAGTGTGATTTTTAGTTCCCCACTATCTAGAAAATCAATATGGTACTGTGGATGTGACCAACCAATTAGGGGTAGTTCTGGTTATGTGCTACAAGTACTTCCCTGAGGTAAATTTATCCCAGCTTAGATCAGGACACTCTCTAAATAGCAGCCTTCTCATCCAACATTCAGGAATGTTCCTGAATGTTGGATGAGAAGGCTGCTATTTAGAGTGTGTCCTCATCTAAATTGGAATAAATATACCTCAGAGAAGTACTTGAAACGCGTCGGAAATTTCTTGCATTAAAAAGATTATTCATCTTAACGGACTGTGCATAATTTTATGTATTAGGTTGCGCACACCAATCATTTTTTTAATATATATATATATGTAGAGAAGGAGAAAATGGCGCAATCACGTCAGTAATAAAAAGATTTTACTTGACATAATAAATAGATCACATACATGATAAAAAGCAGCAAACAGCTTGCCCAATCAATAAAGATCCTTCAGAGGTAGCCAGGAGTCGGCAGCAACCGGGACTCAGTTTACCACCGTCGGCGTCTCTATATACTAGTGTCAGCATTTGTTACTATAGAGATGTTAATACAACAAACACCAATGCTGTAATATTAATATAAGCAACGTTAAATACACAATATTAAGTGTGTGCCATTGTGGGAATCCACAAGAAAAAACCCAAAACATAGTGAAAAAGACATACATATAAAAAATGCAAAAGCATGTATACGTATATGTATACGGGCCCGACTTTAGAAGTTGTCAGGCCCGCTCTGCCAATAACGGCCGTGGAGTGTCGTGATCCCGGCCGCAGATCGACAAACCACGGCCATTTTCACGGCCACAAACCCTTTGCGCCAATCGGCAGGCGGGACAGTGAATCCCACCTGCCGTTCAGCCGTCGGGCTGACCGCAAACGGGCCACGATCACGGCAGTCGGGAGGGATCCACAGCCATGATCCTACATTGAATACCCCCACTATGACCGGTAGCACAATATACCGAACCTCATACAACAGATCACTGACTATAGAACCAATCTTGTACTACTACTGTATATAAGCTCATATTAATTATTGCATTCAATTCTTCCTGTGCTTAGAACAGACAATGCCTATTTCCAGATTAGTTGGCACTTATTAGAATGTTCGCTGAGAGAACTGGTGATCATGTAGGCAGAGTAGCTGTTACAACAAAGCGATCAAAGCTTAGATTTATGTGTCGGTCACCCATGGTCTAGTAAGAGATAAAGTATACCTAGAGCAATAATAACTGCTGCAATAAGCACCTGCATAGTTTTCATTGTTATAGTCGAAATAAAAATGGAATGAAGCCAGGGTCGGCATGGCTGAAAACACACAAGATAAATGACCATAGCCTCCTATTCACGCGTTTCACCTAGGTCAAGAATTGCCTGAAAATAAAAGCTTGCATGAATAGTAACAACACTCCAGCCTAGAACAACATGGCATGCTCGTATTTACCATTAATATTTACACTGTACATGATGCATACAAGCCAATGTATTTAAATGTCCCCAGTCCACACCAGTCTTGTTTGCCTGAGCTTTTCTTTCCCTCAGTGCCATTGTAACAGCTTGTAAGCAACGGGCAAATGAAAGCACTGGGTTCCCTTCTCGCTCATCCATGGGAACCAATGCTTCCATACAGTGAATGGCTGTCAGCAGTGATTGGTGGGTAGCTCCAGCCATCCACCAATCAGCTTGTTGATTTCAATTCACTGTCTGGCTGCAGGTTTGTGACACCACCACCAGCCCCTGCTTATAGGTACCTAGAACTGTGGGGCCCTGGGCAGATGCGCAGTGCGCCTATACATTAAGATGGTCTGTTTTAGGGGGTGGTTTGCAGACAGGGGGCGGAATGCGCCTCTTCCTGCATTTGCATTGCTAAGGATCATGTAGGCTAAGCTGCGGTCTGTCCGCCACACTGTAGAACCTCCCTTACATTTACAATAGTCTTAGATTATTTACTATTTTTTATAGTAATAAAAGGAAGTCCAATTTCTCTCCTCTTTAAATGATCCATTTAAGCCATAGATGAGCCCATGCTGACAAATATTTTGTGCATATGCATTTGTGCAGACTTGTGTAATTCTGCCACTTACACCTTCTTATACCTAGGCGTCGGAATGTGACTGGAAAGGGAACGATTTTTAATTGGTGTGGAAAACCAAATTGCACCTCTACGCCATTAAGGTATTACGACCAACTTCTATGCAATTTCAGTACACCATTTGCATCTCGGTAGCTTAAACATAACGATCAAGGACGGACGTGAAACATTAATGGTTTGTCCCCTCTTATGTGTTTCTATGTGACTCCCCAAATGTATTGGAACCTGATTATCCATACTTACTGTGTTTAACCTTTTTGCAATTGCCTTCACAGTCACAAGGTCAGTATGGTGATTGCACTACGATCACAATACATGATCTTAGAGATACCTGGACTCTGTTATCTATTAAACCAATATGTAAGTAAGAGACAAAGAACTAGAATTCCAGTTAGAACAAGTTCCCAGTTTCCCCCTTTCTCGAGAACAAAGAACAGCATGCTCGGATGATACTCTCATGAACAGAAAGTCGTACCCGTGAAGTGGAGAACCAATGAGGAGATGCCCAGTCCCTTTACCTTTATCCAATGAAAATCCAGTTTGACCCCACACCCCTTACTTTAAAAGTCTAACCCCGGGATCATTGCAGCCAGATGTGATCTAATCAGAACACATGCCCAGGATCTTGGGGGAAACTCATTCGGTCGTGGTCTCGGTGTCTTTTGACAGTAAATGTTATCCTTATATGTATAAGTTGTTTCATGTTAGCTGTACCTGCATTTGTACCCTTTGTAGTGATGCTTCATTTCCTGTATAAGCTGTACTGCATAAGTCTATAGTTCATATATTGTTTGTAACCTTGTACTCATCTGCGTCCACTACGGACCTTCAATATATTAGGACACGGGGTCATATCCGTGATCTCCATTTAACAGAGTGTCTATGTGTATTATTTCCATATAATCATAACAGCGTCTCAGACGCAGTACCAGCTTTAACCGATATCAGTGTGTATGTCGATTGATATAGTTGGAGAATTCATGGTAAACCTAAGGTTATAAAGATATGTTCATTGCATAAAATATCACTGAGAGTCTCATACGCTGATGCATCTGAGTTGCACGCTTAAATACACGTGGGGCTGCATCGTACATTCCATATCAAGTAGCGGTTGCCAAGGGTAACTGGATATTGGTTAGAAGGTAACGGATACAGTGTAACTACCTTGTTATCCACTGGTTTATTAAAATAACTGTTTTAATATTGTCTATTTGTGACTCTTGATTAACTCTTATTGTCACTACTAGGGCATATTGTAGTGAGAGTGGTTAAGCATAAGTTGTTTCAGCTGTACAGCACGAGGGGCTTTGTAATGGATGAGAACCAGGAGCATATACTCTTGTTGCTGAACACCAGCAGAGTAACAGAGCAGGAGTGCACCTTGTGGCAAGGGCCAGTTTAGGGTTTCTCAGCACCCTAGGCAAAACTTTCAATGTATTTCCCTCCCCAACCCCACACTGCCTCCGGTTCCTATTTTTCCTTCACAGATCTTACCACACAATGCTGTACAGAGTGTAGCACAGACATGATTGTCCTGGGGATGCTTGAAGCAGCCGCACCGACTGCTGGAAGTCTGCCTGGAGCTCCAAAGGACATACATTCAATATATGCTATTCAGACTCCACCCCCTTTTTTTTAAAGCAACAGAATCTGTTTTATTAATGTAACCAACCAAACAAAACCTGTAACATGACAGTTAGATGATTGAATCGTACTTTATCACACTAAAAAACTTTGTAAATCTACCCCAATTCATATACACCCTTGTGGTATTAGGGATGGTGCTACCCTTCTCTACTTTTAATGTCACATGAAAAAGAAAATATAGTATTCAGGAAGAGTCGGATCCATTCAAACATGCATTTGTCGGAATGGAGCCGACAAGCCCTATTCAATAAGCAGCCAAATCGGAGTTTTGGTTTGAGCCAAATCAAACTGTTGGATTCGGCCATTCCTGGTGCCTGTCCTGCTGCTGCTGTCATCCCCCAATCACACAAACATGTAGCGGGGCTTGGGGTCAGGCAGCCGCCCATACACTCTCCTGCAGCCGAGGGAGGAGCATAGGGTGTACGGTGTATGAGCCGGCAGCTGCAACAGCTATTGGGTGATAGACTCTGCAAAGACCAGGGTACTACAGCCTCCCCACCGATGCTGCCGCTTACCCTCATCTCCGCAGTCCGACTTTTTGTAAAGTCGGATTGAGATTGTCGGATTTCGCCGCATTTCCCACAAACCTGTGGATCTGCGGCTATTCCCCCAATCCACATGGTTTCCGAAAGGTCAGAGCATTGAATAGGTCGGAACCCCTTCCAACCTAAATCAGTCAGAAACTGACGTCTATTCTACAAAAAAGCAATTTTGACTGTAAATGAATATACCCCATAGATAAAACTTAACCTTTATTTCTAGTGTATTAAAATAAATTCTATAGTGTATTATACACTTAATAAAAATTAAAGACTGTGCAAGAAAAGATTAGCAATTGTCATTAAAAGTGTGATCAAATGTGTTTGCATATGTTGCGCTTTATTTAAGTGTTTAATACACTATAGTATTTATTTTTAATACACTAGAAATAAAGTTTAGTCTTAAATGAATAATAATCAGTTAAAGAGATTATGTAATCCAATCCTCAGAGTGTACCCCACCTATCTTTAGATCTTCTATATATTTATATATATATATATATATATATACACACACACACACACACACACACACAATCACTATTTTTGAGTTAACCATTAATTTTTTTATCTCTCCTATTGTCATTTTAATGTGGTTGTCATATTTTTTATATAATTTTATTTATTTTTTTTATATACATTTTTGTATATATCTATATATTTACATATTATGTATAGGTTTTTTGGTACTTGTTTCCTAGCACGGCGCCCGCGACTTTGATTGTATTGTTCGCGGCCGCAAAAATCGCGTCGATCGTATCGCATGCCAACCAAATCGCATGCGATGCACGCGATTTTTGCATTGGAATCAATGTAAAATGGTCCCTGAGACCCAATTTTACAAGGATTTCAATGTAAAAAGCCCAAAACCCCCCCATTTTCATTGCAAACCCCCCCTCATGGGTGAAATGGCCCTCCTTTGTTAACGCCACCCCACTATTGACGCCAACCCGAAGCGTGGCGAGCGCAGCGAGCCCGCGAGGGGCGGCGGTACGCGTCCTCCGACCTTTTCATACCCCCACTATCCACATCGGTGTGGAGTTGATTTTATAAAGTGTGGCGAGCGCAGCGAGCCACCGAGCCCAAAGTGTGGTGAGCGCAGCGAGGGGAGGCACATATCTTCACAGGTATACGCGTCCGCTCGCCACACTTTATATAATGAACTCCATGCCGACGTGGATAGTGGGGGTATGAAAAGGTCGGAGGACGCGTACCGCTACGATTCGGGATGGCGTCAATAGTGGGGTGGCGTTAACAATGGGGGGGGGGGGGGGGCATTAAGCATACTTAATACCCATGAGGGGGCATATACAATGAGAAATTGGCCAAATTGGCCCATTTCCCATTGTTCCCTGGGTAAAATCGCGTTGATCGCATCGCATGCCATTATGATCAATGTGATTTTAACTTTAAAACTCATTTAACATTGTTCTCTATGGGAAAATCGCGTTGATCGCATCGCAATTTTCTCTTTACCGGCAATTAAAGCTGGTAATTGACAGAAAATCGCGTCGATCGCATGCCTTAAGTACCTTAACTTAAGGCATGCGATCAACCCCGACGGGCGCCGTGCTAGGAAACAAGTACCTTTTTTTTATTTATTATATAAATGGACTTCCTTCCCTGTGAAGTGCAGAGAGAAATCTTCCACTCTCTTATGGACATACAAAATACGTATGTTTCTGGAATGGAAAAGTGAGGTGGAACGCTTGTGGAGCACACCACAAGGAAATAACAACAAGCCCGCAGGTGGAGGGTATAGAAGTTATATAGTAATACGTCACTTCTGGTCACAAGACCTTAGCGATACGTCATTTACGGTCACGGATCATTGGCAGGAGAACGGTGCCTGAATAAAACGGGACGAACAGTATCTTGTCCGGTGAAGCAGTACACCTTATACTTCTGAGGAAAGACATTTTTGGTCCGAAAATGCGTTCAAGCATACGTTTACTACTCCAGTGGACATCACCAATCCAGAAAAGACAGGCGAAATCTGGAATCCAGATTTCCTACCCTCCACGTGGATCATCTTGGATGTTACTGGATGGGTGGTATGCTTTTTATATCTGTTTACATGCAAGTTTAATTGTGCAATAAATCTGTTGAATGAAAAAAATGATATTGCACTGTTATCAATCTTTGAGATTTAGAACTTCAGGAGGATCAGAGAGAAGCTATCACTGCAAAGGAATTTATATGTGCAATAAGTACTATTAAATGTGCAATTGGAGAAAATAAAAGTAACCATTTTTGTATGGACAATATTGCACTACAGTATATGCCTTTTCTTTTGCAGTCTGTTTCCCTAGGAGAAGTTTTTGAATAGAACAGGAATCCCTAAAAAAGGAGAATTTTCTTTCAGAAGTATTAATTTATATATCGCCACTGTGGCACACCATTCTGTTTTGTTCATAAATACTATCACTGCCCACAGTCCTGTGCTTTTTTATGGTGAATTCTTGCAGTCTTGCTGTTTGGACACTGAAGAGTGCACTTGTACTGGCACATCAGGAGTGATCTACTTCTTTTTTGCCCTGATTTTACCTTAAAAAAAGATGACTATACATTTTTGAGGAAAAAATCAAAGGTCTTTTACCCTATGCACCTTTATAAAAGTGAATTTGGGCACGATTGACAATAGTGTGATTATAGCTAACCTATGAGTGGTATCTCCATTATACCAATTTGAGTGAAATTGAAAAATGTTACTTAAGGATTAACATCCGTTATCAGCTAATATAAAGCCATTTATTACAGAGAGAAATCTATAAAATCTCCTGGAGCACCAAAATAAATTGAGAAGACTTGTCTGGTTTAACTTTGTAATAAAGACATTCCCAGATTGGTACAAAAATGGTTTCACCCCTGATGAAGTCTCTTAAAGAGACGAAACGCATCAGGCTTATGATATCATCCACAATCTATGGATAAAACTCCTAAAAAGAAGATTTTGCTAAGAAAAGTTTGTTTTAATGTTTATATTTTAATAAATGCTGTACATTTAAAATTTCTATTGAGTATAGATTGGTAAAATAAGGAAAGACAGGGAATACCTTTTTACCTATGTAAGGGCGCCATATAACACTATTGTGTGGAGAATTCGATTGTAGAAGGCCAAGTGTTATAGGCGACCGTGCATTTATCCTTATCTTTAGCGCAATTCTTGAGAGTTTGCACATTATATAAATAATTCTCAATACCAAAAACACAAATAATGCATTTTTCATTTATAAAATAAAAAAAATAAAAAATCATACCAAATTTACAAAAAACAATAACACAGAAATCTCCCATCAGTAATATACAACTTTGTTTTATTACAGCGGCTATGTACAAAAGAGCTTATTTACAATGCAAGGGGGGAAAAATAAGTATATAAACCAATTTATTCTGCTACTGGCAGCCAATATAGTTTTAGGAGGTAGCTTTAATTAACAAAATAAACTGAAGCTATACAACCCAACCTTGTACTCTATCAAATAATTTACAATACAAAGATACAAAAAATATGCTCACTATATACAGCTTAATTTGTAAAACTTCAATCTAGCTTCAATGTTAAAACCGGAATGTTTCTGAAAGGGTGGAAGGAGCGGGGAGGAGGCTATGGCAGGGGAACACGTTTGACAAATTGTGCTTTGTGTGTACGTTGATTAATAACATTCAACAGCTATATGAACAGGCAACCTAACAAACATTCCCCTGTAATTACCAGGTTAGAGAGTTAAAGAATCTAAAGTATGGTTTTAAAAAAATAAAAAAAAAATTCTATCCAACATTGATTTAACTTCCAAAGATTTAAAAAGCTTGACCAGAAAAAAAATAAAAAAATATTTGGCAGTCAAGTGCTCTAAATTAATTTGTGAACATTATTGATAATCTAGGGCAAAAAAAAAAAAAACATATTAGCAATGTAAGCCCTGTTTGTATTTAAATTGATAAAAGGCGTGTTAGATTGAGGAGTTAATTATTTTGTGCCATGAAATGATCATTATGGTTAGAAGTTATTTATTTAAGAATGCAAATCCTTCAAGCCAAGAATTCAGAATTGGTCCAAAATGGCACAAATTTCTGTTCTAGTTAATGAGGACTTAAAGGAAACAACTTACTAATAATTTTCAGCCAACATTTATGTACTAGGCCACCTCCCCAACTTGGAGGTTTGTGTACAACGCTGATACCGTGAGCACTGCGTTAAAAATGGCTTACACCCCTTTCAGACATAACCAAAAATCCCGGGATTTTTCACCTGCACCTGCAATGGACCCAGGATTTTTGAAAACCCGGGATTGTACCAGTTTAAAATCCCAGGTAGTATGTCTGAAAGGGGTATTACTCAGCTCACTAATGTCCACGGACGCAGCAGCAGCAAATTCCAGATGATTAGAGAAGGGTCTGCTTACACCAGTCAAGTTCAAACTATGGCCCTCCAGCCGTTGTGAAACTGCAAGTCCCATCATGCCTTGCCGTTGCTTATTTGGCCACCAGGCTAGTTATGAAAAACTAAAATTAAATTGAATATTAAATCAAATGTAATATGTCGATAAACTCAGGATGTCGTTTTTTAACCAAACTACTTATGCCTTTTAAGTTTGAGTGCATAACATAATACTGGAAGTGTGATTAGGTCTCTCACCTGACTGCTTGACATCACGTTTCGTATTTATAAACAGCTCACACTTGCGCTTCTTTAATGTATGCAACTGCAGAAGCTGTTTTAGCGCTATGCGCGCACAATGTTCCATGTGTAGCGGCCACGGATTCCCGCATGCTTGGCACTGTACTGTACAGTTTGTCTAAAGCAAGCTCACTCCCATAGGTCATCTACTATACTCAGGGCAGGGCAGCATCCGTCACAGCTGAATTCTTCTACAGTAAAACCAGATCGGACATACTTAGGATGACTGACATTTCAGAACAAAATCCCTTCTAGGCCCTGCAGTTAGTTATCCTGAGTCACTAAATACACAAGTTATTTTGCTGCAAAAAAAAAATCAACAACTGTCTTCATCTAATGACATTCCGTCAAAACCTACAGGTGACCGACCTAGAGAACATACAAAAACAACATAAAAGGACAGTACATCATATAAAAAGAAAGCAGGCACAGAGTTACATGGATGAGGATACGGACAAACATAAAACATATGTAGGTAAAATTTTGGTTTACAAATTATCAGACAGTCAGTCTTTAACCTTTTGTCTCCCGCAGAGGCATAAAACGGCGTAAAGAACTTGTCAGCTCAAAAACACACGGTCCCATGGACAACAAAAAGTTCTCAGTTGAGAGTCCTAAAGTCATCCGTCCACTTCCCTTCTTATAAGTGACTTGCTTACAAAAGTGCTTCCTTTGCCGATAAGTCATTAATGATTTGTGCTTTCTGACAAATGATAGATTCATTACAAATATGTCCATCTGTACATCCTCAGTCTTTCATTCTCGGTATGTTATATGCGTAACGTACCAAGGGAAACCCACGGCTCTGATAGAAGCAGGCTCGGCCGCAGGCTTGGACCTGGTCCGAGCTGTCCGATACAAAGGAATCTTCCTCGTCTGCACAATCTGAGTGGGCAGACTGAGTACCAAAGTCCGACCAGTAGTTTTCTGACCGGTGGCAGGGCACAACCGCCAAGGCAGGGCAGCTGTGAGACTTTATTAAGTGTTTACAAGGCAGAGGATTCTTTAGGAGAACTGACTCGCAGTAGTCACACATTGAAAAGTTACCTTGCAAATGGGAATACATTCCAAAGTCGTAATAAAAATCTTGGGTCACACATCCCCTTTGTGCATTGGTTGCAACGGCAACAGAGCCATTTCTCTTGGTCAAGTACCACCTCAACAGCTTCCAGTCTTCCTTAAATTTGGGGTTAAAGAAAACGTACAGTACAGGGTTGAGGCAGGCTGGCAATGGGAAAAATATTAAAGTCACTGATTTCATGATCTCAGGAGTGATGGAAATTGCCGTGATGAGTGGTGCAAATGAGAAGAAGGCGACTGGACAGAAGAAGATGCAGTTGGTGAAGATTAACCAAGCAACGTGCTTGATCATACTGGACTCTGTGCTTTCCGAGAGATCTTCTTTCTCCAAAGTGCAGTACAGTTTAGTATAGGTTATGACCATCACCAAAAACGCCAATGAGTTCAGGAGAACCAGGGTAACCGTGAAGCCCAAAGAGGGGGTTTCTCCTGTTGGGAAAGGCAAACAGAGGGGAGAGGAGGAAAATTCCCCAACATGGAATAAAGGCAAGCAACCCGCTGCTATAGCCAGAAGCAGAGCAAGAACTGAAGCGATCTGAAATTTCTTTAAATGCTGGCTTTTTTCCTTCTTAATTATATCCTTTGCCGACAAGCTCCGTTCAATGGCTGCCAAGGTTAAGAAGAAAATGGCACTCTCCGAAGAGAAAATTGCAAGAAACCCTGCCACCTTACATCCACTGCCAGTTTCCCACCAGATGCCAAACTCCGCAAACTTTCCCCAAGAGGCTGTGTCCAGTACAGTCAAAATGCCGGTATAAATGCCCATGAAGAGATTGGAGACCGATATGAGCCCTATGAAGAGTTTGGAGGAGGACAATGGTGAACAGGAAGCAAACATGGTCATGAGGACAATGATGTTGAAGATCAGAGCTAGCAGGAAGATGAACCAAACAGTGAGACGAATCATCCAGCTGCCAAGCAGGAACTCACAGGGTTTAAAAGCACCTGAAAGGGAGATAGAAGAACGAAATCACAGGTCAGTTCATAAATCAAACATTTTAGGCACATAAAAAGATCATTATTAATTCAAATTAACGAGAGTAATTAAAACGACCAAGAGTTAACAGATTACGGTAAGGGCTAGTGACAAACCAATAATGGAGTTTTAAGTTAGATCTATCTCCAAAACAGGACCCAATGCAATTATACTACTCAACATAGTGGGAATTACTAGAAGTGTAGTGTTCATTCTAGCACCATGCACCTTTCAAAACTCATGCAGTTCCTCTTTCCTGCCAGGGGTGTCGCTGTCTACTGTGAGGTTTATCACATTGTGGCCTTTATCTCAATACAAACCATACTGTACTGGAAGCACCAACACAACAGCGACACCCCAGGCATGAGAGAGGAACGGCACAGGCGTTGAAAGGTTCAGGGTGCTGGAATGACCGATATGAGATGTTCCTAATGCATGTGTTTCCATGCTGGACCGAGATCCTATACGGTATACTGATTGGGGGCTCGTTAGCTATGCTGTACAAATCCAGGCATGAACCTACCATGCACTTTAGGAAACTATCAACAACAGGATTAAACATCCACGGACACAAAATACTGAAGTTTAGGAACAGTTACCTGTGGATGGACTGCAGTGAACAACAGTTGGCACATGGTCTTTTTCATCTTCTGTGATCATGTAATCTTCAATGGCTCCTGAGATAGAAGAGGCACCATTAAAACATACTACAGTATCCATTGCTTTTCAGCCCTTTAAACTGTATTTGACTTAACTATAAAAAGCGTGAGTAGGTTACAGTCTCTCCCTTTGAAGTGCAAAAAGAACCAATTACATACATTGGGGCAAATGTATTAAGCCTTAACAAGAGATATAAAGAGAGATAAACGTCCAGCCAATCAGCTCCTTACTGACTTTTTTCAAACACAGGCTGTAACATGGCAGTTGGCAGGTGATTGGCTGGACGTTTAGCTCTCCTTCTCACCCTTGCATTTATCTCTTGTTAAGGCTTAATACATTTGCCCCTATATTACAACCATATAGCAATAGATACTGTGATACCATTATGAGTCAATCCCTCCAGTATCCTATGTTCAACTTACACATCCACGAAAAGCAATGGGAGGAATGCCTCTTATTCAAACAAGTGGGAACCAAATACTTCTGTTACATACATAGACTACAAATGTCTGTGTGCTTCACAAACTGTACTAGAGTCACCAAAACACGTTTAATGGTGTGTACTTTGCCATTCGACTTAAGATTCGAGTGCTATGCAATCTTTGCTAACTCTGTACTAGTTACATACAATACATACAATCTGCATTAGATTTGCACCATATAGTCATTGCTGCCCTGTCTATCTGGGTTTTGATTTGTGCTGTCACGGGATCGCAAGGTAAAAACCCTGTGCGATCTGTATGCGATTTTGACTATATATGTAAAATCTAATGTCAAATCTCACCGTGTGTACACAGCATATGGTCTCTCACCAGCTACAGCTGCTCACATCTGGTGGGACTGTCCCAAGATGACCACTTACTGGCATCCATATTTTCAAATATAGCGGGTTAAGGGGTGTCTTATTATGCTACTGGCTATGAATGATCTTAATATGCCGGGCAGTACGGACGGTGTAATGGTTAGCATTACTGTCTCACAGCACTGAGGTCATGGGTTAGAATACCACCATGGCCCTAACTGTGTAGAGTTTGTATATTCTCCCTGTACTCGCGTGGGTTTACTCCGGGTACTCCCGATTCCTCCCACAATCCAAAAATATACTGATAGGCAAATTAACCCTAGAATGTCTGTGTGTGCTTGTACATGTGGTTAGAAATATAGATTGTAAGCTCCACTGGGGCAGGGACTGATGTGAATGTTCAAATATTCTCTGTACAGTGCTGCAGAATATGTGTGCGCTATATAAGAAACTGGTCATAAATAAATAAAATCTCTCAAAGCCTAAAAATTATTTCAGTAGAAACAGCCGAGTAACTCAACTTTATTATCCTGGTGTTTTGTAATGATCTACATCAGCCACTAGAGATATTAACCCCTTCATGACAGAGCCAGTTTGTGCCTTCATGACAGAGCCCTTTTTTTCAAATCTGACATGTCTCACTTAAGTGGGGATAACTTTTTTTTGCTTTTACTTATCCCAGTGATTTTGAGATTGTTTTCTCGTGACACATTGTACTTCAAGTTAGTGGTAAATTTGGGTCGATACAGTCTGTGTTTTTTTGTGAAAAATACCAAAATATCGTGAAAAAATGGAAAATTTAGCAATTTGCAAAATGTTAAATTTTCTGCTTGTGAGACAAATAATCATACCACTCAAAATAGTTAATAACTAACATAGACCATATGTCTACTTTATGTTTCCATCATTATTTCAACTTCCTTTTAATTTTTTTGGACACTAGGAGGCTTACAATATGAATAGCAAATTCTCAAATTTTCAAGAAAATTTCAAACACTGATTTTTTTAGGGATCAGTTCAGTTCTGATGTGACTTTGAGGGACTTGTATGTGAGACACCCCCATAAATGATGCCATTTCAAAAACTGCACCCCTCACAGTATTCAAAACAGCATTTTGGAAGTTTGTTAACCCTTTAGGTGTTTCACAGGAATTAAAACAAAGTGTAGGTGAAATTTCAAAATTTCTTATTTTTTGCAGAGTTTCAATTTTAATACATTTTTCTAACGAATACAGTAGATTTTACTAGAGAAATGTGACTAAAAATTGATTCCCCCAATTCTTTTGTTTTCAAAAATATCCTATATGTGGCCCTAGTGTGCACGTTGACCAAACCACAGGCTTCATAATAGAAGGAGCACCTACTTGATTTTGGAGCCTCCTTTTTATGAGATTTTTTTTTAGGCACCATGTAGGTTTCTAGGCACCATAAGTGCTAAAAGTTAGGAACCTCCCCCACAAGTCACCCCATTTTGCAATCTACACCCCTCAGGGAATTCATCTAGGGGTATAGTGTACATTTCAAACCCCCAGGGGTTTCACCAATTTTGGTACAACTGGGATGTGAAAATGGAAAATTACATTTTTTTACACAAACATGCAGTTCTGGCTCAAAATTTTTCATTTTCACAAGGTATGAAGGAGAAAAAGCACCCCAAAATCTGTGCCCCAATTTCTCCCGAGTACGGCAATGCCTCACATGTGACCAAAAAATACCAGTTGGGTGCATGGCAGGACTCAGAAGGGAAGGAGTGTTTTTTGGATTTTGCAGCACAGATTTTGGTGGAATGAATGGTGGGTGCTATGTTGCACCAATACAGTGGAACCCCCCCACAAGTCACCCCATTTAGCAAAGTACACCCCTCAGGGAATTCATCTAGGGGTATAGTGTACATTTCAAACCCCCAGGGGTTTCACCAATTTTGATACAAGTGGGCAGTGAAAATGAAAAATTACATTTTTTTACACAAAAATGCAGTTCTGGCTCAAAATTTTTCATTTTCAGAAGGTATGAAGGAGAAAAAGCACCCCAAAATCTGTGCCCCAATTTCTCCCGAGTACAGCAATGCCTCACATGTGACCAAAAAATACCAGTTGGGCGCATGGCAGGACTCAGAAGGGAAGGAGTGATTTTTGGATTTTGCAGCTCAGATTCTGGTGGAATTTTGGTGGGTGCTATGTCACATTAGCAAGACCCCCCAAGCACCAATACAGTGGAACCCCCCCACAAGTCACCCCATTTTGCAAAGTACACCCCTCAGGGAATTCATCTAGGGGTATAGTGTACATTTCAAACCCCCAGGGGTTTCACCAATTTTGATACAAGTGGGCAGTGAAAATGAAAAATTACATTTTTTTACACAAAAATGCAGTTCTGGCTCAAAATTTTTCATTTTCAGAAGGTATGAAGGAGAAAAAGCACCCCAAAATCTGTGCCCCAATTTCTCCCGAGTACGGCAATGCCTCACATGTGACCAAAAAATACCAGTTGGGTGCATGGCAGGACTCAGAAGGGAAGGAGTGATTTTTGGATTTTGCAGCTCAGATTCTGGTGGAATTTTGGTGGGTGCTATGTCGCATTAGCAAGACCCCCCAAGCACCAATACAGTGGAACCCCCCCACAAGTCACCCCATTTTGCAAAGTACACCCCTCAGGGAATTCATCTAGGGGTATAGTGTACATTTCAAACCCCCAGGGGTTTCACCAATTTTGATACAAGTGGGCAGTGAAAATGAAAAATTACATTTTTTTACACAAAAATGCAGTTCTGGCTCAAAATTTTTCATTTTCAGAAGGTATGAAGGAGAAAAAGCACCCCAAAATCTGTGCCCCAATTTCTCCCGAGTACGGCAATGCCTCACATGTGACCAAAAAATACCAGTTGGGCGCATGGCAGGACTCAGAAGGGAAGGAGTGATTTTTGGATTTTGCAGCACAGATTTTGGTGGAATGAATGGTGGGTGCTATGTTGCATTACCAATACAGTGGAACCCCCCCACAAGTCACCCCATTTTGCAAAGTACAACCCTCAGGGAATTCATCTAGGGGTATAGTGTACATTTCAAACCCCCAGGGGTTTCACCAATTGTGGTACAACTGGGCTGTGAAAATGAAAAATTACATTTTTTTTACACAAAAATGCAGTTCTGGCTCAAAATTTTTCATTTTCACAAGGAATGAAGGAGACAAAGCACCCCAAAGTCTGTGCCCCAATTTCTCCCGAGTACGGCAATGCCTCACATGTGACCAAAAAATACCAGTTGGGCGCATGGCAGGACTCAGAAGGGAAGGAGTGATTTTTGGATTTTGGAGCACAGATTTTGGGGGAATGAATGGTGGGTGCTATGTTGCATTACCAATACAGTGGAACCCCCCCACAAGTCACCCCATTTTGCAAAGTACACCCCTCAGGGAATTCATCTAGGGGTATAGTGTACATTTCAAACCCCCAGGGGTTTCACCAATTGTGGTACAACTGGGCTGTGAAAATGAAAAATTACATTTTTTTTAC
Source organism: Crinia signifera (assembly GCF_055691185.1). Taxonomy (NCBI): domain Eukaryota; kingdom Metazoa; phylum Chordata; class Amphibia; order Anura; family Myobatrachidae; genus Crinia; species Crinia signifera. The sequence goes on from NC_139227.1 coordinate 109,879,731, forward strand.
ACAAAAATGCAGTTCTGGCTCAAAATTTTTCATTTTCACAAGGAATGAAGGAGACAAAGCACCCCAAAGTCTGTGCCCCAATTTCTCCCGAGTACGGCAATGCCTCACATGTGACCAAAAAATACCAGTTGGGTGCATGGCAGGACTCAGAAGGGAAGGAGTGATTTTTGGATTTTGCAGCTCAGATTCTGGTGGAATGAATGGTGGGTGCTATATGGCATTAGCAATACCCCCGAAGCACGGTGAAATGATGAACCTAATAATCCATAGATGTGTGGTATATTTTGAAACACTCCTTCATACATAGGCCGGGTTTGTCGGGGCAAGTTTCACAGTGGAAAATAGTTTCCTTTCTTATTCCCTTTTTATAGCAAACTTTGCACCTTTTTTGTGTCCTGCCCTTTCTTGCAGTGGAGGGGATTTCGTTGGGAAAATGCTGCCCTGGTACAATACGGGGGCCAGTACTAGAAGTACTGGGGCCCTCTGCCTGCTGGTTCCCAAATACTAGGCCCTTTATGACTTCCTCTTGAAAGTGCATAAATGTCCCCCTCTGGCCGGTAGAACGGAATAGCACGTAAGCGTTATACAGTGCCATCTAGATGATATACACGGCCAGCTTCTTGTACCAGATATTTGTTTTCCGCAGGGCACTGTACGGCTTCAGTACCTGATCTGAAAGATCCACTCCGCCCATGTACTTATTGTAATCTAGGATACAATTTGGTTTTGAGGTGTGGGTACTGGTACCTCGTACAGGGATGGAGGTGGTACTGTCTCCATGAATTGTTGTCAGTATAAGGACATCCCTCTTGTCCTTATATTTGACCAACAACATATTTTCGGTGCATATTCCCCTGCTTTCACCCCTTCTTAGTACTTGGGCAATGTGCGTTTTGGGGAGGCCTCTTTGGTTCTTGCGCACAGTACCGCAAGCTGCTGTACCTCTTGAACCAAGGGCCTTAAACAGGGGGATGCTGGTGTAAAAGTTATCCACATAGAGGTGATAACCTTTATCCAGGAAGGGGTGCACTAAATCCCAGACAATTTTTCCACTAACACCTACGAGGGAGGGGGGGCATTCTGGCGGTTCAATTCTTGAATCCTTCCCTTCATATACCCTAAACTTGTGGGTGTACCCTGTGGTGCTTTCACACAGCTTATACATTTTTATGCCATACCTTGCCCTCTTACTGGGAAGGTACTGGCGGAATTTAACCCTTCCTTTAAAATGTATAAGGGACTCGTCGATACTAATACATTTATCAGGGATGTATAGCTCTGCAAATTTGGCACTGAAATGATCAATGACCGGCCTGACTTTGAATAGCCTGTCAAAGGTGGGATCATCTCTGGGTGGGCACTGTGCATTATCGGTGTAATGTATAAATTTATGGATTGCCTCAAAACGAGCCCGGGGCATGGCCATACGGTGAAATGGGGTGCTGTACAGAACATCTGTACTCCAATATTGCCTAATTTGTGGCTTTTTTACTATGCCCATATGTAACACCAGACCCCAAAACGTCATCATCTCTACTGCATCTACAGGGGTCCACCTAGCAAATGATGACGTGGGGTTTTGAGCAATAAACTGCTGGGCATATAAATTAGTTTGGTCCACCATTAAATTTATAAAATCATCAGAGAAAAATAATTTGAAAAAGTCAATTTCTCTGAGACCTGTTGAATCAAATTGGATTCCTGGGATGGCCAAAAACTCAGGAACCTGGGGCTCAAAATTGTCTGGTGGTGGGGTCCATACGAGATCAATTATTGGGGGGGGGGTCTCAGCTGCTCTACGGGGGCGTCTTTGAGGGGGTCCCTCATCATCAGAGGAGGAAGAGGAGCTTAAGACAAATCCTTCAAATTCCCCGCTTGCCTCACTGGCTGTGTCAGAGTCAGAGGCAAGCATGGCATATGCCTCCTCCACCGAATACATTCTCCTGGATGACTGGGACGACATTTGGGATGACATTTGGGATGCCATTTATATTTTTGTGTTACTGGTAGTGAAATGTTTCAACACGTGTATAGTGTAGGGGGGGGGTACAAACTTTATTTCAACCCGGGGGGTATGTAGTGTGTAGTGTGTATGTAGTGCAGAAAAAAAAAAATACAAAAAAAAAAAAATTGAAGGGTTCAAAAAAAAAAAAAAATGGAAGGGGTTAAAAAAAAAAAAAATGGAAGGGGTTAAAAAAAAAAAATGGAAGGGGTTAAAAAAAAAAAATGGAAGGGGTTAAAAAAAAAAAAAAAGGTCCTGCGCCAAAAATTGAGCACAGATGTTGGTCAGTAACGTCCGTCACTGAACAGCGCTCAAAGGCAACAGGAATTTGATCCAAAAAAAAAAAAAAAATAGATCAACCCTGTGCCGAAAAAGCTGATCAGTGATGTACGTCACTGATCAGCGCACAGTGGCCACAGGACACACACAAAATCACAGTGTGTGTAAAAAAAAAAAATGTAAAAAAGACCCCACAGCACTCACAAAAAATAAAAAAAGGTGATCAGTGATGCGACACTGATTACCAGTGAGGGGCAGCAGGTGCACAACCTTTGGTGGTACTGACAGGTATATATAAAAAAAAAAACCTCTGTACCCCCAAAAAGTTGCTGATCACCTCAGATATAGTGATCAGCACAAAAGGCGGGGGCAGCAGACACAAAATTTAGCACTCTCTGTCACTATCTCTCTCTATCTCTCACTATCTATCACTCTATGACACTGCAGCAGCAGCACTGACAGGTATATCTATATATAAAAAAAAACCTGCGCCCCCAAAAAGTTGCTGATCAGTTAATTTATACTGATCAGCACAAAAGGGGGGGCAGCAGTCAGTTATATAAAAAATATATAGCACAATCTGTCACTATCTCTCTATCTCTCTCTCTCTATCTCTCTCTATCTATCTATAGCTCTATCACACTGCAGCAGCACAAAATATAGCACTAGGCCTCTCTATCTCTCTCTATCTCTCTCTATCTCTTTCAGTTATATAAAAAATATATAGCACAATCTGTCACTATCTCTCTCTCTATCTCTCTCTCTCTATCTCTCTATCTATAGCTCTATCACACTGCAGCAGCACAAAATATAGCACTAGGCCTCTCTATCTCTCTCTATCTCTCTCTATCTCTCTCTCTCTAACTCTCTCTCTATCTAATAAATCGCAGCAGCACAAGATGTCACAGGATGTCACAAGATGTCACAAGATGTCACAAGCATAAGCAATATCAATGATCAGGTAAGTATTTTGGATGGGTTCTGGTCAGTATAGGCGGCAGCTGGGCACGGTGACCGCACTGCACGCTATTCCAGACCGGAATGGCGTCTGCAGTGCAGTCACCGTTAGTTTAAACCCCCCTCCATGGCTGTGATTGGTCCGTCGGTCCGACGAACCAATCACGGCCTTTGGGGGCGGGAGGGGTGAGGTGGGGTGACACCAGTGTCACCCTTACACCCCGCGGTGATTGGTGCTGTACTTTACAGCACCAATCACCTCCGATCCCGTGTCACCGGCGAACGTTATTCGCCGGTGACACAGAAAACGCTGTGAATGGCTGTTCACAATGAACAGCCAATCACAGCGATCGCCGACGGGGGGGCGGCATCGCCGCCCCCCCTGGGCATGCACGGACATGTCTGCTGTCAGGGACAGCAGACATCGTCCCTCTGTCACTGCGTCTCTAGACGCAGTGACAGTTTTAAGCCATGACGTATATATACGTCAACGGTCGGGAAGTACTTCCCGGCCATGACGTATATATACGTCAAATGTCGTGAAGGGGTTAAACTATCCTCAATAGATATTCTGAAGGCGTCCACCTGATATTACTTGCTAAGCTTTAAAAGTAACCTACTGAGTATCAAAGCGATGTAAGAATATTATTACTATTGTTTTCCTTGTATTGTCTTTCACTTATGTACAACAATTTAATATTGTGCTTTCAGTTGCGTCTGTATATTAAGTTCCTTTTTATTGTGTTGACAATAGAAAGCACTACCAATGTCTTGATACTAGTCATATAACCAATACACGTCTATTATTGGAACTTAAAGATAATGTAAAGTAGAGTTCATTAAATAGTTTTTATTTGAGGTGGATCTTCTGTGCTAGGTGGTCTTCACATTCATTGAATGTCATGAACTTCACCTTGGAACATTCACAAGCTGTAATGACCTGCAGCTAGGTGCAACTTGTTTGTCTAGTTTACAGTCAGATTGATCGGACAAGTGCAATATTTCTATCTGGTCTTCAGCTAAAAGAATGAATCATTATCTCGTTATCTGTAAGGTTTCCCTTCTAGATCATGTTGTAATGCCCAATATGTGAGTTTTGTAGTCTTGTACTGTCTGTAGTAGCACTTAGTTAATTGTCCTATTTCCAGTATGGTTGTCTGGCTCAATGATCTTTTGATTTTAATGTGAATACCTTTCTCATGGTCCATCAGTAGTTTCTGATACTTTGATGCATCTTCTTCAACAGTTGAGGTTATGTAGGAGTCACAAGCAGAAAATGCACAACACTGATAAGCGTATGGAACGGACACTGACCTGGAGTACAAAGGAGGATACAATCGCCATAAGTACAATGCCCATAAAATTATATCCATGTATATGGGGTCTTTTGGGAAGATCCAAATAGTTACAAAAAAAGGCATGAAATCCTTTAATTACTACATGCGCACATGCATAACCCTTGAGTGCCCTCGATTACAGTCTTAGGGCCTGATTTAGAGTAAAATGGGACTTGGGTTAACAACATGCCACTGCAGACTCATGTGTTCAGAGTTCTATTTAGAGTTTCCCCTATCACACTTTGAATTTGTCTAGCCCCAGGAGAGTAAACACCTGTCACTTACCCGCAGCCTATACCTAACCCCCTTGGCACCGCACCCTATGCCTAATTATTTCTTTCCACAGCCTAAACCTATCCTACCCCCCCAGCCTAACACTTCACTAACCACTCCCGACAGGCTTCCATTATGGCACCAGCATGGTCATCAATGTCAGCATTCCAGCGTTGGTATGGTAACTGCCGGCTTCCTGTTTGCCGAAATACTAAACTCATCCCCAACTCTAAATTAAGTCAACATCAGCTAGTACTGCAATACAATTTAAAGAAGCAGGTAGACACTCAAGTTGGATCATTTTTAAATGCAATTCAGCATACATTAGATATATTTCTCCAAATAACAAATTCCCCAAAACCGCATTGTATGGATCAGAAGTCTACAAGAGTCTTGCAAGATCATTTAAGTGAAGTCAACTCTACCGGAACCAATCTATATAAAAGATTTTGTTGAAACATTTATGTGTTGCGATGACTTACTGGAGTTTGGGGAAGTCCTTCGCTGAGAGTGAATCTTTGAATGCAGGATTCCCGGTGAGTTTCAGCTGCATCAAGGCCTGAAGTCCTCCAGTTGGAAAGGTTTTCAGCTGATTAAAACTCAGGTCTCTGAAAAATATCAACATGATAAAGAGAGATCAACCTTTTTTTTAGAAATAACCTAAGGCTGCATAATATTAACGGGCAATTCATTCAACTTTGCGTCCTAGCACAATTTTGACGACTGGGCGCCAGACATCTGTATTTTCGTGTTCAGTAACCACAGTTTATAATACTTTGCTCGCACAATATTGATTTTGCAACTTGACATCTCTAATATCACCACAAAAATCTTAATCTGACTACAATGTACTTTTCAAAGCACGGTTGTTATTTTAATGGTAAATTACGTTGATTTCTGGTAATTACCCTAAGGGTCTATGATCTTATTAAGTACTTTTAGGAGGTAAAGCTTCTTAGCATACAAAGAAACACAGAATGGAGGGGGTGGGGGAGGGAGATTATCTGTACAGCAGTTCTGGTGGATGAGAATGTTCCGTTTGATAGGTCACTTACAGTTTAGATGTCGCTGTGAGAGTGGTGAAAGCTTCATTGTGAATCCGGCTGATTGAATTTCTGCTGAGATCACTGTAAACATTAAATCGGAGCATTATTAATCTTCACGTAAAGCAGGGTTTGATTTTTCACCAAGTGTCGGATTACTTCACAACCATTACTTCATTATATTCTAGAAGCTTTAGTAAATATAGAAAATTGCTGGTTGCATTCCTGACTTTATGCAACTAAAGTTATCTGGGTGTAAAGAGCATAGAAACATAGAATTTGACGGCAGATAAGAACCATTGTGTAATGGTTAGCATTACTGCCTCACAGCGCTGAGGTCATGGGTTCTATCCCCACCATGTGTTATATATACGGTGCAGTACGGATGGTGTAATGGTTAGCATTACTGCCTCACAGCACTGAGGTCATGGGTTATATCCCCACCATGTGTTATATATACGGGGGGGGGGGGGGGGGGGGGGCAGTACGGATTGTGTAATGGTTAGAATTACTGCCTCACAGCACTGAGGGCATGGGTTCTATCCCCACCATGTGTTATATATACGGGGCAGTACGGACAGTGTAATGGTTATAGCATTACTGCCTCACAGCACTGAGGTCATGGGTTCTATCCCCACCATGTGTTATATACTGTATACGGCAGTACGGATGGTGTAATGGTTATAGCATTACTGCCTCACAGCACTGAGGTCATGGGTTCTATCCCCACCATGTGTTATATATACGTGGCAGTACGGATGGTGTAATGGTTAGCATTACTGCCTCACAGCACTGAGGTCATGGGTTCTATCCCCACCATGTGTTATATATACGGAGCAGTATGGACGGTGTAATGGTTAGCATTACTGCCTCACAACGCTGAGGTCATGGGTTCTATCCCCACCATGTGTTATATATACAGGGCAGTACGGATGGTGTAATGGTTAGTATTACTGCCTCACAGCACTGAGGTCATGGGTTCTATCCCCACCATGTGTTATATACTGTATACGGCAGTACGGATGGTGTAATGGTTATAGCATTACTGCCTCACAGCACTGAGGTCATGGGTTCTATCCCCACCATGTGTTATATATATACGTGGCAGTACGGATGGTGTAATGGTTAGCATTACTGCCTCACAGCACTGAGGTCATGGGTTCTATCCCCACCATGTGTTATATATACGGAGCAGTATGGACGGTGTAATGGTTAGCATTACTGCCTCACAACGCTGAGGTCATGGGTTCTATCCCCACCATGTGTTATATATACAGGGCAGTACGGAGGGTGTAATGGTTATAGCATTACTGCCTCACAGCGCTGAGGTCATGGGTTCTATCCCCACCATGTGTTATATATACGGGGCAGTACGGATGGTGTAATGGTTAGCATTACTGCCTCACAGCACTGAGGTCATGGGTATGATTCCCACCGTGGCTCTAACTGTGTGGAGTTTGTATAGTCTCCCCGTGCTTGTGTGGGTTTCCTCCGGGTACTCCAGTTTCCTCCCACATTCCAAAAATATACTGGTAGGCTAATTGGCTGCCAACAAATTAACCCTATAATGTCTGTGTGTGCGCGTGTACATGTGGTAGGGAATATGGATTGTAAGCTCCACTGGGGCAGGGACTGATGTGATTGTACAAATATTCTCTGTAAAGTGCTGTGGAATATGTGTGTGCGATAAAAAAAAGGTTAATAAATTAATGGTGCATGCAGACTTAATAACCAATTGAATATCCTAGTGTAGTAAGATAGGGGGGGGGGGGATACAATTAGCCGTGATAACCCATTTCTGCAGTATAAACAGGGCTTTTATCGTGACCCACGATATTCATCTGACTATAATGAATTTCTGGCAATACTTCATTGGTTTACCGCAAATTACCCTTCCAATGTCTGAGCCGGTGATAAGTTTCAAACAATCCCTATTTTAAAAAGGTAAATATTTGGGGATTTGGTTCTGAAAACCTGGCACACCCACCTAAATGAGTAATTAGGACTTGTCAGAAAATGTCAAATTAAATAATTGGGTAGAACATATGGGATGGGTATATTGGGGTGCTTTATGGAGTGTTTTTAGGATTGCAGGTGGGAGTAATCTGGTGGTTTTCTTTGGAAGTTTTTTGAAAGTGGCGTAAAATGATCCAAATCTATACATATATTCTTTTATGAACCCCCAACCTAATTTGAGCACTAAAAAAACACTTGCTTTATGGAATTTTTTAACTTATTTTTTGAAAAATGCATACAACTTCTATCGGACACAAAATAAGAACTGCAAATCTTTTTTTTATTATGACCATTAAAAGACTAATACGGTCTTCCTATATTCGTTTGGCTGTTTTGGGGGGTCCAGGTACATTTTACCATCCATATTTGGTATGGTTCTGATAGCGGTAAATTAAAGTGTTACTGTGGCTATTTTTCACACCCCCCCCCCCCCCCCCCCCCAATACCCTTTGGGTCCTATTGGTTATAATATATGTGCACATATATCAGGTTATCAAACCCCCGTTTGTTTAAGAAAAACAAGCCATTACTGCAGTAACAAAAATTACCAGAATTACATTGATCACTTTCTGCCCGGAAATTTTGGGATGGTAAAAAAAAAAAAAAAAAAAAAAAAACAAGACAAAAAAAAACACACGAAACAAATACAATCAATTGTAAACCGTATATACTTACAGTACACGTAAAGCTGTCAGGCCCTGTAAAGACTCGTTTTGAACCTCTGTGATTTGATTATGTTGCAAGTAACTATAAAAAAAGCAAAAGAAGCTAGTTAAAACTATAAATACAAACAGGCTATTAAAAATAATTACAGACCATAGAAATAACACCCATGTTTCATATACAGGATACCATATAAAACCTAACAAAATGCTACATCAGGAATTACAGCAAGTATTTACAAGGGTTTATTTATATGTTTTATGAAAGCCTTAATTAAAAAAAAAAATAAGTACATACTGTTACCAGCACATCAGAGAATGAGTAATGGTGATTTTACCCTATACTTCTCACCTTAGCTCAGGGCTGGGCAACACCGGCCCTCCAGATGTTAGTGAACTACACATCCCAGGATGCTTTGCATTAGTTTTTCTATGTGGCCATGCTGAAACTGATGCAAGGCATTCTGGGATGTGTAGTTCACTAACATCTGGAGGGCCGGTGTTGCCCAGCCCTGCCTTAGCTAGTCAACAGCAGTTAAGATAACCTGACTGATCATAGAGGGCAATTTAGACTCTTTTTCTTCTCCTGGGTGAGATGATGTTTATAGTTTTATTATTTTACCGTCGTTCTCATCTGTTTAACCATATCAGTACCTGACGAAAACCGAAATTCTGTTACTTACACTTCCTCCAATGAACTGCATCCTTTCAATCCATTTAATGTAGCAATCTCATTGTAGGAAAGGTCCCTGTTTGGCAGAGGAGAGATCAATAAGCTTTAGACAAGACTAAAAAGCATATACATAATAATAAAATACAATTCATATAAAAAAAAACAACCAATAACATGTTACCAACATGAACTTACAATGATCGAAGCATCTTCTGCTCCTGGCATAAGTTTAGTGGGATGCTCTTTATCTTGGTGCCCGTCAGGGTCCTGTACAAACACAATGTATTAGAGATCTTACCTCCTCTAGATCAGCAGTGATAGATCAGAAGCAGATGGCGATATAGGAGCAGTAATATTTATACCTTCGCTATGGACAGGTAACCTGTAGCCATCTGCTACAATGCTAAGCTAGAGAGAGACGGCTTTCCATCACTGTCCTAAGCACCCTGGTCCTACCGGTAGGGTAGCAGTATGTCCTGTTCCCCAAACTACTTCCCAATGTTGTCCCTTTGGCATTCTTCATTCCCTCACCTCAGCTCTGGCATGCACTAAGTGACTAGCTTAAGCAGGGTGACTTGTAAATGCCATCATGCCTCCTAACCAAATGTCGACGCATCTAAGATCGAAAGGATTGGTAGGTCGACAATGGGAAGGTCTACAGCCAAAAGGGTCGACATAAGTTTAAATTTTTTATTTTTTATTTTTTTTTGAGTCAACGTGCCAAAAGGAAGAATTTCATGCCCTACCATCCACTACAGCGTGGTGGGAGAATAAAATAATGCGCCAAGCGCAGCGAGCCATGCGAGGGGACGCGGTACACACGGTGTCCATGTCAACATTCCGGACCAAAAAGAATGTCGAAATTTCGACTGTTGACCTTCCCATGGTCATTCTAATGCTTGCGTCAATCTTCCAAACCTGTCGACCTAATATGGGTCAACCCAACGTCCCATACCAGCCATTTTTACATATTTAAAATACTTAGAATTCTTTGGAATGTCGAAGAACTGTACAAACTCCTAATACAGCGGGAGCATTATTGCCAACGGTGCTCCGTTTCCAGGTTTAACCCCAGGGTTTAACGATATGTGGTCATGAGGTCTAGTCAAAAGGCCAACTACTATCGGTGGACAGTCAAAAGGTTGACACATGAAAAAGGTAGACTCGTCAAAGGGTCGACATGAGTTTTTCATAAATTTTAAACAGACTTGTTCATATGTGACCATCCCAGTAGGCATAGATGGGAGAATATAATAGTGTGCCGAGAGCCGTGGAAGGGGACATGGTGCAATCATACAGTGTCCATATTGACCTATATTGACAGACACCAACATTTTTTGAAAAACTCATGTTGACCATTTTCATCTATCGACCTTTTGCCTGTTGACCAACAGTGGTCAACCTTTTGACGGTCAACCTAAAAAAACACCCGTTTTAACGATGGATCCCAGTAAATGATAACTTTTTCCATCATTACCCAACTGCACAGTGACATTCCTCCTATAGTATTTATACTCTATTGCATGTATATTGTATTAAATCTCACACTAACAAAGTTTTTGGAGGAAAAAAAGCATAGGCCAGTTGTTTCTGTGCCCAAAAAGACATTTAAATAATTTGCACTAAAAAAAATAAAAAATACTCACAAGCTTTCAAGGTTAACCGTTCCCGTCAAATTTGGAAACCACTGAATATCAGATGCTCCTCGTATGATCCTGTTATAAAATAAAAAAAAAAAAAAAAAGTTTATGAGCTTTAGTATTTGTGACAGCAACTGTGGAAACGAACGCTTTGTAACCGATACTAAAAAATAAAACTAGAACTTTAAATTGCTTGCTTAGAAATAAATGATAAAATAATGCCTATTAAAATAGAATATTGGAGGCAGGACCTCATTCTTTAATAAGGTCTGGCGTGTTTATCAGGCATCGGTACTTTCACACATCTCATTCTGAGTGTGAGCTGTCAAGATAATTTATGTCGGTAGCTGTACAGAGCATTAGCGATACTTCTAGTTAAGCACCTCATCACCAAGCTAGTGATTAACTTCTGTAAGTATGACTAGTGTGTCCGGTCACTGACAGCTGATTTTGGGAAGCAACGTTTTAACTTACAGCCATACTTGTGTGAGTAACTGGATTTCTATGGCAACAGAAAAGCAAATACAAATAAATTTGGAGGGGGGGGGGGGATGCTCTTGGGTTAGCAATCAGCCTAGAGCTTGCACTTAGCAACCAGCCTAGCACCCGCATAATGAGAAGAAAACAAAATTGTTCTAGAAGAAAAGAAGTTAGGTTGTACGTTCTCCTTTACTGGCTTTTAGTTGAACTTTAAAGGAGGATTTCAGAACGCTCAATGTTTAAATCCCATTATTTAAAGCTCTCCAGGACCCTCAACATGCCAACCACTGACATTTTTACAGTCTGTTAGTGTGCGATATGGCAGTACCTGCATCAGTACGAAATTTTCAAAGGCCGACTACATTTGAATGTTTTTATTTAACCTTTTTAGAGGTCAGCGGGTCAGAGTACAGTTAAGCGATGTAATTATAGAAAGCAGCCATAGCCACTGCTGCTGTGTCAAGTATTTCACTTCACACATTCTACTAAAGGCTAGACAAGTACTTACAGGAAGCGCAGGTCTGATAGGTTCTGAAAAGCTGAATTCCCGACAAACGACAACGGATTATCGTACAATTGTCTAAGAGAATAAAAAAAAAAGAAGAGGACAATTGGTTAGTTGTACTGTTCAATGATTGTACATGTCAGAATAATGCTCTATTAGCTGGGACAAAGCATTATTAATGGACGGAAAGTACACGAAAATCAAACATTTTGTACTCCGATTATTCATCTACAGGACATATAGGATTTTTTTTTTTTTTTAAGACCAACATCACTAACATTTAAAGGGTTATGGGGGATATTTATCAAGCTTGAAGAAAGATAGTACCAACCGCTCATAACCTTTCTCGAGCACAGCCAATGACAGTTAGGGGCTGATTGGACAGTACTTGATCTCTCTCCAAGCTTTGGTTAAACTTGTCAGATGACCAACACAACAAAATGCAGTGGCATGCCCTTTTCCGCTCAATTGCTGAAATAAATAGACAATTTCACACGCAAGCCACGATTAAATAACAAAAAAAAAAAATCCAATATGAAAGGTCTCCCAGTAAGGACAATATTTGCCGCCATTTTATCATTGTTCACGATCTTAGATATCCACATGTGAGAAATCTGGCTCAGACTGGCCACTTTATAATATCCTATTGTGCCTCAGATATTCCATGTGATGGAAAATTTTGGAAATCACAATATGTGCTATGATAGGTCAGCCTCTGTATTGCAGCAAAATGTATATATGGTATAACTTAATGCACTGACTGTAGCCCATTGGTAAAATCCGCCACTGGGTCCATGAATGGTGTGGTCAAATTTGTGGATTAAGGATGAAAGCTTTGTACCAGGGCAGGTTTGTCCTGCCCCAACAAAACCCAACACAGATCATCGGAACTGGCCAGCCCCCCCACACTTTCGCTCTGGCGTTAGTACGCCAGAGCTCCCCAACGGCCGCTTCCCCTTGCCGCCTGTCAGTGATCACACAGGCAGCAGGCTCGGGGATGTTTTGCGGCGGCTTGGGAGGACTCGGGTGCCTGAACTCTCCCGAGTCCCCCCGAACATCCCCGCCTGTCAATTACTAGGTACTAATGGCGGCGGGGCAGGGGAGCTCTGGCGTACAATCGCCGGAGCTAAGTTGAGGTGAGGGGGATTGAGGGGAGGGGACAGCAGAGCGGCCACTGGGGAGTGCCCGGACAGGTGATGCGCCAGTGGTGCACACCTTCATTTTATTGGTATGCCCGGAAATTTTCCGCGGCAGACCACTCAAGTGGTTAAGCGACCAACATTAAACCACATTACCCTTGAAGAGTTGCTAGCAGGTATGTGTAGTATTGGAATTCGATTTTGCTCAGTTAATGGAATGGACTGTCCGTTCCTATATGTGCTCCAGTAGATGCATAAATGGGTGCCAGGTAGTTGGGATAAGAATTACCATCCATCTTGGGCATAAGGTCGACTGACAGTCTTATTTTTTTTTAATGGACATGGACACCGTCAAAGTGTACTGCTGCGCTCGCCATGCTTTGGGCAAGGAGCCTCGCTGTGCTTGGCACACAATTTTTCTCTCCCACCACGCTGTAGTGGATGGTAGGGCATGAAATACCGCCTGTTGGCACATGTCTGCTAAAAAAAATGTGAAGAGCTCATGTCAGCCTTTTGGCCATGGACCTTCCCATTGTTGACCTTCGCCATGTGGACCTATTTCATGTGTCCACCTAAGCCATGTGGACCTTCAGTGGTTGACCCAATGGCCGTATCCCTTCTAAACAATGTAACTTACATGCTTTTTAGCAGAGGATTCTTCTCAAATGCTCCGTCAGGGATAGTTGAAATGGAATTGCTGTGGAAGCCTCTAAACCAATCAAGCAAGAGAAACCACAACAAAAGATTAATAAGTTATTTCAATGCATTTATCAGTAGTTTGTACTGGTGGGTCCAACAAAATATACTGGAAGGTTAGTGGACTGCTACCATATATGCGGTTTAGAATTCAGTCTATAAACTCTGATAGGACAATATAGGGTCACTGGGTAGACCATGTCTAGATCGACCACTAATGGTGCAGTGAGGCGGTACACTTATAGTGTCCATGTCGACAGACAACAAAAACCATTGAAAACTCAACCTTGGGGGTATGTCGAAAAATTCAAGCTTTTGACCTAGTGACTGTCGACCTAGACATGGTCTACCATTTATACCATAACCCAGGGGTAGCCAACTCCAGTCCTCGAGAGTTACCAACAGTTCACGTTTTCCAGCTCACCTTGAAGGTACACAGATGTATTCATTACGGATGAACATATTTTAAAAGAGCCACAGGTGCAGCGAAACACTTTACTTGTGATTCTGTGAGGAGACATGGAAAATGTTAACTGTTGGTAGCTATTGAGGACTGGAGTGGTCTACCACTGCCATAACCAATAGGACATGGGCTGATGAGTACTTGATGTAAGGCTTAGCAGCACTGAGATCTTTGGTTCGATACCACCATGGACCCAACCATGTTGAGGCTGTATATTTTCCCCACGCTTGTGTGGGATTCCTACTGGTAATACAACAAATCTAAAAACACACTGGTTTATTAGTTATCCTAACAAAAATGAACCCTAGTGCGAGAGGTCACATAGATTGTAAGTTCTTCTGGGGCAGGGCCCGTTATGATTGGCCAAATATTCTCTGTAAAATTACTACAGAATATGTATACACTATGTAAATAAAATAATGAAATATTCTCTGTTCATTTATATGTGAAACGTTTTATAAATAAACAGAAAAACGAATCATACTTACAGTTCCTTTAAATTTCCCAGGGACTTTATGACATCTGGGAAATCCATAAGATTGTTATAATTAAGGTCCCTAAATAAAAGAAAAGTATACTTAATATTAACTTATTCAATAAATCACAACCATAAAGTAATGTCTTAATTTTGAATATTGTTACTTTGTATTTTGCTTTGTCAAGTTATATTGTGTCCTAAAATAAAATAACACATGGTCAGACGTCCCTGAGAAACTGTAAATTACACCATTTTCCATCCTTGCTATTTTTAATTGGGACCAAGACAATGACAGTAAGCGGAACCTTAAAAAAAATTAAAAAAAATAACGTTTCCATTCTGTACGCTCCACAAGAAGTTGGGAATGGTCATTGCACTTAAAACAATACTAGACTTATTCGTACCACGTGAATATAATTAAACTATAAAGAATTGTGTGCCTGTGTTTCATTTTGGTGGTCTCAACTGGTAAACAACAACCACAACAACATATTGTTCCTAGTTGCATATGTTTAACTATTTGAGTGCCGACATCTGTGAGCGGTCCAAAATATACGCTGAAAATGCTTGTGTCGCTCACATTTGTTATATAAATTCAAATAATTTTTTTTTGTGGAAAAAAAGATTATGGATGAAATTTAATAGAACGAAAGATTCAGAAAGTGAGATTTGGTAAGAAATCTCCAGGTTTTTTAAAGCGGAAATCATTTACACTTAAAATCAAACTGGTTTTGCAGTGTACATGATGGCTGCTTTTTTTTTTTTTTTAAATGGAGAGTTCTTACCAAATCTCTCACTTTCTGAATCTCTCATCCCATGACATTTCCCCCTATATTTCCTATATAAGGTAAACATTACAAGTCATTATGAAGAATAAAAATGTTTGCCTAGCAATTTTCACACCTATTTTGACAAATTCACTCAAAGGGTTAAACATTAAAAATGAAAGAAAACTTAAAACACTATAAGCTCCTGGGACGGTTTCAATTTAGATACAGTGATGTCATTGATTTTTCTCCCAATGTAGTTGTTTACTAATTCAGGGGTTCAGTACTTGTCAGGGAATAACCAGGGTCATCTGACCACTGTCCTGTGAACGGTGACATCACTATTCAAACTGGACCTAGGTCTTCGGGCTTACAGGTACACTCATACACTCCTAATGAATGTCCAGCTTTAGATATTATTTCATCACTAGAGACAGGATTATATGCATTTGCATATTTTGCCCATGCTCACTGGTTATTGCATATTTTACATAAAATCTAGTGATGGTGCATATTTTAGGCCCCGTCCTCTTCCCACCCGCGAGTTACAGCACTGCTTTGCCCTGCTGCTGCTGGCCAGGTAGTGGTAGAGTGTACAGGCTGGGGCAATATGTGCACAGTGTGGGGAACCTTGGATGTATGCTACACGTCTGACACTGCTCTAGGCTGCCAATCCATGTTGATAAAAATCAGTCGGGGCGGATGCCATTACAAGGCTCCTGAACCTTTGCCTGCCCCTGGCCTGGGACTTTACACCAAGAGACAGACTTCTGCAGCAGAGGAGGTAGGCGGAAGGGTTGTGACATCATGCGGCGTGGAGGAAATTCCGTGTCACAGTGAGTATGCAGCGCAGGGAAAGCCTTCCACTGCGCTGCCCTCACACACTATGCAGATATTTGGGCCCATAGGCACTGGAGATGAGGGTCCGCATAGTTGATGCAACAAGACCTTTGGACGCTGCAGTCTGCTGTAGCAGCCAGGAAGAAAAAAAATCCTGTGTACAGCACTAGACATCTGCAGATGCTGTGGGCCTATTTTTGAGGTTTATTTGCAACTAATTGTATCCTGATTTTTAAATAATAGTTAAAAAAAATTATTTTTTTATTTTACTTTTTTTATTATTTAATGTAGCATATTTTAACACTTTTTATGCATATTTTAAATATTTTTCATGCATATTTCAAGCTTTTTATGTTGCATATAATCCTGTCTCTAGTCATCACCCATCAATCAATGCCTCTTAGGCATTACATGGATCATCAAGATCCAGGTCATAGCTTTCAGACAGCAGGAAGCCAGGGCACTGACCTGGGCTACTAGTCCCAGGAATAACCCTGTCAAGA
Organism: Crinia signifera; assembly: GCF_055691185.1. Taxonomy (NCBI): domain Eukaryota; kingdom Metazoa; phylum Chordata; class Amphibia; order Anura; family Myobatrachidae; genus Crinia; species Crinia signifera. The sequence goes on from NC_139227.1 coordinate 109,896,484, forward strand.
TCAGGGCCACAGGACATGGGATGGTCAACCCCAGTAGGCCCTTTCAGTCACATACTGCCCCCTTTATTGCAAAAAAACTTAAAAAATATAAAGTGTTTTTGGCTTATGTCTGAAAGGGGTATTTAATAAAACATTTATCAGCTAAGTAGCACAGAAACATTGACACACTCTTTTAAATAGTGCTACACAACGTTATCTATGAAACCCTGCCTTAATAGGTCTTTAGTCAATGACTTGGCTGTGCCAATATCACAATGGAAATAAAAGAGCAGAGCAGTCACTGTGTTCCACCTGATAATGTCCGCTCCAAATACAAATAGATTATTAAGGACAAAGTGCTTCTGACTCTAGGGATATAGTACAGGTATATGCTGACTTTCCACCAACAGAAGCAAAAGGCTTAAAGGGACAGAGTCAAAATTGTAAGTATTACATACATTATATGGGATTGGTAATAAATCCCGACAAGGGGGGGGGCTTATGGTCGCCAACCTTTGCAGTAGCCATTCCCATAGTTTCCCCTGGGGACATGCGCAACAAGATCTACTAAAAGTAGATGCCTTTAGCCCAGTGGTCTCCAACCTGTAGCTCACGAGCTACAGGTAGCTTGCAGTCCTAATTTGGGTAGCTCACCTAGCTGCAGTACTGCTGAGACAGTTTATAGATAGATAGAATCCTTTATTCGTCTCACAATGGAGAAATTTCAATCGTTACAGCAAGGTTCAAGTACAGATAAGAGTAATAGCATAATAAGAATACATAATAAGATAAGATCCAAACAATATAACTCAAGAATCTAGGAACATGCAGGTCTTCTTCAGACCATGACAGTTGTACATTCTAATTACAGCTGGAATGAAAGATCTGTGATATCTCTCAGTTGAGCATCGAGGGTGAAGCAACCTATCACTGAAAGTGCTACACAGATCCTTCAAAACGTTTTTGAGCGGGTGTGAAGCATTATCCAATAATGATGTCATCTTGCTGATCATTCTCCTCTCACCCACAATCTCTACAGAATCCAAAAGGCATTCCTAGGACAGAACTGGCCTTCCTTACCAGTCTGTTTAGTCTCTTACTGTCGGCTGTTGAAACACTGCTGCCCCAGCAGACCACTCCATAGAATATGGGCGATGCCACTACACAGTTGAAGAAGGTCTTCAGGAGCGCTCCCTGCACTTCAAAGGACCTCAGTCTCCTCAGCAGATAAAGTCTACTCTGCCCCTTCCTATACAGAGCAGCGGAATTATCAGACCAGTCCAGTTTATTGTTAAGGTGAAAACCCAGATACTTGTAAGTTCTTACGACCTCAATATCCATTCCCTGAATGATCACCGGAGTTGGGGGGAGAAGGAGGGTGTGTGTGTGTGTGTGTGTGTGTGTGTGTGTGTGTGTATGCTGACGTTTCCTGAAATCAACTACCAGCTCCCTAGTTTTCCTTGTATTAAGTTGAAGATGGTTCTCCACACACCAGGTAGAAAGGTTCTGCACAAGTTCTCTGTACTCCCTATCGTCTCCATCTACTATAAGGCCCACAATAGCAGAGTCATCAGAGAACTTCTGTAGATGACAGGTTGATGAATTGTATGTGAAATCTGCATTATAGAGAGTAAAGAGAAATGGTGCCAAGCACCCCTGTACTACAGATAATAGTATCGGACTGGCACTCCTTGGTCCTCACATACTGTTTGGAGGAAGTGATCTGGTGTCAGTGTCCTAGGACAGACAGGTGGTTGCGTTGGAGGGCTAAAATTAACCCCACCATCAGTGGGAGACAGCAGCACAGCTAACACTCCACAGTGGAGTAAGGGGAAGGTAAATGGGAGTCAATGTGGGATGAAGAGGGGGATCTACAGAAGAGACTGTAGGCGGTGGTCAAATCAAAGTTGTGGGTCAGACAGGTATGCAGACCACTTGATACAACCAGTTTTTTTTATTTTAGTAGCTCTTCAAGAGTTTACAGTTTTCTTGAGGCTCACACCCAAATTAAAGATTGCTAACCACTGCATTACCCGTTCCAAGGAGGATTTTGTACGTCTTCTCCGGAGTGCTGGAGTAGACGAAGATCTTAATGCCTCAAATTATTGCATTGCATAGCTAGATAGCCACGAACGCACAGTTGCTTGCCCAAGGTCTGAAGGAAAAATGAGCATGTATGCAATTATTTTACTCCGCAATAATCATTTCAAAGGGCTCTTATGGGAGCAGTGTCCCAACGACAGAATAATACCGTACTTAAGCAATAAGAATTCCAGTGGCTGGGTGCATTTTTAAATAAATATGTCCCTAAAACACACTTTTCTATATTCAGCCTAAGGGCAACTGTTAGTGGTAGGTTAGAAATGTTAAATTATGTAATTGTATTTATTTTTGGAGAGTGTGTTCCTTTAAACTTCTTTTTAAAACATGTGGGGTGGGGGGGGGAATGGTTGGCATGTTCACAAAATGAGTGGTATTCTTTATCCCCTAGCTACACCACAGTATTTGTCTTTCCATATTTAATTACTTCCTTCAGTATGCAATTTATATCTGATCCAGCAAAACAACGGACAGAGGTCAGCTCAGTTCAGGACAGCAGCTTTGTGCGTGCAGTACAGCTTTGCAGAGAAACAGAAATGTAGGAACACCAGCAAACTTTTCTCTACTTCCCCAACGAGGCTTTCAAAAACAAAAACTAAAGACGCAATAAAACGGCAATTTAAAAGTAACCACTTTGAAATGATCGTATAGTATAGTTGTAACAATGAAATAACTGCTAGTCACAAGGATGATTGGACTATCAAGGTGATACAGTCACTACGAATGCCCTTCCACACACAATAAGACTCTCCAATAGCCTCCAAACATTCAAGCGTTCCCTGAAAACTCACCTCTTCAGGCAAGCCTATAATGTTTAAGTTCTACATGCATAACCCTCTGAGGCACTTATGTATTATATAGCTACCCTTCTGGACTTGTAACTTGGTGGGACTGCTATGGTATTACTGGTGCCTGTCCTTGTGTTTCCACCAATATCCCTATAGATTGTAAGCTTGCAGCAGGGCCCTCCTACCTCCAAGTCTGTATGTTGTTACCCAGTTTGTTTTATCACTGTCTACTATTGTAAAGCGCAACGGAATCTGCTGCGCTATATAAGAACCTGTAAATAAATAAATAAATAAATACTCGCCCAATCAGATGTCTTGGCGGTAATTGTGGATGGACTCCAACCAGGTGGTTCATGGTGAACTTTACATTTTGTGTGGCAAAATATGGTAAATGGAGGGAGCAACAGGGGCGAATGATAGGAGGAAATCAAAGATAGGGGGGTGATTGAAATTTGGTCTTCTACCACAATACTCAAATTCTAGGTATAGACATAGTTATTTAAAACCATGGGGTATATTACTAAAGGTCGATTTTGAGCGATTAAAAAACTATCTTAATTCCACGGTTTTACAGATTTTTTTTTGATTAATTTTGAAACTATTGGTAAATGTGTGTTTTAGGCCTGGAAGCCCAACACCAAAAAAGATCAATTCTAAGTGACCTCGAAATTTTGTAAATATACCTTCCTAGTTACTGCTCTGGAGTTTAAGGTCTGAGTACCCATAACCCCCTGCACTTAAGTTTGGTTCAAAATAATCTGTCAACACTCTCCCTGTAACAATCCTTTTAAAAAGATTAATCTGGCAGGATATACGTCTTATAAATGGATTAAAAAACGAGGGGCCATGTTTAAAAGCAGAGTGAAAATAGAAGTAAATCATCATCAAGAGCTTTTATGGTTCTTCCGAAATATAAAATAGTGTAATTACAACGCTAAATCTCACACTTTTCTTGGGTCTAAAGCGGCTACACACAGGGAGATTTGAGAGTGATTTCTGAGTGATGTTGGATTGCTCAGTACACACCGATGTGTGCATGTGCGATCTGCCAGGGCCAGTGTTCTGCGGTGAGAACACTGGCTCTGCCCGGCGAATAACTAGATTTAGCCAGCATGCTGGACATCAATCACCAGGCCGCGCATCGCTATGGCCCCTACAAATGGAGCAATGTAGGGGCATTTTCTAAGCGATCTAGAAAATGCCCCGTGTCTAGGGCCATTTAGGAACGAGAAAGACTTTTTGGCAGGTACAATTCTTAAAAAAATCTTTTGAACACTGATATTTTAATAAGACATTGCGAAATCAAGTGCAAATGCACACAAGCTAAGAAATCAACATCGGAAAAGTAAGACGCCATATGCAATTTAATCTATGAATGGAAGAGGTGACTGGCACCACCTATAAGTGTTTACAGATCCTATCTGAAGGCCCTGTTTGGTTCAAACATAACTTATCTGCACTTAAATGATTTCTTTCCATCCTTCCCACCTTTGTTTGAATACCTGCTCATGTTGAATTAAGAGCAATATCATTACGGTTACATGGCTTGATAACAACGGTATTCTATTGACATAATAGAACTATTCAGTATTTTCCTTTTTTTTTTATTACCTTAAAAGAGTACAACAAACCCTCCATTCGTGTGAGCTGATAACAGCAATGGGAGCAAGACAGGATAAGGGGAAGGAAACAAATCTAGATACATTTATCCTTAACAAGTCAAGAGGAACAAACGTCTTTAAGCTTGACTTGAAAACGGAGCTGTATCAGATGTAAATGTTACAAGGACGGCTCCAAGACGTCAATACAGCCATAGCGCATTAGGAAACATTTTTTTTTTTCTCTTTAATAAAAAAAACCTCAAACCCACATGTTTGTTCAAGTCGACAAATAGATGCACTACCTCCATGGATTCTATAAAAACCGCGTAAAAACAAAACAAAACAGAAGTTAACCCTTTGAGTACCAACATCTCTGTGAGACGTTCAAAACATCAGCTGAAAAATGCCAGCATCGCTCACGTTATATAAATTCAAATAAAAATGGGTACTTGTTTCCTAGAACGGCGCCCATTAAGCAGTTTGCTTAGTGGGCTATTCTGCGTAGGGAAATCACATCGCATGGGCCATTTTAGGGCCATGCGATGCGATTTTCCTATGTAATTTATTTACTGCTCTCTCAGCCCCGGGCCATCGAATCGGCCGCAAAATCGCATGCCATCACATGCGATTTTAAATCGCATGCGATTTTATAGGGTGTGCAATGCCATGACATTAGGTATACAATAATATGATTGTATGTCCCAAAAATAGGTTTAACACATCCCCCCACTATCCACGCCACCCCGAAGCGTAAAGAGCCCCGCGAACACAAAACATCGACTTTCACAGTGTCAACATAGCGACCATATTCTGTCTAGTGACCCTGGAAGCTGATCCGAGGTCCCTAAAAGAATCTAGTCCCGGCCTTTTCTAGAAAACAGAAATCTGATTACTAAGTTTAATGCAAAGCTTTGCAGCCAATCAGCATTCCCCACTGTTCAGTCTGCTTTAATCCAACCTATTTCACCGTATTCCGGCTCATGACACAACAGTTTTCATTCTACAGGAAAACGCTCACGTACAAATTACATTCAACCTTCTGATCGAATGTAGGACATCGCGCCTGCAGCCAAGAAATGGCCAACATTCGACTATCTTAGGATTTTGCAAGTAATGTCGCCCAGTAAGAAAAACAAAAAACTCCCACTACAATCTGAATGCTCCAGAAATTCACAAACAACCCGAGTGTCTGTTCTGCCCACATCCTGTATCTTTCTAATAGAGCAATTAAGTGTTTTGTTGATGAAACCCATCCTCGCAGCCCCTGGAGCAAGAGATCTATCATGAAGGAAGTATGCTCTGACACAATGCACAGGAACACTTAAGTCACGCCATCAGCTCTTTAAACTCTGGGAAGGAGCGAGCTGATGCAGGACTATCGGATAGGCAGGTTATGTAGGTGTGCTACTTACAGCGCTTCCAGGCTGTCCAACCCGTCAAAGCAGTGGGGTCCTAAGCTTTTGATTTTGTTGTTGTGAAGGTGCCTAGAAACCACATAACAAAAATATTTTGTAAATAAATACATTTTGGATTACATTAAAGAAATATTAAGAAGAAAATAAATGAATAGGGTAAACCATACATATTATTCCAGATTAAGACCAATTAACTTGTATGTGACAATGCAAACTAAAAAAGTAAACAATTATAATGGCTTTCAACATATTAAAATAAAAAAAAACAGACCTGGGGTTCAGAAACACAGAAGAATTACTGACCTGGGGTTCAGAATTTCATCAAGTAAATTGCACCTCACTGTCTCAGATGGTCTGGCACTGCCATCCTCAATACTGGTGTAAGATGGCCTATGTTGGACATTGTTGATGCTGTTCTCTTCCCACAGATGGCATAATCCCCCTACCACCATATTTCAGGACCAAGCAATGGTAGCAGTACAGAAGAAAGCAGGCCAGACCTTCGGAAGCAGCAGTGGATCACCCAGATCAGGGGCAACATCCATGGGATGTGGTATTTAGAACAGGCTTGGTCAACCTATGGTTCTCCAGCTGTTATAAAACTGCAGGTCCCAGGATGCCCTGCCATATTTAAGGAATGCTAAAGTTGTGGCAAAGCATGCTGGGAAGTGTAGTTTTACAACAACGGGAGAGCCATAGGTTGGACTGACTTGATTTAAATGAACATTAATTTGCTACAAAAAGTAGTTACTACTGTTAACATCTTGAAATTAATGTATTTTGTTTAAAAAAAAAACACCATGTATATATTTAATAAATTGTATATACACACAAATATATATATATATATATATATATATATATATATATATATATATATATATATATATATATATATATATATATATATATATTAAAAATTGTATTAAATGTAACTAAAAAGCGGACCATGTAAATAGGTACCAATATATTTTGTTACTCGGTAGACACCCTAATCAATTTGTAAATCTGCACTACAACAGAGTCGCCTGTTCGCCTACGTTCGGTTACTTAATGTGATTCCAGACTATTCAAACATGTGGGATGACAAATATATAGATCTTCTGCACCAAGTGAACACCGATTAGGATGACTGATAGGAAGTAAAGTATTTGGATTAAAGCAGCGAGACTGTAGTCTCTGCAAAAAGACAAATATCTCCAGTTCGTTCCGTGCAGTCAATGCAGGTTCAATTAAGGCCGACCGGCGTCAACTCAACCCCTGGATGATTAATTGCAGTCTGTTCTTCCCCTAAACTATACTAGAGGAAAAACAACTAGAACCTGATCGATCGCTACAGGTTACAGCTTCTATTTTTGTTTTGCAGTTACTCGTAAACCATGTTAATATATGTAAATAAAAAAATTAAAAAATTCAAAAACACACACAAAAAAAGACACAGAAGTAATTACCAGTAGATGTGACATACAAGATAAAGTTTCCCATTAACTTGAGAAATGATCTTCGAATACTTACAGCACAACAAGACTTGAGAGATTTGAGAAGGCATAATCTGGTATGTGAGTGATTTTGTTCAGCGCCAGCGTCAAGGCCTGAAGGGATGGGAGGTAGCCGAGAGGCCGCACGGGAACCTCTGTTAAACTGTTGTCATCCAGCCATAGATGTCGGAGCTGCACAAGGCCCTCGAAGCTGTCATCTGGCACGGTGACAATGTGGTTAGCGTCTAGTCGCCTGGGAGAGAGGGAGATAGAGAAACACCCGATTCATCAAAATAGTTTAGTTTAGTGTCATGACCAGGAGCAAGTTTACTGAAAGGGAAGAGATAAAATATTTTTGAGGCTAAAAAAGTTTGACAAGCAAAACAGTGAACCTGGCACAAAAGATGATCTATGACGGTGTGATGTTGAGAGAAAGGGGAAATTTGAGCTGCGAAAATATTTCCACTTTGGAATGTGAATTTTTATTTTTTTTTACAAATTCTATTATTAATATAGTGTGAGGGCGCTTCAACGCAGGTCGAAGTAACAGGATTCTATTTACAGTACATCAGTATAGTAATAAAACTAAAGTAGTGTACACACGTTGCAATTTAATCGATTCGCATGGCGTCGTGTACACATTTGATTTAAACCCCTTTAACATCGCAAATGCCGGGTCGCACCCTTGATTTGGAAAGGAGCCCGTCCCCGAAGTGACCCGGCATTTGCGATGTTTGCTGCTCACAGCGACCCAGCTTATTGCCGGGTTGCTGACGTCACCCGGGGGCGGGCACAGAGCGACAGGCAGGGGCAGGGGAGGAGGCAGCACTGACCTGCTCCATAGAAGTGAACAGGATCTGGGTCGATTGACTCAGGTTACCCGTTTACACTGCCCAGCAACCCGTGTCCGACCCAGGAATAACACTTCTCAGGTCAGATTGTCGGGTTGATGGACACGGGATACTCGACATGGCCCTTTCACACCGCACGCCGACCTGGGTTATTTGCGCTGTGCAAAGGGGTATTACACTATATAGTGCTAGTGATCTGTACCGTATAGTCTTGCCTACACAGTCTTTTTTCTAATTGATAAGCAAAATTAAATAGAAAAATAGACATGGAACCGTGTGTACGCCGTATTAGGGTTGTGTCTGTACACAGATTTTTTTTTGAGAAATATACTTCAAGAACTTTGGAAATGGAACAAATTTTTTTAAGAATTTTTCTCTGTCCATTCATTCTGGCATCATGCAAAATTACAGAAAGAATTTGGATCACGTTTTCACTATTGTAGATCTTCGTGACCGGGAAAGAAAAGAACTTGTGTGTTATCTTAATGTAACATAAGGAAAAAAAGCGATAATAGAAAACCCAGGCTCATTACACTCAGTGTGTGCGAGTTCCTCTGAACGATCACAGACATCCACGTGAGAGGAGCCACGGCCCACGGTAGTTTATAATATATCGGAAGGCCGGGTGGCGGTAAGCCACTCGCTAACCAGCGAACGACCACTGGTCAGCGAGCGCCCCCTGAATCAGGGCCAGAATCTACAGGTTAGATTTAAAAAATCACTTTTACGTAGTATTTAGAGAAGAGAAAAAACTAATGAAGAAAATGTAAATGCACCTGCTCAGCGATGACCTATTACCATACTTCTCTATACACAATAGATAACTACATGGACAAGCAACCATGTGATATTACCAGGTCGATGTAGCCAGGATCCCAACGGTCAGAGTACAAAACAGCAGAATCCCGACAGTAAGCACTGCGGGTGGGGTTATTCAGCGGGAGGGGATGGTAAGAATGGGTGTCTGGCCGTCGTGATTCCACTGTCAACACCCTGACCATCAATATAATGACTGCCAGGATTTCAAACCCGACCGTTGAATAGTGTAAATATTGACACATTCTCATACAGCTCTCCCACGATTGCATCACCAAAACTAGATTGTTCTTAAACTCTGTTAGCCTGCGTGGTCACCATGCACCACAATTTTACGGCCCTCTACTCCAGTTTTAGACTAATTACAGGATATGTGATGAAATGTGGTGGCGCAGAAACCGGCAAAACCCTCACTGTCAAAATACCAAGACTGCTACAGATGACCACAAAGACCAGACTCCTCTTTCCCAACCGCTGATGGAATGAGGCCTTACTATACACAAATGGGAACAATTGCCAAACAGAGGCAGGTAGTGGTACAAAAAGGACATTAACAGCGTTCAGTGTGGGGACAGAGTTTATCATCAATTTGGGATTATAAAGCCAGTCATGATTCTATTAAACCCAGCTTCTATTTGGCAGGTTTTATACACTGCAAAAATCTCTGGGCCCCATCTTTCCTTGTGATGGTTCAATAATATTCAAATCGATTGCCAACAGCAGGGTGATTTCAGGGCATTTTTCGAAGAAATCGCTTAGAAAAATGTAGATTTCCCCAAACTAAAGTAGAAAAACACAACGGTAATATCACAGCGCTTGTACGAAGAAGGACTAGCATCCTTTCACCACTCACGCCAACCCGGACCAGGCCTCTGGAGCTTTACAGTGCAAGCTACCAGTAAACCTTCTCCACACCAGGGACATCCACCTACTCAGTGCGAGTTCAGCACCACGTGGGATCCTATCATAGGGAGAGTCGAGACTGTTTGATATCTGGACTGCACATTATTCGCACTGTCTCAAGGGTTCTGGAAAAGCGGATCAACGGCGTCTAGATTGACTATCACGTGTTTGACCCCTCCAACGCGTCTAAAGGTAGTCAACACCGTTTAAATCAACAGTAACGAAAGTTACTCAAATTTTTTGGGTGCCTATATTGATATTATTCAACATGGACACCAAATAAGTGTACAGTGACCCCTTGCATGGCTTGTCCATCATGTCCCAGTCGATCTAACTTTCAATAATAATAAATTAATGCTATTAAATTTCATCCCTTGAATATCATTATTATTAGCTTCTCCTAAAACTAGCGCTGTGATATTACCGTTGTATTTTTCTGCTTATTTTGGGAGTGACTTGCCCACTATTCCCACAGCTGCTTGAACTAGGAGCCCACCTCAGCGCCTGTAATTCCCCTCAATGGGCAAATCTGTCAAACAAAAGTAATTGATTTGGAGAGTTTTTTTTTTTTTAGGTTTTTAAAATCAACACCTTTAATGCGAGCTACTGTAATAGACGAAGTGATTTTTTCCCCCGCAAATATTTTGTCACTAGGGCAAATACATAAAATTAGAGGCGGAACCTAGAACAATCCTCGCTCCTCTGCTCCATTCCCCAACAAGCAGTAGATGCTTTTTGTAACATAAATAAGATCAATACAATAGAGAAGAGATCATAGAAAAGTCTACAACAAAAGATGAGCTTTGAACTAACGACCCATCCAGACTATCACATTTCAGGGGGTTGTTTAATGAATCCTCTTTTCAGGAATACTTTGAACCGGTAAAACTATGAATCTTACCAGTTGCTTAACCTTTTGCAGTCCAATTTTTGCAATTTAAAAACAGTCTGGTTTAAATTGTCTTTTTTTATTATTCAAAAATAGTCTACATTGAATATTGAACGATGTTAATGTTCTTATTTTAAAGTGGCTCACCATTGGATCTACGCTAGCGCTGTTGATCCTGACTAGACGTTGGACTTGGAAGGGTTAATTTGTCAGAATAGGTGTGAAAATTGGCAAACAAATATTTTTATTCATTATAATGACCTGTAAGGTTTACCTTATATAGGAAATATAATTATTTTTTTTTTTTACACAATTTTTATAACAAATGTGAGGGCCGCTGGCATTTTGCACCACTCTCACAGATGCTGGAGCTCAAAGAGTTAAGTGAAGTTATGCATAGGAACAAAAGTAACTTGCAGGCATGAAAGAGTTAAGGAGAGATTGGGGACGATGTCCCTCTGGCATAATGTAGGTTAAACATAAATGGACAGGCTCCCTCCTTATTTAAACAAAAAACACCTGCACTCTCCTGTCAGGTTCCTGATTAATAGCCGAGCTGCCATGCATTAAGCCTCTCAAAACAAAGCAGGGAGAGATCATTTACAGGTCTACAATCTTGTGCCTTCCTAGTAGCTGTCAGATGAAAAATGAACAGAAAATGAGCAACAGTTGCGCCTTATTTTCTTTCACAAAAAAAAAAACAACAGACCACTCTACGATTTTCATTTCTTCACTGGGGGTCTTTGAGATCTGTGAACAACTGCATACAATAGATTCTTGTGTTAGAATAAATCTCCATTTTATTTAATTTCCAACAGTCAGTCCGCTGCTAAGTGGCTGGAGAAGTTTGTAAACTTGGCTGTTTTTGAGGGCAAAAAAAAATGCACATTGTACTGGCCGAGTCTGTCCGTTTATTAGGCAGGATCCCGACACTACTGATGGTCACAATACCAATAGATCTCAAGGAAGAGTGTTATGGGACCTACACATGGGGGATATGTGCTGCGAGAGCGTTCTGAGTGATACTAGATCACTCAAAATGCACAGCACACATCACTGCATAGCACTGTGCGGCTGAGCGATCTGTCAGGGCCAGTGTTCTCTGTGGAGAACACATCGCTGCATAGCGCTGTGCGGCTGAGCGATCTGTCAGGGCCAGTGTTCTCTGTGGAGAACACATCGCTGCATAGCGCTGTGCGGCTGAGCGATCTGTCAGGGCCAGTGTTCTCCACAGAGAACACTGTCCCTGACAGATCAAACAGAGAACACTGGCCCTGACCCCGGAGGCCCACTAGACTTATCCGGCGTGCTAGATATCAATCACACAGTGATCGCGACGTGTGGGGCCGCGCATTGCTACCGCTAAGGTCCCTACACACGGATCGATGTAGGGGCATTTTGTAAGCAGTAAGATCACTTAGAAAATGCCTGTAAATCGCTACATGTATAGGCCCCATTAGGCACTAGTTTGTAATTTTTTTTTAAATCACGGCGCCCCAACTTATCAGAATTATTTCATGGCACCACTAGGGCTTTACTTTCCTATTTAGAAATAAAATATGAAATTACGTAAAACCTCCTTAAAACCTGGATGGTAATGGTGGCGTATGTAAATATGGTGTAGGCCAGACATTTTGAACCTCCTCTCCACATAATAAGGCCCTGCCCGCAGATTGAGATGGGTCACGATAACGCCAAATGGATTTCAGGGTTCAGCCACTTTGCAAGAAAGACAAGCTGGGTGTTTAGAGGTACAGAGAACGGAGAACGGAGCCATTTCATAACACTAGGAAGCTGTGGTGAGATGCATAAGTTAGCTCAGTCACAAAATGGCTACCTCAGCGACATTACCAGCCCACAATGAATGCATTCTCAGAAATGTTTTAGTCCACGCGGTATGCAACATGGCAGCTTCTATTGGTGTTCACACAAAATGGAAGGGCAAAGGATCATAGGATAGACAGACATTCGGTTTACAAGCATTAGCTCGAACACTGAAGGTTGTCAGGGTCATTAGGTTGACATAGGAAAGTTGACAGTCAAATGTTTTTTTTTCACTTTTTTTTGCCCCGAATGTCGACAGTCGACATGGGCACTAAAATAGTGCACCGTGTCTGCTCGCTATGCTCGGCACACTATTTTATTCTCCCACCACGCCCTAGTGGATGGTAGCGCATGAAATGTCGGCACATGTTGGCTCAAATAAAGAGTTGAAAAAAAAAACACGCCGACCTGTGTGTGGACCTAGTGACCGTACCCCAATAGCAGAACCGGTGACTCCTGGGCCTGTAGGTTTATAGCAGGAATTCTTCATAAAGGGCGGCTATTAGAAGACATGCTGAAGTTATTAAAAGGTAAAATTAAACCCAATGACCACGTCAAATACTTCAGGGATCTCAGTAGCTTTATTAAATATTCATCTGGCTCTTTGTACTTTTTAATTTCCTCAGAAATATAGGTCACATGTTTTTAAAGCAAAATAAATCCTTTTTTTCTATGAACATAGGAGCAGTTTTCATTTAATTTCCCCGTATTTAACTTCCTGTGTAAAATACTGCGGGCCATATGGTCAGATACAGAGAATGCCTCTATGGGCTCTAACAATTACATATTAATGCCTGATAATATTCAGGAACTAACACATACAGATAGATTTACCCAGACAGAAATACATACATGGAAGACATTCAATCAGTTTAGTGATATCACTCAGGTGCGTGGAGGGGGTTATACTGACAGACTAAGGGGCACATTTACCAAGATCGCATTTACAATGCTATCTGGGAGTATACACACCAGCAGAATGTATTAAACTTGAGGGCACAGGGACAGGGCACCGAAAGGAGCCCGTCCCTGCGAAGCGTTGACCCGGAAGCCTGGTCCCGGTCTGCGCATGCGCTGTTATAAGCTGACCCCCGCGCGACCCCGCTGACTGCACTGCCGCTCGGGCAGTTCGATGTGTAGCCATAGGCTACAATGGGCTATCGCCATCTCAGAATGGCGATAGCCCAGGGGTGTGAAGCCGGGCTGCCCGATGTTGATACATGGGGCAGCTTCGCATCCCCCATAGAAACCTATGGGGGAGGCGGGCGGCGGCGCCGCAGGGGGGGGATCGCAGCAGGGATTGGAGATTCTTGCTGCAGTCCCCCTTTAATACATTCTGGTGATACTTAATATTTGCAGTTAACCCCCGAAAACGGTTGTTTCCAGGGATTTAGCCGCAAATATTACCTGATAAATGGGGCCCTAAAGCTGGGTACACTCTAGTAGATATATCTGCAGACTGATTGCGCAGTGCGTCCTCCATACACACTGGCTGATCACTCGTGAAAGACAGTAAAGGGGGGGGGGGGGGTTCACACACACCTACGACCCTGATAGGTCTGTGATGGGTCCAAAGCAATAGATCAGTGTGCACACGTGTGGATTTATGGGATCTGATCCAATGCGCACAGGAACGCGCATCTTTACCTCTGACCGGTTGGCCGCCCCTGCCCTAGGGGATACAGCACTCCCCAGACTTTGTAGTAGTATTCAACCACCAAACGGTCCAAGGTTTATTCAACAAGGTAATATAGACCTGCCGACATTTTGATCCGAGAAGGACCTTCCTCAAGGCAGTCACAATTCAATTTGAATTGTTGAATAAACCTTGGCCCCCTTTGGTGGTTGAATACTACTACAAAGTCTGGGGGGTACTGTGTTCCCTAGGGGATTTATTCTCGTTTTAAAGAATGTGTATAAATTAAAGTGCACATACACAGGACCGATTTGGGCGTTTCTTTACGATTTGGGTGGATTCTCAAGATATAGGGAATTAAAACTGGACACTCGATGCGCGTTCCTGTGCGCATTGGATCAGATCCTATAAAAGTCCGGCGAGTGCTGTATCACCTAGGGCAGTGATGGCTAACCTTGACACTCCAGCTGTTGTTGAACTACACATCCCAGCGTGCCCTGCTACAGTTTTACCATTTTACTAACAGATATTGTTACATATTGTGAATTCCACAGAATAAAACAGAACTTTTAATTTGAATAAAAAAATCTGAAAATTCTTAAATAAATCAGCAGAGCCAAGCATTTAAAAAAGTTCCTGGTGTGCAGCAAGCAACAGCGGTGGGGATATGGAGGGGGGGGGGGGGAGAGGTGTCATGCTGCATTCTGTGGCACGGCCCTTGATTAACAATGCTCAGGTGACCGCAGTGGTTATACCAGCAGATGAGCGGCTTTGAAGACAGCGCCGGGAAGGGGGAAAGCCACTCAGTGTGTATGCATTGAGCGGCTTTCCCTACCGCGATGAAAACGATCATCGATGTCCATACACGCTGGGCAAAACCACCCTGTGTGTATGGACCTTTACTTTCTAATTTTTTTAAAGAAAAAATCTACTAGGCAGCAGGCCGACCTACTAGGCCGAGCCTTTAAACGGAGACAGGGTAGTTTATTGGTAATTATTAAATTGGTCTAGCAGCTATTTAAACTGGAGTTGTAACTAGATTACGACTCCAATCAGCAGCAGATTACTTTAATTGCAAATTAGACAGGTAAAGGTTGTCTTGGAACGCTTCGCTCACAAACATTGGACACTACCTAATTCTATTCCACATCAATCCCCCCTCCCCGCCCCCCCCCCCCCACCCCTGTCACACTTGTCAAGTTGCTTAGAGGCTTATGAACGTGTCAGAATTATTTTTACAAGGGAAGAAAGATCTTCTCAAAACACATTGTTGATGCAGAGCAGTGACCGGAGAAACGACTCTTCCTTACGTAATGCCACCTGCGCGCCTCTTACCTAATGCAAATAAATAATCCTGTATTGATGACTCATCTTTGCCTGCACAGGAGAAAGGGATATTTAAACAGAGGTGCATTAAAGCATCTCAAGACACAAAAGGCCCCGGGGCTCCAGTAAAAAAAAGAACTAGAAAATACCTGTCTCTTTTTGTCTCCTTACTCCAGATTTAAAAACCTCCCCTGAAGATCAAAAGAGAGATTTTCCGGTAGGATAAACTCATCAAGCGCCAAGAAAATACCTTCTTTATTTCCTTATAGACAAACAGGGAGCAGTGTATTGACCTAACGTTATAGGCACATATAGCAGCCCATCGAAAACGTTTCACCGCAAAGCTTGGCCAAAATGATATCCATAAGAGTACCCAGATAACCAAGGGAACACGCAGACACTACAAATACTCACCCATAGCACCATCTGTTCAACTCCTCCCCAGGACAATGGAATTGTTATTTAAAGAAACTATTTAATAATGTTAATAATTTTTTCATATAGTCAACATAAAAAAAAAACCTAGTTAAAAGCCTGTCAAAATGACAGCTTCTGCAATGTACTTTCACTTTGAGCTGTGACAGTTTTAAGAGCACAAACTCAACTCCACCCCTAGTCCCTATCTGCTCCTACCTCCAATCTCTGTCCTCACAGCTCCCCCTCTCCATATCCAGCAAGTTTGGAAGAGATCAGTGTCCCTACATAAATTGCTTTCACTTTCTGTTGTGACCTCTTTTAGCACACAAAAGGAGTAATTTGGTCTACTCTGTGGCCTCTAGTGTTCAGTGACGGTACCTCACCTTATAGAGGTGAGGAGTAGTTCGATATATAAAGTCAGCTGAGCTTTTCCCATAGGCAGAGCCTGTTAATGCCATCTCAAGATGGCCTTATCTATTGAGGACTGTGACGGGCAATTTAACAAGCTCAAAAAATATATATATATATATATATATATTTGAGCTTAAATAGCCACCAGCACTGTCCATACATAGCGACATTATAAACAAATGGCTTAAACCTTTAAGTGCCAACATTACGGTGAGATTCTCAAAATATCAGTTAAAAATGCCAGAACCGCCCCAGTGACTGTTCTTTATTTGGGTGCAATATATAACTAAACTTCAAATCATTGACTGAACTGTATTTTTGTTTATACTAAAAGATCAGTCGCTGTGAATGGCGCTGGCATTTTTAGCGGATATTTTGAGGATTGCTCACAGAAACATTGGCACTTAAAGGGTTAACACTGTTTTTTTTTTTTTTTTAACATGCCCAAATATTCTATCTACAACGCATGTATTTTTTTTTAAAGTATGTTTTTTCCCTCTCCTATTTAAAGTTAGCCCTCCTTTAAAACTTGAATTTTCTGAAAACTACAATAGGAAGTATTTCACACAGTAACAGCCCCCCACCCCCAATATGTTCCATCTTAATCAAGGACACTTGGAAAGAATACTCTGATATAAATTCAGAAGGCATCCTCGTAACGAACCAAGAAAATCTAGGTAACCATTGCTTTCCCCTGGGCAGAATTCTTGGAACCAGAGAGGATTTGAGAGTTTTGCACCGTTACAATTTCTATAGGTAAAGGTTGCCAAAAAGTGAAGTATGAGAAGATTAAAAAATAATAAGAACATGGTTACCCAGTCATATCATTGTTGAAGTTAAAAAAAAAAAAAAGAAAATAAAAAAGAAGTTAACTGGCCTATATATTCACTTCAATAAAAAATAACTAAAAGTTTCCAACATTTCCTAAAAAGTGTCAGCATTAACAAACAATCTCCATTAGAAATCTCCAGGTTTTTTTAAAGCGGCAATCATTTACACTGCAAAATCAAACTGGGTTTGCAGTGTAAATGATTGCCGCTTAAAAAAAAAAAACCTGGCGATTTCTTACCAAATCTCTCACTTTCTGAAACTCTCACTCTATTAAATGTCAACCTACAAAATCATTGTTGCCCATAGCAACCAAATCTGATTCTGTATATCACTTCCCAGAATGCAACACAGAAATGCTATCTAAAATATGATGGATTGGTATGGGAAATGCATCCACTTTTATTTTTCTAAACTCTAATTTATCAACCCAGTATACCAGAAACGCAAACTATAATGTAGTTATAGTTTCAGAACATTAACCCTTTGAGTGCATTTGTCGAAATAGGCGGCGCAAAATTTTTGATTCATCATAATGACCTGTAATGTTGTTTACCTTATATAGGAAATGTTTTTTTTTTTTTTTACAAGCTTTTAATTTGAATTTATATAACAAATTTGAGCGACGCTGGCATTTTTAGCGGATATGTTGGCACTCAAAGGGTTAAAGACTAGGGGCTAAATCTAATCGACTTCATGAAGCAGGAAGTGCGGGACTTCATGCGAATCTGGCTAGATCATTGAGAAGCCAATCATTAACACGGCACATTGGCGGTGCAATGGATATGCATGTGCAGTAGAAAAAAAACAATGATCCGCTGCAGAGGAATTTTGTTCGTTTCTAAAACAAGTTTTACGTGCAGCAAATATCCCCAATAACCAGAGAAACCCACATTGCAGAGTTTCTGTATTACTGCAATGACTGGTAGCTTGCGGTAGAGATCACATTGCGGTGGTACTAATGTGATGGAAGTTTTGCCACTCAATGATAGCATTCTGACGTTTCCTGCAATCAAACGGTAAACATTCGATGGTGTTACTTTGATCCCAATGGGTCCTGGCTCCCAATCCCATTCGCAGGTAGAGAGTGGATTGCACATGTGCAAATTAAACTGTTTTTCTGTCGCACACGTTGATGCGATGGTTAGTTACCACTGCATCAAAATATTTGATGGCGGAAGCCCAGCCATCGTTTGATGGTGTTCATCCAATGTCCATCCCTAGTTGATTCCAGTTTGTAAATAAAAAAAAAAAAAACATAAAAGCAAAAACACCAGGGCAAAACCAAACTGCACTGCAGAGGAGGCAGATGTAACAAGTGCAGAGAGAATTAGATGGGAGTGGGATGTTTTCATACTGAAATCTGAACTACAATGTAAAGGTGCCCATACACTGAGGTGATTTGATCTGATTTCGGCCAATCGGCCCTTTAAATTGGACCAAATCGCCTCTCCCTGCTTGCAGTCGGGTCCGATGTGCGGTCCCGACTAGGTTGTCGGACCGGCTGGCCGTCCGACCACCCATCCTGGGGCAGGCGGGGAGCAGGGACGCATGCGGTCCATCACAACGGATCACATGCGTCCCTGCCGCCAGGAAGGTCCCGGCGGCTCGCAGGGGTATCGTGTGTCCGAACACTGCTGCGAGACGTCGCAGCAGTGTATGGGCACCGTAATAATAAAGCTGTTCAACTTTTGTGGGCTACACGAAAAAGCAGCCGGTATTAACCCTGCACACAAAAAATATGAATGTATTTACTGCCTTTGCACGGCTTGTTCCAATCACAAAGTTATTTGCGTTCTTTGCTTTACTTGGATCAGTCTGTACTTTATGGACTGAACCAATATTAATAAAAATGCAGAACATTAAAGGGAATGGACAAAAGATTGAGGACACTTGTGTCTTATGGGGTGTACGCACTGTGAGATTACCTTGCTATTGGATCTGGGTATCGATTTGTGCTGTCACAGGAGCACGCATCGGGATCGCAAGGTAAAAAAACCTGTGCGATCTGCTTACAATCAGCATATGATCTATATAGTCAAAATCTAATGTCAAATCTCACTGTGTGTACACAGCATTGCTGTAACAGTGGGGCAGATCTATTAAGCCAGGAGAAGTGATAAAGCGGTCGGTGGTGATGACGCACCAGTTAATGGACTCCTAACGGTCAAGTTGCAGGTTGGGTTTAAAAATGACAGTTGGGAGCCGGCTAGCTGCTGCCTTATCACCGGACACTATTACTTCACCAGGCTTAACAGATCCGCCCCAGTGTTCTATGACAGTAAAGGCACTCCTGAACAAGGAGGTCATCACACACACGCAACCTGCGATATTACTTTATTTAACTAAATCAGTCAGAAATTGGCCCTACATTGCTGTGTATGTGTGTGTGTGTGTGTGTTGGGGTCACATCGATAGCAATGGATAAATCTATATTCACTGGTGTCAGAGCATCTCACCGGAGAACATCGGCTCTGACAGATCGCTCAGCGCCACACATCGCTGTACAGCGCTGAGCAATGCGGAGCATTCTAGCATCGCTCGGAACTCTCCGCGGCACATCTCCCAGTGTGTGGGCACCATTGGACAGTGGCTAAAGAAATTAGGCATGCACGTATTTGTGCGTAAATGGAAAGTAAATAAAGTTAGTGACACGGCGTGTGCACCCGGGTGTCTAACGAGCAGAGGACACTGACATTTTATTTCAATCATTTCCATTGTGTATTCAACACGTGCTGCCAAGAGACTCAGGAGCTGTTCAAACATTGAACTAAAACCAAATCCTCCTGAAGGTTTCAGACAACCTGGTAGGTCTCACGGAACACAACCAATGTGCCAAGCCTGCCATCCTAAAACAGTTGGCTCAACGTTTCCCTGCTCACATAAAAAACTTCTCTTACTCCACACAAAAGCACCTTTTTTACAGAACAGGTCCCCGGGATACGGAGGACGGCCATAAATACAGTACACGGAGTACAAGGGGATGTGCTGCATAAAAATCACTACCCGCATATTTTATATGTTGGCAGAGGAGCGGCACTCGAAGCTCTTAAAATAAAGCACAACACAGGCTACACGCGGTTCAATAGATTTTCATTATATTTGATAATATTTCTTGATTTAGGTCCTTTGAGAGATACAGCATCACTATTAGTACATTGGAGCCTTTGTCTTGAGCGGCTCAAGGATGGGGATTGTGACGACCTCTCCACTTCGCCTAGTGCATGGGCAGCTTAAGGGGGGGGGGCTTTAAATCCTGGATTCCAACCGTCCAAATCCTGGCTCGTTTTTGCCCAGCTCAACAGAATATCGACAGGCGGAATTCAATGTTCCGCTTGTCCACTGTCAAAAAGGGGGTGTGTCGGCAAAACGTCCATGGATTGCCTGGCCATGTATGCAGCAATGCACAGCCGTTTTTTACTAAACAGATCCGACTGGTTTTCAAGTCGGATCCGTTTTGTCGAACTCCGCCTGTCGGAAACGACAGCATTGAACAGGTTGCCGCCACTATTTCCCGTCAAAATAGTGGCGGGGACTGAATTCCGCCCTTAATCTGAAACCTACTGTACTTGTTTTAAGACTGACACTTTTTTGGATTCAAAAATAGAACTTTGCAAAGATTAAATTACATCTAAAAAGTTTGGAACCCTCCCAACTATCTTCTGTATTTAAAATATTCATATTCAAATGCAAACAGGCAGAAGTGCGTACGTACATGTGTGTGTGTGTGTGTGTGTGATGCACAATTCTATCCGATAGTGGAGAAACAGAGCATCTGCTTCACAGTCTCATGATATATAAAAGGAACTCCATCCAGAAGTAAAAGTGTCCTGTCAGCAGCACTTGCGATTCAGAATGATCTTGTATACTCCGGAGAGGAGGAGAAGGAGCGCTGACTATTCATCACTGCCAGGGCTTGGGTATCTCACAGATGGCAGGGTGCCAGTCACAGGACCCCGGCATTTCTGCAAGTTGCTTGGGAGGAGAATGTTGCTGCATAATTTTAGCCTTGGCTTCCTTACCAGTGATCTGAGCTAACATTTCCTACACAATCTAGGAGTTATTTTCAGGTCAGGTGTAGCAACGCTAGAATCCAGAGTCACTGGTCTAATTACCTGGGAGAGTAATAACGAAGCACCTGTATGGTCAAACAAAGGAAAGTGCTTCCCCACTATCCGATAAACAATAACGTATTTACTGACATACGAAGGGGAATGTGCATCCCTATTTTCACACTGGACTACTTATGCTTAGGAAGCACCGTGCAAGTGTTCTTATAAGGCATTAAAACTAATAGGGGTGTACACATGGGTCCCAGCGGTTTTGACTGAGTCCTGTGTGTGATCAAAATGTAATTGAGCCGTCAATGAGAAAAATGGTGAAATGTTCGGCCGTTTCTAAGGCACAAAGGATTTGCCCTATACAACGTGGCACTTATTTCAATACACCCACCCACCCCCCCCCCCCCCCAACGTTAATCGAATAATTAAACATTGCATTTTTTGCAATAATTGAAGCTATAGCTGTATATAAATTATAAATAACGAGGACCACTTACAGGGACTGTAGGGACGGTAGGACCCTCAAAGCATCACTAGGGACAGTTTTCAGCTGGTTATTTTGAAGAGTCCTGCAAAACAAACGTGATAGTATTAGAGTATCCAGGCGGTTTCCATTGTTTTTAATGACAATTACATGTATTTTGTTGGTCGTATACCTGCTAATTTATAATTCCAAGGGTCCTTAACACTTTTAAGTGACAACATCTGTGAGAGATGCGCAAAATAATGGCTAAAAATGCAAGCGTCGCTCACATTTGTTATATAAATTCAAGAAACATCCTCCCCCCCCCAAAAAAAAAAAAATTGTTAAAATTGTGTTTGTGTAGATCGTATAAAAGGCATAGGGCCAAATGTATTAAGCATCAACAAGAGAAAGAAGAGCGATCAATAGTGATAAAGCATCAGCCAATCAGCTCCCAGCAG
This sequence comes from Crinia signifera, assembly GCF_055691185.1. Classification (NCBI taxonomy): domain Eukaryota; kingdom Metazoa; phylum Chordata; class Amphibia; order Anura; family Myobatrachidae; genus Crinia; species Crinia signifera. Next base: position 109,918,731 of record NC_139227.1, read on the forward strand.
TCTTAAACAGAGTCTATAACATGGCAGTTATGCTGGGTACACACCAGAACGATTTGGCCTCAATTCCCCAATTTCGATACAATCTCGAACAATAGTATGTAATTTGGGAACGTTTTAGATCCGGTTCAAATCCGATGTGCAGTCAGGATTTGAAACCAGGTACAGACCGGAATCGGATTGGATGTAGATCATGAGCAGATTGTGTGCACCATCAGATCGTGCCAACATCGTATTGCCAACTCCCGATCATGATCGTTCTATGGTGTACCCAGCATTACACTATTAAGCACCTGCCAATTAGCGCATATCACTTTCCAGTTTACCTCTTGTTAAGGGTTAATAAGGGTTAATACATTTGGCCCATATTTACATTTGGCGCATATTTACTAAACTGTGGATGGTCATAACTGAAAACTGCTAAGAAAGCCTTAAAGTGTATTTCTTATGCAGTTTTAAAAGCCATTAATGATTAGCAGCTCTAACAGCTGGTTAGTAAATCTACCCCCATACTACCGCCAGAAAAGTTTTCAGATAAACCAATGTTACATGGGGAAAACATTTCTCCTTTGCACACTGATTATTGTTCTGTATAACAGCAGGAAGGACAGACACGTAGCCAAAACAGATGGCTGGGGATGTATTAGGTGGGCTATAAGGGGTCCGGCTATACACACATAAACACTCTCCTGTGCAACTCAGTATATGTATATAAATGTATATTTATACGGGTATAAAAAAACTTTAATAACACTTCATGTAAGCTTTTATTTGCAAAAATTTCTTGCCCCATTTTTAATGGTATACAGTGATTAGGTTGAACCTTCTGTAGTCATGTCCAACTAATATTGGTCAACCCACTGACCCAATCCCCTTTAGTGGATGATTAAGCCATAGATAGTGATGCCCACAAGTAAGGGTCACTAGTCTACATGCAGCGTCTGTAGAAGCAGATGCCAAGGCGAGAGGACAGAATTGGGTACTTGTTTCCTAGAACGGCCACAATCGCGGCCATCGTGTACCTTTAAGTTAAGGTACACGATGCCCACGATGGACCCGATTTCCTTTGAAATCAGGTCCATTTTGCCGGCAAAGGGAAAATCGCGGGCATCGCGTCGGTCACGACCATTAACATTGGCCCCGACGCGACCGACGCGATGCCCACGATTTTGCCATAGGCTTCAATGTTAATGTAATGTTTAACATTGAAATCGGGAGCATCACGTCGGTCTTGTGCCATTATAACGGCACAAGATGAGATGGACTTGATTAAGTCCATCTCACATAGTAAAATATGTGAAATGGGCCAATATGACCCATTTCACATTATATATGTCTTCGTCGTCACCCCACAATTAACGTGAACCCGAAGCGTGGCGAGCGCAGCGAGCCCGCGAGGGGCGGCGGTGCGCGTCCTCCGACCTTTTCATTCCCCTACTATCCACGTCGGCGTGGAGTTGAGAATATAAAGTGTGGCGAGCGCAGCGAGCCACCGAGCCTGAAGCGTGGCGAGCCCTGCGAGGGGACGCGTATACCTGTGAAGTTATACGCGGGGCTCGCTGCGCTCGACACACTTTATATTCTCGCCACGCCAACGTGGATAGTAGGGGAATGAAAAGGTCGGAGGACGCGCACCACCGCCCTTCGCGGGCTCGCCACGCTTCGGGTTGGCGTCAATCGTGGGGTGGGGTTTACATTGTAAAATTGGGGGTCTAGAGAATATTTTACATTGAATCCAATGTAAAATCGGGTCCCAGGGACCCTATTCACATTTGATTCAATAAAAAAATCAAGTCGGTCGCATCGCATGCGACCAAATCGCATGCGATGCAACCGACGCGATTTTTCCGACACGACCACACCGATGGAAATCGGTGTGGCCGTGCTAGGAAACAAGTACCCAGAATTGCAGCAGGTCCAGAAGGGTTAAAGGGAAAGGCTCGCTGCGCGGACAGAGCAGGGCATGCATGTAATTACTAACAAACTGCACAATTACTTACAGAACTTTGAGTTCTCTCAGGCCAGACAAGGCCAAGGGATGGATGAAAGAGAGGTCATTGCCCGCCAGCCGCCTGGAAGAAAAATTGAAAGAATAATTGAGACTCGGAGAGAAATTTTTCATTATTTTTTTTTTTTAGATAAAGCGAGAATTTATTAAAAATATTATATTAATGAGTTGAGAAAAAGAAAGACAAAAAAAAACCACATTAGAAATCTTTAGAGCCATCACTAATTGATTGTGAAGAATGAGTGACTTGTTAAACTAAAGACATTCTCCAATAATTAGTCCTGGAAAGGGCACAATAAGGACAGTTCTACACGCAGACAAAGCCTCAGACAGGACATCACCATTCCTGCTTGTCAAGTGCCAATGGCCATTATGAGAGCTGGAGAATGACCTAGATCAGTAGTGTCACAATGATGTCTCATTAGAAGTATTAGGACAAGCTATACAGATACGGAGTTGGAGATTCTTCCTTTTCACGGACATTCCCCCTCCCAACTGTAATGGTGGTTAGCTTCGCCTACCTTTAATGCCTTTCTAAAATCCAGCTTAAGTAAAATGCATTGTTACTACTGAGATTTTAAAGGCATGGGCCAGGGATATCACCTCTCCCGCCAGTGGTGCGGCCGCTGCGTCCCCACCCAGACAATTCCCAGTAATGCACTGCGGGGGTGGACATCAGCGTAAACAGTTATCAGGGTGATTGGTGGTAGTGGAACAGGGTGTGAAGGGGGAGGTTTTGTTATGCCTTGCCTACAGAGGTGGTAGACTTTGAGCCCATACAATTTAGGGGCCCTTAGGCAGTTGCCATTCAAGCCCATACATCGAAATGGCCTTGAACGTCATTGGGAGGTGGTCATATGTCTCCCTATAATATACATATAGAACTACTCATCTCTATGAGGGGAAGTACCACCAGTGACCACTTGACAGACCAAATTACTCCTTAACAGAGAGTGAAAGCATTTTTTTGCGGGGACACTGATCTGTTTCAATCTTGCTGGATATGGAGAGGGGGAGCGGTGAAGACAGAGATTGGAGGCAGGAGCAGATAGGGACTGGGGGTGGGGTGTAGAGTTTGTGGGCTAAAATCGGTCACAGCTCAAGGTAAAAACTGTCACAGCTCAAAGTGAAAGCACATTACAGAAGCCGTCATTTGACGGGCTTCTAACTATTGTAGTAGGACTATACACAAAACTTTATATGTGCAGTCATTACAACAATGAATGCATAGATTTTTTTATTAATTTCTTTATATTTAACTAATATAACAATGGATAACGATCTCTAACGCCAGCAAATGGGTGAATACCAAGAAATGCACAAATCAAAGTGTTTTAGACCCCTAAATACCACAGCATGAGATTCTGCCAATGTTTAAGGATCAACACCAAGAAGCAACCTCCTCCCTCCTCCCAATGCCTTCTAGATGTTCATTCCCCGGAACAGTCAGTCCTCCAGGTTTGTTTCCTTCTGCCGGTACTACTTCCTGATAAACATGTTCTGTGTGGTCCAACCTTTGCTGCACCGAGGCTTAAATATCACAAGCCCTTTACTGAATGCAGCATCAGACAAGTGCTAAAATGTGGCACACCTAGTAATCTCAGCCACCGCGCTGCCAACAGGAATCACTTTACACGGTAAGCTGAGCACAGGCTGGAGAGCGGTGGGGGCTCGCTGGGCCTGTCCCAGAGCTCTCTTCAGCCGGCTCTTCACATTTTACATGGCTATTAGTAAGGGGATGTGCTGATAATTGCTGGCTAATTGGTTTTACATCTGGTGTTTAACAGCAAGATCCTCTAACCATGAATTAACAGAAGCTAAATGACAACGATTAGAACGATCGCGTTAGGCTGTAACTAGACAAATGAGAAAAACAACCCCATTCCCCAAAATCGGATTACAATATGTCAAGGGCCACATGGGAAGCACTGCGGGCCAATGGATAGCTATCCTGCCTACAGTAACTGAGGTCCTAGGTTCATTTTCAGATCCGAGAGTATCCTTAGTGTTTAGGTGGGTTTCCTCTGGGTACTCTGTTCCTCCCACACTCCAAAGATATACTGGTAACTGGCTGCCGACTAAATTTGAGATACGGTTACTAGGTCTACAAGCATTATGTCGACATGACTGAAGGTCGACAGGGTCAGTAGGTCAACATGGGGTTTTTCACTTTTATTTCGAGCCATGTGCCGACAGGTGGTATTTCATGCCCTACACTAGGGCTTGGTGGGAGAATAAAATGTGTCCTAAGCATGGCGAGCGCAGCGAGGGGACGCTGTCCTACGTTCCAGTGTCCATATCGACAGTGTAGTAATTTGGGGGGGAAAAGGGAAAAAACCCATGTCGACCTTTTGACTTTCAACCTTCCCTACCTTGTGGTGTCAACCTAGTTTTTGTCTATCCAATGATTCATACCGCTAAAAGTATTCCTATTGTTTTTATAGTGATAAGTGCTTTACACAGAACATCAGCCTGTACACATCAGAGCGTACATATCTGCCTGTACACATCAGACCGTGTATCAGTGGAGCTTTCAATAAACATATTAACGGCACACATACAAATTCGTTCATTTTAGCCTGTAGACAATTTTCCTAGTTTTTGAAAAGTAGCAATGTCTTTGCAGTAAAGACTTGTAAAATGATGTTTAGTTACATATTTACACTCCATGCCCAAAAGCTAACCACCTACCGTGCATCTGGACAGTGTACACTGGCAATCTGATGCAGGGCAAAAAGCTTAAATTGTAAAGTTAGCCAATACCCCTTTTACACCCGAGCCGCAACCCGGATTATTGCCGCTGCTTGGTGTAAAAGGGCAAACAAAAAATAACCCGGTCCTGTTACCCGGTGTCCGACCTGGCAAATGTTCAGGGTCTGACACTGGGCTTCCCCGGAGTCAGGGGTCGTGTAAATGGGTAACCCGGGTCATCAGACCCAGGGACTCATTTCCTCCAATCAGGTAGCCCCAACCTCCAGACCGCAGCGCGGTCAGTCCGGAGGTTAGGAGCGGGCCGCGTACAGCCTCCGCTGCTGTCTGCGGTACTATGCAGACAGAAGCGGAGGTGAATGGATGCCTGTGTGTGGCATCCATTCACCTCATGGACGGAGGCTGGGGACAGCCCAGCAGCTTGCCTGGGTGCTGGACTTGCCCCCCAGCATGTCGGTCGTCGTTTCGTGGGTGTCAGGCAGCGTTTCGGGGGTGACGGCCGGAGGGCTTCCCGGCGCTTGGAGATGATGTAATCTCCGAGCGCCGGCTCAGGGCCCGAACTCACAGCGTCCCCTACCAGGCATAACGCCGGAGGACGACGGTGTAAAAGGGAGCAACTGCTGGGTCACATTCAGGTCCAAAAACCCGGGTAGACCCGGCAGTTTTGGTGTAAAAGTGGTATAAGTTAGGTTTGCCACTTTCTGGTGTACAGGGCCACCTACAGGCAGACTAAGCACCTGAGCAGTACCAAAGATACTTTAAGAATAACAGTGTATGCAGACAGTATGTTGACACAAGCAGAACGTCGACATGGACATGTCGACACTGTAAATGTAAAAAACAGAAGTCCATCAGTCCATTTCAGAGTCAGCGGTAAACTGCACATAGGATTAAAATCGGGTAAAAAAAAGTGCTATGGAGACTTGCCGACTGATCATATTCTAGCAATGTTGACATAGTAAGGGTCGACATGTCAATGTAATGAATGCCAACATTTTTATCACACCATAATGAAAACTAGATGTACCAAAACCATTGTACTCCTTTATTTCTAAAATGGTTAGATTGGCACAACAGCTGCAGAAAAGTCACCCAGTAACAAACACGGATTATACACCCTGAATTTGCTTTACTTGCTCTTACAGATAAAAGACTTAACCCTTTGAGTGCTAAGTGAATCTGTCAAAGTGGGTGTGAAAATTGCCAAGCAAAAATTTTTGTTCATCGTAATCACCTTTTATATAGGAAATGTAATTTTCAATTGAAGTTTTTTTTGTACCCAATTTTTATTTGAATTTATAGAACAAATGTGAGCGACGAGAGTGCAAAAATACATGCTAAATATGCCAGAGATGTTGGCACTCAAATGGTTAAAGTCTGCAAAAAAAAAATAAAAAAAGTTCAACTTCGTCCAGTCAATATTTTTTTTTTCTTTTTTTGTTGACTTGTTTCCTCGACCCGCTGAGTACCTAGGAAGGTGCAGGCCTCCATATTTGGTTACTGGTCCAACATGTTTGTTTAGCAACCTTTTTTAAACGATTAACCTAAGTACAGGCAGTTTCTGTGAGATTACAACTCTTTCCCACGTCTTATCTCTTTGTCAGTTACCTTCTTATACAGATTATTCATTTTAATGGTAAAAATGTATTCCTATTTTATCACTGAAGTTGACATGAAAAAGTGAAAAGTCGCAGGTGACTAGAGTTTAAAAGAAGGGGTGTAGCAAATGGGTTGTGGTGCATTATAAAATCCATATCCTGCGTCCCTCCACTTTATGGAGGAGGGAAGATAGAACAGGAATCAAAATGAGCTAGCTCTTTTATTGGAGGAAAAAGTAAAAATAAAAACCCCTTGAGCCACTGCTTTTGAAATTAATTTTTAGTTTGGGGTCTTTATTTAGTTGATAATGTTGTTTCCTTTATTTTAAAAGTGAAAGTATACTGAGAGCATGGATTCATATACACTTTTACTCATTTCAGTACTTGCATTTGGATACACACTGGAGCAACGGCATTCGTTCAGAGATTGGAATGAATGCCCTTAAGCGCAGATTTGGTGCGCACAGAGCTGTTTTTGGGAAGGACGGCGCGATCATGTTCCATCCTTTATAACCATAAACAAGGTGGTTAGAAATATCATTAGGTTTCAGATGGCGCACATGAAATCTAGCATCCGGAGGAGCATGCAATTACCAGCATATACTGGGCGATGTAGATCTGTCATTACGAAGCGGCAAATCAACCTGACATTGCACCGCTGGGTATCGAGCAAGATAGAACGTAGTGCAGGAACCGGACTATTTGCAACAGAAGGCAAAACCAGCAGATGTTCAGGAATAACTGTACCAAGCTGTAGTAAACTCACTAAAAAGTCCCCGCGCCTCCATTTCCGGCACTGGTGTCTTCTGTACCGTAACTACTTAATCAAGAGCAAAAAAAAAAAAAAAGAGGCCAACGTCAGAAAAACCAGGCCAAAAATGGTCCTCAAGGCAACATAAATGGGGCCATACAGTACTGCAATGTCTTGCAGCAGTGTATGGCCATCCGATCCCCCTTAAGCCATCACATGCGGTGTATCACATCCGACCCCATCCACCACCACTGAGAAGGGGGCAGAGTCGGTGGTCAGACCGGCAGCAGGTCCAACCTCGGGATTACGCATCAGACTGGATTTGATGTCATACACATGCGATTTAGACAGACTTCGCAGCCCGATCCATCGAAATCTGGTGACATCAGGCCTTTACAGTCCATGTTTTAAGGCTATCCACGGATGGTTAAATTAAATTGATTGAGGTACTAATTAAGTTACCGGTGTCCAAGCTTGGTTGTTATATTTAAAACCTAGGCTGTTAAAGTACCTTGAGGACCATGTTTGGAACCTCTATTCTAATAAGGCGGGGAATGGACAGCTACCCACTATAGCAGCATGGCATTAGAACAGGGGAATGCGTAACGGGTGTGGTGTAATACCCTGACAGTCGGGATTCCGACAGTCAGTACTCCGACGTCGGAATCCCGACTGCACAGCGTGGGGAGCGGAATGAAGCCCCTTGCGGGCGCGGTGGTGAGCTGCGCACGCCACCTATTTTATTCTCCCTCTATGGGGGGTCGTGGACCCCGACGAGGGAGCAGTCGGAATTCCGACGTCGGAGTACTGACTGTCGGGGAGCCGTCCGGCACCCTGCGTAACACTAAAGTGCATTCCACCATCACAATGGCCAGAAAGTAGTCCCTGTAACAAGTATAAACAATGATCATCCTCAAAGCTAGAGTAGACTGTAAGCTCCTGGGAGCAGTGGCCTTTACGCCATTGTTTTTTCTACATAGTTAAATCATTAAACACCGATTATGCAATTATGTGTCGTGCAACAGTACAAGTTTGTATTTATGTACCCTGTCCTGCTTTGTGCCGCACACGGAACCTATGTGGCGACCTATAATAAGATCATACAGGCACTGATCTGTAACATACATTGGGCCAAATGTATTTAGCCTTACCAAGTGATAAAATGGAAGGTGATAAAGAGTTAAAGGACCATCCAATCCGCTCCTGTCAAACATATCCAGTAACATTGCAGTTAGGAGCCGATTGGCTCCTTATAATGCTCCCCTTTGTTAAGGCTTAAAACATTCAGCCCATTGTATTTTATTGATCTATAAATCTGAAAATGTAATGAGACTTCTAGGTGATCAGATTTTTCACCAGTTTCAACAATTTTAAGCGGGTACAAACTAGAACACAGGTTATCAAAATCAGTCCTCAGAACCCCACACAGTGCATGTTTTCTCCTCACAGAATCACAAGGGAAATAATTATCGCCACCTGTGGATCTTCTAAAATGTGTCAGTCAGTAATGAATGCACCTGTTGGATGACCTGGAAAACGGGAACTGTGTGGGGTCCTGAGGACCGAGTTTGAGAACCACTGTTCTAGAAGATACGCTCCGTGAGCAATATCAGTAGTGGTTAGCATGATTGCCTTGTAGCACTGAGGTAATGTGTTCGATTCCTACCACAACCGTGTAGTGTTTGTATATTCTCCCCGTGCTTGTGTGAGTTTCCTCCGTGTACTCCATTTTCCGCCCACAATCCAAAAATATACTGGTACGTGATTTGGCTCCCATCGAAATTAACCCTAGAATGTCTGTGTGTGCATGCATGTGGTAGGGAATATAAAGATACGATATTTCAATATGACTGTATGTTCGCTGGCGGAGGAAAACAAACGGGGATCTGAGAACCAAAGAAAGATAAGTTGGCAAGAGTGTAATACTGATTAACAAATCAAAAAGTTGATGCACAAAAAAGGTAAAAAAATAAATAAATAAAAAAAGATGATCCACTATGAATATGAAATCAAGGTGTACCGTGGGTAGTGGGGGGCAGAGATGAACCTACGCCTGCAGGTGATCTCTGGTGAGGTCTGTACAGAGGGCTACCATTGGGTTTGGACACCACCAAAGATCACCTTATCCTGCAGAGATTCCTGTTCCCGGGAAATAAGGTTTTATACCAACATGCGAATACAGGTGTAGGTTTATCTCTGCACCCACTACCACAGCACTATGGTACGCCTTCATTTTATATTCATGGTGGACCTTCATTTTTACCTTTTTATTCATTATCTTTTGGATTTATTAAACAGTATTACACTATTGCCAACTTTTCATTCTTTGTATGTTTTGCTGGCGGAGGAACTAATATGTGACGAATGGGGCAGGCAAAAATCTATTGTGCTTATTGGTGCATAAAAAAAAAAAAAAAAAGGTCCGTTCACATCTGCAAGTGAAATGTTTCAGGCAAAGCAGGTGGAGTAATGGGGCGTAAAGAGAAGAACATCCCAGTCTTCGCCAAGATCAGTTACCACTTACTACAAACTGCCATATTGCACAATGAAGGGACTATTTATGAAACAGAGACCAGACAAAGCTCTGAGAGAAACTCAGGAGAAAGGCTTCATTGCCACTTCTTACTATATATTAACAGGTTATCCACAGGGTAAATCCGAGCTTTTCCCTATTCCTATAGCAGTCTATGGGAAAAGCCGCCTCTGGAAATGAACCAAGTTTCACTTTTAGCTGTTAATTCCAACTAGGGGCAGCACAAACTCCAGCACTTGGGATCAGGGTAGCTAAAACTACAGGTATCAAACCTTGGAGAGAGATCAAGTGAGGAGCGACAAAGTACTAATTAACTGCTAACTGTAATTTTTCAATGTTAAGCATTAAACCAGGGATGGGGAAACCTCCAGCCCCACAACTGTTGTTGAACTACCACTTCCCAGCATGCCCTGCTACAGTTTTGCTAATAATAATAATATAATAATTAATAAATAAATAAAATTAATTGATAGTAATTTCGTGCTTCCTTTATCAGTAAGATCAGACTAAACACAGGGGAGACATAACAGGGCTGAATTAAATATAGTCTCTTGGGAGGATAAAAAAAAAAAAAAAAGACCACGCACATTTAACCACTGTCCCCGGTTTATTGTGGAAGAACACACAGAGACCAAGAGCGGTTGCGTGACTTTAAGTAGAGATGAGCTGCCTACCTCAAGGCAACTCCTGTTTATTCAGCCAGCTAAACCAACTAACAGAGAGGAGCAATTTAAGCAGCATCCGTTTCTCCTTTCTCTGGCAAGCTTCCAGGAAACAGGATACAACTGGCCGAGTATGCGAAAGGGTTTTTCTAACATGCCTGCCAAATATTCGTGGGCCGTTGACGGACTTACTGCTTATAAGGGTCAAGAACCTCATAATTAGGGGCGGGGAGGGGATGTGCGCTATTAGCACTAGACACAAACTCTTCAGATGATATAAATAATGCCTGTGGGGCTGAAGGAAAGGAAGATGACATTTCTTAGCCTCCAGACATCAGGGGTTTAATCTTAAATGACATAATAAACCTTCAACATCAAGGCAATACCTGGGCACACAGATCCGAAGCAGATGGATTAACTCTCAGGTAATTACCCGATTTGGGGGTAATTACATATCTAAGCTAATTTACACCTGAACAAGAGCTGCTTTCATGACTACAAAAACATAATGTAAGATACAGAAATATTAAATATATCTATATATTAAAGGACGATGCACTTTGTATTCAATCCCGATCGGATTCGAATCGCACGGCACCGTGTACACATTCAATTTAGACTAAAAAAAGTACATATATTTAGTGTTCCCGCTAGGCTGTTTTAGCAGGGCGCTGTGCCATGCCTTATTTTTAAAGTGCAAAATGCCCCCTGCCCCTCTAGCAGCACCCCGCTAAAAGAGCCTGCTGCCTGTCCCCGCCGGTGTGCGCAGTGACTTCGGCGGGGCCATGCCCATCCCCTGTAGTGATGGCCCTGCCCCTTTTCGGTACATCGTGGCCCGGGCATGCCCCTATCATGACGTTGGCGGTCCAGGATCGCCCACAACGGTGATGTCGGCAGGCCCGGTCTGCCCCCCTTATGCTGCCTTCGTGCCCCCTGCCCAGTACCTAGAAGAACATTATATCTATACTATTTTCTATTCGATTTCGATGCCGCGCAACGGGATTGAATTAAAATGCGCTCGATTTTGATTCAATTTTGCTTATATAAAGCAAAATCAAATAGATTTAGCCAAAAACGAACCGTGTGTATGCCCTAATAGGGTAACAGTAAATATTTATTCAAAATAATAATAAAATACTTTGCACTCCCTGTATGTGCGAGTGCTCACTGTGTTTGTACAAGAACCGCCAAGTCCTTTCGCCCAATAGGACGCAAAGCACTTTACATAGCAAACCCACTGAAACAGAGGTTGGACATACAAACCTAACCTACACGTGACTTGGATGGCTTCAATGTGCCACCACTTCTGTTGCACAACTCAAGACTACCCCACCATTTAAATTACCCATTAACAAAGCGATCAAGATGCCAATCAGGTCTTCTTTTACCAAAGTGGACACTAACAGCAGAATCCCCTCAAAACATGAACCCGATTAAAAAGCGGTCATAAAATCGAATTTGCCGCCACACATGTAGACATACAATCTACAATATGGACATATAACATTCAGACCAAAATGCCTTAAATTTCAGGTCAGTTCAGGGCACATTTCAGTCACCACGCAGAGCCATCTGCCCAACCTTCAGTTGTATAAGTATAGTTGCACTTTTTTTTTATTTTATTTTTTTTTATTTGAAAAAAATAGACCTTCATGTCATTGCGAGAACAAAAACAAACAAAATAAACAGTATTTTACCATTGCACACATTTTCATGGATGTCCCCTACTGCTCGTACATTGCGCCTTTCACTCATTCCTAAACTTTGTATAAAGGGGAGCGAGTCATTACTAAATATTTGCGCTTAAAAGGAGATCTGCCGATTAGCTCACATAAAAGTGGACTCTGCTGGAAACCAAGAACATATCATTGAAATGGGGAGGGGCGGGTGGGTGTATTTGGCGGGCGGCATCACAAGGACTGCGAGTCAATTAGAATCACCCCCTAATTGTATAAGACTCTTTAAATGTCCAAAAAGTAATCTATTTAGAGCAATGCTGTCATCTCAAACGAGCTATATTGTGGTGAACTTGTCTCGCCTTCTAAAACCCGCAATGTTGGGGTGCCTTGAGATCTATGGTTGGGAATGAGTCTTCTAGAATGTTCCAGTAGATTTGCATATTCATAAGTTAAGGACACTATTAAATCGAGGGTAACCATTTTCTCAAGAGCTAGAACCAAGAATACTTTAATTTTTGAATTCAGCAACTCCAAAATACCCTAAAACGTGTTAAAATATTCTGGTAAAGCGGGAGCTGTACCATATTAGATAGATAGATAGATAGATACTATACACATGCACTTCTTATAGCAGAAAGAGATTTAATCATATCATTTGCTGTTGTGTCCGTTCCTTTTATGTGACGTTTCTTTTGAAATGTACTTGAAAAGATAAAAAAAAAAAAAAAAAGGTGTGAATCGGCCTCTTTGGTAGCAGACACAAGGGTGTAACTACAGTACTGTCAATATCACAGTGTGCACAGGGGCGTATCTGTGGGAGTGAGCATTATACACAAATGTGACTGAGCCTAATTTTGGAGTCACTATTTTGTTTTGTATTTAAGGTATTCTGTAAATCCAAATGATAAAGTGTGTATCATGTTGTTCTAACTGTTTGTGTGTGCGTCACTCAAATGTTTGTGGAATCCACTAATTCAGTAGGATTACATCACAACATAAAACAACATATTATAGCTAGCCTATAAACCATAAATTATGAAATGTACGGATGTGTCCATAAACGCCTATCCTCAAATCGCACCACTTGGAATGACATGGACTATGCTGCACATTCCTTGTGAGGCTGTCATATATTAACTCATATTTAAAAAAATTGTGGCCAAAGCTAAGAATTAACTAACACTTTTGCAGCACCTGGGACCCCGACTGCTAGGACCAGTGCCACATACCCTAGAACAGTGGTTAACAAACTTTCTTGAATCAAATGCCCTAGATTATCAGTATTTTTTTCACAGCACTTTTTTTAAATTTAATAGCTGATATTGCAAGAAGTGTCCTATGCCTAAATAATCGCATATGTTAGTGCATATGCGATTATTAACTATGCGAATGCCAGCGATGTGCAGCTGCATTGATCAGAGAATCTGCCCCTGTGCTTTTTACTGTTCTCATGTTTTAAGATGGTCACCAGCACTGGTTTGGACTAGAATACCAACTGCAAATAATTTGATTTGGTCCTGGACTACCAAAGGAGGCATCCCTACAAGAGCCTTGAGGAACCCCAGGTTGCATAGACAAAAAGTTTGGGCACTACTGCCGTAGAACGACCAGACTATCAGTAAACATATACTCTACAACTGTTAATAACCATCATAAAACGATTCAGGGAAGGTGTATTAATCCTTGGAGAGAAATTAAGTAGAGACAGAGAAAGTAACCACTGTCATTTGACAGGCCATGTTTGAAAACTGGTAGTTAGGAGCATATTGGTTGGTACTTAAGTTTTCAGATATCAGGCCGGATAGAGAAGTGATAAAGTTTAAGGTGGTAACACCATCAGCCAATCAGTTGAGTTTAAAAAAAGAACAGTAGGAGTTGATTGTCTGGTGTGTCACCACCTTCCACTTAATCACTTCTTTTTCACAACTTTATCACTTTACCAGGCTTAATACATATGCCCCAAAGTTAGGTACTGCTCTCCCTCAATTTGATTGACGTTTTATTATTAAAGAGCTTTATTTTTGCTATTCCCCCCTATTTTTTCTCTTCTGTACCAGTCCCCAGAAACAACCCAATTTGCAGATGATATAACACAAAAGAGTTATCTTCTAGTCTATGATAAACGTCCGTAAACACAACCTCTTGCAGATTTTCCATACTACAGGTTGGTTCTAAGTTGACTAACGTGCTGACGTCCTACAATTGACCTCCTAAAAAATGAGCAAGCTTGTTTTTGACCCTCTGCAAAGCAAATAGCAGCGGAGTAGCCTTCTTAAAGGCTAAAATGATTAAAACTAAAACTATTTACATATCTTGGCTGCGTACGATACATATTACTCAAGTGTTTTATTACAGCTGGGCTATGATTTCCACACTAAGTGTCAACATTATTTTGCAGTGAGTTACCCAGCTGAGTAATTTGCTGAACTGTGAATGGGGATTAGCAAAACTGTGGCCATGGTTTTAGGTTTCGGGAAGAAAATTTAACATGGATATCGCTGCTGTGGAAGATGCATCTAAAAGAGCTGCAGCATATTAAGTATGGCTCAATATCCAGATAGTGTACGCTGTTCTAAGTGCTACGTTATAAGGAAGGCTGTGTTTTAAACTACTAAATATTAATATACATATACAAAGGATACTAAATTATCATTAAAAAACCAACAAATAGTCACAACAAGTCCAAAAACAAATCATGTCCTCCCCATAACAGGACTGCAACAAATTGTGCAATGCGCACCAAATCTACAAATTTAACCCTTTGAGTGTCGGCATCTCTATGAGAGTTGTGCAAAATATCTGCTAAAAAAAAAAACGGCAGCGCCGCTCACATTCGTTATATAGATTCAAATAAAAAATGTTTGGTATAAAAAGAAAATTATTATATTTCCTATATATAAAAGATAAACTTTACGGTTCATTATAATGAATTAAAAAAGTTTGCTTGGCAATTCACTCTAGTTTGACAAACTTGACACTTAAAGGGTTCAAAAACAAAATGTCACCTCCAATTGCAATAGGATCTCACTATCCACCAATGTGTAATAAAAGCAATAAAGTAGTAGTTCTGTACCAAAATATTAAATATGGAACGTTTATCTAACAGACAACGTGATGGATCTTCCAATATATCTTCTGTACTGAAGCACAAAAGCAAAAACATACAAAGAACATCATGTAACCCCATTTACAAATATAAAACCATCCATAAAACATACAAATCACACAAACAATAATAAAAAAAACTATAATTCAAGCTTCTCTCAATGGGACTGGTGTATCAAACTTCAAAAAGTGATAAACTGGAGAGTGATAAACAACCAATCAGCTACTAATTACCATTTGTTGAAGCCAGCCTGTACCATGACATTTAAGAGCTGATTGGCTCATTGTTTATCACTCTGCACCTGTTGAAGCGTGATACATCTGGCCAAGTATATGGGAGACTTCGGCTGATCCAACAGCAGCGATCGCGGGTTCTTAACTCATTCATTACACATTGACAATTTTTAAAAGATCCACAGACGGAGATAATTATTTCACTTCAAATTCTGTGAGGAGATCTGCAAAACTTGCACTGTATGAGGCCCCATAGTTTGAGAACCTGTGGCAGGGATGATGCAAAAAATGGCGTCAGTTTGACTTCTTCAAAAATTTGAGCCTAATTAAAAAGATCATGCATACGGAAACCATCTACGAAGCCATTTTGAATTACCAGAGAAGCTTTCGATATTGTACGTTTTGATATGGAGCCACTGCATTGCACTACCGTGGATAATGACCCACAACAAGACACCCTTAATATTTTTGGGATCATTATCAGCATATTTGCCAAACTCGGGAATTGGGTATGTGTGATGTCAGTATGTTATTACATCACTTGTCTAAGTACAACATTGTTTTTTGTCACAGGGTTTCGACAACAAGCCTCGTTAGTGCATGCTCCTCTATCACTGATATCCAAAGCACCTGTTCCCAGCCCCCCTTGACGTCTGAGCATTTACTGAGCGGTTACAATGTGGCCACATGACCACAGTTCTCTCCATCCCCAGACCCCAGGCTGGTGACCACAAGCATTCTGTTCTCTTCAATCCTCACCTCCGCTTCTAACTTTAAGTTTCCTACCCTCATTGGTGCCTGACCGCAATCAGCATGTTTGTGGTCTGTATCTGGCTCCTGGCTCCTGGCTCCTTCGTCTTCAGACAGGACAGTTCCCAGAATCCGGTTGGGTGTTTAAGCCCTTATCTGTGCCTGTTAGGTGATACCCTTATCTGCCACATGCAGAATTACAGGTCTACAGCAGCAGCACAGCAAAGGGGTCATATATATATCTCAAATGCACATCACAAAAAAAAAAAATTGACATCTAAGCAAAGCTGAACGAATATGGTAATTATTAAATAAGCCCTACATTGTTTCTTGCTTAAGGTACAGTAAATTTGGTGCTCAGGAAAACCACAATCTGAAGGTATGAAAGCATATAATACGTAGACGCCTGTCCTTACATTGGATGAAATAACTGCATATATTGCAAAACTAAAGGCAAATATTCCACGCTACATTCTTTAAGGTGCCCGTGCACAGGTCGGATTTGGCCCGTTTTCACATGAGTCTGAGGAATCCGGCCGACGGATCTGGTGAAAAGTGGCCAAATCAGACCGGTGTTGACATCCAATCCGATGCACGGTCCCATGCGCACTGGACCGGAGCCAGGGATCATATGTGCTGCGCGTATGATCTACGACTTGGGCCCCCTCCCCTGCAGCGGGGATCACATATGATAGTCACACGAAGAAGGCCAGAATTCGATGTATCACATGCAATCCTGCCGCCCAGCAGCTCAAGGGGATCGGATGCCAGTACATCGCTTGGGGACGTTGGAGCAGTGTATTGCCACCTTAACACCTCTTCAGCTGGGTATATACTATAGCAATGTGTACCCAACTGAATTGTTGGTCCGACGGCCAACATATCGGAACTTGGGTACACATTGAGTGAAGTTCACATGTATGGTGTCACTAGCGATGTCTGCAGGTTTGATGTGCAGTACAAACCTAGCACTGTCGGAAGCGGCCGCATGCATACACACACGCTGTACAGTGCACACATATCCACTCCTATCCAATCACATACACGCTGTACAGGCCACACATATCCTCTCCTATCCAATCACATCCACACTGTACAGGCCACACATATCCTCTCCTATCCAATCACATACACGCTGTACAGTGCACACATATCCTCTGTCCTATCCAATCACATACACGCTGTACAGGCCACACATATCCTCTCCTATCCAATCACATACACGCTGTACAGTGCACACATATCCTCGCTCCTATCCAATCACATACACGCTGTACAGTGCACACATATCCACTCCTATCCAATCACATACAGTACACGCTGTACAGTGCACACATATCCTCTTTCTTTTTCACATTTTCCATCCTTCTGACCCCGGGCCAAACTGCTGGGTCACCGTATCATACAGCACACCAGGAACCTTTGCATTCTGGTGGAACTAATGCCTATTTCCCTATTGATTTTAAGCTTGCGAGCAGGGCCCTCATACCTTTGACCATCTGTAAATACCCAGTTTGCTGTATCACTGTCTCCTATTGTAAAGCGCAACGGAATATGCTGCACTATAAGAAATTGTTAATAAATAATAATAAAAATAATAACAATAATAAGCTAATCGGCATTGACATCCAGGTTTGGAACAATAGCTGTGGGATAGTGAGTAAAACACATATGTAACCCCTATTTCAAATTCATAATGACAAAACAAAAAAAAACCTTTAAATGTGTGAAAGTGATTTCACATGGGGCTCACCAACATTCAGTCCCAGACAGGCTCCAGACCTAATCTTAAATGGTTTCATTTTCCCCGCTAGCCAGACCAGTGCTGTACATAGACGCAGCTTGCACCGTCAGTTATAACGGAGGGGTTTCAGGGGGGAGTTCTACACAGAGGGGGCAAAGAAACCTTATTTATTGGTGCTAGAGGCAGAAAGGGTTAAAGTAGAATACAATTTGTCTATACACAGGGATAGCTGCACAACACAATCACAGGTGGAGATATTGCAAATACTGCTTTAAGGCCCATACACACGGGGCGACTTTCACGTGACAGCCACTCAGTTTTCTCGTTTGAGCAGCATGAAAGCCGCGCAGCGTGTACGGCCTGGCAATGAGCGCTGCTGCCGCTCCAGCATCATCGCAGAGAAAGCCGTTCATTTGTGCTGCACTATGGAAAGCCGGAAGTGAGGCAAGGGGTCTACAGCAAAAAAGTCAACAACCGTTAGGTCGACAACCAAAAGGTCGACATGGGGTTTTTCAGTTTGTTTTTTTACCCGAATGTCGACATGGACACAGTTTGAAGTGCACTGCATCCCCTTACATCGCTCACCGTGCTACGATCGGCACACTATTTTATTCTTCCACCAGGACCTAGTGGATGGTAGGGCAAGAAATACCGCCTGTCGGCACAAAAAACAGTGAAAAACCCCATGACGACCTAATTAACTGAAAATAAATAGTGGAGATTTGGTTCATGAATTGATCAATGCATTTAAGCCTGCAGCCCCCTTCACGGGACCCCACTTTTCTGAAGGTCCTAACACTATCGCTGAAAATGGCTACAATACACATAGCTATCACATCAATGCTTGATTCGAGATAGATATATATATATATAGATATATCTATATATATATAGATATATCTATATATATATATCTATATATATATATATATATCTATATATATATATATATATATCTATATATATATATATATATATATATATATATATATATATATATATACATACATACACACACACACACACACACACACATATACATACATACACACACGAGAGCAGATCAATCCAGAAATCCATTAAAAATATCGAATTTTGCAATCTAAAAATCTTTTAACATTTCTCTTTTGTCCGTCCAACAGACACTCATCTGGAAGCAATTTACAGATGTCTGTAAGGCTGCATTAGCCAAAGCAGACACTCGGACCACCATGAGCTGCAGTGCAGGAGGCACTGGTTAAGCTATGAGCACACAGGCACACGGGTGATCGGAGAATAATGGTGTTTGGCCGCAGTTCACAAGACACACCTTGCTGCGATCAGATAAAGAGATGCACGATGTGTGGTGAACACTGTTCTGACATTGCTCGACAAGCTTGTGGCTTAATGAGCTTGTAGTGTGAGCACACAGTATTAATTACATGTAGCTGACATGCAGCGCTGATAAATCGGACTTTAATGCTAGACTTGGTAAGAGCTGATCTGCAATGTCCAATTAATACAATGGCCACTCTCAGAAGACAAGACCCCCCCCCCACTTAATATTACAACATCAAATCAGTTTGACCTGCCAATGCTAAAACATGACATATTGGGACAGCTGAGGTTTTACATGTATTACTGTTCATGTACGGTTGGTATAATGGTTATAGCATTACTGCCTCACAGTACTGAGGTCATGGGTTCTATCCCACCATGGCTCTAAGGGCGCCCTTCGCCGCCCCCCCGCCGCATATGTACTAACATATGCGGCTGGCATCGCGGTGCGGTGACGGAGGCCCCCCGCGATACCTGTACACTGGTGTGCGGGGGTCTCCGTCACCTCCCTGCCGCCACGCTCTCCCCTCACGCCGGGGACAGCTATGCATGCTGTCCCCGGCGCTTCCTCCTCCCCCCCTGCAGCCGGAAGGATGTCCGGCTGCTTCACTAGGGGGAGGAGGGGCTTACCTTCCGGGGTCCAGGAGGACCCTTCAGGAAGGTAAGCCAGAGGGGGGGGGGTCGGCAAAGCGGCGGGTTTGCGTCGGCGGGCGGCGAAAAGAAGCCCATAGGCTTCTATAGGGTATCGCCACCCAAAAGGTGGCGATACCCTACACTGCTGTATCATTTTTGATACATTGGAAAATGTGGTAAAACCGGGGTTTTACCGCATTTTCCATTTGATACATCTCGCCCTAACTGTGCGGAAGTTGTATATTCTCCCTGTGCTTGCGTGGGTTTCCTCCGGGTACTCCCTTTTCCTCCCACAATCCAAAAATATACTGGTAGGCTAATTGGCTCCCAACAAATTTAACCCTAGAATGTCTGTGTGTGCGTGTACATGTGGTAGGGAATATCGATTGTAAGCTCCACTGGGGCAGGGACTGATGTGAATGTTCTAATATACTCTGTAAAGCGCTGCGGAAACATTGGCTTTCAGAACACGGATGATAATCTAGTAACCCAGTGAAAGTGCCGCTTGAGTCCCTCTGTTTTCACAGATGGCAGTAAGCAGAGGGTAATACGGTATATGCGGTCAGTGCTGCATACATGCTTTGAAGGTCCACATGAACAGCCATAGAACACAGACATATATAATGCTTAGGTGAATAGTTCTAACTGCAACTAGTCTGTAGAACAAGGGTCTTTAACATGCAGGCCCTCCAAATGCTGTAGAACTACACATCCCAGAACGTCCTGCCTCCGTTTTAATAGCAAAATTGTGACACGGCATGCTGGGAAGTCTAGTTCCACAGCAGCAGGAAGGTAAATACAAAAAAAAAAAAAAACAAGAATAAAGGACAGCAAAAATCTAACTGGTCGAATCTCGCGTCTACTCCTACAGCACCAAATGTAAACGCAGCACGAAATTATCACTATACTCCCCAAAACAGAGAGCAATCCCTTACACTGTTTACTTAACAGGATCAACTTCCTAATAAAGCCGTTTCTCTGTTGTACGTGCAAAGAGATTTGTACTGCTAATAAATGCTCATTAAAAATTCCACCCTCGTCACACCCTGTGTTCTGTATGAGAGGACTTCCCACAAGTTGTTGTGTGGCAAACGCCATAACTAAGTCACAACCGTCCAACTTACACAAAGGTTGTTAACAGGCGATCGCTTCTGTTGCCTGAAAAATATAAAGTCACTGCAAGTATACAGCCAGGATCAAAGAGTCTATTTAGAGCACGGGTGTCAAACACAAGGCCCGCGGGCCAAATCCGGCCCGCCAGACCTAGTCATGTGGCCCGCGCGAGGAGATAGCACGCAGGGGCAGTGTGTCCCAGCTCCTGCCTAGGCCACCTCCTCTTACCCACCTCGCGCGCACTCACTCGCTCGAGCTGCGGGTTGGTGACTGGGACGTCACGCAGCTGGCGATCCGTGCTAGACTGCTGGTAGTAGCGGTAACCGCGTGTGCGAGGCAGCTGACTGAAATAGGTTAGTAGTGTATAGCTCGGGCTGGTTGCTGTACGTGGGGATCTCTGTCACTGAGGGTGACATTTACACACCAGGCCATGCTCTCCTCTAGTCACTGCTTGTCTATCTTGCTAGCCCACATTAAAATGTCTTTCCCAAAATGGTGTCACCTCCTCTAGCATCCCTAAGGCAGCTCTGTACCTTCTGTCCCTGTCTACCACTGAACCCTGCACCTCAATATAATTAGTACTGGATGTGGAATTAAATTTCTGCAGCATAGCTCTGTGTTTGATGGCCCACCATTATTGTTATATGCATGTCCTGTTTCATACTGCTTTAAAGTACACCTTGTACAAGTTTTCTGTCATTTGTACTTTTTGGGGGACCGGCCCTTTGAGGGTGACCAAACTGCTGATGCGGCCCCCGATGAATTTGAGTTTGACACCCCTGATTTAGAGGTTGGATACGAAAACCATATGGAGTTACTTTACAACTATACTAGTGTACACGTGTGTGTGTCTCAGATATATAGATAAACATACATACACACATACATAAATATATATACATTCATACACATCCTACCACCCACCTACACCAAGCACATTGAATAAACCATTTTTCTGACAAGATGTAAACATCGGCAATGTTCTCCCCTTCCGATTACACTGACAGGATGGGTCTAATTGGAATCAGTTGGGCAAGCCATCCCGAAATCCTCTACGCACACACGGACTGTACTGTAGCGAACTCCCACCCACTTAGATATTGTAAACACTAATTAGTTTGAATTTACATTATTTTAAAAAAACACCACATGTACAAATACATAACAGCAAACTGCTATCTCTGATCCAGCACAAAACATTCTATGGCTTAGTACTGTGAAACGTCCGATACAGAATACGATATACTGCCGCACCAATCCCCACTTTCATTGCAAAGGAAAAGAAGACTCCTCTACACACTGCGCCCCAGCACACATGGGAGCGAGCAGAGAAGAGGTCACTAGGAACGTGAATCGTCACCAGCATGTGCTGGCATCTGGCACAATAATGAATCGCAGATGCCTTAATGTAACACGGAATGAGAAGGCAGACTTGGAATTGGTTTACATTCCTTTAAAGTACTGCTAAACCTAAAAGGTAAATTGGCTATATTATACTAAACAGTAATAATTATATGTATCTCTCCAATTCAGAATCTCTTTGGAGGGGATGTTTAAAAGCCTCCATTTATACTTACACTCCTCAACTCCCATCTGCCCATTGGCTAGGAAGCATCGTACGTGGTCCTTTTGCATATGACCTATCGTAGGCGATGCCAGTCATATGGCAAATCCTTGTGTCAAACATGGTGATCTCTGGATTTGATGTGCAGAAGTAAATGAGGACATCAACATGAGGGCACTTTTCACAGGATTTATAGGCCAAATGGGTTGAAATTGTGGGAAAAAAGGACCATATCGTACTATTGTATAGGGGTACAAATCACCTGTTGTATCACACAGTGGTGGACACAGCTAGAAGGTATAATCTTGATCAAGCTTCCTCGCCGGGGTAGTGGGAGAGATCGGAAAGGCTGACCTCGACTAAAAAGATTCTGGGAGAACGGGCCGGAATTTTTGAGTCTCTCAGAAAAGTAGGCAAGAATTAAAAATTAGCATAACATTTTTATAGACACTTAGAGGGGATGTCCTATTAGCCCCGTTATTTTTCGTACTTAAATAAGTATTTGTTGCAATATCTGCATTATGGCAAGTAACGGGCTAACCGGTAAAAGCCCTTTTTCTGGAAGAAAAAAATCCCATTGCGAACGTTAATGCATGGGATCCGGGAAGGATAAATTCCCAGGTCCATCTGTTATCACGACTCTGAAGGACTGTTTATCGGGGATTACGCTTAAAGTGCTAGCATCAAGGGAACAGCAAGCCTGCAATGGGCCGATAGGATAGCCCAAGGGGAATCCATTAGCAGTGGCTGCCAATAATAAATAGTAACTTAGTAATGAAGGATTAAAAAAGACGTTCGTCCATAGAGTTCAACCTATCTGACTAACTACTGACGTGAGTAAGTCATATCTCTAAGATTCCCTTAGTGGCCAAAAATGTATCCAGTTTAGTTTTAAATGTAACAGTAGTTGCAGTAGCCACCCCCATCGGCAAGGAGTTCCACAATGTTACTGCTCTAATGGTGAAGAATCCTATGCTTAATTCAGTACAGAATTTATTTTCCTCGAGCCTCAGTACATACCCGCGTGTCCTAAGTATAGGCATATTAGTGAACAAATCATCTCCCGGGTTCCATAAGATTCCCAATCCTGTTTTTGAACATATTCAGCCTGGTAGACCTATATTTGTATTCTAGTGATTGGAGACCATTTACTAGCTTAGTCGCCCTTCTCTGTACCTGTTCCAATTCATTTATGTCCTCTTTAAGGTGCGGTGCCCAGAACTGAACACAGTATTCCAAGTGTGGTCTCACCAATGCCTTGTAAAGAGGCATCATCACATTGGCATCCCTTGAAGCCATACCCCTTTTAATGCATGCCAGTGTCCGATTTTCATCTATGATGACCCCCAAGTCCTTCTCTACAGAAGAAGTCCCTATAATAACTCAATTTAGCCTATAAGTAGCTTGTTCAATTTTGTTCCCATAATGAATTACATTTATCAACATTAAACTGCATTTTTCACCATTCCATCCACCTTTCCAGTTTTATTAAGTCACGTTGTAGTGTATCCACATCCTCTCCGGAGTTCATTTCCTTACTCAATTTCATCTGCAAATATTGCAATTTTACTCACTATGTCACTTCCTTTATCATTAATGAATACATTAACAACTTGGGTCCCAAAATTGAACCTTTGGACTATACCTCAGCTGGAACGTATGCCATTTACCACCACTCTGTCCCAGATTGTGCAACCAGTTTTTAATCCAATTACAAATTTTATCTTCTAACCCTAAATTACCTAGTTTTATTAATAACCTTTTATGAGGCATCGTGTCAAAAGCTTTAGAGAAATCCAGAAGTATTACATCAACAGATTTCCCCAAGTCCAGCCCTCTACTGTCTTCCTCATAGAAGCTAATTAAATTAATCTGATGTGATCTATTTTGGACGAACCCATGCTGAGCCTTACTTATCTTCTCCTGTTCTAAGAAATTTTGGATACTTATTATTCCTTCTAATATTTCCCCCACAATGGATGTAAGGATGACCGGTCTATAATTTTCAGGGTTAGTTTTGCTACCTTTCTTACATATTCGTACTATGGTAGCTATGAGCCAGTCCCTTGGTACAATGCCGAGTTTATAAATTAATTGAATATCCGATATAATGGTAGTGCCCTGACAGAACTCAATTATTTTAGTATCCTAGGGTATATTATATACATTATGTGCACCACTGGCAAAAGGCACAACTATCAGAAGCTGGGACAAGTTGTGTTCCCACTTTATTAGGGAAGTGAACTAATCTGCTATCGCTTTTGTTGCCAATTGTGAATCTACTGTAGATACAGGACTAGGACGAGCAGGCGCTACAGTGCACCGAGGTAGTAGTGCCTATGTCAAATCTATAGTGTTGGAAGGGAGGGAGTCATTTAAATAATTTTTCTTTAGGAGAACCTTTTCCCACTATAATCTTATACAGTGTAGACCAGTGGTTCACACATTTTTTGGAACCATTGAGCCCTAGAATACCAGAATATTTTAACATTTCAACCTCAGAAAAAAAGCTTTTTGTTGAGAAAAAAAAAAATAAAACTGTAATTTAATGAAGGATGACATATTAACACTATTTAAAGTTCAATGATGTGGTGAGGGACCAGATTTTCTTCCGTTTGTCTAAATATTTTATGATTACCAGCGGTTTTTGGTTTTTTTTTGCATATTGCATGGACTATTAAAAAAAAATTGATGCTGCTTTCACAACGCAAAACCAGGTATTTAAAACGTGTTTTTTTTTAAACGGGTCAGAGCAAGTTTAACCCCTTTTCACATCGCATATAAATACCTGGTCAATAGCAGGTTTGCGGAGTGAAAGCAACAGTTCTGTGCTGCTGTGCCCTCCACTCTCTGAAGTCTCTCTCTGGGGCAGGGGGATACTGCAGGAGATCCGTGCAGAGAAGTGATCTGGCTGGCGGTAACACGTTACACGAGGAGCCTGACAGCCAGCATGGGAGAGGGAGGTGCACTCACGGAGTGAGCATACTCAGGCCAATAGCAGAGAGAGGAATGAGGGATCTGCTGACACTCGCTGGCTGCTGGAGGTAAATGGGGGGAGGGATACTACCCCCCTCATACCCCAGTACCTGACGCAGGCAGTACACGGAGCATTAGCTGGTCCTCTCTGAGCCAGCGCTGTGCATATTTAATGAGCCGGCCGCTCATTACATATGCGCATATGTAATGAGTGTCCGGCTCATTAATATGCACGGTGCTGGGGACCAATAGTGCTCACTGCTGCCTGGGTACCGTTTCAGACACGTTTTTTTGCTATCTGGTCTGAAACGGGTAGGACACTGCTTTTTTTACCGTTTTAAAATACCAGAAAATTCACTCCGGACCTTTCAGACTGCACATATTACCGTTTTGAAACGGTAAAAAAACGGCAATATACCGGTTAATATGTGCGGTCTGAAAGGGGCATAATTGGTCCTGGACCCCCAACACAAGGCACGCCAGAGTGCCAAGGCACATCGTTTGGAAGCCACTGGTGTATACTGTTCAGTTTTAATTTCTTTGTTTAATTACAGCAATTAAGAAGAGAGATATACTTACAATTCTACGAGGTACGGCAAACTCTTAAAAGCACCCTCTGGCAGCTTTGTGATGTTGTTCATACTGATATCTCTGTAAATAAAAAACAAAATCTGTAAGAAGCAGGTAGGCCATTCATTTAGTCTACAGATCCTGTAGTACGTCCTCATTAGTCATTAATGACCAAATATTCTGTGGGTATTCGCCATCATTTGCATATATGCTACCATCTTGTCAACTGGTACAAGTCTCCAATGCACTAGACCAGTGGTTTCAAATCTCTGTCCTTAATAATTCAGACCGCAAATGCCGGGTCGCACCCGGGATTAGGACACTGGTCCATTTCTCGGAGCGCCACAGCATTTGCGGTCTGAAAGCTCTGCGTCCGACCAGGCTTTTTGCAGAGTCGGTGACGTCGCACGGGGCGGAGCTGAATGGCTGCGCGTCATCCAGGGGCTGTGGAGGAGGCAGCACTTGGAGCTGACAGCGCGGCCTCCTCCATACTGTGAATGGGACCTAGTTCGCCCGCCTGCCGATCGGCAAAAAGGGGGAGTGTCCGCGTAAATAGCTGAGATCGTGACAATTCACGGCAGTTATCGGCAAAACGGGCCCGCCAGCCGTTCTGTCGATCTGTCTCTTCAATGCTGTTGGTAAACACAGTATTAAATAGGCGCCCACCGCTATTTCCCCCATCCAAAATAGCGGAAGGGATTGAATACCCCTCTTTGTGTTTCAAAGAACAAATTACTGCATGGGACACAAAATCTCATCTGCAATATCATAGAGAGGAAAAAAAAAGTTAATCTCTGGACAGACATATGTTCTGTATTCTAAGTAAGTATTTAGTTATGATTTACAGTCCAAGTAAATATAGGGCTGAGTACGGATTTAATATAATATACACTTTGGAGAAAACTAAAAATATGTCTTCGTGTTTCTGGTTTCCACGTAAGCACAAAATTGGCAAAAATCATCTTTAATGACATATGGAGGACGTCTATGATTCTACCCCGCGAATGTTCTTAAAGCAGACTTCCTGCACAGCTCTGAGGATCGCCAATCATTCTAGAGCCACAAGAATCGTTACATATTGGGGGGGGGATAAATTTAACAAAACGAGCGTTCTTTTGAAGATGGGATGTTGCCTATAGCAACCAATCGCATCCCCTTTCGTGGATTTGATCTCTCTCACCTGGATACAGCGTGAATTCACACCGGTCTATTAACGAGCCAAACTATAACCTGTCTGATTGAGAGGACGTGCTTCGTAGTCAACCTATTCCGTAAGGGCCATACACACTGAGCAATTTTAGCGATATTCTGGGGGGGGTGGACGACTTTCCATAGCGGGACGATAGGAAAGCCATCCACCCCGTCGCTCATCTGCTGGTAATGCCAGTGGATGAGTGGCGGGGCCAGCGATGATGCGGGAGTGTGCATCAGTGCTCACCGCCGGGCCTTACACACTGGGCAAAAAAGTACACAGCTCAAAAGACAAAACTCAGCTCAAAGTCACACTGTGTGTATGTTCCAGCAATGAGCGGTGAACGCTGCTGCGTGCTCCCGAGCCATCGCCAGGAAATCCGTTCTTCTGCTTGTAATACCAGGAGATGAGCGGCTTTGAGGACGGCGCCGGGCAGGGGGAAAGCCGCTCAGTGTGTATGCACTGAGCGTCTTTGCCCCCAGTGATGATAGCGATCATCGCTGTCCATACACGCTGGGCATAGTCAACCACTTTGCTTTCATTTACTGAATATTGGTACAATGTTACACTATATACAGAACAATACATAACAACAGTGCACAACACCTGAAGCCAATGCAGATCGGTGCTGGTATAATCCAGAACACCGGCTCTTTGCCATGCACAGAGTTCTGTAAAACCACATTCACATCAATAGGGAACAGTTCTAGATGTTGACGGAGCAGGACTGAAACACGTGGAGAAATAACGCCACTACTTTACACACCATGATCCTATATAGGCCTCTAACTGTCAGTGGAATATGAAAAAAAGTCAGAGAAAGAAATGGAGAGACCTGGAAGGGAGCGTTGGCTAAGGTCTGTCCGAATTTAGGAAAACAGGTATCACCGACTATACAACGCGGCATGATAACAGAGTTATTCGGGCCCCATTTGTTAACGAGTTTTAGGTGTGTAAACTCATTAAGTATGTAGAATATTCATCGATTATTTATTTACAGTGTCTTATATAGCGCAGCAGATTCCGTTACAGCGTCTTATATAGCGCAGCAGATTCCGTTACAGCGTCTTATATAGCGCAGCAGATTCCGTTACAGTGTCTTATATAGCACAGCAGATTCCGTTACAGTGTCTTATATAGCGCAGCAGATTCCGTTACAGTGTCTTATATAGCGCAGCGGATTCCGTTACAGTGTCTTATATAGCGCAGCGGATTCCGTTACAGTGTCTTATATAGCGCAGCAGATTCCGTTACAGTGTCTTATATAGCGCAGCGGATTCCGTTACAGTGTCTTATATGGCGCAGCGGATTCCGTTACAGTGTCTTATATAGCGCATCAGATTCCGTTACAGTGTCTTATATAGCGCAGCGGATTCCGTTACAGTGTCTTATATAGCGCAGCGGATTCCGTTACATTGTCTTACATAGCGCAGCAGATTCCGTTACAGCGTGTTATATAGCGCAGCAGATTCAGTTACAGTGTCTTATATAGCGCAGCAGATTCCATTACAGTGTCTTATATAGCGCATCAGATTCCGTTACAGGGTCTTATATAGCGCAGCAGATTCCGTTACAGCGTCTTATATAGCGCAGCAGTTTCCGTTACAGTGTCTTATATAGCGCAGCAGATTCAGTTACAGCGTCTTATATAGCGCAGCAGATTCCGTTACAGCGTCTTATATAGCGCAGCAGATTCCGTTACAGTGTCTTATATAGCGCAGCAGATTCCATTACAGTGTCTTATATAGCGCAGCAGATTCTGTTACAGTGTCTTATATAGCACAGCAGATTCCGTTACAGTGTCTTATATAGCGCAGCAGATTCCGTTACAGTGTCTTATATAGCGCAGCGGATTCCGTTACAGTGTCTTATATAGCGCAGCGGATTCCGTTACAGTGTCTTATATAGCGCAGCAGATTCCGTTACAGTGTCTTATATAGCGCAGCGGATTCCGTTACAGTGTCTTATATGGCGCAGCGGATTCCGTTACAGTGTCTTATATAGCGCATCAGATTCCGTTACAGTGTCTTATATAGCGCAGCGGATTCCGTTACAGTGTCTTATATAGCGCAGCGGATTCCGTTACATTGTCTTACATAGCGCAGCAGATTCCGTTACAGCGTGTTATATAGCGCAGCAGATTCAGTTACAGTGTCTTATATAGCGCAGCAGATTCCATTACAGTGTCTTATATAGCGCATCAGATTCCGTTACAGGGTCTTATATAGCGCAGCAGATTCCGTTACAGCGTCTTATATAGCGCAGCAGTTTCCGTTACAGTGTCTTATATAGCGCAGCAGATTCAGTTACAGCGTCTTATATAGCGCAGCAGATTCCGTTACAGTGTCTTATATAGCGCAGCAGATTCCGTTACAGTGTCTTATATAGCGCAGCAGATTCCATTACAGTGTCTTATATAGCGCAGCAGATTCCATTACAGTGTCTTATATAGCGCAGCAGATTCTGTTACAGTGTCTTATATAGCGCAGCAGATTCCGTTACAGCGTGTTATATAGCGCAGCAGATTCCATTACAGTGTCTTATATAGCGCAGCAGATTCTGTTACAGTGTCTTATATAGCGCAGCAGATTCTTTTGCGCTTTACACCTTAGAATGTCTTATTGACAGAGCTCAGGAAATACTGAAGTTGGGTCCAAGTGACATTGGTTCAATCAGCTTCACAGCAAACACAGCATTTCTTTGCAATGTAAGGTTTCCCACAGCACCCTGATATTAAGCAAGGTCGCTGATGTCATCTGGGGCATGGCGGAGCGTCACCAGGGGGGCGGGTGTGGAGGCAGTGCTTGGAGTGAATGCTGCCTCCTCTCTATATAGTGTGAATAGGACCCGTGTCACCCGATCACACTGCACAGCAACCCAGGTCCAACCCCACTTTTAACCCGGGTCCGAAAGCCAGTTACTGGATCTGGGGCCCTTTCACACCGCACATCGACCCAGCAAAAACCTGGGTCGGACCCCGGGTTATTTGTGCGATGTGAATGAGGTTACGTGAATTGTTATCCTGTATTACCAGCTCACCATTACAAAAACAGCAGGGGAATTACTCTGACAATACAGTAACTTGTTGTTTCACTTGACCATGCAAATTTTAATAGTAGAGCCCTTGGCACATACTGAAGCTGGCGGAGGACAGAAATAACTATTGTTTCCACCACAAAACGTACACAGCGGTTCTGGAGGAGAGAGCCTATAAAAGCAGCACACCAGGCTTCTGCGAGCCAGATAATGCACTGCCACTTTTAAATTAGACGTGATGGTTTGGAAATGCTGGACGGAAATAGCCCGAAGTAGCATGAGAAACACACAGCCTTAAAATGGAAAACATGTCATGTATTTGGCCCTCTTTTCACTAGAAATATCTTATACCAGACTTTAAAAAGAAGGGATCACTTTATTGTGCACGGGGTTGGTTGCGGTGTTTTGATTGCGTATCATAGCAACAGGATGCTTGTTGTTTATTTATGATCGGGGCATAATAAAATTTCCTTTCTAAACAAAATGATCCAGACGGGAAATAAAAACTAGTCCTTGAATTCAGCCTTCCGCGGTTGAACGGGCCGTTATCAGCGCTGCAGCGGCATAAATACTAATATTTTGGAACGGTACAAAGATAGACAAGAAGGACAGAAGTAATAAAGATAAGGGCGCTCAAATGAAGCAATTATATCCAGCATCTCAGGCCAAAACACAGTCGCACATGGGTTAACTGACAGTTCTCATAGGGGGGGGGGGGGGGGGTCTACCTAGATCCATTACCCTGTGAGAGTCACTGTGAATGTATGCCATTCACACCACACTGGCTGCTATAAAGGTTGTAGATAATGAATTCAGAGGTCAGGTATTTAAGATAAGACTCACATTACTAGACTAGAAAACTCTGAATACCCCCTGGGAAAGGGGAAGGGGAAAAGGGATTACTACAAATCATTATCTGCTACTTCCCAAGGGAAAGGGTCAGAAATTCTCTCAGGTTAGTATGTCTGATGGAGAACACATTCCATCCAGAGGTGCATAGTCCCTGAATGTGGTGTTCTGAGCTACCTGGAGGAGGATTTTGGGAGAAGAGAGAAACGCACTTATCTGGCTGATGGTCCTTACAGAGCTGCACCCACCAGAAACCGCTCTTCCAAGTGTGGGACTACAGGGGTGCCGGATGAAAGCCAGACATCGGAATCCAGACTATTTAAATGCCCGACAGTTGGGTTCCCAACTGACAGGGGTTATTCTGCCTCCTGGGGGCCTAAGACCCCACTAGAGGGAGAATGGGACATGCGGTGAGGCTAGCCCGCAAGGGGCTTCACTGTGCTCGCTCCCTTGTCAGAGTACCAGCAGTCGGGATTCTAATGTCGATATACTGACCCCCGGGACTACATACCACATCCTGGCTATTGTGTGCTAGGAGAACAACTACATGATAGTTCTAGCCGCTTCACGGACCTCAAAGTAGTATAAAAATGACAATATCATTATTAACACTGATCAATATACCATGTATGCCCTTCAATCGGAAACAAGGAGCTAATAAAATAGGAATAAGCACTTAGAGTGGCAAATGTGGCCGATACGGTAGTATGATTCGACCCTTTCCTACACGATCTCGATGCATCGGGCCAATAAATCGTGTGATAATATCAGATTGTACGTCCTTTGCTTCCGATTACAATGCAATGCGCTGATCTGTGCCCAATGGATCTTATCCACAGTTTGTCACTGCTGCACCAAGGATACACCATATTCCAGGGCAGTGAATGGGATCACATTCGATAAATCGTATGCATAATGACCGGATACGATGTATCGCAAAGAAGCCCAGAAGCTTCTATAGGTTAATTCCCTCTGAGAGAGATTTAATCAGATGTGCAGAGACACAAACATCGCGACGGTCAGCTCTTACCAGGAGAACGCATAGTACGAACGCACTCTTATAGATGCCAGGCATGGGATCATTCTTAAGAATGCAAGTTGGTAAGGGTGCCCATATAAACTAAGCCGAGGTACCGCATGCAGTACCCCGTAAGCTCCCCCGGCAGGTGGATCACATGCGATATATCGTATGCAGTCCTTTTGCATAAGATATATTGCATGAGAACCCGGCAAGGGCTGTAAGATCCGATAAATCTATATTCCAGCCCTTGCGATCTCCAGCTCTGCTCCGATACAGACGGATCGGAATCTGAGCTGAAACTCACGCAATTTGCCACTTTTTATCAGATTTCTCAGCCCGATTCGTGGGAATCCGATAAAAAAAGGGCACAAATTGCGCAAGTGTATGGGAACCTTAAGGGGTCATTCTTCATTTACCCCCATTCAGCATATAAAAAAAAAAAAAGGAGTTCTAAAATAGAATCCACAGTTCTAAATGACCCCTTAAGGTCACCGCGATTTAGGACCTTTCTATCTAATTCCCACCCACTGTTAATCAGGAGTGTTAAACGCAGACCTGCAGCTGTTGTGAAACCGCACATCCCAGCATGCTCTGCTACCATTTAGCATTCCATAACAGCAAAACTGTGGCAGGGAAGGCTGGGATGTGTAGTTCCACAACAGCTGGAAGACTGCGTATTAGAAACACCCCAACATTGCGTTATCACCAGTGATTTAACAAAACAAAACTTCCATAGAGGACACACAAGCAGCTGCCAAGCTCAGAGATTCCTGACAGACAGCGGCTGGCACGTCCCATGTGCCATAGTTTGCTTTACCTTTATTGACTCACCTAGAGCTTTACAAGTGTCCAAGATGGCAAGAACAGCGAGGGGTAGACAAACACTGGCATGCACTGTATACAACGCGCCAAAGTACTAAGCAAACAATGTCAACTGGAGCAAGTCAAAGCGTCACTTTGTAAGTGGGTGATATGCCCTGTAGCGGATTTCTCTTCCTCTTTCACCGCCCAGTAGGGAACAATGGAAAATGCACAGTAGTGATTAAACAAGACTGGGGTGAGCAGTCGCCCAACGTGCAGGAAAGGAAACACGGAATAAGAAAGGGTATGGGGTCACGCAATATTAGATATGCATTGGGTCGACCACAGAAGGTTGACAGGGATTTGGTTGACAAATTAAATAGGTCAATACACCTAAGGTCAAACAGAGTGGGAAAGCCGACACAAGCATTAAGTCAACAATAAAGCATGATAAGCCTTAACCCCTTGAGTGCTGGGTTTTCATGGGGCAGGTGTGACCTGCCCCAGAAATACTGACCACAGAAGGGGCAGCCGCTGCCTTCTGCGGCAAACCCTGCTCCCCTGGGGCGGCTGCTGCGGCCACTTGGGAGGGCTCGGGTGTTCGGGCACTCGGCCGTTCATCTGTTTGGGCATTCCTGAGTTTGGACACCTGAACACAAGAACGGGAAGAAGCAGATTGGCCCCAGGGGGAATCAGTGATGGGGGGGGGGAGGGGGGGTGCGGTTGTGCACCAGTGGGTCACCGCTGGAGGCAACACTGGCGCACCCTTTCTTTACAACGGCGTGTCCGGAAATTTCTCTGGAGAGCCCGCCCCTGCAGCTCAGCCTGAGAAATTTCCGGGCTTACCACCAAAGAGGTCCCATACACTATGCTGAGGTGTCACTTGCAATACCCCGGCAGCAGGATCACATGGGGTATATGTATGTATGGTCCTTTTGCATACGACATACTCGGATCATATGCGCTAAGGGCTGCGGGATCAGATAGATGTATATTGCAGTACCTTTGATCTCAGGATCCGTTTTGATGCGCATGACAATGCATATCGGATCCGGAGGTAAAACACATGCGACACTTCGCACTAGTGTATGGGGACCTTTGAATGGTACAATTTAGGTACCTAACTGCTGGCTTATGGTATGTGGTGGATCTGGAGTTTTATTGTATGCTCCGTTTTACCCATTAACCAGCATTACTATGGGCAGTATTCAATGAAAAAAATTCGCTGTGGATGGCGAGAGATTTTTTTCTCTCGCCATGCACTCGCCCTGTTCCGGAGGGCTCGCTGCCACTCCTGCTCCCTCTATTCAATGTGGTTAAGACTCGCCACCACTCGCGGCGAGTCTTAACCGCTGCAGCGGACGAGCGTCCGCGGCAGGGAGCTGGCAGGGAGCCGTGGGACGGTGGCAGCCAAGGAGATTAAAGTCTCCCTGGCTGCACTAGAACATATGTGGAGGGGAGGTGGGCTAACCTGGACCCAGGCAGCACAAGCTACCCCCCCCCCCCCCCCCCATAGCCAGCGGGGGACCCAGTATTCACTGCACCCGATCGTGCACAGGTTACCAAGCCAAAAAATACTTCATAAACAGATTTTCAGTTTGATTTTTATTTTGAAAATATCACCACTTTCAATGCCCTGAAGTTTTCTAGGTACATTAAATATTTACCATGTAAACCTGATCCGCACTTATAACTAAAATGCTAATTAGGCAATGGGGTCTATTCAATTAGTCGGAAACTGCCGTTTGTCAGAAAATGGCAGTCTCAGTATTTTTATTTTTTTTAAGTCGAATCCATGATTCTACCTATTCAAATTATTTTTTTCCTGACCGGTCGGAAAAAACACGTTGATCAGTGGAATAGCAGCTTTTGGCCCGTTTTCGACGGGCCAAAGATGTGGCGGGAAGGATGGTGCCGGATGAGTAGCAGCACCACCGGGAGGACGGAGATGGGGGGAGCAGTGGCCAAATCAGACAGTCTAATTTGGCTGCACAATTGAATAGGTATTGTCGGATCTATTTCGACAGATGCATGTTGGAATAGATCAGACTACTTGAATATACCTCGATAAAAAAAAAGTCACAAAACCTAAACGTTCTCTATAAACATTGCAGCATGCAAAACACAAACACAGAAAATAAAACATTTAAAAGGGTAAGTCCATATTGGCTTTTATTTGTATCATTTCACAGCTGTCCTTCAACAGAGTTAGAATTTTTTTTTTTTAAATAAAAACTAGCATAAAAGCGCCAATAATTGGCTTCTTTCACCCCGGTTAGCCACAAACAAAAGTGTCCGTTATGTTCAGAAAGCACATAGTGAACCAATAGCCGTCCAGCACGCCAGGCCAATGGGGACAGGCAACAATGAGCCCTAAGCAATACTTCTTTCCACTCTTTTGTTGAGTCTCACAAAGCCCCTAATTAAGACCTGCACAAAGCAGCCCCACTGCTACCGCTCAATAACGAATTACACGCCTGTTTTGCTAAACTTAAAGAAAAGGGGGGAAAATACTATACTGAGGGGCTGCTGAAATACTGTGTCCATAAAACGCTTCTAACCCCACAGCACAAAAACCCTCAATATCAGATCCCCAAAACAAGCGCACGTTACAGGTACAAGTATAAAGCAGAAATATATTATTTTCTTTCTTAAAAGAATTTTAGGTTTGTTTTTTGCCCCATAAATAAAAATTTTGAGCATTTACAAAAACAAACAAACACACAAAAGTGCTAAGAACATTGTATATAATGGGACAAGAAATGAATTGGATATATAGATAGCTATAGTATTACATTTGCATTTCTTTTTAAACATAAAAAAAAGGTACATATTAAAATTGTTGCTTTATTCAAAACAAGATTAGTTTGGTACTTGCGATTTAAATCTCAGACTTTGGGCCAGAAATGGAGAGTGATAAACAACCGACCAATCAGCTCCTGTCTGACATTTTTCAAACACAGCCTGTGACATGTCAGGTAGGAGTTGATTGGCTGGCTGTTTATCACTCTCCATTTATCACTTTTGAAGCTTAGTGCATCTGGCCCAGAATCTGCGGCACACTGGGTACCATGGGGTGAGTGAGGGATGGAGGCACCAGCACTTAATGAGCCAATTCTCCTTAAACTCAGGTGTACATTTATCAAAGCTTCTTTAAAAGGAAGGGAAAAAAAAAAAGTGATGTTGCCCATAGCAACCAGACCATCATTTTCTAGGAAGCAATAGAAATGAGAAATAATAGACAGCAGAATCTAACTGGTTGCTATGGGCAACTTCATCACTTCATTTGTAGAGGCTATAGTAAACTTTACTGTAGACTAGGACAGGTTAAAGAAACCTATAAACCATCACAAATATTCAACCACTGAGCAATGGAACAAACTGTCCCCCAGGAGAGGTCAGAGACAGATATTAACTGGCTTCCTTCATCAGGATAGGGATATACAAAAGCCGCCCCTAATATTTAATATTGGAAGTCCAAAGTCAGATTCGCTGCCCGCAAAGTCATGAAAACTGTAATTTTTGTTGTATCATGAAACTGCTCCATGAATGCCCCATTTCATTTACCGATAGAGCGAGTAAAATGGGCCAAAACCTTAACTAGAACAGGCCCATCAGCCCCAGTAAAGTCCTGCTTAATCATAGCCGTAATCAATCACCGGCTTAGATGTTGGCCAACCTCTCCTCTTCGCACCACACAGAATGAATAGAAGGCTTTTCTAATACTAGGAGACCTGTCCCAGTAAATCCTTAACTCTTTCACCACATCGAACAGACAATTAGTCTTTGCTAATTGCTTTGCTTTCGTAAGAGAGGGAATAACGATTTCCTGGTTTAAATGGAAATCAGACCTACTTAAGGTTGGAATGAGGAACCTGTATTAACCCTATCCTTACATATATAACTTTATGTGGAGATTTGCAGAATAAAGCTCTTAGTTGTGACACCCGTCCAGGAGGAAAGCCAACTTCCTGGATGTGGCTGACGTCATCTGTAATTACCACTGCTGTGCATTCTGGGAAGCCAGAACCCATCCAGGCACCTGGCTGTGCATCCCACCACTCTGTGGAACCATGCCGCAAGCGCCATCACCATGTCCAATGTGTCTCTTTGTGGGTTCTTACTCTTCCCTCAGTGGAAAGAAAACAGATCTAGGTCCAGGTATTAAATATAAACAGGTCAGTTTTGCAGCCGGCTTCACCACACATACATACACACACACACACACACACACACACACACAGGTTGACTCTCCCTTTGAAGCCAAAAAACTAAATATTCAGAAAACCATGGTTTTTCATACTTACCTCATCCGCGGTGTCCACGGCAGCCATCGGAATCCTCTTCAGCGGCATCCCTGGTTCCAAGGATGCATTGCGTGGGAGCACCCACGCAATGCACCCCTGGGACCGGAGATGCCGCTGAAGAGGATTTCAAAGGCCACAATGGATGCCAGTGGACACAGTGGACAGTGGGGGACCATTAGGGCACGAGGTTAAGTATGACAAAAAAATTCCAAAACCTGCAAAAAAAAAAAAAAAAATCACTTATCCAAAATGCTTGTGGTCCCAAGCATTTCAAATAACAGATACTCA
The DNA here is from genome assembly GCF_055691185.1 of Crinia signifera. NCBI lineage: Eukaryota > Metazoa > Chordata > Amphibia > Anura > Myobatrachidae > Crinia > Crinia signifera. The sequence goes on from NC_139227.1 coordinate 109,956,168, forward strand.
ACCTGTACCATTCAAAATGATTGCCAGGAGGCCATAGAAGGTAAACACACTAGGGGCCTAAAATGCTGGACCCAATTTAAACATTGGCTTTTCTGTTTTGACCAGCAATACCCTTTAACTACAACAAAAAGAATATTAAAGGTTCAACTTCTGTTACTTATTGCATTGAAATTCACAAGGTATAGAACTACAAAACCCAACAATACAATACATCTTCCCTGTATGCCTAGTGCAAACAAAAATGTATATATTTAGTGCAACACAATGAGGACACAATGACAAGGACTATTAAAGGCTGTATTCTTTAGAAGCACAAACTGTACTCTGCAGCTGTTTAGAAAATCAGACACCAGAAGCTTTTGTGTGAACTTTGGTTCCGTGATAAAATGTTATTTGTCACAAAAACTTCAATTGGATTTTTACAAAGGCCAGACAATCAGACGCTTTACTACAACGATTAAATCACGCACAAAAAGGGTCGGTTTACATTACCATGGGGTGTACAATGGTTAATAATAAAAAAAAAAAAAAAAAAATCATCTTATTAAAGTATTAAACTTTAAGTCATTGACCAACCTTTGTGAATGAACCGGTTTTGTTCTGCACTAGTAATTACATTGCTATGTTAATAACTTCATGTACACCCAAATCTTTTATATAACCTAGGAATGCCAGCGAGAACACTTCACGTAACAAATGTTTTAAATATTATACAAACCAAATAAGATCAGTATTAAATAAAAAAAAATAAAAAAATTCTACTACTAAAGATTCAGAATTACTAGACTAGTTCCCAGTTTCTTTTTTTTTTTATTCTTCAGACAGCAGTCACACCATGCTGAGACTTCTAGTTCCCCTGATGACTAATGGCTTTACTAGAACAGCAACCAGACTTATGGGGGTATTCTTTCAACAGGATTGAAGTGGCATCTCGGCAGAACGAAGCCGACTTTAAAAGCAGTTGGGCCCATTTTGCCGAAAACGCCCGTGGATTGTCAAGATCGCGACCGTATCTCGACAATACACAGCCATTTTCACATTGAATCCCACCCTGCCGAATATCAGGCAAGCAAAACGAAAATGGGCCAGGGTCAACTGTCGTGATGTACCGAGAGTCGGGACCCCAGAATTGAATATCCCCCCTTAAGCTGGGTACACACTAGATGATAGTCGTTATGACCTCACCAATCCCGACTGGCCGGAACAAGAAAATCTAAATGTAGCCCAGTGTAGGCCTGATTTTGCAGATGCTGCGCGCTCCTGTCTGACATCCTCACTCGGCCTTGCTGCGGTGCCATCACTCCTGCTATCCGGTTATGCACTTGCCAATGCAGACACACCATTATAAGGTGAAGTGCCGCCAGTGACCACTAGAGGCCACTCAACGGACCATATTACTCCTTTTTGTACTAAAAGAGGTCAAGAAAGTGAAAGCAATTTTTGTAGGGACACTGAGGTGTTTCAAAGTTGCTGGATATGGAGAGAGGGAGCTTATAAAAGACAGATTGGAGGTTGGAGCAGATAGGGACTGGGGGTGGAGTGTTTATGGTCTAAAAACTGTCACAGCTCAAAGTGAAAGACAAGTACATTGTAGAAGCCGTATTTTGATGAGATTTTCACTAGTAAATAATAATAATAATAATATCAATATACATTTTTGAGATGCCAAGAAGAAGTCCCACTGCAACGTAATGTGGGAAATAGAAGTCCAACAAGCATAACAAAGTACAGCAATAAGCAGACAATCCTAAAAGCAAAAATACTAAAAATACTACAATTACATATATACCTGCTGCAGATTCTAGGAACAGGAGCAGGCAGAAATAACATACTGTATATACACACACACACTTCTCGATAATTGTTAATGTAGCACCGAGACCAGCTCTGTCGAGGGTCCCAGGGTGCAGAGTCTTGCAGGGCTTGGCCTCAAGTACACAGCATGGCTCATGTAACCTGTGGAATGCTGGGCCTTTGTACCTGAAGCACGCACAAGGGCTTCTGTTCAAAACCAGGAAATGCAGCAAAGTTTTCTCGATATTCTCACCTCTCTGGTGTATTCATCTACAATCATTATTAGTCAACACGGATGGGTTCAGGCAGGCCATTGCCATATTACCATGGTGTTTATGGAAGAAAAATTGTAGCGCACACAGTACACAGACAGGAGGAGTAAAAGATGTACAGAACACACATAAGATGTACAGAACACACATAAGATGTCCAGAACACACATAAGCCAGGAGAAGTAACGCAGTGACTCTCCGCTCTGTAGAACACATAACTAGCCACGGACAATGTGCGGATGAATTCTATTTGCTACACTGTCTATTGAGGGTTATTCTGCAATAGTAAAAACATCAATAAACATTTCAAAATGTTTGTTTGCTTATTAAAAAACATTTAATATGTTTCTGCCTGTAAGACTTGGTGCCTGGAATTGCTATCCTAGGTGGGAAGTCAGAAAGCACTCTGCGGTACAATGCTCCAAATCACACTATAAAGCCCCCAATCCAACCCCTCCACTGAGGAATACTCCATCCACTCTGCCAGGATCCGGGGGGAACTGTCAAACCCTCTACCGGACATTCCAGGTCTGTATTATACACAGAGAGACCAGAAATGAGTAACATGAAGGAGCCTTCACAGATCTGTGCAGCAGTTGCGTCAAACAGCCATGAGTATCGGAAAGTCTGTGGATGGGCGAGTGTCATGGGCATGTACTAAAATGTCTGGGTAATACGGATTGGTGTGTTCGGGGAGGGGAAGCCTTTAGCATGAGCTGGAACAAGTGCAAACACTAATGATTAGGTTTTGCAGGGACATGAGCACCCCCCCCCCCCCACACACACACAGACACACACACACACCCCGCAGTAGCTGCACCAATTCCTGCACATGGTGGTAAACCAGGCTTCCACGTGTGCTCACAACTGGAATCGGTACATCTGTCAGAATGAACTTCGGTCTACAGTCATTAGGTCGACTGGCTGGAAGGTCGACCTGATTTAAGGTCGACATGGGCCAAGGTCGACATGACTTAAGGTCGAATTTGCATAAAGGTCGACATGAGGAAGGTCGACTGGTCATAAGGTCGACATGGGTTTTTCACTTTTTTTATCCGAATGTCGACACAGTCGACATGGACACAGTTGGCAATGAGAATCGGACCCTCGCATCGCTCGCAATGCATCGGGCACGGTGGCTCGCTTCGCTCGCCACAGCTTTAATAACCTCCTCCACGCCCTAGTGGATGGTAGGGCATGAAATACCGCCTGTCGGCACATGTCGGCTCAAGAAACAGTGAAAAACCCCATCGACCTTATGACCAGTCGACCTTCCTCATGTCGACCTTTATGCAAATTCGACCTTAAGTCATGTCGACCTTGGCCCATGTCGACCTTAAGTCAGGTCGACCTTCCTGCCAGTCGACCTTCCTGCCAGTCGACCTTCCTGCCAGTCGACCTAGTGGGGTCGACCTAATGACTTTAGACCTAAGTTCATTCTAATAGATGACCGCTTCCCCTCACAACTACATCCACTGTGACTTAAGATCAACCCTCTTCATTTTTATTGCATTCATTTATTGTGAAGAGAAAACTGCATAAACAAGTGCAAACGAAAACTGCTCGAACACATCATATTGCAACATCGCTCAATATAAATCTTATTAATTGATATTGCGGGGGAACAGTCACACCCAGTAAATAATAAAGGTTAAAAAAAACGACATTAACCTTGTAAGTGCCGGATGGCATTTCAGTAACACAGCCACCATAGAGGCGCCACAGGCCATGACATTGTGGTGGGGGTTTACTATCAGATAAAGGTTCACCACACCCATTATGTGATAACTATGGGAAGAAGCCAGGGAGATAGTCTCAAATTACCGCATTTCTGGGCAGAACACGGGTCAGGTTGCTCAAGTCGAATTTCCAGCAATAAATCAGCAGCTTTCTGACCATGACTGGAGGACATGTCAGCTTCCATTTCCACAGAATTCTGATGTATATATGACCGGGATGTAAAACTATTAAACACCTCTTTTGCAGCTAATGAGCTCCCATGAGCACATAATCATGTGAACAAGGTGTCCCAGATTCATTCAAAACAATGGATTCATCAATGAATGCAGAGGTCCTACCATTCGCAGCCACTGTCAACGTCTCAACACCCCCCCCCCCCTATTTTGGAAAGTATACATGTATTAGTTCAGCAAGAAGTGACAACTTAAAACATGTATCTCTGTTATAAGCACAGGAATTCGGATTTAAGAAATCACAACAGTTTAAATTGGACTAGACTCTAGTGCTCGAGTACTAAGGGCCTAATTCAGTCCTCATTGCGGTGCACATTTTGTTTGTAAATGGACAAAACCATGTGCGCTGCAGGTTAGGCAGATGTAATTTAGTTAGATTTGGACGAGTTTTGTTTCTGTGCAGTGTGAATACTGGCTGCTTTATTTTTACACTGCAATTGAAATTTCAGTTTGAACACACCTCGCCCAAATCTCCAGCAGAATGATTTCCAGCCTGAATTCACGATTTAGACGGCTCGTATGATGTATTGTGTGCGTGTTTTTGCGCATATCGTGAGGTGTGTATTGTGAAATGGATCCTATGATATCTGAAGATGCTGCCAGTGACCAGTATGCTGGAGTTGCAGATCTTATGTGAAATTACACACATCAAGGGAATTGTGACACGATCCGGATACACACTAGACGACTGCGGGTCATTGCCTATACTGTACACACTAGACTTTTTTTTTATTAAAGGGCGATATCTATTGATTTCTTGTCTAGTGTATATGGGGAGTAAAGGTGCCCACACACTAGAAAGATCTGCGATCATAAGATGTGCGCATAAATTAGCCTTCAAATCTTTTGTCCGATCTGGACAAAAGATTTCAGGCAAGCGCACATCTTTACCAAAGATTTTTCTTAAGATCCCGTGTGCGTTCCTATGGATCTTTTGTTAAATCTTCTGATCTTTTGTGCAGCACGTAAGATCAGAAGATTTAGCAAAAGATCCACGGGAGCGAGCATCGGCCGATTTTCGACCGATTTTCGACCGATTATCGGTAAATATCGGTCGATATATCGGCCGATTTATCGAAAATCGGCCAATCGGACCAAAAATCGTTCTAGTGTGTGGGCACCTTAAGGTTGACAGCACAATTCATTTAAGAAGCGGAATTCAAATTTTAAATAGGGGTCACTGCAGAGCTATTCAATTGTTGCTCCGTTCTGGAGCAAACAGCTGCCAACGCCTTTATTTCAGCTCATACCACACGGAGGTGGAGAGTTGGGAAAAAAAAATCTAACTCTCTATGCACATGTTACATCTGCCCCACCTGCAGTGCAGCTTGATTTTGCACATTTTGAGAACACATCTGTCCGGCGATCATGTCTAAATTAGGCCCTATATAACACAGGCTGGACAACGAATGCTTTGTGTTACCGGTTTTGGAGTCTACCAATTGTCTGTATTTGCTGAAAAATTAATCATATTTGAAATTAATTAGATATAGAACACTGGTATAGTGTGTGACTAACTGTGCAGAACCCCACTAGTACCAGAAAACAGCTACACTGTAACACTTCATATACAGACTCAGAGACTCAGTCGCACACAGATATACACTTGTGCTATCACATTACTCAGTTCCTTGTGTGTCCAAGTTGCAATGACGCAAGAAGACTCTCACATTTTAAAGTACACAGAAGGAATATATAAAAAGCAAGGCAATATCACAAACACTCATGTCATACGTTTCCGGGACCCAACACAAGATTCGCATCATATACCATAGGCGTAACTGTGGAGTTTGGATATTCTCCTCGTGCTTGCGTGGGTTTCCTCCGGGTGCTCCAGTTTCCTCCCACAGTCCAAAAAATATACTGGTAGGTTAATTGGCTCCAAACAAATTACCCCTAGAATGTCTGTGTGTGCGTGTACACGTGGAAGGAATATAGATTGTAAGCTCCAATGGGGCAGGGACTGATGTGAATGTTCAACTATTCTCTGTACAGCGCTGCGGAATATGTGTGCGCTATATAATACCCCTTTCACGTCGCAGCTAATTACCAGGTAAAAGCAGGTTCTACCCGGTAATTAGTGCGGTGTGAAAGGGGTTACCGGTTACAGCTAGCCGGTAGCAACATGGCAATCCGAACCGGGTAAAAAAGCAGAGTTCTTACAGATTTGTTGCCGTGCAGTGTGAACGGGTTAAAACAGGTGGAGTGCCCCGTTTCCCGTTCACACTATGCAGAAGGCAGTGCCAGCTCTAAGCGCTGCCTCCTCCCCCACCCCTGATGATGCGCACATGCTCTGTTGCTCCCCCACATGACATCAGCGAACCGGCAAGAATGCTGGTTCGCAGAGGCAATCTGAACAGACCGCACATGCAGGGTTGCACCGGGACTGAAACGTTTCAAAGTCCCGGTGTGACCCTGCATTTGCGATCTGGAAGCGGTATAAGAAACGGTTAATAAATAAACAAATACATATATGAAATCACTACGGACAGTAATACCACAGTGTAACAGTAATACCAGAGAGCACATAAAGCTGCAGGGATGGAAACATTCGTAGAAAAATTTATCAGCGTGGAACAGATTGCACTGGTTATTCAGTGTTTGCTCCTGGTAGAACTTTTACTAAAACTGATTTGCTTGTATTCTCTGTACACAAAGCAGGTTGAGAATGTGTGTATCTCAGGCAGTGAGGCCCGACACGCATTGTCAATGGCATAAATCACTTGTGTGGACAGCTTGGGGCACTGCCTTGTTTGGAAACGCTCACTGAGCAACACAGAGTTTACTCCATACAAATGTTACAAAGGCCAAAGGGCAGGGAAGGTAATTATTGTGAGGAAATCTCTCACAAGCCATGGAGTACAGATGAGAGGAGATTGTACAGTGGATCAGGAAGGTAAATTGGGGGAGAGACACAATTTGTCTTTTAAAGCTTTCACCTAAGGACAACTCCCATTGGCTAATCCCAATCAGGAGCACTGAGCGAGAAAGCCTATTAGAACAGAGGGGATTCACATTCCAATGTACAGAAATACTGCAAGAACCAAGACAAGTACCAAGGCTGCTGACTCAATACTTAGGGCCCAATGTTGCTCAGAACCTCCGGTTTATCAGGAAAGAGTGTTACACCACTTTCACACCAAAACGCAGAGTCGCACCCAGGATTTTGTCCACCGCGATCCCCCGGCGGAGGCAGATTGGAGAGGACATCTCTATGCGCCTGGAAATCTGCCAGCCGGGACCCCCACAAAGTCATCAACACACTGGGGGCAAGCCCAGCACCAAGGTAAGCTACTGGGCTGCCCCCAACTTCAATACGCAGCCACAGACATCCATTCACCTCCTCCGCATAATACAGCAGTGGAGGCTTACGCGCCCCCTGCCCAACCTCCGGACTGACTGCAGGATGCTGTGGTCGGGAGGCAGGGGCTCCGTCATTGGTGGAAACTGGTCCAGCGTCGGATGACCCAGGATACCCGTTTACACTGCAGGAAAATGGACCCAGGTTTTTTTTTTTTTCCAGTACCGCTTTTACACCAGCACTGACCCAGGTCCACGAGACAAAAACCTGGGTTTTTGCCTTGCTGTAAAAGGGGTATTTATTATGCAGCCTATACACTTGTGAGCTATAGCATACAATTTCGACAAATTGCATTGCGCACGACAATCGCATGTGTCATCCAACACGATGCACAGACACATTGGTTGAATCTCGCATCTCAAGATATTAAGTGCTGCACATATTTATCGCATCGCAAGTTGGTTTTTAAACACATGCTATTTATTGCAATGCGATGTGCGATCTGTCAGTTTATATACCATCGGATAGCCCAGCCCTCATTACGTCACCCGATTCCAGGATGCAATGGGCATACGATTTACAGGGTGCCTATAATTGTGCATGTGGTTTGTGGACCGGTGCCTGGTTAATAAGCAACGAGTTTTAAATAGCTAAACAAATAGGCCCCTATAAAACAGTTGTGTGTCGTCTAGGTAAATTATGTTATTGCAGTAACTTTAGAACTGGACATAGTACTGTAGAAGGGGCTACAATGAATCAACATACAAATTGCACTGGACAATGAATGCTTATAAGCCAGACAAGTAGCGGTTATGTTTGGCCTTTACTGATCGCAGTCGTACTGCACCTTCAGGTCCAAATAGCTGGGGTGACAACACAATGGACAAAGCTTCTTTTTTTTATGGATTTAGATGGGTTCGGCGGATATAGGGAGACTCCTGCTGCTTTGGTAATAAATGGGCAAATGGTATTCCTAGGTCATTTGTCATAAAGGAAGGGGAAAACTTGGAAACCAACATACTAAAAGTTCAAACGTAGCAGGCAACACTGTATATAGGTACGTAGGTCAGAAAGATGCACCCTGGGGACGCTTTACACCAGGGGTGGCCAAACCGGTCTTCGAGATCTACCAACGGTCCACGTTTTCCAGGTTACCCAGCTGCTGCGCAGCTGTAGTCATTACTAACGGTCACATTCCGCAGATCACCTAGCTGGTGCACAGCTGAAGTCATCACTAACTGTCACATTCCCCAGACCGCCTAGCTGGTGCACAGCTGTAGTCATTACTAACTGTCACATTCCCCAGACCGCCTAGCTGGTGCACAGCTGTAGTCATTACTAACTGTCACATTACCAGACCACCTAGCTGGTGCACAGCTGTAGTCATTACTAACTGTCACGTTTCCCAGATCACCTAGCTGGTGCACAGCTGTAGTCATCACTAACCAGGGGTCGGATCCAGGATAAAATGACAGGGGGGGCACCATGATAAAAAAGGGTTTGGTGGGGGAGGGGCGGTGTTAGTGGTGCCAGTGTACATGCTAAGAGAGTGGCAGGAGAGGGTGGGAATGGAATAAAAAATAGACCCTGGCATTTAAAGTACGCAGGCCCACCATGGAGACAAAAGTGAAGGATGTAGTTGTGCGCGCACCAAAGGCGCGCTCCGGAAAAGGGTGTGTGGCCACTCAACAGGGGGGCGTGTCAACACTATACAACTATACTAGACCCCATTATACTTGCCCCTTACACATGATGCCAAATGGAATGAGCCAAAATTGACATAATGCCACATGGATTGAGCCAAAATTCAAATAATGCCACATGGATTGTGTCAAAATTCACATAATGCCACATGGATTGTGTCAAAATTCACATAATGCCACATGGATTGAGCCAAATGCATAAAATGCCATACGGATTGAGCCAAAATTCACATAATGCCACACGGATTGAGCCAAAATTCACATAATGCCACACGGATTGTGAAAAAATTCACATAATGCCACATGGATTGAGCCAAAATTCACAAAATGCCACATGGATTGAACCAAAATTCACATAATGCCACACGGATTGAGACAAAATTCACATAATGTCACATGGATTGAGACAGAATTCACAATACACTTCATAAACAAGGACATTGTCCACCAAAGGCTCGCATTAAACATTTACACCATAATGTCCATTACACGTTAAGTTACACGCCATTATGTTTTATGCCAAACACCATAATGCCTATTAAAAATTATGCTACATAAGTGCTGCTTCTCTACATGCTCATTGCCAGAGGTTCCATGCTCGTTGCCATGTGGGATTACATGCTCATTGCCAAGGAGGAATACATGCTCGTGGTAAATGGGGGACAGCCGCCGCCAAGCAGAAGAAGTGATAGCCACCGACAGTGGCAGAGCCTGGCTGTATTCAGAGCACTGCAGGTCCACTGCAGGTCCCAGAAAATGCATTCCCAGGTTGGCCCCTTTTACACCAGCCTAGTCCCTGCATTTTCTGGTGTGAGGGGGAGAGAAAACCACCCCTCCCCCCTTTAACCAGTTATCTCATTTAACCGGCTATATCTTCGGAACCAACTGACCCATTTACATGAGACAAGTATTATATTGAAGAACTTTTGATCGGGCTTTGAATGATTTTGGTCCAGTGAAACAGGAACGTTTGGTTCCAGAGTAATCTGCCCTCAAAGAACATGAACAGCTATGAGATTACATTTAAAAAATAATAAAAATCGGTTTACATGCAATATCTCTGGAACCGATTGACCTATTTGGACCAGCCTGATATCATATTAAAGGCCCAGCGATTTGGAATTGAATGAAATCAACCACAAGCTTCTGTGATGCCAGATCGGGAACTGGCAGCCGTCGGAACCGGGTGGGGGTCGGAATTGACGGGTCCCATATTATCCTATGGGGAAAAAACGTTACAGGTTTGCAAAGCGATAGCTCTGGTTCCCGGGGGGCTAAAGACACGGGGCTGGGCTCATTGGAAAGCCCTGGTCCTTAGCTACAAAATAAATGACAGGGGGCACGTGCCCGGGTGCCCCCCCCCCCTGAATCCACCACTGTCACTAACTGTCACATTTTCAAACATGCTGCATTCATTCCTACTCTAGGCAGGTTGCCTGGAAAACATGCACCGTTAGTAGATCTTGAGGACAGGTTTGGCCACCCCTGCTTTACACACATAACCATAATGCTTTGCATAGACTTTGGTCCATTTCATTCTATTGGTTGAATCAAAGTCTGTTGACCTACAAAAACCTCACAGGAATTGTATTCCTCCAACGGAGTCTGTTTATCGAACGTTATAACCCACAGACTATGCTCGGCAAGGGTGCCATGCAATGCACTATGGGAAAGGGAGAGAGCCTTCGAGTACACCTGACCTACACAACCTGAGTGAAATATTAACAGCTCGGTCAACACACGGCTGTCATTACTGCAGATGGTCTGAGGAGAGAGAAACCTGTGCACATACTGAATTTCTCACAGCACTAGAACTTTCCACATCTGAGTGCAGGCTGTAAACATAGCTGGCAGCATTGGGGCACAAATAGCTGTAAACACGTGTAGGACACTGACCAAGGAAGCACCAGGGTCGTAGAGTGTTTCTGGAACGATTAATGGATTCAGTCGAGACACAGGATCAAAGTTCAGTTTAAGGAGAACGTACATTGCACAAATGCGTATGGTCCGGGTGCGTGGCCGAAGTTAAAGATTGGTGGTGTAATCGCACACATACAAAACAGTTGACAACAAATAGATGTAAAAGGGGAAAAAGCCAAAAGTACATAGAAGCTTCTAGTATAGTAGTGTTCATTCTTGCACCCTGAATCTTCCAAAACCCATGCAGTTACTCTTCCCTGCCTGGGGTGTTGCGCTCTGCTGTGGTGCTTCTGTGGTCTGTATTTCCACACTGATATACAAACCACACTGTGCTAGAAGCAATACAGCAGAGAGCGACCCCTCAGGCAGGGAAGAGCAACTGCATGAGTTTTGGAAAATGCAGGGTGCGAGAATAGGTAATGAGTGATTGAGTCGACATGCTCCACAGAAGGTCGAAACATGAAGTAGGTCAACATGGCTAAGTTCGACAGGGTTGGCACAAGCATTAGGTCGATAACGGCTAACCGTGAAAAGGTCGACATGAATTTTTAAAGTTTTTTGTCCCGAATGTCACTGTCAAAGTGTACCGCTTCCCCTTGCATGGGTGTTCCTCCATGCTCTAGTGGGAGGTCGGGCATGAAATACCACCTGTCGGCACATCGGCTCGTAAAAAAGTGTCGACCTGACAACCTTGACGACCTATTTCATGTCTTGAACGTTAAATATAGCCGTGCCATGCTATCCCTTTAAACCGGGACGCTCATGAATTACACAGGTTCAGTGGTTGGCTGTCAAGCCTGCATTTCACCTGGTTTTAATAACCACCAAACCTGTGTAATCCATAAGTGTCCCGGTTTAAAAGGGTTAGCACCAGATGCACTAAGTTTCAAAAGTGATAAAACAGAGAGTGAAAAACCTACAACCAATCAGCTCCTGCCTGTCAGTTTTCAAACCCAGCCTGTGACAGGACAGTTAAAAGCCGATTGGCTGCTGGATTATCACTCTTCATTGCATCACTTTTTAAAACGATCAGAGAATGAATCTAGAGTGCAATAAACTCACCCGAGTGCAGGGCTTTCATAAAGCAGGAAATAGTTTTTTTTTCTATAAAGCTGTTAAAAAAAATACTGCAGGTAACCTGATAACAGAAGACAACAGCAAACACCTGGATACAGTGTTACAAGAGGCCATTTCCTTCTGTAAATAATCTTCTATGTTAGGTTTAGCGGCAACAAACACAAGTAATTAAGTCACTAACGGGAGGTAAATGTATTTTACATGAAAGGAGCAGAATATTATTCGCCTCCATTCAATATTCTTATTATTATTACACGGTCTTTATACATTACCGTCCCTGTATACAGTCATGACAGACAACCTGACACTTCAGAGGCTTCTTTAACCTTGAAATGGGCTGAACATTACTTTTGATCTCCGTAATCACAAGCATCAGGAGAAGGGGACCGCAAGTGAAGCCAAGGCTAAAATAATATAATATACAAGACCAATACAATAGTAGAGGACACAATGACACATGTCTTTTCTGGCCAGAACGGCATTCTATATACTGTACCATCATAAGTGACCTAGACTGCAACAAAGAAACAAACGTAACAAGAATAGCTCAATTTAATATGCCTAAAAAAAAAACGTCCTTTAAAACCAGAGATGCATGAATAATGGGCCAGATTTGGGACCAGTTTTCAAATATGCGCATGTGTAAATCTGTGCGAACGCCTTTGGCGAGTATCACAAGCACTAAAAAAAAAAAAAAAAAAAAAAAAAACTAAAAATTTGATGGTCGGAGACCATTGAATGATTTTTCACACGCGCATGCATCCACTCGCACGCAAATGCCTAGCAAACAGGTCTGAAAGAGTCCCAATGTGTTTTCTCCGTATCATAACCCATAAACATACAGTTCTTCATTCATAAAACCATTTGCCAAGCGCACCCATCCTTCATACAGCACAAATAACGTACTATAGTCACAGCTTATGCCGGTGCCGCCTGGACTACCTGCCACAGTAAACCGATCAGCAATATATTCTAGGCGTATTATTCCCTGTACCATATCCGCAGGACCGCACCTCGCCAGCACACGGATGCACTATATACAATCCTTCGTCACTCTCTAGACCAGTGTTTTTCAACCAGTGTGCCGTGGCACACTAGTGTGCCTTGAGCTGTTCTCAAGTGTGCCCCCACATCTAGAGATGCCCAAACCCATTTACAGCCACCACCAGTTCAAATGTAATTTACTGATCTCTTCTTTTCATGTAAAGGGCCAATTTATTTTATTTTTGTTACCTGTGGAGATCAGTGTGATTGTTATTAATGTGGGGGCCAATAGGTTTGTTTTTCCTGTGGTGGCCAATGTGTTTTGCCCTGTGGGGATCTCATGGTGTGCCTTGGCAATTTTAAAGTCCTATTTAGTGTGCCGCAAGGTAAAAAGGTTGAAAATCACTGCTCTAGACCAATTATCTGTCAGATTCCACAACAATGAAATAACAGTTGACAAAATGAAAACTGTACTAAAATTCCAGGAACCGTCCAAGGTCCCCGGTCCAGATGGACTCCCCATGGTCTATTATAATTCATATACAAACATTTTTATTTAAATGCTCTGCAACAAGATTATCTGGGATGGAAAGAGACTGACAATGAAATGTTTAGTCCTAGCAGGAACCACAGTATAAGGAGGGACTCTGGGTCCCCACAGGCAGTGCATCTTATTGTAATTAGGTTTTGGCATCTTGCCCCCCACACTACCCTATACATTTACCAAACCTTCTAAAAAACGAAGAGGTGATGTTGCCCATAGTAACCATATTCTATCATTTCCTAGCCACTTCACAAATAAAAGAAATAACAAAGATATGATACTATTAAAAAAGTACTGTTCCCATTACAATCCTATCACCCAAGAGAGGAGATACTAGGAGCTCATTCGCGGCAATTATTGGGGCAATTCCTCGTTGTGCTGCTGACTGGGGAACTATGGGAAATGGAGCATCCAAGACATTGATTCGCCGATTCGAATAACGGACCATGGAGGTTGGCTGAATCAGACCTTAGATAAATGACCCACACAGGGCCACTGACAGGGGTGTGGCTATGGGTACAGCTGTCCCGGGCCCCGGCCTCTGGAAGGGTAGATGCCGAGGGGATGATGGAAGGTAACGATGCGCCGCTGCCACCGGTAATGAGTAATTAGGGAGGGGGAAGAGGGACCGGACCAAAAATTCAGGGCAGCGGCCATAAGCCCAAAACTCAACTGAAGCCCTCAAAATTGCCACTCAACGCCAACTCCACTCTTATTGGCCTTTTGCGGTTAAAGCATCCACCTTCTACCTATACAACCTATCACTGAACAGAAGCCATCTTTGTTGGTGATGCACAAGTACTCCCAATATTTGCACCAATGCAGCCACTAACCATAACGCCATGGCATCTTTCAATCATATGTGCGGTTAGCAAGCAACACCCGTTTTATTTTTTTCTTAAATGTGTCCTATGCTGTGACCTACATAAATCTGTATGGGAATAGGTCCTAGCCATAGCCGTACCTTGTCCCACAAACCTGCTAAATGCATAGAATCTGGAAACTTTTCAGATTCTTTGTGTTAAAATCCAACTTAAAAAAATAAAACTAACTGAATAGCCGCGGGCGTTAGAGTCCGAGGTTACCCCCTTTTTCAACTAACGGCGCTAACTGAATCTCACCTCAATCAAGCTCAGGTTTGATAAATATAAAACAAATTAACAATCAATTAAAAAAAGCAACTGGCCACAGATTGATTCTGCAAGTACTACCCTAGCGAAGCGATTGAGTGTATTGTTGTTGAAATGGGGTAAACTCACAAAATGGCCGCCTTTTGTGCATTGCCAACAAGAACATCAAACGGAAAAGGGAATACACTGGCCTACCCCATTCAGCGGCGGGTATGGAGAGCAAATCTGAGTAGTAGACAGGATAATCCATCAGCAAAAAATATGAAAGGAAATCCAATGTATCCCTCCCTTACTGAGTCGTGTACAGAATAGATCAGATCTCTGATCATCACCTTCTCATCTTCACCTGTTACTAAGGGCTTTTAAAAAGATTAAAGTGGCAATTTCATTTGACAGTCCCATTCACAAAACAAGAAAAAAACATTACGGTACAGTTCAAAAGGCTCATAATCATCTCAACACAAAACACATCTAAATGAGTATCAGACTAAATAGTCTGTTCAGATAAATGGGAGCTGCAGAGAACAATTACTTAAACTCAACATAAACATAAGAGGTGTTCATCATTTTGGATTATTAAAAGGTGTAACTATAAAGGACACGATTACCCATCGCACAGAAGGTGACAATGTTTTCGGAAAACACAGTCATTGGGTCGTTTGACCTAATATTGTTGAGTAAACAGCCTATGAACGGACATCGCATAAGTGAAGGCCAAACTATCCCTTTATACTGGAACTCTCATGGATTACGCAGGTTGTGTTCCAGATTACTGACCAGGTGAAATGCAGGCCTGAAGTCAGCCAGCCATAGAACATGTGTAATTCATGAGTGTCCTGGTTTAATGTGATAGTATGATCAGCGTACTTGTAGACGTGTTGTATTCTCATTTTTATATCAAGTACTAGTTAAAAGCCTATCAAAATGGCAGCTTCTGCAATGTACTTTCACTTTGAGCTGTGACCGTTTCTAGCCCACAAATTCTGAGACCAGAGATTGTCACTGATGAAAATGTCACACTGCCGGGAGAAGAGGCTTCTTCAACCAGTGACCATTAGGGGGCTGAAAACGGGAGCACGCACCCGGCGATTTCTCACCGGTGCACACTCCAATCCAGCGACCTTATTGCCAGCGTGTACGCACCTTAAGACAGTGATCCTGCTTCTTGTGTTTAAACAAATAATAGGGGTAGGGGGGGGGGGTCTATTCATACGGCTTACGTTCTGTAATGTGAATCATACTACATCCATTTTTGTAACTGAAGTACAATTTCCAATGTATACACATTTCTTTGCCTCTTCATGGCAAAAAAGAAATCATATTGAAAACTGGCACACTAGCATGAATGTGGCCCGTATGTTTCTCCAGGAAACCAGGGGGCATGCCAAATTGACGGCCAAAAAAGACCTGTCACTTCTGGATGCCAAGAAATAAAAGTCTGTTTATGGAGATAGAACAATGCGAAGCAAGTACAAAACAGGAGTACTCCAACGTGCGGGCTGCGTCAGCATCTGTGCTAATACTACTGTGCATCCAACGTGCGGGCTGCGTCAGCATCTGTGCTAATACTACTGTGCATCCAACGTGCGGGCTGCGTCAGCATCTGTGCTAATACTACTGTGCATCCAACGTGCGGGCTGGGTCAGCATCTGTGCTAATACTACTGCGCATCCAACGTGCGGGCTGCGTCAGCATCTGTGCTAATACTACTGTGCATCCAACATGCGGGCTGTGTCAGCATCTGTGCTAATACTACTGTGCATCCAACGTGCGGGCTGCGTCAGCATCTGTGCTAATACTACTGTGCATCCAACGTGCGGGCTGCGTCAGCATCTGTGCTAATACTACTGTGCATCCAACGTGCGGGATGCGTCAGCATCTGTGCTAATACTACTGTGCATCCAACGTGCGTGCTGCGTCAGCATCTGTGCTAATACTACTGTGCATCCAACGTGCGGGCTGCGTCAGCATCTGTGCTAATACTACTGTGCATCCAACGTGCGGGCTGCGTCAGCATCTGTGCTAATACTACTGTGCATCCAACGTGCGGGCTGCGTCAGCATCTGTGCTAATACTACTGTGCATCCAACGTGCGGGCTGCGTCAGCATCTGTGCTAATACTACTGCGCATCCAACGTGCGGGCTGGGTCAGCATCTGTGCTAATACTACTGCGCATCCAACGTGCGGGCTGCGTCAGCATCTGTGCTAATACTACTGTGCATCCAACATGCGGGCTGCGTCAGCATCTGTGCTAATACTACTGTGCATCCAACGTGCGGGCTGCGTCAGCATCTGTGCTAATACTACTGTGCATCCAACGTGCGGGCTGCGTCAGCATCTGTGCTAATACTACTGTGCATCCAACGTGCGTGCTGCGTCAGCATCTGTGCTAATACTACTGTGCATCCAACGTGCGGGCTGCGTCAGCATCTGTGCTAATACTACTGTGCATCCAACGTGCGGGCTGCGTCAGCATCTGTGCTAATACTACTGTGCATCCAACGTGCGGGCTGTGTCAGCATCTGTGCTAATACTACTGTGCATTCACCAATGTGAGTCGTTCATCTGTTCCTGCCTGAAGGGGGCTGAAGCAGTTCACTGCCAAATTTGCCCCTGGCAAATGGAAAACAGTTTCATAACCCTCTCAGTGGCAGCTTGTGCTTCATTGTTTGTTTTTCCTATTAAAAAAAGTAAGGTGACACAAGGAAAGTCATTTGCAGTCAATCGGAACATTGCACCTTATGTGCTAATGCTCGCACTCTCTGTATATTTGTGAGAATGTGTGCGTGTGTGTGTGTGTGTGTTTGGGGGATTTATTTATTAGCAGTTATTTATATAGCGCACACATATTCCGCAGCGCTGTACAGAGAATATTTAAATTCACATCAGTCCCTGCCCCAGTGGAGCTTACAATCTAGATTCCCTACCACAAATAAAACAAATATTAACCCTTTGAGTGCCAAGTGAATTTGTCAAAATAGGTGGGATAATTGCCCAGCAAACATTTCTATTCATCATAACGACCCACAAGCTTTACCTTATATAGGAAATAAAATCTCTTTTTTACACATTTTTTATTTGAATTTATATAACAAATGTGAGCGATGATGGCATTTTTAGTGGATATTATGATCATCTCTCGGCTATATTGGCACTCAAAGGGTTAAATAAGAAAATAAAATAGGTGTAAAAAAAATATAAAAAAAAGTGTAATATATATATATATATATATTCCAAACTTTTAAAATGGAAAAGGTGAATTCATTGTACCGTGCACACGGCATTTATTGTAGATTGTCAGATACTACATGTAGGAAGCCAAATATCCTGACTTGTTGCTGCTTGCTTGTTTACTTTGAAATTCCTTTACCACAATAGTTCTCAATCGTGTCTGTACAATCGCCAAAATATACAGCATTACACTAATGTAATTACATAATGTCTCCCTTCATTGTCCTGTTACCGCTGATGCTTTTTCTGAAAGACTAAAGTCTTCAGAGGTAGAGCAATTGCATTGTAGAAAAAAACGCTGATTAAATGAACCTGCGACCTACAAATAAGCCAAATGGGGTCAAAGTAACAAAAAACAAGGAAGCGTAAAAACAAAGTTATAGACAAGATCACACATGCCAAAAATAGGGACAGAATTGCCTTGCAATCATAACATATAGGAAGTTTGTATGGTGACCACAACAATCTTTACGCAGCCAATCCTGAAAACATCAATTTGAATGCATAACTGTTAGCACCCAATATGGCAGTGACAGGTAACCAACATCATGCAAGGTAGACCAATGGCATCTCCACCTATGTAAAAAACGACCTCATTTGTACTTTCTGGGAAGCGATTAGATGCCACATAATTCAGTTGGCATGGACACACCACATATATATCTACATGGACTAGAAGTACTTAGCAAAGTAAAATTTTTGTGGTTTACCCCTTACCCACAAAAAATAAAGTCTACCATGCTCAATTTTTTGCTCAAAACTTGTACAGAAAATATTGTTGTAAGAATTTGTGCTCTCAATATCCTATCAATTACACAAGTTTCTGCACAAAATGGCTGCCTCCGTTGTGTCAGGTAAACTTCAGGTAGTGTGTTCATTCTAGCACCCGCCATCTTTTAAAACCCATGCAGTTCCTATTCCCTGCCTGGGTTGTCGCTGTCTGCTGTGGGGTTTCTAGCACAGATCTGGGTTGCATATCAGTGCTGATATACAGACCACACTGTGCTAGAAGCACCACAGCAGACAGCGACACCCCAGACAGGGAAGAGGAACTGCATGGGTTTTCAAAGATGGCGGGTGCTAGAATGAACACTAAGTTAGGGATATTAAAATTGTGACTATATGAAAAGTAGGGATTCTCTGAGAACTGTAACGCCTGTACAGGACACCACAACCCTTTATATGGATGTATATGGGATAACGCAATCCCTCCTGTAAACAGTACTAATATTACAATTCAGCAAGGAGTTTGCTAACCATACAAAAAAAAAACTATTGTTGGAAAGGTCCTAAACAGAAATCCTCTAATATCCTTGAAAATTACAGTTGAAAAATCCATATAACACAACTTTTTATAACAAAAATGTGATGACAACCAAAATAACATGGAATTGCAAAACTATAGTTTATACAGATATAATTTACCATACTTATATAATCTAACAGATATTACATTATCACATTGTTCATATGTTCATATGTTCATATGTTGTATTCCAAGTTTTTTTTTTTTTTTTTAAGATCGGATAGAATACACATACACACACTCCCCACTTTAACCCTTTGAGTGCCAAGTCAATTTGTCAAAATAGGGGTGAAAATTGGCAAGCAAACAATTTTTATCATAATGTCCTGTAATGTCAGCCTGATATAGCAAATACCTTTTTTAATCAAGATTTTTTTTTTTAATTTGATTTATATAACAATTTATAACGAATTTTTAGCAGATACTTTGTGCATCTCACAGATGTTGGCCCTTAAAGGGTTAAAATAAAGTTCACCACAGCCATCTTTATTGAAAAAGGAGAGAAAGAAAAACAAAATATTCAAATGCAATTTAGATCATTTATTTTAATAAACTTTGAGCCTACATTACAGGTCCCAAATATGATTTTCTGTATAAAGGGAAATAGCTAAACCACAGGATAATTAAGAGGACTGCTTGTACTGGAAAGCGTAGTTGGGGGAAGAAAAAAAAAAAAAGTTCAGTCTTGCCAAACAGTTGACCTGTATCGCATCTGGAGTGAGGAACAAAAATCATATTGATTTAATTTATAGCCAGGACTTGTCTGGGATATAAAACCTGCAACAGCCTTGCAGAGGAACAAAGATAATGGACTATATACTACAGATAAGTCTCAATTTCCAAGGAAGTGCAGAAGTTTTATTCCTCACCCAAGGTCAATGTTTAATTCTTTTAACGGTCGAAACATTCCTTGACTTATACTAGACAATAAAACAGGCACTTTATTTATTTACAGTCTTGTATAGAGCGTTGCATATTTTGTTGTGCTTTACAAATGGAAACAGTGATAAAACAAACCAACATAGAGGTAGGAGGGCCCTGCTCGCAAACTCACAATCTATAGGGATAAACTTTAATGCTGTCTGAAGGTTCAACAACATAACACCCCCCCCCCCCCCCAAAAAAAAAACCCAGAGCAACAAATTTCTATTCAACTATGGTACAACAATGGGATCATGAAGTCATACAAATCTGTATAAACTATACAAAAAAGAGTGGCAGAAGTAAAATCTGTACGCGGTGTAAAAAAACCACACCAAATATACACGTTCCCACAAAGGAGCTGATTTATTTGTAGACGTTTACACTGCCAGAGGAAGTAAAGTGACACAGGAGGTACAAATGCCTCAAGAGAGTGTCATACAAATATACTGCTTGTCACATTAAGTTAGATGTTCTGCCGTGTAAGCACTTGCAGAACTGCATGTCCCAGCAGTCCATCGGTCACAAACATATCACTAGGTTCATTTTTTTGACTGCACATCTTCAGAGTACAATAGTTACATCAGTAACCAACACATACACGTCCCATAGTCCAGTACTAGAATTCCCAGACACCGTTTCCCAAGACCATCAGTCCCACTGTACGACACAAACACCAGGGCTGCACAGCATTGGGACTTTCTGGGTGGGAAGATAGGTCTGTAGGGGTAATTGCAGGAGGACTTCAACAATATTGTATTCTACTGAAGGGCTTGTCATGTACCAACCTCTGCAGGGAGAGGGGTCTTTATCTTATACCTATAGACAAAAAGCAAAAACAGACCCGACCACAACACCACACCAAAACTAGACTGCCAGCCACAACACATGTATACAAACTATGCCATTTGTATTCAGCATAATGACATGTAGTGTTTCCCTTATACAGGATATATAATCTTTTTTTCTTTGAATTTATATAACAAATGTGAGTAACGCTGGGATTTTTTGCAGATATTTGTGCACCTCTTACAGATGCTGGCACTCAAAGGGTTAATAGAAGACTTGCAAGAAACAATCTATATAGATCAGTCCCTGCCGCAGTGGAGCTTACAATCTATAGCTACACACTTTTTCACAAGTTTTACATGGCAATTACTCTACACGTATGTGTTGGGATTGTGGCATTAAACCCATACAAAGAAAGAACATGCCAACTCCACACAGATAGACTTATCAAAGAAACACAACTATTGGATCAACACACAAAAGTGTCCATTTGAAAGGCCACAAAAAGAAACCAAGGTTTATTTGGTAGCTACAATAACAAAGGAATTTAAAGCATGAATTCAGATGAATCAAAGAAATTGATGGCAACTTTGATGCCAGTTACAGCAGGGGACGCAAAACTCTTCAGACAGCGGGCACTGCCAGAACCATTGTAAGCAGCCAGTAGTGACTTCTATGGTAATATCTCCACCATGATCTGGGTGCGATGTGACCTTTACCTACTATGCAAAGTACAAGGTATAAAGAAAATAGAATATTCTCCCTACACAACAATGTCAGTGAATAAGCAAAGCCTGTAATAAATCAACTTCCAAATATCATCAATAACAACAACAATGATTCAGATGAGGAGACTGTCAGCAGGATAAGTTGTGGTCACCACTATCACCAGAGTTCAGGGTTTAAAGGGCTTTATACAGAATGCCAGGGCTATGGAATAAGCAGGTGACTGGCAGGATGGGGGCAGTGGTGACCCAGCTGTGGGGCACTGCAGGAGTTAGGTTATCATACAGGGTAGCAGCAGGAGTGACCCTGCCCTGGATTCTGCATGGGGGGGTGGGGGGGGGACTCTGACCCATGCATACAGTGATGGGGAGTGTGGGCTGGGGCAGAGGGCACCACACTGACCCCCTGGTACCGAGTCACAGTACTATGCCTAGTACCCACCAACCTGCATCTGCCCCTTGCTAGGGAGGGAGGGGGGGCACCCCTACCCCCTATCTGCCCCCTGCACCTTCCCCCCACCTGCCTTACTCACAGCATGTTGGTGAAGACGCTGAGACCCCCGGGCACAGCCAGCAGCCCTCTCCCGGAGCAGTCCACTCCTCTCTCCGCGTTGCAGCGGCATGGCACCGGGCAGGGGGACGGCGATGAAGCCCCGCTGGGCCCACCTGAAGAAGGGGAGATCAGCAGCAGCGGTAGTAGGAGGGCGGGCAGAGCTCGCAGCCAGCCGGGGCGGCTCATCCTCATCCTGGCCAGTGTGGGCTGCAGTAGGAGCCTCCGCTTGTGTGCAGACAATGAGCGCGGCGGCGGCGGCAGGGAGGGATCAGTCCATGCAGCGCTCCCTCTCTCCTCTGCCTCCCGCGATCAGTCCAGCGGCGGCGGCGGCACAGGGGGCAGCACCGGGGGCAGCTCCTATCCCCGCCTCCTCCTGCTCCGGGCAGCGCAGCGCTAGTACCAGGGACACAGTGTGACCGCCGCAGCCACTCCGCTGCCTCCTAGCGCTGCACGCATCAGCCAAGGTGCATGCTAATGAGCGGACAGCTCCCATTGGCCCGCACGCGTTCGTATGCAAATTCCAGCACAGACACACAGTCTTCTTTGGGATTGGTCGGTGGTTTGGGGGGCGTGGTCATAGTAACACTGGGCCGTCTGGCTGCGGCTGCTGCTGCTGCTGCATACAGGGGTCTGTAGTGAGGAATAAAATCCTTCCTCAGTGTACACTGCTGCATGAGGGGGGCATAGGTGTGCGCACATTGGGGCAGATGTATTAAGTTGTAACGGTACTTGTGAATTATCCGGGCTGCCGATTTTGTCCTTAAGTTTAGTTAACTTAAGGACACCCGACCGACGCGATGCCCGCGATTTACCCCCAAATCGCGGGCATCACGTCAGTCGTGGCCATTATAAGGGGCCGCGATGCCCGCGATTTCCCATAGACAGTAATGTTAAAAGACACGATGGACCCGATTTCCCATAGACAGTAATGTTAAAAGACGCGATGGACCCGATTTCCCATAGACAGCAATGTTAAAATAAAATGACAATGGGCCTTATTTTGGTTCATTCTTTCTGACAAAATCCTTCTTAGATGGGCAAAACCATGTGCACTGCAGGTGGGGCAGATGTAACATGTGCAGAGAGAATTAGATTTGGGTGGGGTTTTACTTCAAAGTGAGATCTATATTGCAGTGTAAAAATAAAGCAGTCAGTATTTTCCCTGCACAGAAACAAAATTACTCACCCAAATCTAATTCTCTCTGCACATGTTACATCTGCCCCCCCTGCAGTGCACATGGTTTTGTCCATCTAAGAAGGATTTTGTCAGAAAGAATGAACCAAAATAAGGCCCATTTCACATTGGATATGTTTTAAAAAAAAATGTTTCATGGCCCCCACACCGTTAACGCCACCCCGCTATTGATGCCAACCCGAAGCGTGGCGAGCGCAGCGAGCCCGCGAGGGGCGGCGGTACGCATCCTCCGACCTTTTCATACCCCTACTATCCACGTCGGCGTGGAGTTGAGAATAGAAAGTGTGGCGAGCGCAGCGAGCCACCGAGCCCGAAGCGTGGCGAGCGCAGCGAGCCCCGCGAGGGGACGCGGATACCTTCACAGGTATCCGCGTTCCCTCGCGGGCTTCACAGGTGTCCGCGTCCCCTAGCCACGCTTCGGGCTCGGTGGCTCGCTGCGCTCGCCACACTTTCTATTCTCAACTCCACGCCGAGGTGGATAGTAGGGGTATGAAAAGGTCGGAGGACGGGGCCATGAAACATTTTTTTTAAAACATATCCAATGTGAAATGGCCATATTGGCCCATTTCACATTGTCATTTTATTTTGCACATCATTTAACATTACTGTAATAATTTTAACATTGCTGTCTATGGGAAATCGGGTCCATCGCATCTTTTAACATTACTGTCTATGAGAAATCGTGGGCATCGCGTCGGTCGCGTCGCGGCCCCTTATAATGGCCGCGACCGACGCGATGCCCACGATTTTTCGGGCGCGATAAAAAAATCGGCAGCCCGGATAATTCACAAGTACCATTTTAACAAGAGATAAATCCAAGGGTGATAAGGAGAGATAAACGTCCAGCCAATTGTATGGCAATATGTATGGCAGTACTGTCCTCACTGTGTTATATGTATGGCAGTACTGTCCTCACTGTGTTATATGTATGGCAGTACTGTCCTCACTGTGTTATATGTATGGCAGTACTGTCCTTATTGTTATATGTATGGCAGTACTGTCCTCACTGCGTTATATGTATGGCACTACTGTCCTCACTGCGTTATATGTATGGCAGTACTGTCCTCACTGCGTTATATGTATGGCAGTACTGTCCTCACTGTGTTATATGTATGGCAGTACTGTCCTCACTGTGTTATATGTATGGCAGTACTATCCTCACTGCGTTATATGTATGGCACTACTGTGCTCACTGTGTTATATGTATGGCAGTACTGTCCTCACTGTTATATGTATGGCAGTACTGTCCTCACTGCGTTATATGTATGGCACTACTGTGCTCACTGCGTTATATGTATGGCAGTACTGTCCTCACTGTGTTATATGTATGGCAGTACTGTCCTCACTGTGTTATATGTATGGCAGTACTGTCCTCACTGTGTTATATGTATGGCAGTACTGTCCTCATTGTTATATGTATGGCAGTACTGTCCTCACTGCGTTATATGTATGGCACTACTGTCCTCACTGCATTATATGTATGGCAGTACTGTCCTCACTGTGTTATATGTATGGCAGTACTGTACTCACTGTGTTATGTGTATGGCAGTACTGTCCTCACTGTGTTATATGTATGGCAGTACTGTCCTCACTGTGTTATATGTATGGCAGTACTGTCCTCACTGCGTTATATGTATGGCACTACTGTGCTCACTGTGTTATATGTATGGCAGTACTGTCCTCACTGTTATATGTATGGCAGTACTGTCCTCACTGCGTTATATGTATGGCACTACTGTGCTCACTGCGTTATATGTATGGCAGTACTGTCCTCACTGTGTTATATGTATGGCAGTACTGTCCTCACTGTGTTATATGTATGGCAGTACTGTCCTCACTGTGTTATATGTATGGCAGTACTGTCCTTACTGTGTTATATGTATGGCAGTACTGTCCTCATTGTGTTATTTGTATGGCAGTACTGTCCTCACTGTGTTATATGTATGGCAGTACTGTCCTCACTGCGTTATATGTATGGCAGCACTGTCCTTACTGTGTTATATGTATGGCAGTACTGTCCTCACTGTGTTATATGTATGGCACTACTGTCCTAACTGTGTTATATGTATGACAGTACTGTCCTCACTGTGTTATATGTATGGTAGTACTGTCCTCACTGCGTTATATGTATGGCACTACTGTCCTCACTGCGTTATATGTATGGCACTACGGTCCTTACTGTGTTATATGTATGGCAGTACTGTCCTCACTGTGTTATATGTATGGCACTACTGTCCTCACTGTGTTATCTGTATGGCAGTACTGTCCTCATTATGTTATATGTATGGCAGTTCTGTCCTCACTGTGTTATCTGTATGGCAGTACTGTCCTTACTGTGTTGTATGGCAGTACTGTCCTCACTGTGTTATATGTATGGCAGTTCTGTCCTCACTGTGGGCCTTATTCTGATCGGTGCGGATATTCCCGCATGCGGACGGACCGCCGATGTTGATCGTCTGCGCATGTGCAGAGGTCACTCTGCGCATGTGCAGGCGATTTCGCCGCACGGATTCTTTATACGCCGCACAGGGGGCGTAGAGGGGCGTGAGGGGCTACTTAGCCTCATTACCCTATGCATACGCCCCGCGTTTCATGGGCGTTCCCATGCAAACGCGGGGCATATGCATGGTAATGAGGCCGTGACGCGTGGGTACGGGGCGGGCATCTGACATCGCCGGATGTCAGCTGCCCGCCCCCATACATGATTTCACACGGACAAGTGTCCGTGTGGTCTTGTGTTGCGGGACCTGGTGGAGCGTGCGGCCCTGCATTCGATGTTCGGCGACCATCGAATGCAGGGGCTGCTCCCAAGACGGAGGAGGCGTATCCCCGTCCAATTTCATGCGGATCGCCACATATCCGCGTACGGACGGCAGGTGGCGATCCGTATGGAAGGCGGGGATTCGCCTGCATGGTTGCGGCCGCATATTCTGATCGGGCCGCACTGATCAGAATAAGGCCCAGTGTTATCTGTATGGCAGTACTGTCCTTACTGTGTTGTATGGCATGTATACACCACTCCTATATACACCTATATATGAGATGCGATCACTAGGTCTAAGCATTATGTAGCAGTCATTAGGTCAACGGATGAAATAGGTCGACATGCATAAAAACATGAAAAACTTTTTTCATGGCAACCTAATGCTTGTGTCACCCTAATGACCATGTCGACCTAATGCAGGTCAAGCTGTTTCATGTGTAGTCCTAGTGGATGTCTACCTCTATTGATTGACTAATGTTGGTCGACTTTCTAGATCAGGGGTGGCCAACCAGCGGCTCTCGAGCCGCATGCGGCTCTTTGCTTAAGGAGCTGAGGCTCCTTCAATCACCCCCCGTCGCAGCGCTAAAGTTCTTCCCGATCACTGTGGTCAGCAGCGATCGGGCAGCCCGCGTCTCCCCACACAGTGAGCGGCTGCATAGCAGGTCCGACTCCAGCCGCGGAGCAAGCCCCCTCCCCCCTCCTAATATATGATGGACATCCATCATCTTGCCCCCCGCCCCCTTACCCACGCCGTTGAGAAGACGTCGGCGCATAGGAGATGATGCTGCGGGAGCCAGCGCTGGGGCCGAGGAGACCAGCCGATGGAGGTTCCGTGGCTGAGGGAACAGCAGCCATTGAGTGAGCCAGCTGCTGCTGCACGGAAGTCCAGCTGCTGCTGAAGCAGAGGAGGCCAGCTACTGCGCGGGGACCGGCGCCGGGGCATAGAGAAGACCTGACATTGATTACGTAGCCGCAGGTGAGAAGGAGACGTAGTCCAGGAGATCTGGAGGGAGGGGGGGGACACAACCCTTTTCTAACCCATGCTCTCTCCCTTTGCCTTGCCTTACATTCGCACTCCTCCCCTCACCCCTTTTCCCCCACACCTCTCTCTATCTACCTGCCTTTTACTCCCTCTTTGTGTCATCTCTCTTGCCCCACCTCTTTCGCTCTCACATGGTCCATCCCCACTGCTGCGGAACGTGGAAGCCGGCATCAGGGCACAGGAGACCTGACTGCTAGTATTGGGTGGGTGGGGGAGAATAGCAATGTGAACCCCATTGGCTTCTATAGTGTTAACCCACACACACACACACACACACACACACACACACACACTTTTTTGAGGGTGGTGGTGTATAAATGTATGTATGTATGTATGTATGTATGTGGGTGGCGGTTTATAAATGGTATGTATGTATGAGGGTGGCGATGTATAAATGTATGTATGTATGAGGGTGGCGGTGTATAAATGTATGTATGTATGAGGGTGGCAGTGTATAAATGGTATATATGTATGTATTAGGGTGGCATGTATAAATGTATGTATGTATGTATGAGGGTGGCATGTATAAATGTATGTATGTATGTATGTATGAGGGTTGCGGTGTATAAATGTTTGTATGTATGAGGGTGGCGGTGTATAAATGGTATGTATGTATGAGGGTGGCGATGTATAAATGTATGTATGTATGAGGGTGGCGGTGTATAAATGTATGTATGTATGAGGGTGGCGATGTATAAATGTATGTATGTATGAGGGTGGCGGTGTATAAATGTATGTATGTATGAGGGTGGCAGTGTATAAATGGTATGTATGTATTAGGGTGGCATGTATAAATGTATGTATGTATGAGGGTGGCATGTATAAATGTATGTATGTATGTATGTATGAGGGTGGCGGTGTATAAATGTATGTATGTATGAGGGTGGCGGTGTATAAATGGTATGTATGTATGAGGGTGGCGGTGTATAAATGTATGTATGTATGAGGGTGGCGGTGTATAAATGGTATGTATGTATGAGGGTTGCGGTGTATAAATGTATGTATGTATGTATGAGGGTGGCGGTGTATAAATGTATGTATGTATGAGGGTGGCGGTGTATAAATGGTATGTATGTATGAGGGTGGCGGTGTATAAATGTATGTATGTATGAGGGTGGCGGTGTATAAATGTATGTATGTATGAGGGTGGCAGTGTAAAAAAGGTATGTATGTATGAGGGTGGCGGTGTATAAATGTATGTATGTATGAGGGTGGCATGTATAAATGTATGTATGTATGTATGTATGAGGGTGGCGGTGTATAAATGTATGTATGTATGAGGGTGGCGGTGTATAAATGGTATGTATGTATGAGGGTTGCGGTGTATAAATGTATGTATGTATGAGGGTGGCGGTGTATAAATGGTATGTATGTATGAGGGTGGCGGTGTATAAATGTATGTATGTATGAGGGTGGCGGTGTATAAATGGTATGTATGTATGAGGGTTGCGGTGTATAAATGTATGTATGTATGAGGGTGGCGGTGTATAAATGGTATGTATGTATGAGGGTGGCGGTGTATAAATGTATGTATGTATGAGGGTGGCGGTGTATAAATGGTATGTATGTATGAGGGTGGCGGTGTATAAATGTATGTATGTATGAGGGTGGCGGTGTATAAATGGTATGTATGTATGAGGGTGGCGGTTTATAAATGGTATGTATGTATGAGGGTTGCGGTGTATAAATGTATGTATGTATGAGGGTGGCGGTGTATAAATGGTATGTATGTATGAGGGTGGCGGTGTATAAATGTATGTATGTATGAGGGTGGCGGTGTATAAATGGTATGTATGTATGAGGGTGGCGGTGTATAAATGTATGTATGTATGAGGGTGGCGGTGTATAAATGGTATGTATGTATGAGGGTGGCGGTGTATAAATGGTATGTATGTATGAGGGTTGCGGTGTATAAATGTATGTATGTATGAGGGTGGCGGTGTATAAATGGTATGTATGTATGAGGGTGGCGGTGTATAAATGTATGTATGTATGAGGGTGGCGGTGTATAAATGGTATGTATGTATGAGGGTGGCGGTGTATAAATGTATGTATGTATGTATGAGGGTGGCGGTGTATAAATGGTATGTATGTATGAGGGTGGCGGTGTATAAATGTATGTATGTATGAGGGTGGCGGTGTATAAATGGTATGTATGTATGAGGGTGGCGGTGTATAAATGTATGTATGTATGAGGGTGGCGGTGTATAAATGGTATGTATGTATGAGGGTGGCGGTTTATAAATGGTATGTATGTATGTATGTATGTATGTATGTATGAGGGTGGCGGTGTATAAATGTATGTATGAGGTTGGCGATGTATAAATGTACATATGCGCATGATGTTGGCTCTTCGTCGTCCCAAAGCATATTTTTTGGCTCTTTGTCTATGACTGGTTGGCCACCCCTGTTCTAGATAGTCAAAATGTCGACATTAGGTAGGTCGATTTTGAGAAAAGGTGAACACATGCAAAAATGTTGACATTCGTTTTTCACTTTGTCATTCTTGACATCTGACACCCACCATACTTTGCTATCCAAGTGGACATAGGGTGGGAACATAATGGTTTGCCGAGCGCATCGAGGCACCGTGCCTGAAGCTTGGTGTGCGATGCGAGGCACCGTGCCTGAAGCTCGGTGTGTGATGCGAGGCACCGTGCCTGATGCTTGGTGAGCGATGCCAGGTACCGTGCCTGAATCTCGGTGAGCACCACAAGACACCGTGCCTGAATCTCAGTGAGCGCCGCGAGGCACCGTGCCTGAAGCTTGGTGAGCACCGCAAGGCACTGAGCCTGAAGCTTGGTGAGCGCCGCGAGGCACCGTGCCCGAGGGGATGTGGTATGTATATACAGTGTCCATGTGTCGACATACAATTACATAGACACCAAAAAAAATCATGACACTTATGTCGACCTTTTGAATATCGACCTGGCCCATACGCTTGTATCGACCTTTTGGTAGTGTCGAACTAAAGTATGTCGACCTTTTTTCAGTGTCGACTTAGTCACTGTCAATCTAGACATTGTCTATCATCTATACCGTAACGGTTTCCATAGAGATACCTACGTCTCATTGTATCATGCTGTTGTAGTAGGTACACAGTGTGTTCTGCAAGCGGCCAACAGTACCGTAGTCTGGGGATGAACTAACGCTGCTTATATCACAGTATAAATATTACAGTAAGGACAGAATATTCCGGGTCACCTCGCTCTGTATTTTTTTACGTTTCTTTACACAGTATAACACCAGAATATTCTATTGTTCTTCACAATTGGGAACAAAGCCGTAATAAATTAAATCTCATTAACAAGAGACAAAAAGGCTAAGTGTTCCCTTCTCACAAGAGTACTAGATATTGGATAAAGATTCATTTATATACAGGGATAAGTGCTACGTAATGTTGACCTGAGGCAGTGGTACAAGTAGAATTTTATTTCTTAGTGGTACTGACAGTGCACGCCAAAGCCGCATGCGGAAAAATTGCCACTGACAGTACACATTGACCCCCTCATTGCCCCCTAACAGCATTCACTGTCCAACTTACTGCATTAATGACCTGCTTACAGCACTTACGCCTCTTTCAGTGTTTCCCTACCTCACTGACCCAGTCACAACTCATATGCTGCCCCCCATATCGCACACTGGTCAGCACTGACTGTCAACCTCAAAGCACTTGCTGACCCCCACCCCTGCACTTCCCCCTTCCAAGTCAACCTTACAGCACTCCATTTCCTTCACTGTCCAACTCTCTGCATCCCTGATCCCCTTCAAATTCCATTTCACAGCCCTCCCACTGACCCCTACCCTGTCCACCACAAAGCACCCACCTGGTGGTCCCTTCACTGTCCGCCTCAAATCACTCTTCCTATGGCTGCTGCACTTTAGCTACCGCGCCTCTGGTGGCCGTCCGGCTATTTCAAATGCAACACTGACTAGTTAGCTATTCAGAGCAGGCGGCCTGGCAGCCAGTCAGTGCGGCTGCAGGGCAGCGAGCTCGGATTGGGCTCATGAGCCAGCCCACTGCACTTGAGATGGTCCTGCTGCCGCCGGAGGCTTGGTAGATAAATGCAGCAGCCGCAGGGGATCCCGGTATCCTATGGTGTCACCCTTCGGGTGCAGGCTGCAACCCCCCTTCTTAAAGGTACGACGTACCTCACCGTACCCCCTTACTTGCAGCACTGAGTCCTGAGTAAGAAGGTTGGAGGAGTTTAAGAGAACATATGTAAGTTATGTATAAACTGTGCAGAGAGAAAATATATTATGGAGGTGACATGAGTGGCTCTTTTCTTTCATAAGCTTACCTGAAGCATTGAGATGGAAGATAGTTTGTGCGAGGGAGAAAATTCCACAGAGTGGGTGCAGTCCGGAGAAAGTCCTGTTGCAGTGAATAGGACAGTTAATGAGTATGGAGAGGCAGACCTTACTAAAGGCCCCCATACACTACATGATTTGGGCCCAATTTCACCGGACAGATCGGGACGAAAAATCAGGGGAGAAATCTGGGCCAAATCGCATGTGTATGACATCCGATCCGATACACTGTGCTCTGCGCATCGGAGCTGGAGATCATGCGTGCTGCTCATAACAAAAATCGGTACTTGTGTATTATCACGGCGCCCGATTTCATCTAAATCGCATCCGATATCGCATCCGATTTATCGTCCAATTTGCGGACGATTTTCTGCCGATTTTTTGGGCGATTTGATCTGCGATGCGATTTTGCGGCCGATTTGCGTCCAATTTTCGGCCGATTTTTTTAGCCGATTTTCGGCCATTTCCTGTTGATTTGCATGTTATTCCATCCTTGCACACCCCCAGGTACTATGCGATGGTATGCGATGTGATTTTCGGGAAAATGCCCCTGATTGTACAATTAAATATCGCATAGCAACGCATGCCAGCAAGTGGCATGCGATGCGATGTGATTTGCAATGTTAAATGCACCCCCATTGTTAACGCCACCCCCACTATCAACGCCAACCCGAAGCGTGGTGAGCGCAGCGAGCCCGCGAGGGGCGGCGTTACGCAGTGTCCGACCTTTTCATACCCCCACTATCCACGTCGGCGTGGAGTTGATTTTAG
Organism: Crinia signifera; assembly: GCF_055691185.1. Classification (NCBI taxonomy): domain Eukaryota; kingdom Metazoa; phylum Chordata; class Amphibia; order Anura; family Myobatrachidae; genus Crinia; species Crinia signifera. Next base: position 109,988,475 of record NC_139227.1, read on the forward strand.
ATAGTGTGGCGAGCCACCGAGCCCGAAGCGTGGCGAGGGGACGCGGATCACTTTACATGTATTCAGTCCCGTGCGAATCGGAGTCGGGCAGTCGCACCGGCTGCACATAAGATTTCCTAAATCTTATGTGCAGTCTCCGGGCAGGGTCAGCGGGCGGGGGACGCCGGGGAAGGTGAGCTAACAAATAGTCAGCAGGCGGGGGACGCCGGGCATGGGGAGAGGCTGGCAGGGGCAGCTGACACTATAGACAGCGGGCGGGGGGATGCCGGTAAACCGGCGAGGGGAACAGCTCACTGATGGGCAGGAGGACCAGGCAGACAAAGCTTCAATACAAATGAATGGGGAGGCAGCGATTGGCTGAGAGAGATCTCAGCCAATCACTGGCTCCCCATTCTTTGTATTGGTTTTTTTCTTCCTTGAAGCTGCGTCTGCCTGGTCCTGCCCAGCACGTGAGCTGTTCCTCTCGCCGGTTCACCGGCGTCCCCCCGCCCGCTGCCTATGTGTACACTGCCCCTGCCAGCCTCTCCCCATGCCCGGATCAACAGTGTCCCCGGCCAGCTGACTATTTGTCAGCTCACCCTGCCAGCTGTTCCCTGCTGCTCCCCAGCGTCCCCCACCCGGCTCTCCCCCTGCAGCTCCCCGGGGACTGCATATGATAAATCCATGAGATTTATCATATGCAAAATTTGGCACATCAAGTGCCTAATTGTGTGTCCCCCTCCCGGGGAGCTGCAGGGGAAATCAAGTCCGACTTGTCCCTAGGACAAGTCGGACTAATGTATGGGGGCCTTAAGTCTATATTGGGGAGTATTGCAATAATCAATCTAGGTTCCACATTAGATTCCACATTGCTTCTGCAGGTTTGGACACAGCAGTAATGCTCTAAAAAGTTAATGATGTTCCCCAATTATATTTTTCCCTACAGATGTACACATGCTCATCATTGCCGCGTGCTTGTTTGTCGCGCCAAAATCGCACCTGTGGTACGGAATTACCACCCTGCGTCAGCATCGCACAATGCGTTTCTGTGATCTGCGAAGCAAATTAGACACAAGTGCGCGGTGAAGGGATTGCGTCAATCGCCACAAAAGTCAAACGTGGCTTTTGGCACGGCGACGATGAGCATGGCTGCATTTGTATATCAAACTTGTTATGGAAAATAAGGGTAAGACTGAAAAACGTATTGTTCCTTCAGTCTCCAAATTTTGGAGCTTAGTTGTGCTTTAAACTTGCAAATATACTTAAAAGTTCTCTAATTCAAGCACCATGTTTGAATTAGCATTCCTTTAAGGTTTTTTTCTTTTTGGTGCTGGCTTTCTTAATACTCGGAGATGTCTTTTCATGTTCCCCTATAATATATGGTTTAAGGGTGGAACCAAACTGACATCAACCAACTATAAAGTGCTTCATCTTTAAATGAGAGTTTATTTTCATTATCTAAATTATTTCTAGTTGAATAATAGTAGCAGCCTAATCCCTTGTACAAGTATATTAGTTTATTCAATTTAGCAAATGTTCCATTTAAATACATTAGGGTAAAAAGAGAGGTAAAAGGATTTATGTTGTTTCTAGTTAAAGGAACATTTTATAGTGCACTTTAATTCATCCCTTTTAGCGATTCGTCTTTATTTCCGATCTCGCTTTGTGCCTAATGTATAAATCTGTTGGGATAAATTCAGACGGCTCCAAAAGGACTTAAGTTATGAGCGCACCACCCTGTGCAATATCTGGTAATGTCGGAAGTAAGGCCTAATTCAGACCTGATGGCGCTGCTGCGAATGATCAGGCTGGGCGATTATCGATAGGCTGCACATGTGTGACGTCAGCTCTGTCTCCGAACAGCCTGTTTCTATCGCAGCCGCTGAGTAAGTCCTGGTGAGCGGCTTGTAAATGTATATGCAGCTAATCGCAGGCCGTGCTAAGCAATTCGCAGGGGGCGGGATTTCACTCTGGCGGGGCAGCGTATACTCAATCGCAAGGCTCTGAAAATTAGCAGCTGTATGGTCAGGTCTGAACTAGGCCCTTTATGTGTGTGCATGTGTATTGTAAATTCAGCTTTTACTTTTTAGAATGAATAAAATATAAAATGAGAAAAAAAACACCCTAAGCTGGATAGACAATATGTGACCAGCGTGATATTGGGAGCGACAGGACATGTTTGGGTTGCCGGCATTGGCTGGGCTCTCGCTAACAATATCCTCCCTCGTCCTACATGTACAGATGATGATGGGAGGGGGGGTGGAGCCTGCACTGCGGGGGCAAAGGGTCTCTGCAGATACCATGTGGTCTGGCCATCTGGAATCTGCTGAAAAAGACCCCCCAAAAATAGCCTCTGTCCTGCTGGTCCTCTAGTGTCTGTCAGGGGAGAGCATACAACATTACCCAGAAGTGCAGGATTCTGGGAAACGCTGGCACACGGCGAGCACTAAACTCCTGGAAATTAGCACGTGACCTCTAACAACAAGCATGTAAGCCCCTGGCAACAAGCATGTAACCACCTGGCAACGAGTAAGAAATTCATGGCAATGAGCAAGAAACCCCTGGCAATGAGCATAGAAACCCATGGCAATGAGCATGTAACCCCCTGGCAATGAGCATTTTACCCCCTGGCATCGAGAAAGAAATTCATGGCAATGAGCAAGAAACCCCTGGCAATGAGCATAGAAACCCCTGGCAGCGAGCATGTAACCCCCTGGCAATGAGCATGTTACCCCATGGCAACAAGCAAGAAAGTCATGGCAATGAGCAAGAAACCCCTGGCAATGAGCAAAGAAACCCATAGCAATGAGCATGTTACCCACTGGCAATGTGCAAGAAATCCATGGCAATGAGCAAGAAACCCCTGGCAATGAACATGTAACTCCCTGGCAATGAGCATGTAACCCCCTGGCAATGAGCAAGAAACCCCTGGCAACGAGCAAGAAACCTCTGCCAATGAGCATGTAGATAAAAAATTATAATTAATGCATGGGGGGGGGATTTTTTAGGCACTGAATAGTAGGATTATTGGTGTGAGGTCAGGGCAGGTGTGATAGATATATTTAAGATGGACATCATGACACGTTGTAAGGTGTTAAATGTGATGAGGTAAAAAAAAAAAACTAAATTGAATGCGCCCCAAGATGAGTCATTTGTTATGTTGAAGTGATATTAGAATTGTTTAGACATCTTGTTATCTCCTGCGAGATAAGTAAGAGCTACTGCTAAACTCTGACACTTAAGGCCCATACACACTGGGCGACTTTGAGCAGAAAGTCACTCAAAACAGCAGGTTCAACAGTGGCTTTCAGCTCAAAGCCGCCCAGTGTGTATGGTCCGACGATGAGCGGTGAGCGCTGCTGTGCGCTCCCGCAACATCGTCGAGAAAGCCGTTCATCTGCTGGTTTCCCCACAGAGATGATTGTCATCATCGCTGCCCATACACATTGGGCATAGTCGCCCAGTGTGTATAGACCTTTAAGGGACGTACACCTGGGGAGATATTGCTGAGCATTCTGATGCTAGATTGGTCAGAACGCTCATCAAGATTGCTCAGCACACAACGGTGCACAGCGGTGTATCAGCGTTCTCCTGACCAGTGTTCTCCTGACCAGCGATGTAACTAGATTTTTCCAGCATGCAGGATCTTAATCACCTGGCGATAGTGACGTGTGGGGCCCCGCAGCGCTATCGCTAGGACCCCTTTACACAAAGCAATGTAATCTAGTGAGTTCTCTTAAGGCCCTCATACATTAGTCCGACTTGTCCTAGGGACAAGTCGGACCTGATTTCCCCGGCAGCTCCCCGGCAGCTCCCCGGGAGGGGGACACACGATTAGGCACATGATGTGCCAAGTTTTGCATATGAAAAATCACATGGATTTATCATATGAAGTCACGGGGGAGCTGCAGGAGGAGGGAGTCTTGAGACTGGATAGGCAGGGGGAGCTGTTGTGGAGAGCCGGGCAGGGGAGGAAGCTGTGCGGGGGACTGCAGCGGGCGGGGATGCCAGCTAATAGACAGCCGGGCGGAGGGAACAGGGGGAGGCAGCATAGGGAGCCGGGCAGGTGAGGAAGCTGTTGCCCTCTGACTCACAGTGCCAGCGGGAGCAGGGCGCCCGGCACAGGGCAGGAGAAGACGCTGGTGCCGGGCAGCGGTAGGAGGAGCAGGGCACTTGAAAAAAAAAAAAAGCCCATACAGATGAATAGGAAGCCATTGATTGGCTGAGACCTCTCTCAGCCAATCGCTGCTCCCGTCGGCACTATGAGTCTGAGGGCAACAGCTTCCTCACCTGCCCGGCTCCCTACGCCGCCTCCCCTTTTCTCTCTGCCCGGCTGTCTATTAGACGGCATCCCCTGCCAGCTGCAGTTCCCCGCACGGGTCCGGGGACAGGCTGTACATAAGATTTCGCAAAACTTATGTGCAGCCTGTCCGACCTCCTGACTCCGATCCGATGATGACGAGCATGTGCTGGGCTGGGGAGAGAGGCTGTGCTGCAGTGGCTCCCCACTGCCCGGCTACCTGTAAGGAGGGAGGGGGGGGCGGGACCCAGGTCCACCCAGCAAACCCGGACCCGTGTAAACAGTAAACTTTTTGATGGGTAAGAACCATTGGCAGCTTCAGGGGTGGGACTGTAGCACAGTTCAAAATTCAAATAGGGGAGCCACAACAACTGCTAATGAGTCCGTTTGAAATGGCAGTTAGTGGCAGTTTTTGAATTTTAAACAGCGGCAGCTCCTCCTCTGGAGCCTCCATTGGTAAGAACCAAGCTAGAATTTGTTTAGTTGATTATAATATGTCCTTTTTTATACCATTTGAAGACTCTATGGGTGAGATTTAATAGGTTGAGAGATTCAGAAAGTGAGAGATTTGGTAAGAAATCTCCAGGTTTTTATTAAAGCGGCAATCATTTACACTGCAAAACCCGTTTGATTTTGCAGTGTAAATGATTGCCGCTTTAAAAAACTGGAGATCTCTTACTAAATCTCTCACTTTCTGAATCTCTCATCCTATTAAATCTCACCCTGTGTATTTATCTCCTGTGGATCCATATTACCAATAAATGAAGACATTTATTGGTAACATAGTCCTGGTATTATCCCCTACACACAATTGTATATACACATGGACTGGTTGTTGGTCTAGTTGTAGTCCTGGCATACTATTTTCTAGTTAAATTTTCTATGAAATATTGCTACTGAAGATTACTAAGATGACCAATGGTAACGCAGAGTTATTCGATAGCGAACATCGGATCACGGAAGCTGGCAGAAGGTGCCGGTGTACTGCGGCATTAGCTTATAGCTGAACAATTTTGCAAAGCCAATTCTTTGCGCCTGCGCAATTCTGTAGTTCTTCAGGTAATAAAAAAGTTGCATATGTGCAAAACGCATTTGAGCCATTTTCAAGGGTCTCCATTTTATATTTGTCCTGGGCATCAGCCCTAGTTACACCTCTTAGTGCCGACAACTCTATTCATAGCAAGACAAAGCATTGTGTAAGTCAAAATTTATTTATAAACAGTTACACATATTCCGCAGCTCTTTACAAAGAATAATTGGACATTCACATCAGTCCCTGCCCCAGTGGAGCTTACAATCTATATTCCCTACCACATGTACACGCACACATAGAAACATTCTAGGGTTAAGTTTTTTGGGGCGCTAATTAGCCTACCAGTATATCTTTGGAGTGTGGGAAGAAACCCGAAGGAAACCCACGCAAGTACAGGGAGACTATACAAACTCAACACAGTTAGGGCCATGGTGGGAATAGAACCCATGACCTCAGCGCTGTGAAGCAGTAATGCTAACCATTACACCGTCCGTACTGCCCCATATATATAACACATGGTGGGGATAGAACCCATGACCTCAGCGCTGTGAAGCAGTAATGCTAACCATTACACCGTCCGTACTGCACCTTATATATAACACATGGTGGGGATAGAACCCATGACCTCAGTGCTGTGAGGCAGTAATGCTAACCATTACACCGTCCGTACTGCCCCGTATATATAACACATGGTGGGGATAGAACCCATGATCTCAGCGCTGTGAGGCAGTAATGCTAACCATTACACCATCCGTACTGCCCGTATATATAACACATGGTGGGGATAGAACCCATGACCTCAGCGCTGTGAGGCAGTAATGCTAACCATTACACCATCCGTACTGCCCCTTATATATAACACATGGTGGGGATAGAGCCCATGACCTCAGTGCTGTGAGGCAGTAATGTAACCATTACACCATCCGTACTGCCCAGTATATATAACACATGGTGGGGATAGAACCCATGACCTCAGTGCTGTGAGGCAGTAATGCTAACCATTACACCATCCGTACTGCCCCGTATATATAACACATGGTGGGGATAGAACCCATGACCTCAGTGCTGTGAGGCAGTAATATAACCATTACACCGTCCGTACTGCCCCGTATATATAACACATGGTGGGGATAGAACCCATGACCTCAGCGCTGTGAGGCAGTAATGTAACCATTACACCATCCGTACTGCCCTGTATATATAACACATGGTGGGGATAGAACCCATGACCTCAGCGCTGTGAGGCAGTAATGTAACCATTACACCATCCGTACTGCCCCGTATATATAACACATGGTGGGGATAGAACCCATGACCTCAGTGCTGTGAGCAGTGGTGTAGCTAGGTGCCACAGTGCGTGGAGCAAGGGCATGTCTCGCGCCCCCCCCCCCCCCCCCCACGCCCCCTCCCCCCAGATTTGTAGTAGTCTCTTGTGTGGCGAAAATGGGGCGTGGCTTAACATTATACCTCAACCCGTAATGCCCATTGCACATCTTGGCGAACTTTGTAATACCCATTACACATAAGGCCACACATGATGCCCATTACATACTATATAACAAACTGTGATGCCCATTACATACTATATAACACACCGTAATGCCCATTACATACTATATAACACCGTAATGCCCATTACATACTATATAACACACCGTAATGCCCATTACATACTATATAACACACCGTAATGCCCATTACATACTATATAACACACCGTAATGCCCATTACATACTATATAACACACCGTAATGCCCATTACATACTATATAACACCGTAATGCCCATTACATACTATATAACACACCGTAATGCCCATTACATACTATATAACACACCGTAATGCCCATTACATACTATATAACACAATGTAATGTCCAATACATACTATATAACACACAGTAATGCCCATTACATACTATATAACACACCGTAATGCCCATTACATACTATATAACAAACTGTAATGCCCATTACATACTATATAACAAACTGTAATGCCCATTACATACTATATAACAAACTGTAATGCCCATTACATACTATATAACAAACTGTAATGCCCATTACATACTATATAACAAACTGTAATGCCCATTACATACTATATAACACACCATAATGCCCATTACATACTATATAACACACCGTAATGCCCATTACATACTATATAACAAACCGTAATGCCCATTACATACTATATAACAAACCGTAATGCCCATTACATACTATATAACAAACCGTAATGCCCATTACATACTATATAACAAACTGTAATGCCCATTACATACTATATAACAAACTGTAATGCCCATTACATACTATATAACAAACTGTAATGCCCATTACATACTATATAACAAACTGTAATGCCCATTACATACTATATAACACACCATAATGCCCATTACATACTATATAACACACCGTAATGCCCATTACATACTATATAACAAACTGTAATGCCCATTACATACTATATAACAAACCGTAATGCCCATTACATACTATATAACAAACTGTAATGCCCATTACATACTATATAACAAACTGTAATGCCCATTACATACTATATAACACACCGTAATGCCCATTACATACTATATAACAAACTGTAATGCCCATTACATACTATATAACAAACTGTAATGCCCATTACATACTATATAACAAACCGTAATGCCCATTACATACTATATAACACACCGTAATGCCCATTACATACTATATAACACACCGTAATGCCCATTACATACTATATAACACACCGTAATGCCCATTACATACTATATAACACACCGTAATGCCCATTACATACTATATAACAAACTGTAATGCCCATTACACATTTGTCACATAAGTGCCACTTCCCTAGATGCTCATTGCTAGGAGCTTTCACTGCGCATGCACCGGCTAGGGATGCCGGTGCCAGGGATGCGGTGCCATGACGTGACATCATGGCGCCACATCCCTGGCACCCGCATCCCAAACCAGCGCATGCGCAGTGAGAGCGCTCGTCCAGGTTTTTGCTGAACTAAGGACTCCATATGCCCATACAGAGCACACTAATCAGGAATACCAAAGACACCAAGAAAGCCAACCTTCAGCTGTAGGATGGCCGCGAAAAGAGATGGCAGTGGCTAGCACAGCACCAAGTGCATACAGGAGGCTGACAGCAAGAAGAACACCCAGTAGCAGATTACTGCGCCAATTGTGTTCAGGAGATGGGGGACCTCGGGACTCCAAGAATAATATTATTCCAAAGGATTGGACAACCTGGCTACATATAGGGTTTCTAGCACATAATGGAGGGTGTCTGGCATGTTGCAAAGTCTAACCAGCAGTAAAGATTACCTTGTGCACAAGCAATGTCTTCCAGTGTGCAGTGTAATAAAGCAGTTCCCCAGATAATGCAGGAGACAGCCAGACAGGAAGAGCAGGGGTTCCCAGTGTGAGGACAGAGGCTGCATCATTACATTCACCCCACTAAGGATAGAGGTGATCTTGCTCCAGCTCAGCACTGTGTGTCCCATGCCCGAGAGGGAGAGAAAAAGATGCAGAGCCACTCACAGGGGCACAGGAGAAGAAGAGGCCGCAGCGCAGGCTGGAGGCTGCAGGAATCTGCGCCGACGGAGCCCTCCAAGATTGCGCCGCCGAGAGGCAGGGCAGAAGGAGAAACAGGCTGCACACCCCACCCGTCGCTCCACACCTCCCGCCGGCCAGGCCACGCCCCCCTCGCCGGGTTTTCATGGCGGTACAGGGGTACTGATGACGGGCACAGCGGGCGAGCAGGGCGGGGGAGCCGGCGGCAAAGTGCACGGCTCCGGCGCCAGGTGACATACCTGCGCCCGGAGCATGTGCTCCGCCGGCTCCGCCCTAGCTACGCCTCTGGCTGTGAGGCAGTAATATAACCATTACACCGTCCGTACTGCCCTGTATATATAACACATGGTGGGGATAGAACCCATGACCTCAGCACTGTGAGGCAGTAATGTAACCATTACACCGTCCGTACTGCCCTGTATATATAACACATGGTGGGGATAGAACCTATGACCTCAGCGCTGTGAGGCGGTAATGTAACCATTACACCATCCGTGCTGAATAGAGTATTTCTCTCATATCTTAGCTCATCCATCAGTAGAAAGGTTAGAAAGTACACGTTTACATATTACCAGGAATTGACCCTGCAATTGGAGATATCACTTATGTTTAACCCCCCAAGACACATTTGAGCTGTAATTGGTTTCTAATAACATAATTAGGAGGTTTCCGGTTACGGCAAAATCTAAAATGACTTCAACTATCTTATATTCCGGGAAGATTCTGTGCATTGACCATTATATTATAATTTTATGGTCAATCTTTACATAAAGCGGAAAATAATCTAAAATGATAATTGTTATTTCCAGCAATGGGAAACAGGTGACATTACGCATGAGCACATTTCCAGGTAGACGAGATAATTGGATATCATGCTGGATAAGACCGAGCCTTTCCGCAGTCTGTTTTTTAATATTCGAAAACCCCCATCACCCTTCCTTTCTGACTGTCAGGGTTTTATAGCTGAAATATAATATTATCCTGTGAATAAGAACAACTCCAGCCATTCTCAAAGATGTCGGCCATCTCCGAAAAACAGATCCACACCAGGGACCTTAATCAAATGTGGTTGCAGGTGAGTTTTATGAAACAAAAGTACCAATTATCCCTGGAGTGGGCAAACTACGGCCCACAACCCAATCTTGAATGGCCCGCGGTGCCGCTGAGGACATGTTTTGCACTCCACACAGGGGCAGCTGGCCGGAATTTCCTCAGTGGTGCCGCATAACCCGACTCCCCGCTGCTCTGACTCAATTGAGTGACAGCAGAGCGATGGCTCTGTGTGCTAGTAAGATGCCGGAGGCTCAGTGATTGGCTGAGCCACAGGCTGTGCAGAACTGCAGGAGGCGGGATCCCGGGCAGTGTGTGCCGTGTGCAGGGCCAGATTATAATGGAGGCACAAGGGGTCAGTGCCCCTGGGCCCCCCCTTATAGCTAGGGGCCCCCTGTGGTTGGCATGTATTTTTCAAAAAATATATATATATATTGTTTTAGCTAAAGGTTTTGTGCATGGGAGTGGGGTAGTGCTGCAGCTTCACCTATCTGCCAATGTGACAATGAATGATGGTACTGAACATCGGGAGCCAAGGCACACTGACTGCACAAGTGTGCTGTGCATTACTGGGAGTTTACTAAGTCCCATGACACTTTGCACCAGAGGGCAGAGGCTGAGAGGTTTGTGCTGAGCTCTGATTGGTGGAGCTCATTACATGCTTCTCAGGCCCATGGAGAACAGCAGCAGCAGCTTAGTCATGGGAGGGTTTTTAATCAGAGGCAGCACTAGGACTGTGAGGTCTCCTACAGAGTAAAGTGTAGAGGGACAAACACAGGCTTTTCATGTGGTGTGTGTGTGTGTGTGTGTATAGATACAGAAGTACCAACACACTCGCCATTCCTAAGAATGGGGTGCAAACAGCACCCACTTCCCAGGATGGGGTGCATTGGCCTGTAACCACACACTCTAGTAAATACAAAACACAGGGGGCCCAGCACTCACTACTACAAACTAACTCACCTTAACATTCAAATAATCAATTCAATAAATGATGGGGTTTTAGTTCATGAATTGATCAATGCATTTAAGCTTGCAGCCCATCGCCAAGGGACCCCATTTCACTGCAAGTCCTACACTAACAACTGATTTTCATGGGAACCTGGCAACTGTTTGCACATCATAGCTAAAATGAACATGTGTTATTTTCCTGGGTTAAAGCTATATATAAAATCTCCCCTGCAGTTACCGATTGACCAAGTTTATTCTGCCTTTACTCTGTGTATTGACAGTGTAATATTCTCCCATGCAGTTTGCGGCCAGTAATGACAAGTGCAAGGGGGCCCCCCTGTCTAAAGTACCCCGGGCCCCCCGAAGGCTTAATCTGGCACTGGCCGTGTGGATGGAGGCTGCTTGGATGAGAGACAGGCTGTGCAGGGCTGCAGGATGCGAGATCCCGGGCAGTGTGTGCCATGTGGATAGAGGTTGCTTGGAGGAGAGACAGGCTGTGCAGGGCTGCAGGATGCGAGATCCCGGGCAGTGTGTGCCACGTGGATAGAGGCTGCAGGATGCGGGATTCCAGGCAGCGTGTGCCGTGTGGATAGAGGCTGCTTGGAGGAGAGACAGGCTGTGCAGGGCTGCAGGAGGCAGGATCCCAGGCAGCGTGCAGGAGGAGGGATCCCGGCAGTGTGTGCTGTGTGGATGGAGGCTGCTTGGAGGAGAGACAGGCTGTGCAGGGCAGCCGAGCGATGGCTCAGCTGTCCTGTAGTGTGCTAGTGAGATGCTGGAGGCTCAGTGATTGGCTGAGCCACAGGCTGTGCAGAGCTGCAGGAGCAGGGTCCCAGCAGTGTGTGCCGTGTGGATGGAGGCTGCTTGGATGAGAGACAGGCTGTGCAGGGCTGCAGAAGGCGGGATCCCGGGCAGCGTGTGCCGCATGGATGGAGGCTGCTTGGAAGAGAGACAGGCTGTGCAGGGCTGCAGGACACAGGATCCCAGCAGTGTGTGCCGTGTGGATGGAGGCTGCTTGGAGGAGAGACAGGCTGTGCAGGGCTGCAGGAGGCAGGATCCCAGGCAGCGTGCAGGAGGAGGGATCCCGGCAGTGTGTGCCGTGTGGATGGGGGCTGCTTGGAGGAGAGACAGGCTGTGCAGGGCTGCAGGAGGCAGGATCCCAGGCAGCGTGCAGGAGGAGGGATCCCGGCAGTGTGTGCCGTGTGGATGGGGGCTGCTTGGAGGAGAGACAGGCTGTGCAGGGCAGCCGAGCGATGGCTCAGCTGTCCTGTAGTGTGCTAGTGAGATGCCGGAGGCTCAGTGATTGGCTGAGCCACAGGCTGTGCAGAGCTGCAGGAGCAGGGTCCCAGCAGTGTGTGCCGTGTGGATGGAGGCTGCTTGGATGAGAGACAGGCTGTGCAGGGCTGCAGAAGGCGTGATCCCGGGCAGGGTGTGCTGCTTGGATGGAGGCTGCTGGGAGGAGAGACAGGCTGTGCAGGGATGCAGGAGGCGGGATCCCAGCAGCGTGTGCCGCGTGGATGGAGGCTGCTGGGAGGAGAGACAGGCTGTGCAGGGATGCAGGAGGCGGGATCCCAGCAGTGTGTGCCGTGTGGATGGAGGCTGCTGGGAGGAGAGACAGGCTGTGCAGGGATGCAGAAGGCAGGATCCCGGCAGCGTGTGCCGCGTGGATGGAGGCTGCTGGGAGGAGAGACAGGAGAGACAGAGAGAGTCTCTGCTCTCCTCTTGTCTCTGTGCTATGGGATGGCTGCTCCCTACATAACAAGTAAGATAAAAATCATCCAAGTGACCTCCATGCGTTCGTAAGCCGATGTGTACGTGATAAAGTTACTGGTAAGTAGCAAAACGCGTCAGTGGTTATTGGCCTCCACCCTCCAGGCCCATCACTAACCACCAGCAATTGGATCACCACCCTGAAGTTCACCACCCTGTGCCTTCCAGCATCTTGGCACTACACCTTTATATCTCCGCAAACTAGAGAGGATCCGGTATCTCTTGTACGTATTGGGACACCGCTCCTGATTCCTTCCTCCAGCGGTAGTAAATACCGGTACCGTGATCACTAGAGAGGACGCATACCAACGGATTGATTGGGACGAACTTCAAGGTTCCTTTCTCCAGCGGTAGCTTTTTCATATGGTAAAGTGCACTTACCTATCGAAGTTGATAATCTTCCAGTATCCTGCACATACAAGGTGACTACACAATAGCTACCTTTCAGCTGCTACATTTGTTTGTATTACTGTGATTTGCTGTTTTATTGTACAGGAGGGCTATTGTAAATAGAAGTGTCATTTGTCAAGTTGTATGTGCTTTTGATGATGACAATAAATTATATTCATATATGGAGGTAGAAGATCTCTACTTTCATAAACCTCGCTGTTGGCTTGAACACCATTTCCTTGCCAATAAGGTGTTTTCTTCCATTCCTGTTTGCCATGAGGAAGGCTTGCTGGATAATCATGGTCAGACCATGACTTCCTAACAAGTTTAGAAGTGGTACATAATATTGTTTTAAAGCCTTAGGATTTCTAAGCCAAAAACATTGCTCAGCATCTGCCAATCAAACACGCTCACATCAAAGCAGCTGTTGTAGAATTTTTTTTTTTTTATTTATTTGCGGCTCCTTGATCTTTAAGACTGAACCAAAGCAGCCATTGCAGCCTCTGATTGACAGGAGTGGCGACTCCCTGCTAAAGCCGCCCTCTGACTCCCTAAAATAGGGAGGATAATACTGGAATGGTTGTAAATTGCATGGAAAATACAAACATTGTACAGTATGGCATAAAACATTAGTCCCCACTGAAAATTGAACGGAACCTAACAAAAGAGTGGCTATCCAATACAATCAGAATCAGAATCAGCCGATAACACAAACACGGGACTGTGGCAACATGGGAATTTGGAAGTAGGAATCAAACATAAAATAAAATACATAATAAACCAACAACAAACTATTTAAGACTAAATAAAATATAATTGTGGTAAAAATGTTTTTGTTATAGGAGCCAAATAACCTACCAGTATATTTTTGGAATGTGGGAGGAAACCCACGCAAGTACGGGGAGAATTTACAAATTCCGTACAGTTATGACCATGGTGGGGATAGAACCCATGACCTTAGCGCAGTAATGCTAACCATTACACCGTCCGTACTGCCCGTATATATAACACATGGTGGGGATAGAACCCATGACCTCAGCGCTGTGAGGCAGTAATGCTAACCATTACATCATCCGTACTGCCCCGTATATATAACACATGGTGGGAATAGAACCCATGACCTCAGTGCTGTGAGACAGTAATGCTAACCATTACACCATCCGTACTGCCCTGTATATATAACACATGGTGGGGATAGGACCCATGACCTCAGTGCTGTGAGGCAGTAATGCGAACCATTACACCATCCGTACTGCCCCATATATATAACACATTGTGGGAATAGAACCCATGACCTCAGTGCTGTGAGGCAGTAATGCAAACCATTACAACATTCATACTGCCCTGTATATATAACACATGGGGAGAATAGAACCCATGACCTCAGTGCTGTGAGGCAGTAATGCTAACCATTACACCATCCGTACTGCCCCGTATATATAACACATGGTGGGGATAGAACCCATGACCTCAGTGCTGTGAGGCAGTAATGCTAACAATTACACCATCCGTACTGCCCTGTATATATAACACATGGTGGGAATAGAACCCATGACCTCAGTACTGTGAGGCAGTAATGTAACCATTACACCATCAGTACTGCCCTGTATATATAACACTTGGTGGGGATAGGACCCATGACCTCAGTGCTGTGAGGCAGTAATGCTATAACCATTACACCGTCCGTACTGCCCTGTATATATAACACTTGGTGGGGATAGGACCCATGACCTCAGTGCTGTGAGGCAGTAATGCTATAACCATTACACCATCCGTACTGCCCTGTATATATAACACATGGTGAAAATAGAACCCATGACCTCAGCGCTGTGAGGCAATAATGCTAACCATTACACCATCCGTGCTGCCCCGTATATATAACACATGGTGGGGATAGAACCATGACCTCAGTACTGTAAGGCAGTAATGTAACCATTACACCATCCGTACTGCCCAGTATATATAACACATGGTGGGGATAGAACCCATGACCTCAATGCTGTCAAGCAGTAATGCTAACCATTACACCATCCATGCTGCCCCAGCCATTGATGGGTTACACTGATCAGCCCATGAGATAAGTGTAGGGGCGCAGAACCTCACCTTGCATTGCTAATATTCTATGGGACTGATTCAGACCCATTCGGATGGGGCCGAATGTGGCCCTGTTTTCGGTGGTAGGGTCTTTAGGTTTTGCTTTTTTTGACAAATTGAGAGAAGTGGGCTCATATCAGCAGGGTGCCTAGAGCCCCCATGGAGTTTTAATCTCTCACTGAATGCAATGCAATGTTTATCAATGGACATCAAATGGATTGGTCTTTCCAAAGATAAGCTGCTTCAGTGTCCCATTGATAGGTTGTAGGGGAGGGCTAATGGTGGTCATACACTTATAAATTATGGCCCTTTTTCACATGACATCGACCCTTTGGGCCAGGGATGGACTGGCATTTGTGCTCGCACTCGTTGAAGTCATGCACGTGCACAAACCGTGCTTGAGCACGCACACGCCAGGCATGCGTGTGCCGCTGCTTCCGGCATGCAGGAGTGAGGCATAGCCGCATGTGATGCCCCCATCTCTCTTGGACTTGAATGGTGCACAGATAGAGCCTCTGGACCCAACGCGAGTCCAGTGGCTTTCTCTGTGCACCAATCGGGAGCTGGTGCTTCCACCCTGATTGGACAAATCGGCCCACATGAACATCTGCCCCTCTGGCATTTGCCTGAAGTGTCAGATGGCCGGTCCAGCCCAGTGTCGGGCTGATAAATTTTGTGGAGGTATAACGTATGTGTTTTACCTCCAGATCCGATCCACGGTCCCTGGGATCTCCATGGCCACCACATGGATTTGTGGGATCCTGTGGTATCAATACAATGGCATCACATACAATACATAGTTTGCAAAAGGAGCACACACGATGTATCATATGCGGTCTAGATGCTGGGAAACCTTTTGGTTACCCGGAGGCCAGTAGCCAAGGAATTGCAGGCAAACAGCGGTGGTTTCCAAATTGTGTGCTGTGGCACCCTGGGGTGCACTGGAGCACTTGCAGGGGTGCCCTGTATTGGTGGTCCATGACCAATTCAAATTATTTATGGCCAATGTTATAGGCAAATAGTGGACTAACAGAAGTGTATCCTGTCTATTACCACATAACTTAACTTTTTATTATTATCTGACTTTCTCAATGAGAAACTTTTGGTTTAAGGGTTCCGTGAAAATAATTCTGATTCTAATTCTCAAAAGAGTTTGGGAACCGCTGACAGAGTATTGAGGGCATAAGATGTTAACTCAGAAAGCCATTCATAATTTCATATATGCGTACCCACACCTGACAAATTATTGACTTGGATCATTAATACCCCTTCCAGACAAAATCCCGGGATTTTTCACATGCACGCGCATAATCCCTGAACTAGCGTATGTCTGATTGGCTCTACCTGGGATTTTATGCAACTAAAATCCCGGGTCCTGCACACCTGCAATGGATCTGGAATTTAAAAAAAAACCTGCATTTAACCAGGTTTAAAATCCTGGGTAGTATGTCTGAAAGGGGCATTAATTGCTCTGGCTTTAGCAGTAATATATTACGTACACAGCAGACTTTTAGTTTCTTTACTTGTATATATAATGGTGGGCCCACCTGTTGTGAACTTTGGTCTCCTCAGAATCATTTGTGTACACACACACACACACACACACACACACACACACACACACACACACACACACACACACACACACACACACACACACACACACACACACACACACACACACACACACACACACACACACATTTCATGGATGTTTTTGTGACTGGGGCAGTGTTGGGTTCAGCTCTGCTGTCTTGAAGATCTGTGAGAAGCTGCAGGTTTTGTTTTGTTTACTTGACCGAAGGCTTCTTGGACACAAAACCCAGAGGATCACCTTACACCCCTCTCTAGCCCCAGAGCTGAAAGTACTTTGCTATAACCATACTCTGTCCTTTATCTGCACAGATTATTTAGGATAAGGTGGTGTGTGTTCATTAACCCTGGGCTATCAGCGGTTTGTAAATAGAACCAAATTCCAGATCCTTTTGTTCTGGACAACAATAATGGGTAAATCTTTTATGATAACAAATGTTGCAGATTTCCTTCAAATACAAATAAATAATCACATTGGAAAACATCTAATGATCAATGACTGGAATGAGAAGCAAAATAAATAATGACACATACAATCAAATCTGACAAAACAAATCAATAAAAATAAATTTACATTTTTCCAATTGGTTCAATTGGAATTTTTTTTTCTTGCAAACATTCAAATTCATTCATTATGAAATGTCGACGTTTCAAAACAGTTATTTCAATATGTACCGTGATTGGTCAGTAGTAAATGTGTAAAAGGTGGTCTTTCCATACGTACTAAAGCTGCTTACCTATTTATTCTGTGCATTAAACATAAATAAAAAAACTCCACAATAAAAATAAAATAAAATTCACAGCATTTTCTACCTAGACTTCAGACACTAAATGGTAAATTTATTAAAGCTTCTGAAAATGAAAATAGGTGATATTGCCCATGTCAACCAAACATAATCTATAGTTTTCTAGAAATGATAAACAGAATTTGAATGGTTGCTATGGGTTACATCACCTCTTTAAAGTTGTAGGAGCTTATTCAATTCCAGCCGTTATTGCCGCCAGGATAAATAGCAGCCGTCGCCTTTTCAATGCTGTTGTTTCTGACTTGCTTTGAAAGCAGATTCCAACAAAACCGAAAAAAATTGAAAACCAGTCAGATCTGTTTTGCCGGAAATGGTCGCAGATTGTCGATTTTTCAGCTGTTTTTCCCACTTTCCGACAGTCGACAGTCAAAACATTGAATTCCAACTGTTGAGGTCTTGTTGAGCAGGATAAAAGCGGCCTGGGATCATCCTGATAGTTGGAATCCTAAATTGAATACCCCACTTAGAAAATGTACCCGATTGTTTATTGGTATGTTTTGCATTATTGTGTTTTATTTTCAGATAATTCCCAAATCCTTTATAATTAGTTGAAACAAAAACAAACACATAAAAACTTTTATCTCAGTCTTTGTAAAGTAATCTAAAGGCTGTAAAACAATAACATTTATAAAACCCCAAGTTTGGTATCAGTCCTGTCTCCTAATGGGCCCCACACACACTGGGCGACTTGCAGGCATTTTCTGAGAGATTTTATTAAATCACTCAGAAAATGCCTGAAAACGCATGTAAATAGCTGTGCTTAGCCCACACAGCGATTTACATGCGCGGGCCCGCCGTTCTGAATCTTGGGCAGTAAATTCAGTGCAGTTGCTCAGAAGCTCCTGCACATCTTCCGCATGTGTGGCGCGGGGATGAACAGGGCCTTCTGAGCGACTGAAGATGCTACAGAACGCTGAAATGAAGCACCGCCCAGGAGCCCCGCCGATGCCTACCTGAAGTCCCATTGATGCTGACTCCTGGTCCGCTGCGCCCCCCTCTTCACTTGGTGGAAGCTGCGGGAGTGAGAGAGGATGCGACGCTGGACTCCGGACTGGGTAAGTATTTCTTTTTTACCCACTGTGCCACCAACAATTTTGTTTGTGGAGCAGGGTGTGGGGGGGGGGGGGGGGAGACTGGGGCTGGCCACTAGTAACCAATGGTTGAACTTTTTCTTTTTTTGGGGGGGGGGGGGGGGGGAGGGCACTAGCCACCAATGTTTAGTTGGTTGGGGGGAGGTGGGCACACTATGTCACCAATGTTTATTTATTTGGGGTGAGGGTTGGCACTATGCCACCAATGTTTAGTTGGTTTGGGGAGGGGGGCACACTATGCCACCAATGTTTATTTGTTTGGGGTGAGGGGTGGCACTATGCAACCAATGTTTAGTTGGTTGGGGGGAGGTGGGCACACTATGTCACCAATGTTTATTTATTTGGGGTGAGGGGTGGCACTATGCCACCAATGTTTATTTGTTTGGGGTGAGGGGGGCACTATGCCACCAATGTTTATTTATAAGGCCTGGAGGGGGAGGACCCGTTTGTTGGGTTGGTCCCCACTCCCCCAGGGACCTGGCCCAGGCTGACCAGCCAAAGAGGTAATAAGTGTTCCCCAGCTGTGGCATTACCCTGGTGGCTGTTTGAGCCCGATGCTGGTTTACAAAATACGGGGGACCCCTACTCCTTTGTCCCCCGTATTTTGGAAACCAGGACCGGCCCAAGAGCCCGGTGCTGGTTTTTTGAATATAGGGTACCTTTTATTTATTTTTTCCCCTGGTATTTGAGAAACTCAGAGAGCCCGGGGCTGGTCACGCTCCTGATCCCCGCGACATTTTTTTACATTATTATTATTTTTTTTAATTATAGACAAATTTTAAGACATAGTCGGATGCCAGCTGCCCGCCCATATCCCTGCTTACATACTGAAAAATGTCCGAGTGGTCTGGAGCACTCGGTGCTGCCTGACCGCTCGGTCCATCATTCGATGGTCGGCGACCATCAGAGGATGGGGGAGGTTCCCACAGATGGGGGAGTTGTTCACATGAAACATACACTTGCGGTCCATACGCTCGGTGTCTTACCATATTAGGACGGTGTGAGCGATTCGTATGGTAGGCGGGGCTAAGTACACTCGGTGGCCGTCCGAAATACGCATCCATCCGAATCAACTAGAATAAGGTCCTGGTGACATCATCAGCGACTGCATGTTCTGGGAGTATCCGGGTGACATCATCAGTGACTGCATGTTCGGGGAATGTCCAGGTGACATCATCAGTGACTCCATGTTCGGGGAGTGTCCTGGTGACATCATCATCGACTGCAGGTTCTGGGAGTATCCGGGTGACACTATCAGTGACTGCATGTTCGGGGAGTATCCGGGTGACATCATCAG
Source organism: Crinia signifera (assembly GCF_055691185.1). NCBI lineage: Eukaryota > Metazoa > Chordata > Amphibia > Anura > Myobatrachidae > Crinia > Crinia signifera. Next base: position 110,008,430 of record NC_139227.1, read on the forward strand.
CGACTGCATGTTCGAGGAGTGTCCGGGCGACATCACCAGTGACTGCATGTTCGGGGAGTATCCGGGCGACATCTCCAGTGACTGCATGTTCTGGGAGTATCCGGGTGACATCCCCAGTGACTGTAGGTTCTGGGAGTGTCCGGGTGACATCAACAGTGACTGCATGTTCTGGGAGTATCCGGGTGACATCATCAGCGACTGCAGGTTCTGGGAGTATCCGGGTGACATCATCAGCGACTGCATGTTCGGGGAGTGTCCTGGTGACATCATCAGTGACTGCATGTTCTGGGAGTATCCGGGTGACATCATCAGTGACTGCATGTTCTGGGAGTATCCGGGTGACATCATCAGCGACTGCATGTTTGGGGAGTGTCCTGGTGACATCATCAGTGACTGCATGTTCAGGGAGTGTCCTGGTGACATCATCAGTGACTGCATGTTCTGGGAGTGTCCTGGTGACATCATCAGTGACTGTAGGTTCGGGGAGTGTCCGGGTGACATCATCAGCGACTGCAGGTTCTGGGAGTGTCCGGGTAACATCATCAGCGACTGCATGTTCGGGGAGTGTCCAGGTAACATCATCAGTGACTGCATGTTCGGGGAGTGTCCAGGTAACATCATCAGTGACTGCATGTTCGTGAGTATACAAGTGACATCATCAGCGACTGCATGTTCTGGGAGTATCCGGGTGACATCATCAGCGACTGCAGGTTCTGGGAGTATCCGGGTGACATCACCAGGGACTGCATGTTCTGGGAGTGTCCGGGTGACATCATCAGCGACTGCATGGTCTGGGAGTATCCGGGTGACATCATCAGCGACTACATGTTCGGGGAGTATGCGGGTGACATCTTCAGCAACTGCATGCTCGGGGAGTATCCGGGTGACATCATCAGCGACTGCATGTTCGGGGAGTGTCTGGGTGACATCATCAGTGACTGCATGTTTGGGGAGTGTCCGGGTGACATCATCAGCGACTGCAGGTTCTGGGAGTATCCGGGTGACATCATCAGCGACTGCATGTTCGGGGAGTGTCCGGATGACATCATCAGTGACTGCATGTTCTGGGAGTATCCGGGTGACATCATCAGCGACTGCATGTTCCGGGAGTGTCCAGGTAACATCATCAGCGACTGCATGTTCGGGGAGTGTCCGGGTGACATCATCAGCGACTGCATGTTTGGGGAGTGTCTGGGTGACATCCTCAGCGTCTGCAGGTTCGGGGAGTGTCCAGGTGACATCATCAGCGACTGCAGGTTCTGGGAGTGTCCGGGTGACATCATCAGCGACTGCATGTTCGGGGAGTGTCCGGGTGACATCATCAGCGACTGCATGTTCGGGGAGTGTCCGGGTGACATCATCAGCGACTGCATGTTCGGGGAGTGTCCGGGTGACATCATCAGCGACTGCAGGTTCTGGGAGTGTCCAGGTAACATCATCAGTGACTGCATGTTCGGGGAGTATCCGGGTGACATCATCAGCGTCTGCAGGTTCGGGGAGTGTCCAGGTAACATCATCAGTGACTGCATGTTCGGGGAGTGTCCAGGTAACATCATCAGTGACTGCATGTTCGGGGAATGTCCAGGTAACATCATCAGTGACTGCATGTTCGGGGAATGTCTATATATCGTTCAGTGTTTTAGCGCTAGATCGTTGGTGCAGCCGCATTGCGTTATCGCTCGGTGACGCATATCATATAGCGTATATAAAATTGAGGGACTATGTCGTACATACAGCATATTTAGAATCAATATCGCAGCACAGGCTTTGCAGTCCACCTATGGGTATGGGTCATTAGATTGACCCAATTTATGTCGACATTTATTGGGCCGACCATTAAAGGTCGACAGGCCTTAGGTAGACACCTGAAATATGTTGACATGGCTAAGGCTGACGGGTTTGGAAGGTTGACAATGGCAAGGTTAATAGTCAAAAGTTTGACATTAGCTTTTCACGTTTTTTTTGTCCCGAATGTAGACATAGTCGACATGGACACTGTCAAAGTGGACCGCGCCGACTCGTTATGCTTCACGCATGATGCCTTGCTTCGCTCTGGAATTCTATTCTCCTTCCACACCTTAGTGAATCATAGTACATGAAATACCACCTGTCGGCACATGTCGGCTCACAAAAAAAATTGTAAAAACTCATTTCAACCGTGCCATTGTTGACCTAATGCTTGGGTCGACCTTCTAACCCTTCAGTGGTCCACCCAATGCATGTCGACCTTAATAGGATTTTTAAACTACACATCCCAGCATGCCCTGCAACAGTTTTGCAATTTGGCAATGCTAAAACTGTTGCAGGGCGTGCTGGGATGTGTAGTTCAACAACAGCTGGAGGGCAAAGGTTCCCCATCCCTGTTCTAGAAGATAATAGATACAATCTGATTGGTTGCTGTGGGCAACATACCATATTCAATAGAACTTCCATCTTATTAAATGTACCCCTATGATTGAGCAGAATAGTGACCACCGGATAATGGCCCTTATTCAGATCTGATCGCAGTACAAATTTGTTTGGAAAATGGGCAAAACCATGTGCATTGCAGGGGGGCAGATGTAACATGTGCAGAAAGAGTTAGATTTGGGTGAGTTATTTTGTGTCTGTGCAGGGTAAATACCGGCTGCATTTTTTTTACACTGCAATTTAGGGTACTTGTGTAATATCTGGGCGCCTGATTTTTCATTGTATTGCATTGCATCACATTGCATTGCATTGCATGCAATATAGTGGCATACAATTCATGCAATGCGATTTTTCATTGTAAAGACCAGATTTTTAATTGTATAGTCACCCATGGGTGATTTCATACCCCCACTATCCAACTACGCATGGAGTTGATTTTGTATAGCGTGGCGAGCGCAGAATACATGTAAAGTAATCCGCGTAGTTGGATAGTGGGGATATGAAATCACCCATGGTTGACTATACAATAAAAAATCGGGTCTTTACAATGAAAAATTGCATTACATTGCATTGCATGCCTTAAGTAGTGGCATGCAATGAAAAAATCGGGAGCCCAGATAATACACAAGTACCCAATTTAGATTTCAGCTTCAACACACCCCACCCAAATCTAACTCTCTCTGCACATGTTACATCTGCCCCACCTGCAGTGCACATGGTTTTGCCCATTTTCAAAACAAATTTGTACTGAGCTCAGATCTGTATGGACCATCCGACGCCCCTGAGCAGTCGTGTAACAATAGCCCCAACAGCAGGGCAGAGCAGAGCATCAATAGCCCCACAAACCCCGCGGGGAGGCGCTGAGTAGGTGTGGGGGTACTTGTGGATTATCACGGCTCCCATCGCATGCCATTGCATGCCATATGTAGTGGCATGCGATTGGATACGATTTTTGCAGTTTTTAGGCATTTTTTGCAAAAATCGCATGCAATCGCATCGCATGCGATTTGATCGCATGCGATTTGATCGCATGCGATTTTTAACAGAAATGCATCCAAATGCATTGAAATTTGTATCAAACATGTTCAATGGCTCCCAAATGTCATTTTTCAGGCTGTACCACCCCCACTATCAACGCAAACCCGAAGCGTGGCGAGCGCAGCGAGCCCGCGAGGGGCGGCGGTATGCATCCTACGACCTTTTTATACCCCCACTATCCACGTCGGCGTGGAGTTGAGAATAGAAAGTGTGGCGAGCGCAGCGAGGCAAGCGCAGCGAGCCCCGCGAGGGGACGCGGATACCTGTAAAGGTATCCGTGTCGGCTCGCTGCGCTCGCCACACTTTCTATTCTCAACTCCACGCCGACGTGGATAGTGGGGGTATGAAAAGGTCGTAGGACGCGTACCGCCGCCCCTCGCTGGCTCGCTGCGCTCACCACGCTTCGGGTTTGCGTTGATAGTGGGGGTGGTACAGCCTGAAAAATGACATTTGGGGGCCATTGAACATGTTTGATACAAATTTCAATGCATTTGGACGCATTTCTGTTAACGATCGCATGCGATTTTTTGCTATACGATGCACATCGTGGGAGCTGCAATTGTCCACAAGTACCGGTGTGGGTGCCGGGGGTCTGCGGGGCTATTGATGCTCTGCTCTGCCCTGCTATTGGGGCTATTGTTACGCCACTGCTCAGGGGGGCCGGATGGTCCATACATTGCTGAGATACAATGAATGGGAAACCTTCGGACCAGTGGGCATCCTTCCAGGGCACAAGAGATTAGCTAGAGGGAATCTCCAAATACATGTACCAGAACAAACGCCATGATATATACGAAACCTCAAAGTGCAAACTGAGGACCTATAATCTGGTTGACACAAAGATGCAAAATTCACTCGTCGATTTCTGCGGGGACAAACTCATTCAATGGCCGCCGACCGTCGAATGATTTTGCAGGTACTCGCAGATGTAAGACCTCTCTGGTGTCTTACATCTGCAGGCGCCCTGCACGGGAAGTGTGCGAGCTGCTACAAACCCGATCCCGCGTCACTGGCGCATTTACACGGGAACACCCATGAAACGCTGGGCGTTCCCATGGGTGCAGCTGCACATGCGCAGTCACGAAACATTGCTACCCTGTATGAATGCGCAAGGGAACAAATGGACTAGTACAATGATGGCTAACCTTGATACTCCACCTGTGGTTGAACTACACATCCCAGCATGCCCTGCATCAGAAATAGCATAGCCAAATAGTGAAACTGTAGCAGGGCATGTTGGGATGTGTAGTTCAACAACAGCTGGAGTGTCAAGGTTAGCCATCACTGGACTAGTATAAGGCCCTGAATCACTAGCTGATGTAATCTCTACCCGTTCCCAGATGTAAGTGGTTCTGTAGGACTGTGAAACGCGTTAGTAATGGAATCGGTCATTCTTACACCAGGGCATCGGTTTGCTCTTTGGAATGGTGATCCTATTTGCCCAATACTCTCTGTCCTGGCTTATTATTTACCTTAAGTGCCCTTGGATAGTATCTAAGTCTAGCCGTGTGCCAGCTGTTTGTTTGGAGTGATATCTATCCCCAATTAAACTGAACACACCGTCAATAATCGGCCGGTTTCACCTATCGTCATCATTTATTTATGGAACATTTACATAAAACACCAATCTATTTTCTTGTGATACTCAGAGAGATCTAAGGCTCCTCACTGATTTATAATACTGATAAAACTTTCCATTGGCAGTTGGATATATTGCAATTATTCAGAGTTTTACTCCTCTGCCCAACCCACGGCTGGGAATTCATGTTATTTGTATTATACAACTTGTCTGTGTTTCCAGTCCCGGGACATGTTATTTAATGTGTTTCAGTAAATTATTCAACTATTAGTTTGCATTACAGTGATCTAGCTAATTGTTGTTCTATATCCCAGCTGTTGACTCCAAATGCTGGCACACACATATATAGGGGTGTATTCAATGCTTTCTGCGAGCTGTGACAGTGAGCATTGCTGCCTGATCACTGTCACAGCTCGCAGGGTCAGTATTCAACTGACCCCGCTGCACACGCCGTTTCCCCCTTGCTGGGTTTTTGGAGCGAGGGGGAAACTGTGTATGCAGCCACTAAAATAACGAGGCTCACAGCTAAATGCAGCGAGCTCCTGCATTAGCCACGAGAGCCTCGCTGTTTAGGGGAATCCTTGCTGTCCTCTGACAGTGAGGATTTCCCCGGCGTTTGAATAGGGTAAGCGGCCGGCGCAGGGGTTAAACAGCAAGATCGTTTGTTTTCAGCAATCGCTGCCGTTTAACCCCCTCGCCAACCACATTGAATTCACCCCTAAGTATTGTGTAAAAGTTTTAGGCAGGTGTGTGAAAAAATGCTGCAAAGTAAGGGTTATTTCACACGCTCCGGCTCCTGCTGGGCAGCGAATCCCCGCACGGCCAAGAAGCCGTGCCGCACTCAGAAGTTTTCAGTGGTGGGGATGGCCACAACCCAGCAGCTGTCCCTTCCAGTGGTGGGATCCGGCTGTAACCGGGCCGTGGCCGTCCCGTGTGAATGGACACAATCGTGTCCATTATTAACTACTGTGTGCGGCACGGATGTTGGCCGTGCAGGGTTTCGCCGCCCAGCAGGAGCCGGAGTGTTAAATAGACCTAACAATGCATTAAAAAAATTACAAGTGTTAATAGTTTGTTTTTGACACGATATATATTCAACAATACAATGAGCTCTTTAAGAAAGTCACAAGCCTAGCTAAAATGGCTTCCTAAACAGGTCTAATATGAGCTGAGCCGGAGGGCGCACTTAGGTCCCGGTTACACATCCCCTCGCATGCCGCTGAATGGGAGAGAAATCGTTCCATGATCGCTGATTTCTGCAGCCTTCGGTCTGAAAAGTAAGTCGCTGATGGCCGCTGATCTCGTAATTCAGTGTGGACGCTGACATCATGTATCAGCTGCTTGCCCCAATCAGGCATTGACAGGCCTGTTTACCCATAAACTCTGGGGGTTCCTCTGCTCCATCCTCCTGCCCTCCCCTAACAGTGCAAAATGCCTTGGTGAGTGCGATACTCGTTGAAGGCGTTCGCACAGGAGGTTTGAGCATGCGCTGAACCCCAACATCGGAAATGGGGCAGAATTCAACCTCATCTGAATGGGTCTGAATTAGGCCCTTAGAGTTGTCCACATACATCATGTGCTACAAGTAGCGCTATACATAAGGCGTAAGCCTCTGCGTGCAACTTCTTCCATTACATTGTGTCTTATTCTCAAATTGATGTTAATAGGACGCACAAGCAGCTTTTGTTGATTAAAAGGTACTTATGTAGTATCTGGGCTGCCGATTTTTTGATTGTATGCCTTAACTTAAGGCATACAATCAGATGCGATGCGATGCGATATCGCATCGCATACGACCATATTGCATGCGATGCGATGGGATGACCCGATTTTTCCATAGGATTCAATGTTAAAATGGACTGAGTCCATTTTAACATGGAATTCAATGGGAAAAAGGGGTCCTTTTCATACCCCTACTATCCAAGTGGGCATGGAGTTGGATATAAACCTGTGGCGAGCGTAGCGAGGCGAGCGAAGCGAGCCCCGCGAGGGGACGGTATTCTGTGTCCGCTCGCCACGCTTCGGGCTCGGTGGCTCGCTACGCTCACCACAGGTTTATATCCAACTCCATGCCCACTTGGATAGTAGGGGTATGAAAAGGACCCCTTTTTCCCATTGAATTCCATGTTAAAATGGACTCAGTCCATTTTAACATTGAATCCTATGGAAAAATCGGGTCCATCGCATCGCATGCGATATGGTCGGATGCGATGCGATGCGATGGACCCGATTTCAAAATCGGCAGCCCAGTTAGTACATAAGTACCCAATGTTTTCCTGGATAACTCCAACTTAGCATATCATTTTAATCAACAGAAGCTGCTTGAGCATCCTATTTGCGTTGCTTTGTGAATGAGACACATTGCACAGAATCTCGTCGCTAGCGAGTCACGTGATGGCATGGGGTCACTGGAAGGGCTGTTTAACAGGCAAGGAAACTAGATGCATTTGGACTGATCTGTAATTGCAAGTGCTGGTTACCTGTATCTTGTGCATTTGTTATGTCACGATGAGGTCATTAATGTTCTATTGACGCAATAGGTTGCAGAAAGTTAGATAAAATTTGGTGTGTAACCGTATAATGAAGGATAAAGGTGTGTAATTGTACAGTGCAGAAGACAGATTTTGGACTGTAGGAGAGCAACACCATATAAGGAAAGCACTGCTGCCCCCTGCCTGGAGAGAAGAGGTAATACACCCAACCCACAAAAACACTTGAATGATTTTTACAAAGGTTGCACTTTAATTTTTATTCCCCCAACCATCAAGATTAAATGGGTTTCAGCATCAAAACGTTAACCATTTGCTATATTTAATACTTCCCCCATTACATGCACCAGAAGACAGTCAATTCAGTGATCACCGATCTTCAAACAGGGATATTTTGCATAAAGTGACTTATTTTTAAACAAATTTAATAAAAATTAAGCGTTAAGTGGCTAGATGACATATTCAATTCAGTGACCCCCTGTGTATATTGGCTCTCATGTGCGCAGTGAAGATTTCCATTTACCGGGCTGATGAAGTTGGCAATACATGTGGTAAATATAGAGATATGAGAGACAGGAAACGCCTCATTCCTGGCAGATATAAAAGTATATACAAATATATTTGTAATGGAGCCCAGCTCGCTCAGCACAGTGCTGCACAGCGATGTGCTGCAGAGCGATCTGTCAGGGACAGTGTTCTCTCGTGACCCCTGACCAGCCATTAACTAGATATATCCAGCATGTTGGATATTAATCGTCGTGGCGATAGTGATGCTTTGCTATCACTGTGGCCCTTACACACTGAGTGATGTAGGGGCATTTTCTAAGCGATGTGGAGGCCCCTTAAGGCTACACATATACTGGCTTATCCATTAACATTGCTAGGTACAGCACATTTACAATAACCTTTTCCTATAAATTCATAGCACCTGGAGTTACACATAAAACAAACTTGACTACACATCAATGAAATGTTAAATGTTTCCAGAGCGTTGAAACTAGTTGCAAACATCAGAATAAGTATTTAAGCATAGCATCTGTATTACCATTCCAAGGGTATTAATAAAACTGATGTAAGTGTGACATCTTGTGGATAAAACATGAACTGCGGCATAAAAGAATATAAATGCAAAAAAAGATATTTCAAAACACTTTTTATGTAAGAGATATACTACTCGAGTGTGCGGATACGCTCGGATATATGTAGTCCAAGGTGTGCACTGTGACACGCGAGGCCAAAGGTCAAGTGCACTAATCCTCCCACGGTGTACATATAACAGACCCTAAACTCAAGAGCGGTAAATCTAATCTTATAAAAGGACTTCTGTTAAAACAGGTTGAGAAGGTGAAACGGATACAGAATAGGAGGAAAAAAATCATTCAGAATCGTCCGTTTTATGTAAATTATTTCAATGAATAAAAGTGTCACTGGATGAGTGTGTGTGTTTTCCGTTCAGAAACTAGTGCTGCCACCAGCGAGGCGGGGACGTGCTGCCTACAGCCAGCAATGTTTCTGACAGATGCTGTTGTGTACAGATAGTAACGGGACACTTGGAAGTAGTTGAAGTGTGTGGCTAGGATAGGTCCTGTGTGGTAACTGGGCAAATAATACATGGTCATGCGGTCTAATGGGGGAAATCGAATTTCCCTAATCAGCTGACAGGAGATCAGGGGGCGATATTTAATGGATCTCCGCAGAGTGGACATGCTTTGCAAGCCAGCATGCCTGCAGCCTGATGAAACACTCTCCCAGGCAAGATGTAATGAGTTTGCAAAATTATTTTCAGATAAAATATCCGCCAGATTAGTGCCACACTACCAAGCCTGACAATGTAAGCCACCTATCCTCATGGACCAGCTTTGACCCAATGGATGTAAAGGACATTGCTGAAATTGTCCAGATTTTGCGTCCCACTTCCTGTGATCTGGACCCTGCCCCAACCAAGCTCCTAATAGGGTGCATGGATATATTTGGCCCTGTCTTTGCAGACAGGAATTTTTCCTCAACCTCTAAAGGAAGCAATAGTTAGACCTCTACTTAAAAACCTAATATAGTTCCAGACTGAATGACCAACTACAGACCGGTATCAAACCTTCCTTTTCTAGGAAAAGTCATTGAAAAAGTGGTTGCAGATCAACTGGAAACCAGCCTGACAACTCATGATATGTGTGATCCATTCCAATCGGGATTCAGGAGAGGACATAGCACTGAACCAGCCCTGGTATATGTGCTCAATGATCTTCTGATGGCAAGAGACAGAGGTGACAGCTCAATCCTAATCCTTCTGGATCTCTCTGCAGCATTTGTTACTGTGGACCATGGACTTCTGATTGAGCGCCTGAATCATTTCTGTGGACTGGACGGCACAGTACTAAGCTGGTTCAAGTAATTTCTCGCTGGCAGGTCACAGAGAGTTTCATCTAGAGTATACTTATCTTCATCCGTGCCATTGCCATGCGGTGCCCCACAATGTTCTATATTATCCCCCATGCTTTTTGCAGTGTACATGCTGCCACTGGGTGAAATAATTAGGTGCCATGGCCTGGTCTACCACTGCTATGCAGATGACACACAGCTGTACTTGTCCTTTGCTCCGGGCACTGAGAACCCAATAGCATCTAACTGAGCTCCAGGAATGGATGATGCCAGTTGGCTGAGACTGAATCCTGATAATACAGAGGTCCTTATGATTGGACCTCAACATCAAAGGACAAGACTGCAGCACAGCCACCCAACTGGACTGACACTTGGGGGTACAGAATTACAAAACTCTGATCATGTGCAGAATCTTGGCGTGGTGCTGGATGGTGGCTTGACACTTAAACATTCACAATTGAATCCTTATTCTTTCATCGGAGGAACATAACTAGAATCAAACACTTAATCCCCTCTGAAGATCTGCCAATAGTCATACATGCATTTGTCTCATCTCATTTGGATTACTGCAATGCCCTTTACCTTGGTCTCCCAGCAAAAGAACTGCACCGATTACAGCTGGTACAAAACACAGCTGCCAGGCTGCTAACCAACCAGTGTGGAGAATCATTTTCAAGATCAACTTACTGAGTTACAAAGCCCGACATGACCAAGGCCCCAGGTACCTGCAGCAGCTTCTGATTCCATACTGTCCCAGCCGTATACTGACATCTGTAGATGAAGGACATTTAGCAGTACCTAGGATCTCCTGTAATTCATCTGGGGGTCGAGATTTTAGCTATTCAGCTCCGACTTTATAAAACTCACTTCCCCACACAGTTCGAGAAGCCCCCACTCTAGAATGCCTCAAAACTTTCCTGTTTACTCAAACATTTCCATAAATTCCATTAAGTATTGTTTATGAAAAATTTTTCTGTCCTTCATTGTTTCTGTACTGTATTACATTCATTCTATCCTTTAAGCACCTTGAGTCCTCTTGGAGATAGAGCGATATATAAATACAATTATTATTATTATATCGCGCTTATTATGGTATGGTTAAGTGGCTTAGCAACTAAACCCGACCATACTAGTAAGTGAGACGCAAAAGTCCAGTTTGAGCATTCAAACGTGTCCCTTTTAGGGCAATTCAACGTGTCACTGTGTGTTGTCTTGACTGGTATTTTTTTCTGGAGTACTTGGATCACTGCGGAATGTCAGGGGATGCACCAGAGTAGGGCCGCCCTTATCATGTACCCTTCAACAAGCCCTCTCAGTGCAAAACAGAGGCACGAACCAGGAAAAAGTCATTCTTCATCATGATTTATTCCAAAAACTGTATCAGCCTGTGTGTCCGCTTTGGCCCTATAACAGTGATTCTCAACCTCGGTCCTCAAGACCCCCACACAATGCATGTTTTCCATGTCTCCACACAGAATCACAAGTGACATAATTAGCTCCACCTGTGGATCTTTTAAAATGTGTCAGTCAGTAATGAGTGCACCTGCTGGGTGACCTAGAAAACGTGCACTGTTGAGGGGTCTGGAGGACTGAGGTTGAGAATCACTGCATTAAAATTATAGTGTTTTCTAACCTAGTCATAATGACTATAAGGCCAGACGTCTGCGGAGAGGCTTGCAGGAAGCATTGAAGAGGTTTAAGAGCGGAAACAATTGCACACGTCTGGCAAGGATACAAAGCACGCATATATTTTTAGCATTTGATACGAAAACATTCTTTGACAAATATTTTACTGATCGTTTCAACAAAACAAAAGACTCCGTTCTGGTTCAATTTAATTTACAAAACATTTAAAAATGCTCAATGCAAAGTACAGTACCACTAAACAGGAAAGAATACAGCAACAGCTACCTATGAAAACATAACAATACGGTACAAGCCGGGGGGGCCGGATGTATTGCGGTGGAGTCAGATGGCTGTGTGGGGTGCAGGCCGAACGCCAAGGCTTTTTTTTTTTTTTAAAGGGGCAGTCATTTACAAAGCAAAACCATATCTCGTAAAGGATTGCCCTTTTTAAAAAAAAGTTGTCCGGCATCCCGTGCGGCTGCTTGGACATGCACTGTAATACATCCATCCCCAGGTCCTAAAGGGAGACTCAAGCCAAAACCATACTTTACCCAGCATTCCACTTTTACAACTACCGATGGCGAGCCATACCTGGAACCGTTTAAAAAAAAAAAAAAAAAAAAAAAAAAAATACCCTTTCCAGTACAGATTGCTGGCTAGCGGTAAAATATGGCATTTAAACATCACTTTGGGTTTTTTATATGCAAATTTGATATTTCCGGAGTCACCCTTTAATCTAGGAATGACGCTCTACAAATCCACCAATACAGAACCCCAAATAAAAACTACGGTTTAAATCCTACGTATCCAAATACATCCTGCTCACGGTTTAAATAACAAGACAGCGCCAATTCCAAAGAACCTTAAATAAGATGGGATGCAGAATACGGTTTGAAGAAAAAAAAAAAATTATTTCACAAATGTAGAACTAGATCAGATTACTAACCATTATTTTTTATATATTTTTTTTTTACTTCTTCTGAGATTAAAAAAAGAGGGTAATTGAAAACTGCCCTGTAAACTTTTGAACATTCCTGCGAGAACGACCTGTAACGGTATTGGATTCTCAGCGGTGTAGGTCAATCTAGAAAGAGCATTGTATTGGTAGTTCACAGGGGGAACGTCATTTATCCTACAGTAAGACTGAACGTTTGTGTAATGTATCCACAACGCGCCCTCAGTTCTGCTGCCTGCGTTTCGCCGATCTCATCTTCTCAAAGCGGGATTCCATTTCTTCCAAGACTCGCGGAGTGTATCGGACCACCAGCTTTACCTTCCCCTGGGCAGCTTTCAGTAGTTCCACCGCTTTCTCGTGATGCTCCCCCTCAACGCTCTGTACAAGAGACAGCACAATATACATGAGTGATGCGTGACTCCAGCCAAGTACACACTTGTGCGACAGGATACGGTCATTCAGTTGACCGCTGAAGGTCGACAGGTCTTAGGTCAACAACTGAAATAGTTTGACATGGTTAAGGTTGACAGGCTTGGAAGGTCGACACAGGAATTAGGTCGACAATGGCAAAGTTTACCTTTTATTGAGCCAGCATGTGCCAACAGGTGGTATCTCATACCCTAATATCCAGAGGGGAGAACAGATTAGTGTACCGAGTCCTGCGAGGGGACGAGGTACACACTGATAGTGTCAATGTCGACCTTTGGGACAAAAACATGAAAAACTCATGTCAGCATTTTGTCTGTTGAACTTGCCATTGTCGACCTGATGCTTAGGACAACCTTCAAACCCAGCATGCCCCGCCACTCCCCTCCCCCCCTATTCCGATGACCCTGGTGTCACCTCAGTGCGGGCCGCACCCCCCCTAGTGACCTCACTGCCTGCTAACCCTCAGTCCTTAGTGGCGAACCTTAACCTCCCCTATACAGTCTAAACCAAACCTCATACATGTATGTTTGTAGGGATGCGTTCCACATCCCGATGTATGGGACGCTGTAACTCAGAATACAGACAACGGAATCCCAACACTGGCCGGGACTTGCTGTTATCATTCCAAACATAAGCATGCCATTCCTGGTTAGCGTTGGAATTCCGCTGTTTGTATTCCGACATCCCGCACTTTGAGATGCGGAACGCATCCCCAGCACACACGCCTGCAGGAGGCTAGCCAGGTCTTTTGGCAGGCTTGTTAGTAGGCTTATGGTAGTTTCCATAAATCAAAGATTTCAAGGGAAGAGGAAGTGAGAACGAGACGCTCCCTTACCACCCCATTCACAGACAGCAGTTGGTCTCCACGCTTCAGTCCTCCGTGTCGGTCTGCTATCCCGCCTGGGATAATGCGAGAGATATAGATGGGAGAGTTTTGTTCTTTCCCACCCATTATGTTGAACCCGAGTCCTTCTTCTGTCTTAGGGAGTTCCACAACTCTGGGATGGGAATGACCTTCGCTTGCAGCAAAAGCAGCCACGGTAGCCTAGAAGAGAAGAGTCAGACTTAGAGCACTGTACCAGCCTAGGCCTGAAAGCCAATATATCTCTAACCTCATCTCCATTCATACACCCTCCCGCCCTCTACGGTCAGCTGACGACTGTCGTCTCTCCTCCACCCTGATCACTGCTTCCCATGCTAGAGTACAGGACTTTGCCCGTGCTGCACCCCTTCAGTGGAACGCACTCCCTCGCTCCATTAGACTCTCCCTGACCTTGCAAAGCTTCAAACATGCACTGAAAACTCACCTATTCATCAAAGCATACCCTTCCACTGCATAAACCAGCTGATTCTCCGACCCCTTGCCTGTTTACATCCTGCTATCTAACCACCACCCACTCACGTGCACCTCTTGTAATCTGTCTGTCTCCCCTTCCTACTAGATTGTAAGCTCCTCCGAGTAGGGCCCTCTTCCCTCCTGTTGTCAAAGCCCTCTTCTCTTCACATGTCACTCACAGCTCTCCTTTACTCCAACACTCAGGGACCATCTTTGTCCGCATACTCATCTCCATCATTGGCATCTAGCCTCTAGTTGTATGTTGATTGAGTCCTAACTACTTACATTTAAGCTGTAATGTGTATTGTACTGTGGCGCTCTTTATTTGTACTGTATTTTTGTTATTTATTCAATGTTATGCCAAGCTTTGTCTCCCTGTATTGTTCCTTTGTAAGGCGCTGCAAAACACTTGTGGTGCCTTATAAATAAAATTATAATAATAATATTAAGAATAATAATAATAATAATAAAGCAATGGAGCAATCTACCTAGGGTGAGACTGCATCGGGCCCATACATAGGACACACTCATTGGCTGCCAGCAGACGACGTGCCGCGGCTATCAGTTACAGTGGGACGCAGAGTAACGCACCTTCGCCCTTCTAATGAGCAGATTAACGTGTGCAAGCTACCAGGCATGCGATTGGTCATTGGGTCAACACCTAAAATAGGTCGACTTGGCTTTGGTCGACTGGGTTAGAAGTTCGAAACAAGCATTAGGTCGACAATGGCAAGGTCGACAGTCAAAAAGTCGACTTGGGGTTTTCACTGTTTTTTCTTGTCCCCAATGTTGACATAGACAAAATGTACCGCTGCGATCGCCATGCTTCGGGCACAGTGCCACGCTGCCCTTGGCACACTATTCTATTCTCTCTACACGGATGGCAGAGCGTGAAATACCGCCTGTCGGCTCAAAAAAACTCATGTCGACCGTGCTATTGTTGACCTAATGCTTGTGTCGACCTTTCAACCCTGCTGACCTATTTCAGGTGTCGACCTTAGGCCTACCTTCAGTGGTTGACCCAATGCATGTGGATGGAATGGCCGCATCCCATGTGATCAGCAGGACACGCGGCCACTAATGCCGACACCTGTAGGGGACCCATTAGTACTGGACCTTATTACTCCATTGTGTTCGGTACAATAACACTACATTATAATGGATGAGGTCACTCCATAACTGTATTGTAGTAACCGGTAGCAGGTGCTTACTGGAGATAGCCGCAACGTCTGCGTTACTCCACATCTCACCCCCCGCTTCTCTGCTGAACTTTCTTACTTACCACCAATGACAGTCACTACACTGAAGTCCCGGCTCTTTAACCCCTTCACAGTGTGTCACACTGGGGGGGTTTATTCTGGTTCACTCCTGGAAAATTCCTCCCCTGTCCCCCATACAATGAAATAAAATTCCAGTAATGTCTTTGATCCATCATCAGCGTCTCCTTGTGTTTCTGCCTGACCGGTAACCCACTGGGAGCTACCTGCGCTGCTCTCAGACATCAGCGCTCATCTGCCCCACGCTGATACTTGTGGAAGAAGCAGCAGCAATAATCCTACAGGCGCTAGCGAGAACCCCAGAGACAGTACACAGCCAGCGGCCAGACACAGAGGGGCCCGATTCCTGACCGCACACTACTCCTCCACTACCGGAGACAGTACACAGCCAGCGGCCAGACACAGAGGGGCCCGATTCCTGACCGCACACTACTCCGCCAATACCAGAGACAGTACACAGCCAGCGGCCAGACACAGAGGGGCCCGATTCCTGACCGCACACTACTCCTCCGCTACCGGAGACAGTACACAGCCAGCGGCCAGACACAGAGGGGCCCGATTCCTGACCGCACACTACCGGAGACAGTACACAGCCAGCAGCCAGACACAGAGGGACCCGATTCCTGACTGCACACTACTCCTCCGCTACCGGAGACAGTACACAGCCAGCGGCCAGACACAGAGGGACCCGATTCCTGACCGCACACTACTCCTCCGCTACCGGAGACCGTACACATCCAGCGGCCAGACCCAGAGGGTCCTGATTCCTGACCTCACACTACTCCTCCGCTACCGGAGACCGTACACATCCAGTGGCCAGACACAGAGGGACCTGATTCCTGACCTCACACTACTCCTCCGCTACCGGAGACCGTACACATCCAGTGACCAGACACAGAGGGGCCTGATTCCTGACCTAACACTACTCCTCCGCTACCGGAGACAGTACACAGCCAGCGGCCAGACACAGAGGGACCCGATTCCTGACTGCACACTACTCCTCCGCTACCGGAGAAAGTACACAGCCAGCAGCCAGACACAGAGGGACCCGATTCCTGACCGCACACTACTCCTCCGCTACCGGAGAAAGTACACAGCCAGCGGCCAGACACAGAGGGACCCGATTCCTGACCGCACACTACTCCTCCGCTACCGGAGACAGTACAAAGCCAGCGGCCATACACAGAGGGACCCGATTCCTGACTGCACACTACTCCTCCGCTACCGGACACAGTACACAGCCAGCGACCAGACACAGGGGACCCGATTCCTGGCCGCACACTACTCCTCCACTACCGGAGACAGTACACAGCCAGCGGCCAGACACAGAGGGGCCCGATTCCTGACCACACACTACTCCGCTACCGGAGACAGTACACAGCCAGCAGCCAGACACAGAGGGACCTGATTCCTGACCACACACTACTCCTCCCCTACCGGAGACATTACACAGCCAGCGGCCAGACACAGAGGGACCAGATTCCAGATCGCACACTACTCCTCCACTACCAGAGACAGTACACAGCCAGCGGCCAGACACAGAGGGACCCGATTCCTGACCGCACACTACTCCTCCGCTACCGAAGACAGTACACAGCCAGCGGCCAGACACAGAGGGACCCGATTCCTGACCGCACACTACTCCTCCGCTACCGGAGACAGCCCACAGCCAGCGGCCAGACACAGAGGGACCCGATTCCTGACCACACACTACTCCTCCACTACCAGAGACAGTACACAGCCAGCGGCCAGACACAGAGGGAACCGATTCCTGACTGCACACTACTCCTCCGCTACCGGAGACAGTACACAGCCAGCAGCCAGACACAGAGGGACCCGATTCCTGACCTCACACTACTCCTCCGCTACCTGAGACAGTACACAGCCAGCGGCCAGACACAGAGGGGCCCGATTCCTGACCGCACACTACTCCGCCAATACCAGAGACAGTACACAGCCAGCGGCCAGACACAGAGGGACCTGATTCCTGACCTCACACTACTCCTCCGCTACCTGAGACAGTACACAGCCAGCGACCAGACACAGAGGGACCCGATTCCTGACCTCACACTACTCCTCCGCTACCTGAGACAGTACACAGCCAGCGGCCAGACACAGAGAGACCTGATTCCTGACCGCACACTACTCCTCCAATACCGGAGACAGTACACAGCCAGTGGCCAGACACAGAGGGGCCTGATTCCTGACCTCACACTACTCCTCCACTACCGGAGACCGTACACATCCAGTGGCCAGACACAGAGGGGCCTGATTCCTGACCTCACACTACTCCTCCGCTACCGGAGACAGTACACAGCCAGCGGCCAGACACAGAGGGACCCGATTCCTGACGGCACGCTACTCCTCCCCTACTCATTAATATATGGACACACATTCACTTGTGGATATTTCAAATTGAGAGGAGGAGGAACTCCTAAATGAAAAGTCTAATCAAGGTGTACGGGAGAGGAAAAATAAAAAGTGGTTAACCGCTGCGTCAGATCACAGTTTTTTCATCTCTGGGGAAAAACAGAGACCTGGGGCCAGATGCACTAAGCTTCAATAGTGATAAAATGGAGAGTGATAAACCACCAACCAATCAGCTCCTGCCTGACATCTTTCAAACACAGTCTGTGACATGGCAGGCAGGAGCTGATTGGCTGGTTGTTGATCACTCTCCATTGTATCACTTTTGAAGCTTAGGGCATCTACATTTACAATAACCACACCTTTGGATTGCATTAAAGCCAACTTTAATGAAATGCTGGTGGTGCTCATGCGGTTTTTAAAGACTTTCTCCTGTCAACCGCAAGGTGCTACACGTGTAGCTGCACCCATTATTGCAACACAAACTGCTGTTCGGCTGGAAACCGTAAATCTATTGAGGAATTGCAGGTCTCCTGAGGTGAGAACACTGTCGCCTGCAGAAAAACTGATCACGGTATTGTTTAAGAAACAGAAATGCTTATTAAGGCGTCGCTGAACTCAAGGACTAGTCAGGCCAATGTACGAAGATCTTATCAGGAGGAGTTGTTTGGGTGACACGTATCAGACTCCTGGGGGCTTGTTCACTGCAGTGAACGCCGGCTTTTTTGCCTTCAGATCTTAAACTGCCAGCGGAGGTACAATAGCTGGCAAAGGACAATTCTTCGGTGAAGATTGTATCTACAATATAAGATCTCGGGAGGTTTTATAGGCCCTCATTTGTAAAAGTCAAAAAAAGGTATTTTTCTATTTTAGATCAACTCCTACTAAAGATTTATTACCTATTGAATCAATGCAGCCTTAAAATGTTCTGCCAGTCAGAACAATAAAATGAATACATACTGCCACCCAGTGGTGACTTAACAATATGACCGTAGTTTTTCTTGTCCTCTTACTACTTATTTATTTTTATTATAATTTTATTTATAAGGCGCCACAAGTGTTTTGCAGCGCCGTACAAAGGAACAATACAGGGAGACAAAACTTGGCATAACATTGAATAAATAACAAAAATACAGTACAAATAAAGAGCACCACAGTTCAATACACATTACAGCTTAAATGTAAGTAGTGAGGACCCAATCAACATACAACTAGAGGCTTGATGCCAATGATGGAGATGAGTATGCGGACGAAGATGGTCACTGAGTATAGGAGAGCTGTGAGTGAAATGTGAAGAGAAGTGGGCTTTGACAACAGGAGGGAAGAGGGCCCTACTCGGAGGAGCTTACAATCTAGTAGGAAGGGGAGACAGACAGATTACAAGAGGTGCAAGCGAGGGGGTGGTGGTTAGATAGCAGGATGTAAACAGGCAAGGGGTCGGAGAACCAGCTGGTTTATGCAGTGGAAGGGTACGCTTTGATGAATAGGTGAGTTTTCAGTGCCCGTTTGAAGCTTTGCAAGGTCGGGGAGAGTCTAATGGAGCGAGGGAGTGCGTTCCACTGAAGGGGTGCAGCACGGGCAAAGTCCTGTACTCTAGCATGGGAAGCAGTGATCAGGGTGGAGGAGAGTCGCCAGCTGACCGTAGAGGGCGGGAGGGTGTATGAATGGAGAGGAGGTTAGAGATATATGGAGCAATGGAATTAGAGATGGCCCTGTATATGAGTGTGAGGTGTTTGAAGAGGATTCTGTAGGGGAATGGAAGCCAGTGCAGATTTTGTTGAAGGGGAGTTAGAGCGGCGGGAGAGGAAGATAAGCCTGGCTGCAGCATTGAGGACAGATTGGAGAGGAGCCAGTTGGGATTGAGCGAGGCTGGTTAGGAGAGCATTGCAGTAGTCGAGCCGTGAGATGACTAATGAGTGGATGATAAGCTTAGTTGCATTCTGTGAGAGAAAGGGCCTGATGCGAGCAATGTTGCGTAACTGGAACCGGCAAGAATGGGCAGGGCTTGGATGTGGGGTGCAAAGGAGAGGGAGGAGTCAAGAGTGACACCCAGGCAGAGGAGTTGGGGAACAGGGGAGATGATGGTATTGTTAACAGTGATAGAGATATTAGTAGGGGGCATAGCTCTGGGTGGGGGGAAAATAATAAGTTCGGTTTTGTCCATATTCAGCTTCAGAAATCGCTCAGACATCCAGGTAGAGATGGCGGCGAGGCAGTTGGAAACTTGAGAGAAAACAGTGGGGGACAGATCAGGAGAGGAGAGGTAGATTTGGGTGTCATCTGCATAGAGGTGATATTGGAAGCCAAAGGAGTTAATGAGTGCACCCAGAGAGGAGGTGTACAGAGAGAACAGAATGGGGCCAAGGACGGAACCCTGAGGGACCCCGACAGGAAGGATAGAAGGTGGTGAGGTAGAGCCAGAGGCAGAGACTGAGAAGGAACGGTTGAATAGGTAAGAGGAAAACCAGTTGAAGACTGTGCCAGAGAGGCCAATGTTTTGGAGTGTGTGGAGGAGGAGAGGGTGATCCACAGTGTCAAAAGCAGCAGATAGGTCCAAAAGGATAAGCAGGGAGAAGTGACACTTGGATTTGGCTGACAGCAGGTCATTGGTGACTTTCACTAGGGCAGTCTCAGTGGAGTGAAGTGGGCGAAAGCCAGATTGAAGGGGATCTAGGATGGAGTGGTCAGACAGGTAGCTGGTGAGACGCCTGTAAACCAGCCGTTCTAGTATTTTAGAGGCAAATGGGAGAAGAGAGATAGGGCGGTAGCTTGTGGGAGATAAAGGGTCCAGGTTAGGTTTTTTAAGAATAGGCGAGACCAGAGCGTGTTTGAAGGGTGAGGGAAAGATGCCAGTAGAAAGAGATAGGTTAAAGAGGTGAGCAAGGTGGGAGCAGCCAGTGGGGGAGAGGGAACTGAGGAGACGGGAGGGGAGAGGGTTCAAGGGACAGGTAGAGGGGGGAGAGGATGAGATGAGGGAGCGGACTTCCTCAGCTGTAGTAGGGCAGAAGGATGACAGAGTGGGGTAGTTGGTAGGGGAGGATGATTGGGGTGGGTGGGCAGCAGAGGGGGTATGGAAGGAGATATCATGTCGGATTACCTCAATTTTAGAGAGGAAGAAGGAGGCAAAGTCAGTGGCAGTGAGGGATGAAGGGAGGAGGGGTGGTGCAGGGCGAAGTAGAGTGTTGAAAGTATCAAAGAGACGTCGGGGATTGGAGGAATGGGAAGAGATGAGAGATTTGAAGAAAGATTGTTTGGTATAGGAGAGAGCAGCGCTGTAGGAGGAGAGAATAAACTTGAAATGGAGAAAGTCTTCCAGAGAGTGAGATTACTACGCTGTTTACCGGGGTATGGGTCTACGCAATGAAGGTCGACATACATTAGGTCGACACGGCGTAATGGGAAGGTCTACAGTCAAAATGTTGACATACGTTTTTTTTCACATTTGTCCCGAATGTTGACACTGTCGACATGGACACGTCTAAGTGTACC
Source organism: Crinia signifera (assembly GCF_055691185.1). Taxonomy (NCBI): domain Eukaryota; kingdom Metazoa; phylum Chordata; class Amphibia; order Anura; family Myobatrachidae; genus Crinia; species Crinia signifera. The sequence goes on from NC_139227.1 coordinate 110,029,800, forward strand.
ACTGCACTCGCCATGCTTCGGGCACGGTACACTCTTATATTCTTATATCGCCCCACTATAAGAACACTACCGGCATAAACAGATCGCCCCACTATAAGAACAGTACCGGCATAAACAGATCGCCCCACTATAAGAACAGTACCGGCATAAACAGATCGCCCCACTGTAAGAACAGTACCGGCATAAACAGATCGCCCCACTATAAGAACAGTACCGGCAAAAACAGATCGCCCCACTATAAGAACAGTACCGGCATAAACAGATCGCCCCACTATAAGAACAGTACCGGCATAAACAGATCGCCCCACTATAAGAACAGTACCGGCATAAACAGATCGCCCCACTATAAGAACAGTACCGGCATAAACAGATCGCCCCACTATAAGAACAGTATCGGCATAAACAGATCGTCCCACTATAAGAACAGTATCGGCATAAACAGATCGACCCACTATAAGAACAGTATCGGCATAAACAGATCGCCCCACTATAAGAACAGTATCGGCATAAACAGATCGCCCCACTATAAGAACAGTATCGGCATAAACAGATCACCCCACTATAAGAACACTACCGGCATAAACAGATCGCCCCACTATAAGAACAGTACCGGCATAAACAGATCGCCCCACTATAAGAACAGTACCGGCATAAACAGATCGCCCCACTGTCAGAACAGTACCGGCATAAACAGATCGCCCCACTGTAAGAAAAGTACCGGCATAAACAGATCGCCCCACTGTAAGAACAGTACCGGCATAAACAGATCGCCCCACTATAAGAACAGTACCGGCATAAACAGATCGCCCCACTGTAAGAACACTACTGGCATAAACAGATCACCGCACTATAAGAACACTACCGGCATAAACAGATCGCCCCACTATAAGAACAGTACCGGCATAAACAGATCGCCCCACTGTAAGAACAGTACCGGCATAAACAGATCGCCCCACTATAAGAACACTACTGGCATAAACAGATCGCCCCACTATAAGAACACTACCGGCATAAACAGATCGCCCCACTATAAGAACACTACCGGCATAAACAGATTGCCCCACTATAAGAACAGTACCGGCATAAACAGATCGCCCCACTATAAGAACAGTACCGGCATAAACAGATCGCCCCACTATAAGAACAGTACCGGCATAAACAGATCGCCCCACTATAAGAACACTACTGGCATACAGTGGGCTTTAATCCCCCACACGAGCCAACGGTGGTGCCAATATGTGGCGTGCCATTATTATTTGCATAAACACCATCATGCTCTGCACTTCCCAGTCATCCTCTAAATCAGATATGGGGAACCTTTGGTCCTCCAGCTGTTGTTGAACTACACATCCCAGCATGCACTGCTACAGTGTTGCTATTTGGCTATGCTAAAACGGTTGCAGGGCATGCTGGAATGCATAGTTCAACAACAGCTGGAGGGGCAAAAGTTGCTGATGTTTGTGATCCTTCTATAGATCTGACACAGTCGGAGGACAGACACTTCTCATAAACATCTGTAAGTTACATTATACTGAATAAAAGTAATTGTGCTGATTGTTACTTAGGGCCTAATTCAGACCAGATCACAGGGCAAACTTGTTCTCAAAATGGGCAAAACCATGCTGCACTGGGGTGGGGCAGATGTAACATGTGCAGAGAGAGTAATGGGGCAAGTTCCGGGCATTTTCTAACCAATCTCACTGGATCGCTTAGAAAATGCCCCTAAATCGCTCCATGCATAGGGGCCATGGCAATAGCGATGCACAGCCCCACGCGGCCCTATTTATATCCAGCATGCTGGATAGATCTCCTCATTCACCGGTGTCACAGCCAGTGGATCTTTCAGCACACAGCGCTGACACATAGCTGAGAGATCTAGCAGTACACTCAGCACATCTCCCAATGTGTAGGCCCCATTAGATTTGGGTGCGGTGTGTTGAAACTGAAATCTAAAATTACAGTGTGGGAATAAAGCAGCCAGTATTTACCCTGCACAGAAACAATAGAACACCCAAATCTAACTCACATGTTACATCTGCCCCACCTGCAGTGCAGCATTGTTTGCCCATTTTGAGAACAACTCAACACTAAGCCTGGCTTTCAAAAGGAGCGGCTTTTACGTTTTTTGAGGAACTATTGGGAAACCGGTGAAGACACTGGCAGCGTAGATTTCTTCCTGTCTAACCTGTCCTGGCAGAGGCGGGTGAAGGGCATGGTTCTCAGGCTATGGTCTCTGTCTGGCGTTTAAGCTCACAGTGAGAATACACAGGTGTGCCCAACACGAGATATCCGTTTAGGTCTTTGCGGTACTGGGGCCTACTGTACATCACATTGAATAAAAGTAATCCAATCGGAAGCAATAAAAGGCGGAGGAGGACAAACCACCTATCAGCCTATTGATTTATTGTTGACTCCAATAAGACCCGCGTGTGCCATCTATATTTGTTGTTCATTGTTATACTAGCAGGGGGTGATTCCTGCAGGTACCAAGCTGCACCTGACTGTAGCGCAGGGACTTGTACCATTTTCTATCCTATGTTAGTGAAACAGTAGGTAAGCGGATAGGGGTCGCCATAACATACAGAGGAAATGTTATTGAGACAGGCTTCTGGGAGCAGAGCATGTAGGGAGGAACAACACCTAGGCGGCATTGCTGTATGAGAATTTTACCTTGGCAGTGGCATTGGCGCGCACTTCCGGGCTACTGTTGATATCCACCGTCTCGTAGACATGTTCATAGACCTTGATGAAATGAATACAGGAAAAGTAAAACAAATCTTCATAATTCAGAAGCGCAACAATTTTTTTTGCTATTTAATATAGAACTAAATTTGCAGGACAAGTCTCATATTTTAGCAAAGGCTTGATCACGTGACCCTTCTGTGGATGTAATTCAGAAGTTGCTCACTGGATGCTGCCATGTTTCTGTGAAACTCATCCCATGTACCCAAGTCAACAACTTAATGAACTTTCTCTGCTGGAAGATGGAAAAAGTACGAGAATATAGAACCGATGGTACAGTTATAGCTGCTGTATAGGGGAGGGCGTAAGAGAGAATTCTCATAATAAAAAAATCACTGGTTCCATTTCTCCAGTAGATATATAATGACGAATATGGCAGTTTGATGCACCTCAATCGATGTAGAGCATAATTACCTGACTGGAGGTAGATGTATGGAAATGCAATAGGAGGATATCCTCATAGTAGACGGTAAATGCAGAAAGTCCCGTAATTATTACTCAGCAGAGGCTGTAGGCACAGATTAGCCAGTCACCGCTGGTATGGATATACTGTACCTTGCTTGGTAGCGGTGCTGAGTACGGAGTTTGCGCTGGTGGTCCTCCTTGGATGAAAAGAAACTGGCCCGGACAGATGGAAAGCATGCAGTCTGGCAATGGATGAGGTGCAGGAATTCTCAACGCGTTTCACCGCCTGTCCACGTCTTCATCAGGAGCTGCAGCCAAATTTATACCTACAGCCTCCGAGTAAATAGGTTCCTCGGTTGTGTAATATTCCAGGACTTTTTGCATTTTAACTGATCCCCTATATTAAATTATTATGATTTCTAATGACCCGGACGTCACACAGGGCGGACCTGAGCGGGTGCTGGGGAGGAAGCAGCGCTTGAAGCGGACAGCCCTGCCTCCTCCATACTGTGAACGGAACCCAGGTCGCTCGACCAAGACACCCGTTCACACTGCACTTGACACGGGTCAGAGCAGTGTTCAACCCTGGTCATTACCAGGGTTGAACTCCGTGTTGCTCTACCCAAGGTGGCCCTTTCAGACTGCACCTCGACCCTTGTTGGGGCCGCAAGGACACGGCAATAACCCGGGTCTCGAGTGCGGTCTGAAAGCGGTATTTACCCTTTCTCTGCTAGCAGAAAAGACTGTGGGAATTTGTTGTCTCTCAGTACGCATTCTATACACCACTAACAGTGAGACATTAACACATTACATCCCTCTATCCCTGTATGCAGGGATGTCATCTCATTCCATTCCACCTTTGGCCCCCACACCTTACTGTTCCGGTAGCCAGATGCAGGACATCAGGTGATGCTCCTAGGAATAAATGCGCCATGCCGGACCACAGCAGCAGCAAACGGTAGGGGTGCAGCGCATGGCCAGGCTTGCACCACGAGCTAAACTCTGTGATAGCTCCAGACTGGCTCCTGGTTCAAGAGTTCTGACTGGCTCATGGCTTCCGCCAATTTCAAAATGCCGCTGGAGCGGTCCTTCTATAACTGCCTGCGGTGCACAACAATTTACACTGCTGCAAACCAGGTCCCATCATGGCCCAGTCCTGGCAGTCTGCCACCGATGGCTGCCCTGCCTGTTTGGCATCAGGTTGTTGTTGCCTACCTGATCAAGTGTAAGTTCTAGACTCATGGGACAACAAGACTTTACAACAGGATCAACAATCCCTTGGGGCAGCAAAGCCATCTCTACGGACAGATGGTCAGATCACAGGGCAGTGCCAAGCCCACATGGATTCTGACATACAGTAGGTGCTAAGCCATCATGTTCACATTACTTGCCCTGAAAGGAATGTCAAACAAGTTTGAAAGTGCCCGGGTGAATGTGCCACCAACACCACACAAACACGGGAGAGAATAATAAGGGGCGGATAAATATCTAACCAAAGGGACATTTAGCTGGGTCTCTCTTTGCCGGTATTTGATTAGTTTTCACTAATAATGTTCTCCGTACCCAGTGTCTATTGTTTTTGTACATGATGTATTTTTATGCTACTGTTTTTGCTCAATTTAATTTATGACTTTTTCCAAAAAATATTAATAATAAAAAAAAAAATATGGCTTAAAAAAAATAAAATAAAAACTAAATAGCTATCATTAAATATGGATGATAGATTAACCACCCGATAATTGATTGAGATATTGATTTATAGGGCCTTGTTCAGACCTGATCGAACTGCTGCGCATTAACACGCGGGTGATTATCGATAACATGTGTGAGTCCACCCTGCAATAAAATCCTGCTACTTTTTTGGATCGCTGGCTGAATGCAGTGTGATTGACAGGAAGTCGGCGTTTGTGGGTGTTAACCGGCCGTTTTCTGGGAGTAATGCAGTAATGTGTCCCCTGGCGTTTTAGGGTAAGTCGTGTGACGTCAGCTCAGGCCATGATCAGCCTGCACCAGCGCCAAATTTAAAGCTAAAAAAGGGTCTGTAACTGAATAGCTTTGGGTGTTAAAGCTTACGGCTACCACCTTTACCCACGGGCCTGAACGCTAATGTGTGAATTCACAGGGGACTGAGAGTAGCGAGCCGCCACCCACACAGAAATAGAAAAACCGCTAGATCGATAATCGCAATCCTCTCGTAAATCCAAAGGCAATTCTCCAACCATCGAACAGTTTTGGTCATCTGTGCAACTTCGTAACTCCAAGGCTTCCACTTATCTGCGACCAAGACAGGGTGGAAGTGACCATCGTTGACATCAGAGTCCGTCCCTTTAAAAATGCCTGGGCACTCCTGCGGTTTCTCAGATCTACCCAGAAAATGGCAGGTGTCCACCCCCAAACGCTGGTTTCCTGTCAGTCATAGGGGGTTATTCAGATTCAATCGGTCCCCTGCGCATTCGCACGGGGGACCAATTGTTTGCGACTGCGCATACTCACACAGAAGTCCGGGTGGGGAGGCATGGGGCGGCAGGCCTGCCAATCTGCATATGAGAACGCTGGGCATTCCCATGCAAATTGGGATGCGGGCAGCGGATGTCAGCTACCCACCCGGTCCTCGCACAGGGCGCCCGCAGGTCTGAGACACCATAGAGGTGTCTCAGCTCCGCGAGCGCTGAATAAATAATTCGATGGGCGCCGACCATCGAACGATTTCCCCCGCACCCAAGGCTGCGAATGGATGATTATGCCAATCATCCACTCGCATGCCTGCAAGTCGACCAGAATAAGGGCCAAAGTCTGGAAAATAATTGGCCAAACAGACAAACAAAGCATTGGAGTATAATAAAAGTTACAATTAATGGTTCTTTCCTCTGCAAAGAGCTCACAGTGGGAAAGTAATGAATATTTAGAACCATACGTAGAAGTGTCACTGCTTGGCCATATAAATAGAAGCGTGTCGTCATAGGGATCAATGGTTCTTAGAACTATTGAATATTCATTGCAGTTTCCATCTTCGGTCAGAATGCAAATGGAGGAAAACTCAAGAACTTCATGTACAAATGAGCCCTTAACGGTAACTTAATGAATTTCCATTCAAGGCGTATTAAAGCCAACCCTCTTGTTAAACCATACTGGACCCATGGGGGTCAGTGCTATCTGCTGCAGCAGCTATTTTCTGTCCAAGCGCGACTGTCTGAGAATTGTTCCTCCGCCTCATGCCGTCCATGTACAGCACCTGGACTCGTTCTCCTCACCTCTCTTACAGCATTACAGAAATCGCTCTGTAGGACTCTCTGCAACGCGTGCAGCTTGTGTGGAGGAACCTCCCCGCTTCTCTGGAGCTTCTCCAGTAGTTCAATGGCTCTCGAGATGTCTGGAAGAAAAAAAAAAAAAACACAATTGTTGGTACGTGATTGTGATCAAAGAAAACAAAAAATGGCTGCACGCAAGGGCTCAAGGAATTGGGGGACAAGCTTTGTCTAACAGGAGGAGGGTGGTTTTCCACAAAAGGCTTCTTTCACCACCACTGAGGACACAAATTGTACGTTGAAGGCGCATTTTACCAGAAAGCATTTCTGCAGATATACTTCGGGCAATGAGGCGAAACACGCTTAGCATGCTCTGGCACGAAGGTTATAGCCTAGTCTATACTGTACAGTTTCCCTGGCTCACAGCACTGAGGTCATGGGTTCTATCCCCACCATGTGTTATATATACAGGGCAGTACGGACGGTGTAATGGTTAGCATTACTGCCTCACAGCACTGAGGTCATGGGTTCTATCCCCACCATGTGTTATATATACGGGGCAGTACGGACAGTGTAATGGTTAGTATTACTGCCTCTCAGTGCTGAGGTCACGGGTTCTATTCCCACCATGTGTTATATATGCCGGGCAGTAGGGACAGTCTAATAATTAGTATTACCGCCTCACAGCGCTGAGGTCATGGGTTCTATCTTCCACCATGTGTTATATATACGGGGCAGTACGGATGGTGTAATGCATGGGTCCTCAAACTGCGGCCCTCCAGATGTTGTGAAACTACAAATCCCAGCATGCCTTGCCATAGTTTTGCTGTAAGGGAGTGTTAAACTGTGGCAAGGCATGCTGGGATTTGTAGTTTCACAACATCTGGAGGGCCGCAGTTTGAGGACCCATGGTGTAATGGTTAGTATTACTGCCTCACAGCACTGAGGTAAAAAAAAAGTACAACTAGAAGATCCAAAGTGCAAATCTATTTAATCATAGGCTAGAGACCCGGACTCTATGGGTAAATTTAGAAAATCTTCTAAAAAGTTGGTTGCCCATAGCAGCCAATCAGCGGTCATCCATTGGTTTGAATGAGAGTTTTAGTAGCTGTGTCCAGGAAGGAGATTTAAAAATGAGATTTATGTCTTACCTGGTAAATCTCTTTCTTCGAGGACATCAGGGGCCACAGCTTTACTTTGGGTAATAGGAGTGGGAGTGAGCTCCAGCACCCTAGAGGATAACTTTAACTGCCTCCCAGGCAGTCAGGCTCCTCCCCTCCTATACCCCGCCTCCAGGCCACGGACCTCAGTTTTTTTAACAAGCCATGGCAGGAGACAGGAGAGAAGGAAGAGAAGCACCACACAGAGACACATTCTGAAACATGTTAGTACCCTCAACAGAGGAGTAATATATATAACCAGTGAAACGTAACTTGTAACGTAACTGAAGCAGGCGCGGCAGGGAGGGATCCCTGTGGCCCCTGATGTCCTCGAAGAAAGAGATTTACCAGGTAAGACATAAATCTCATTTTCTCCTTCGGGAGACATCAGGGGCCACAGCTTTACTTTGGGACGTCCTAAAGCAGCCACCTATGGGTGGGGACGCGCCTGCGCCGCAGCCAACACGCTCTGCCCGAAGGCAGAGTCCTGGGAGGCAAAAGTATCAAAAGCGTAAAAACGCACAAAAGTAGCAGCTGACGACCATGTCGCAGCTCTGCAAACTTGCTCAGCTGTAGCACCGCCCCGAACAGCCCAAGACGCTCCCACAGACCTAGTGGAATGTGCCCGGATACCAGCCGGAACCGGGAGAGAGGCACCCAGGTATGCCTGCCGGATGACAGAACGAAGCCAGCGGGCAATAGTCTGTTTAGTGGCCGGCCATCCCCTCTTTTGAAAGCCATACAGCACAAAGAGGGAGTCCGTCTTGCGAAAGGACCGGGAGCGGCGCACATAGATGCGCAGTGCCCGTACAACATCCAAGGATGATTGATCCAAAGATGCATCTGGCCCTTGAAAGGCCGGAACCACGATTTCCTGGTTAACGTGGAAACTGGACACCACTTTTGGTAAGTGAGAAGGGACAGTACGAAGAACCGCCCGGTCATTGTGTAAGACCAGGAAGGGGGACTTACAAGACAGGGCAGACAGATCGGACACCCTCCGAGCTGATGCTATTGCCAATAAGAAAACCGTTTTCCAGGTGAGCCAACACAGGTCCACTGACCGCAAAGGCTCAAACGGTGGTTTCTGGAGTGCAGATAGCACAAGGGAAAGGTCCCACGGAGCAACCGGGGGGACAAAGGGAGGCTGGATACGCAGAACCCCCTGCATGAATGTGCGGACATCCCGCAACAGTGCTAATCGTCGGCGAAACAAGATGGACAAAGCCGAGACTTGAACCTTCAAGGTAGATAAGCGCAATCCAGCCTCCAGGCCCTTCTGCAAGAAGGATAAAATCCGAGCCAGGCGGTAAGACTTAGGATTGAAGTGGCGAGTCCTACACCAAACGAAGTAAGCCCTCCAAACCCGATGATAAGCTCTCGCAGAGGAAGCCTTTCTTGCTCTAAGCATAGTGGAAATTACTCGAGCATTAAACCCCCTAGATCTCAAGAGGGAGGTCTCAACAGCCACCCCGTCAAAGCCAGACGCCTCAGGTCTGGATGCAGACACGGACCCTGAGAGAGAAGGTCCCGACGCAGAGGCAAGCGGATCGGGGGGGCCACCGACAGAGCCTGGAGGTCTGAGAACCAGACTCGCCTGGGCCAATACGGGGCCACGAGGATCAATGTGCCTCCCTCCGCCTTCAGCTTGCGAATCAGTCGCAAGAGGAGGGAGAATGGCGGGAAGGCATACATCAGCCTGAACGGCCACGGAGCGGACAGAGCGTCCACCAAGATGGCGGCCGGGTCGCGGGCCCTGGCTCCGTAAGAGGGAACCTTGTGGTTGTGTTGAGAGGCCATCAAGTCCACCTCGGGTAAGCCCCACCGATGTACCAGCATCTGGAAAACCTCCTGATGGAGGGACCATTCGCCGGCATTCAGTGTTTGACGGCTTAGGTAGTCCGCTTCCCAATTCTGGACTCCCGGAATAAAGACCGCCGATAGAGCTGGAATCTTCTTTTCCGCCCACTGAAAGATGCGGGATGTTTCCATCATTGCCGCCCTGCTGCGGGTGCCCCCCTGGTGGTTGATATAAGCCACTGTGGTGGAATTGTCCGACTGGACCTGCACCGGACGACCCCTCAGCCAGGGTTCTGCCAGGCAAAGGGCTCGGAAGACCGCCCTCAGTTCGAGGACATTGATTTGGAGCTTGGCCTCCGATGTAGACCAAAGGCCCTGGAAAGACCTCTGGCAAGTGACCGCTCCCCACCCGCGGAGACTGGCGTCCGTAGTGAGAAGGGTCCACTGATGGATCCAGAATGGGCGTCCCAACGTGAGGTTCTGGTCTAGGAGCCACCACGAAAGAGAGAGACGGGTTGTCGGTGATAAGGTTATCACCTGAGATCGGAGAGAGAGGTAGGATCCCGACCACTTGGAGAGGATCTCCTTCTGAAGGGGGCGGGAATGGAACTGGGCATATTCTGCCATGTCGAAAGTCGACACCATGGAACCCAGTACCTTCATGCAGGCATGTATGGACACCCGTCGAGGATGGAGGAGCCGACGGACTCTGGACTGTAGAATCAGACGACGGTCCTCCGGCAGGTAGATCCTCTGATGGATAGTGTCCAACCTGGCTCCTAGGTGAACCATCGACTGTGCCGGAATCAATGAGGACTTGTCCCAATTGATGATCCAGCCGTGTCGCTCCAGAAGCTGTATTACCACCCTCAGGTGGTCCTGGAGAAGTTCTGCAGACGGAGCAAGAATCAACAGGTCGTCCAGATATGGGATTATCCGGATCCCCTGGTTGCGCAGACTGCTGCCCATTACTGCCATCACCTTTGTGAACACCCGGGGAGCAGTGGATAGACCAAATGGTAGGGCTCGGAACTGGAAATGTTGGTCCAGGATGGCAAAGCGCAGGAACCGCTGGTGTTCTGGGCGAATGGGGATGTGTAAGTACGCATCCTGAATGTCCAGGGATGCCATGAAGTCTCCTGGCTGAAGGGCCAGGACAATGGAGCGCAGAGTCTCCATCCTGAATTTTGGGACCCGTACAAACTTGTTTAGCTTCTTTAGGTTGAGAATGGGCCTGTAGGAACCGTTTGGTTTCCTGACCAAGAAGAGGCTGGCGTAAAACCCCGAACCCCTTTGGGACAAGGGGACAGGTATGATGACCCCTGTTTGAAGCAAACGTTGGACTGCCAGTTCTAGCGCTTTGCGCTTTTCCGGGTCTGATGGAAGACTCGTGGAAAAGAACGATGTTGGTGGGCGATGCCAAAAAGTTAAGGAGTAGCCCCGAGAGACCACCTCCTGAACCCACGCGTCTGTGGTGGATTCCAACCAGATGGGGGAAAACTCCAACAGGCGACCGCCCACCCTGGGGTCCTCCCGGTGGGGGCCCCCCCTGTCATGCAGCGGGCTTGTCCGCCGGCTTTGGGTCAGGGCGTCTTGTGGCCCAGGGACGTCTGCCCCTAGCACGGGAGGATCTGCCTCCCTGGGAAGATCTGGAGGAGAAGGACTGTCCTCTACCACGGCCCTGAAACCGAAAGGACTGAAAGGCCGGCCGGGGCCGTGTAGTCGGGGTGGATGGTAGGAAGGCAGTCTTTGATGCTGCCACCGTAGCCACCATCCTGTCCAGCTCAGGACCAAACAAGAGGGAACCATCGAATGGAAGGGCTTCCAAGGCCCTCTTCGAATCCGTGTCCGCCTTCCAGGAGCGCAACCAAAGTGATCTGCGAGCAGCCACTGCTGAAGCGGACACCCTGGAGGAGAGAGTAGCGGAATCAAGCGCCGCTTCGCCTAAGTAGAGGGCAGCCTGATGTATCAATTCTATAGTCGGCAGAAGGGTATCTGCTGGGGCCCCCTCAGACACCCCTGATTTGAGGGCAGCGGTCCATTTAGTTAGAGCCATAGCCACCCAGGCTGACGCCAGGGCCGGCCTGCCCGCTGCCCCTGCCGTGGTGTATATCAGCTTCAGGAAGTTTTCCAACTTCCTATCCGCCGTATCCTTAAGAGACGCTGTAGGTATGGGCAACAAGGAGGCTTTAACCAGTTTTGCCACATGAGCGTCTACCCTGGGGGCTGTCTCCCAGGGGATCCTGTCCTCCTGGGGGAGAGGATAGAGGAAGGAGAAACGTTTGTGAATGATAAACTTCCTATTAGGGACCTCCCAAGCTTCCTTAATGACCGAGTCCAGGTTATCGGACTTGGGAAAGCGACTGAAGGAGCGTTTAGGGCGCTTAAAGATAGGGCCCGACTCCGCAGGCGGGTCAGCCTGGTCGTCTACTAGCAGGACCTTCTTAACCGCTGTAATCAGGCCTGGTACATCAAGGCGAGACGGGGGGTCCTCTCCAACACAGGTATCCCCTATGTCAGCGGCGACGTCAATGGCGTCATCGACTGCCTCCTCAACATAGTCATCATCATCGACATCGTCTTGCTCCTCCTCCTCCTCATCGTCAGTATCCTGCCCGAGGAGGGGGCGGAGTGGCGACGGTCTTCTAACTAAAAGCCTGCGTGTATCTGCGGGCAGTGGACCCTCCCCCTGGGCATCCAATGCTGGGGGGGCTGCACTCGCTGCCGATGAGGACGGCATGGACCGCTGGGGCAGCGCAGCCGAGACTTTATCAACTAGCTGCGCCATCATCTGCACAAGGGATGAGGCCCAAGCAGGCTCCTGAGAGGAGGCCGTAGGCGTGGGCAGCGCCTGCGCATTGTAGCAGCCTGCGCATACGCCGTCCTGTACATAGTCCAGGGGAGATAGGCCCGCATTACAGGCTGTGCATGACAGCAATGCTGGGGCGTCCCCCTTTTTGGACTTGCTCTTCGGCATAACTACTGTAAGTACAGGAGGGCTGAGTACAAAAAGACACCAAATACACTGCAGCAGCTATTGGGTTAATAAGTACACATATACAGCAAGCATACAGAGGCATACAATGCAAATAGAAAGTCAATGGCACTAGGCTCTTGCAGCAGCTATGGCTGACTGGAGCACTCAATAACTGTGACCTGTGTCCCACAGGAGAGGTACAGGGGGGACTTGCCCAAGCCTCCTGGCAGTGAAAGAGTGGAACCTCGGGTGGCACTGGAGCTTCTCCGTGTCCCTCCTCACGTGCAGCCAGGCAGACAGGAAGGGATGTCAGTGGCGGGAACTCTCTGTGCGCCAAGCACAGTTCCCTGCCTACTGTCCCCGGGGGAGGGGCTGATGTGGGGGGAGCCTCCTCCCCCTGCTAACAAATGACCATAGGGAAGGTGTCCACATGCAGCGCTGGTAAAATGGCGGGGATCCGGCGCGCGCCGGGCGGCCCCGCATACCAGCGCTGCTGCCCACAAACTAGTTTCCCTGGTGGTCCAGCGGGACGGGCGGCGAGCCGGCCGACCGCTTGCTAGCACAGCCGGCGGTCACCCCTCGCCGGCTGTAGCAGCCATCTCTATGCGCCTCGCTGCGCTATCGCACACGCTCCCGGCGGGGAGCGTGTATTACTCACAGTGCCGTCCCGGTTCTTCTGAAGCGGGCGCCTGTGGTCCCCGGCGTCCGGCTGTGGCTGCAGGCTCCCCAGTGCCCGGGGGCCGCTGCTGGTCCCCACCCGCGGGTGGCGAGGCAGCGCCGGACCCGGGTGTTGGAGCCAGCAGTGCAGGGGTCTATTCAGACCTCCAGCGCTGCTGCTCTGATAAAAAAAAAAAAAGTTATGGCTGCTAAATAGCAGCCCCTCTTTTGGGTGCATCTGGCTCCTGCCAGCACCCTAGAAAAACTGAGGTCCGTGGCCTGGAGGCGGGGTATAGGAGGGGAGGAGCCTGACTGCCTGGGAGGCAGTTAAAGTTATCCTCTAGGGTGCTGGAGCTCACTCCCACTCCTATTACCCAAAGTAAAGCTGTGGCCCCTGATGTCTCCCGAAGGAGAAAATTCCCATTCAAATTAACGGGCAGACACTGATTGTCTAAGAGAGCTCTTGTGTGGTACAGTAAGTACACTGCCATCGCTCGGGGGGTATACACATGGGCACTTATTCAGATCTGATTGCAGTACAAATTTGGGCAAAACCATGCTGCACTGCTGGTGGGGCAGATGTAACATGTGCAGAGAGTTAGATTTGTGTGAGTTATTTTGTTTCTGTGCAGGGTAAATACTGGTTGCATTATTTTTACACTGCAATTTAGATTTCAGTTTCAGCACACCCCACCCAAATTTAACTCTCTCTGCACGTCACATCTGCCCCACCTGCAGTGCACATGGTTTTGCCCATTTTGAGAACATATTTGTACGGCGACCAGATCTGAATAAGGGCCATGGAGTGATCTGTGCATGTGTAAGCAATCAGACTATGGCTGAAATCGCTCTGTGTGTATACCCCTTAAGGGGTGGGAGGGTATCCCATTCGGGACTCGGACTGATGGAACATCCCGACAGTCGGAATCCCAGCCAGCTTTAGGGTCTTCAATGTTCCGGCTGTCGGAAATTCTGCATATTGAAAAACCACGGCCCTTTCAGACACTACAACAGGGAGGCGAGCAGGAGAGTCCTGAGCGGGACTGAATACTGATCTGACACTGATATCGCCACTGGTGGAAATAGTCAGAGATTGAACATTGCCCCATTCTGGAAGGGACACGCAACCTAGCATTTCATCAAGGATAGCGACCGTGGTTGAACACGGGTTCAACCTGGTTCGGCTTTTGGACCTTATTCTTGTGCATGCGCACCATTGCGAATTTGCAACGGTGCACAATGTTTCCTTGATGTGCATGTGCTGGATGCCAGCGGGTGCTCACACCCACCAGTGCAGGCGGGGGCTCATCCAAATGGCCTGATGACACTGGTGCCAGGGGCGAGCAGCTGACATCACTGGATGCCAGGTGCCCGCCATGTTCCCCTCCAGGACACAGGCAAGCCTTTGTGTGTGCGCACCACATCATTCGATGGTCAGCGACCATTGAATGACGTAGGCGTCACCTCATAGGCTGCAGACATCCATTCGCAACCGTGCAGGCAAATTTGGGGGCAGCAGCCTGCAGACAAGCATAAAAAAATACCTGCAGCGCTGCGTGTCAACCAGAATCACCTCCCTAGTGTGAACGGGTTCCCCGGATGAATACTATCTGCAACTTTTTAGCGTCAAACATGCAAAGGAAGAAAAAAAAAATTGTTTATATAAAATACACAATTAAAAAAAAAGAATGACACTAATCTTTAACATTGTGACGGGAGCGAATGCCAAATACAACTGCAGATAATCGAGTATTCTGGTCAAAAAGCAACAGTTCCAAAGCTGGCAACAGTTAGTGTTGCCCTTTTCAACAACTCTCTGCGGGACACCAAGCTCGCTTTTGGATCATTTATGTTTTCTCAGTACAAATATGCAATAATGTTATCTCCATGTACACAGGCCAAAACGACACGGCTCCCACATAGTATCTGTTCACTTCACAGCCATCTGCCGCTCACAGAGACGCTCCACAAAGCTCTAGATTACCGTTCTCTCTTATTATGTGATGGAATTAACTCTACACTGACCGCAGCCACTGACTTAGTAGTGGCTCTCCCCTGTAGTGGCTCTCCCCTGTAGTGGCTCTCAGCTATAAATTACAGTTGTCCGCTTAAGACAGGCATATCCAAACTGTGGCCCTCCAGCTGTTGTGAAACTACACATCCCAGCATGCCTTGCAACAGCAAAACTGCCATATTCTCCCTCCACACCCTACTGGATGGTAGGGTAGGAAATACCACCTGTCGACACAGGTCGGCTCAAAAAAATGTGAAAAACGGGTGTCAATCTTTTGAATGTCACCCTTCCCATTGTCGACCTAATGCTTGTGTCAACCTTTCGTCCCGGTCAACCCAAGCCATGTTGACCTAATGTTTGTCAACCTTCATAGTGTCGACCTAGTGACCCTTCTGACCACACATGAACTGGCACTGCCAGGCCACACAATTGCTCAGCACAGGCAGTATTTTCAATTAAGTCTGGGTACATACCTGTTCCACTGCCGCATCAGTGTGCAACTTTACCTTGACCGGCCACTGGGTTGGTGCAACGGTCGTACCACCGTTGTATTGGTCAGGATTTCCAGCTAGGCGGGCATTTGAATTTGCCTGTGATGTCAGCCGCCTGTATGTACAGCCAGAAGAAACTATGGTACTTGTGTATTTTAGCGGCGCCCATCGCATCGCATACCAAAAGGCATGCGATGGTAGGCGATGCGATATCGCGCGATGTTGTACAATGTCATACAATTTTAAAATTGTATGACATGGTATATGGCATACAATGCGATGCAACATTGTATAAGCACCCTAATGGGTGCTTACAATGTTAAATGCAACCCCTACGTCACCCCCCCACTATAAACGTGGGGGGTACGCGTCCTACGACCTTTTCATACCCCCACTATCCAAGTCGGCGTGGAGTTGAGAATAGAAAGTGTGGTGAGCGCAGCGAGCCACCGAGCCCGAAGCGTGGCGAGCGCAGCGAGCCCCGCGAGGGGACGCGGATAACTGTGAAGCCCGCGAGGGGACGCGGATACCTGTGACGGTATCCGCGTCCGCTCGCCACGCTTCGGGCTCGGTGGCTCGTCACACTTTCTATTCTCAACTCCATGGCGACATGGATAGTGGGGGTATGAAAAGGTCGTAGGACGCGTACTGCCGCCCCTCGCGGGGTCGCTGCGCTCGCCACGCTTTGGGTTCATGTTTATAGTGGGGGGTTGGCGTGGGGCTGCATTTAACATCGTAAGCACCCATTTGGGTGCTTATACAATTTTTAATCGTATAGGGGGCCAAAATCGCATTGCATCGCATCGCATGCCATCTGGTACATGGCATGCGATGCAATGCGATTAAAACATTGCGCAACCAACATCGGGGGCGCCGCTAAAATACACAAGTACCGACACTATATTTCTGCAGATATACAGGCCATCATATGTGCGGCACAGTTGATATGATGTGAATTACATTGTTCCAAGACTATTGGGGGTACACACCCGCTGACAGGATCACAATATATCGGCCAGCGTGTAGCCAGCATTAGGGTTTTTCTCCCATTAACAAACTGGTCCCAGGTAACGCTTTGTGCAGTTTGGAAGTTGATCACGCACCCAACCTAAAGGCCCATACACACTGGGCAATTCTGAGCTTTTCACTTTAACCGTTTGAGCTGCTTTCGGCTCAAAAGCCGCCCAGTCTGTATTGTCCGGCGAGAAGCGCTGATGCGTTCTTCCGCATTATTGGCGGTTGCAACCGCTCATCTCAATGGCTTTCCATAGCGTCCTGCTGCGAAAACCTGTCCAGCCTGGAGAAAATCGCTTGGCCGAGCAAAAATCGCTCAGTGTGTATGCATAAGCGATTTTCTGACGACGACACGCTGGGCAAAAATGCAGAGATCATCTTCCAATATACCCAATAAATATCTTCTCATTGCGGACACTGGAAACCCAACCAGCAATATCATAGAACCTAATGAAATACTTTATCTAATTTATAGCACAACGGTTTAATAGACGACATCCATAGGATGCTGCGTCCTGCAAAACACTTGGGGTGGCAGGGGTATATATTTAGCTGGAAAGACCCAGAAGCTCTGTGGGCATGTACAAAACTCTGGCTACTTATACACATCGCATGATTTGGTGCTTGGATTCCTTATACCAGGCATGGCCAAACTGTGGCCCTCCAGCTGTTGTGAAACTACATATCCCTGCATGCCTTGCCACAGTTTTAGCATTCCCTAATAGCATTACTGTGGCAAGACATGATGGGACTTGTGGTTTCACAACAGTTGGACGGCCATAGTTTGGCCATGCCTGCAATATAATATATCTGGGGTGAAATGTAATAGGATGAGAGATTCAGAAAATGAGAGATTTGGTAGAAATCTCCAGTTTTTTTTAAAGCGGCAATTATTTACACTGCAAAACCAGTTTGATTTTGCAGTGTAAATGATTGCCGCTTTAAAAAAACTGGAGATTTCTTACCAAATCTCTCACTTTCTGAATCTCTCATTCTATTACATTTCCCCCCTGGATTTATGTGAATCAGTGGCGTATCGATAATGTTTGCACTGCACTGCGGGGTCCACCGAACAATCTTGCTTAATACTTAACTATCCAGAGTCCCGCATCGGTAGCGCAGCACAAATCATGGGGAAAATGGCGAGCAGACATTTTGCCAGTGTTTTGCCCAGGTGCAGTAGAGAAATCACCGGTGCAGACGCCATGTTCCCACAGACCAGCGCATGTGCAGACTGCTAGACACAAAAGCATGCCACATCTCACTTAATATGCCCCTGATGTGAATGTTTTTGTTCTACATCATGAGGTCCCCATACACTAGTACGATATACCCTTCTTACACACGATTTCAACCCTTACGGCCTTCATACACAGGTCCAATTTGACCTTTTTTCATCAGATTTATCGGATAAAATAGACCAAATTGGATGCGTTTGACATCCCATCCGATACACGTTCCCGTGCACATCTGATCAGTGATACATCGCAGGTGCTTTTTAGCACCTGCAAAGTATCCCATCCTATCTGTAGGCAGGTGCCAGCCTGCAGAGTGGGGAAGCTCCTCCTTTCCTTCCCCTGCCGCCGTAGTAGTGGGAAGCGGCGGGCGTACAGGATATTGGAAATCTCCCATTCAAACGAATGGGGCCCACTGATTGGCCGAGAGAGCTCTCTCAGCCAATCAGCAGCTCAATCCTTTTTGAATGGGAGTTTTCAAAATGTCCTCCCCGCCGGCAGCTACCCGGGAGTCCTTTACCCGTCAGTCCTTTATAAATCGCATGCGATTTATCGCAATGTAACAAACTAACACATCAAGTGCCAAACCGCATGCAACCTTCCCGGGGGAGTTGTCCCACAGACAAGTCGGACCCACGTATGGGGACCTTTAGATCCCCTGTGCATCGGATTGGATCCCGCAGCCATGACTGAGGATACATCAGATGCAATGCGATAGTAGCTGGGGAGCCCAAAACTTGCAGGAAAAAAAACACAATAAAAGAAAACAAACAAGAGACAACAACAGAGAAAGGAGAGAACATATATATGCGGACCTGGGACAGAAACATGCAATGGACACACAGTCATTACAAGGGCAACTGCAGGACCCTCCCCACATAAGTGAGGCTTACTATAATCCTACTCACACTCCCATAAGGCAGGCTCACTTACACCGGTGTTAGCCTGCAGCCAGAGGGCACGGCAGGCTCGGTGACAGCAGAATGACAGCTCCCCGGAGCAGTACTGGCACCTTTCCCCTAACTGTCATGGCGGACAGAGACTCACAGCACGGACCAAACCCCGGCCCGTGCACGTATCCCGCGCCTCTCCTCTGCCTGCACGGGCTGTAGGACACCTCAGCAAGTCTCACCTCTGTCCAGCCGCACAGGTTCCCCGGACACCGCCATCTTGTCCCCGGCAGCAGCAGCTCTGGCACTGGCGGAAGTGACGTGTGAGGACCGGGCTGGTGTGGGCAGGAGGGAGAGATGGGTGGCCTCACTCTGCCTTATGCAGCTTATTCGTCTGCCAGTAGTTGTAGGACCACCCACTTATCGGAATGTCTGCTCACCGTGGGGCAAATTTACTAAAGGTTCCAAAAAGGAAAAGATGTGCTGTTGCCCATAGCAACCAATCAGATTATGTCTATCATTTGCTAGGAATAGACAGAACCTGATTGGTTTCAATGGACAGCACCACTTTTTTTCATTTTTAGAAACTTTAGTAAATGTTTAACCCCATGTGTCATATGTTGGTGTGCCTCAGTGTGTTCCTCTATGGGAGCAGCAGTACTTCATAATCCCAAATTGTGCATGTTAAAATTGAGTTGACAGCAGGTGGGGCCTCCACAGGGCAGATTATATTCTTGGTGTGTGAGTAATACTCCATTATCAGGATTGCCTACCCTCTGGGAATGGCCGCGAGGCTCCCGAAAATCGGCTCCCCCTCCCGGCCCCCTGAAAAGGTGAGCAAACCTGGATTGCGGGATTTGCAGTACTGGGGGTGGGGCTTTATGATGTCTACATCAGGCCCCGCCCCCCGAAGTGCTGCTGACAGTGTTCTCCCGGAGAGGAGACTTTAAAAGTAGGCAACCCTGCCATAAGTGAAGGTATTGGTGGTTATCGGAGCTAATAGGATAGTCCCTGGAAAACCTATTAGCAGTGTTACAGTACCAGTGCTAACAGGACATTGGCGGATTCAGGGGGGGGGGGGGGGCACCCAGGCACGTGCCCCCCATGTCATTTGTAGCTGAGGACCAGGGCTTTCCAACAAGCACAGCCCCGTGTCTCTAGCCACCCGGGAACTGGAGATATCGCCTGGCAAAGCTGTAACGTTTTCCCCATAGGATAATATGGGACCCATTAATTCCGACCCCACCCGGTTCTGAATTTTGACACAATCCATGTGTTATTATGTGAATTTTGACACAATCCATGTGGCATTATTTGCATTTTGGCTCAATCCATTTGGCATCATGTGTAAGGGACAAGTATAATGGGGTCTAGTATTTTGTTGCATAATGTGTAGAAGTTGTATATGATGTGGTACACTACACTCAAGGATACGCCCCCTGTTGAGTGGCCACACCCCCTTTTCCAGAGCGCGCCTTCGGCGCGCGCACAACTTCATTCTTCACTTTTGTCGCCATGGTGGGCCTGCATACTTTAAATGCCAGGGCCTATTTTTAATCCCATTCCCACCCTCTCACTGCCGCTCTCTTAGCATGTACACTGGCACCACTAACACTGCCCCTCCCCCAACCAAACCCTCTTTTATCATGGTGCCCCCCCCCTGTAATTTTATCCTGGATCCGCCCCTGTAACAGGATACCCCCTTTAAGGCCCCCATGCACTAATATGAGGTATCACTTGTGAGCCTCAGATGACAAACCTCTTCCAATGGCCAAGTGACTGGATCACATGTGATACATCGTATGTGGTCACTTTGCATCATTCCATTCACCTCCCAGGGATAAGAAATCCTTGTTGCAGCACTGGCAATCTCTGGATGTAATGTGCACAGAATGCTCATCGGATCGGAGTCATAAGTAAATGTCATACAAGTAATTTGCCAATCCACTTATTTTTGATGAAATTGTGGTAATTTTCCACAGGTTTATAGTCATTTTTCGCCAATGCCATTTCGACGAAAAAACCCAGTAATACTGCATCGCAAAAATGACTAAAACCCGTCCAAAAACATCCACAATGGTATAGTAACGGTCAAAGTAGTCCTGTTTTTCGGTTAGCCAAAAAAAGGAATAATTTGACCCGTCTCTATTCAATTGCAGGCCCCCATAGGCTCCTACGTAATAATGCCTGGAAAAAAAAAAACTGAAAAATGTATTAATTAACCTATTTAATTTATCAATATATTATTTCTTTTTTCAGGTATCATATCTTATTATAGGAATGATTATTCTGGCCAAAATGACAGAATAGATTCTGTTATAATGAGTTCCCAAGAGCCCAAATTTGTGATCAACCACACATTACATCTAAACAAGTCTGGCTAATAGGGGGATTTTGGGTAAATCAAATGTATTTTGAATCTTTAGCAAACATGAATTTATTGAGAGCATAGCAGTGGAAAAACGTTAACAAATCATCCCACCAATGCATCCCAATTATTGCTCACAGACTGCAAAATACAGAGCGCTACTAATTAGAGAGAACACTGGATCCTTATACTTGTCCAAACAAACATAAACCCCACAATATTAGTGTCTGTTTAACCCCTTCAGTGGCAATCCCGAGAATTTTCCGGGCTGTGCCTCGGGGGGTTATTTTGGTTCACTCTTTCTGACAAATTCCTTCTTATAAGGACAAAACCATGTGCACTGCAGGTGGGGCAGATGTTACTTGTGCAGAGAGAGTTAGATTTGGGTGGGGCTTTACTTCAAAGTTAGATCTATATTGCAGTGTAAGAATAAATCAGTCAGTATTTTCCCTGCACAGAAACAGAATAACTCTCCCAAATCTAATTCTCTCTGCACATTTTACATCTGCCCCCCTGCAGTGCACATGGTTGTGTCCTTCTAAGAAGGAATTTGTCAGAAAGAGTGAACCAAAATAACCCCCTCAGTGCCCAGTCTGGCAAGCCCGGAAAATTCTTGGGATTGCCACTGTTAACAGCCGGGCAGCGCTGCTGAGTTCAATCACTGAACTCAGGTAGCTTCGCGCTGCCTGGCTCCCTCCCCTCTGCGGCGCCTCCAGCTCCCTCCTCCTCCTCCCTCCCCTCTGGGTTTTGTATGAAGTTATGTAAGAATCATCGCTTTTACAGGAATGGGGCGGGGCTTAATTATGGCAAGCCCCGCCCCCTGAAAAGCTGCAGAGAGTCTCCTGGAGATAACTATTTTTGTTGTGTGCATCTTTGCTAAAGTCCTCAAATATACAATGCATTGTATATTCACAGCAGTTATTTCAAACATAATAATAATTGCTTACTTCTAAATAAATCTGCCATTTAAATGTTTTACTGAATGCAGCAATGTTGTTGCCTGTCTGCCTACCAAATTCTATTTAGTTACAAACAAATAGAAGTGTATAGTATGTAAAGGCCCACATACATTAGGCCAACTTGTGCACCCACAGCCCCGGGCGCTTCACGCAGCCCGGACCCTATGCCATACTTGCCTAACCTTCCAGAATGGCCGGGAGGGGGCGGGGCTAAAATGACGAGATTCGTGCCATTTTGCATCATTTTAGCCCCTCCCCCCCGTCCAAGGACCCGATAATTGATGCGGCTGTCTGTCATGGGGGCTTCCCCAAAACGAAGCCTCTTCCAGCTGCCAGCCCCCTTCACATACGTGTGTGCTAGTAGTGCGGATCGGACCAACACATCGTGGGTGCTAATGCGATATGCCGCTGATGGGTCCGATCTGACAGATTGAACCTGCAGCAGGTTCAATCTGGGTCGGATGGGATGGGATGTCAAACACATCGGATTTGGCCCAATTTCTTGGCCCGATCTGACGGAATTGGGCGAAATCGGCTCAAATCGTATAAGTGTATGGGCACCTTAACAGTGAAGATAATATTTTGAAGGAGAACTCCCATCTTAGTAAATCAAACTTCATTGAGTCTGGTGGTGATTTGGGTCTACTCCTGTCCTGGGTTCTGCTTTGCATGAGTGCCGCCATGTTGGATAGATGAGCTTACTTCAGTCTCTCTCAATCACTGATTAGCTGCCACCTGACGAGGGGTCCTACTGGTGCGGCAAAATGCAGTATGTACAGTGATACTCGGAAGTGCCAGATTCTGGGAGCGCTAGTGTGCTATCAGTACTAAACCCCTGTCAACTAGCATGTAACCCTTCTAGAAATGAGCAAGTATCCCCTGGCAACAAGCATGCAATTTCTGGCATGGGCCCTGTCATCGAGCTTATAACCCCTGGTAATGAGCATGTAAGTAAAATGATTATTAATGTATGGCAAGGGTGGGTGCAATATTTCTACATACGCCATTGGTTAATAATAGGGATAATCAGAAGAAGCAAAATCATCTAAGTCCACATTCACCTCCAGCGCACACATATTCCACAGCGCTGTACAGAGAATATTATTAGCAGTAATTTATATAGTGCACACATATTCCGCAGCTCTTTACAGCGAACATTCACATCAGCCCCTGCTCCAATGGAGCTTACAATCTACAGTATATTCCCTACCACATGTACACACAGACATTCTAGGGTAAATGCACCTGCGCCTCAGACAGCTGGAGCGCCTCTCCACCGGCGCCTACATGATCCCCTCTCCGCCGGCGCTGTGTGAGAGGCGCTCACTAGGCTTTCTATCGATGCCGGGGACCAGGGCCGGTGCAAGCCCCCCGCCCGCCCCAGGCAAAAAAACCCGCGCCGCCCGTCCGCCCGCCGGGGGGGGGGCACGGGTGCGGACGATACTGCGGCACGGGGGTGGGGGGAGGGGGTGCGGCGGGCGATACTGCGGCGGCCGATACTACCCCCCTCCCCCCCCGGAGCATAGGTGGTGCCGCGCTGAAATCCCCCCAGCGGGGAGCGGGCGGCACGAGGGGAGCAGGGACCATGCCACGGGCGGGATAGGAGAGGGGAGAGGAAGGATGATCACACAGACTTACCTGCTCCCCACTAACTGCTTTCGGGTACCTCTTTATGGTACCTCAGCGGCTCAGTACCGCCCTCCAGCGGCCGGCGCCCTAGGCAAATGCCTAGTCCTGCCTAGTGGTGGCGTAGGCCCTGCCGGGGACAGAGCCATAGACGCCGGGGACAGAGCCATGGCGCCGGAGTCACTACGATAAGTACGCTAACTATGCTAGGTAGCCGTTGGCCTGCCGCAGAGTCACTGCGCTAACTACGCTAGGCAGCCATTGGGCTACGCTCACAGCGTAGCTTAGCCTACGCTGACAATGTAGCGTAGCCGGGCGCCGTGCTATTACACAAGTACCATATAACTCGATGGTTGCTCATCGTTCAATGATTTTTCTAGCCTTCTGTATGAAAAGTTTATACTTATTTTTCATATAGCTGCTTTCCGCAAAAATGGAGGCAGGCGCTGACGTCATGTGACATCAGCATCCTGCATTCTGACAGGCCCACCCAGCATTCTGTGGGTGTTCCCACCGTTTTTCCGGGCACCTCCATGCTGGGCGTGCCGGTCGGAACACTCAGGCAGCTGGGTGAAAAATTTCGCCCATTATGTCAGTATCTGACTGCATTTTAACTATATGTTATGTTTCCATTGGCTAACCTATTTTAGCAGGCAAGACTAGGAAAGACAATGTTCTGATCAAAGATACGTAAGATAAGTCTCTCTCCAAGGATCTTCGTCTCCCGAAATAATTCTTCATTTTATGCAGCTTTAAGAGGAAAATGAAATATTTAAAATAATATTTTTACACTTTGAAATAATAGAAATGAAAACTGTCCACACTTTGAGAAGCACTGCTTTCCTTCCCACTTTGAAGAAGCACTGTGTAAGTAACAGATCAGTTTCCGTCGGCTGGAAACTTGCATACCAAGATTTAATTGTTAATTATATGGCTTGCCTTTGGAATGCTCAGTTTTATTCTTGTCTTTCATGCTGATTTTCAGCTACTCAAGAAGTGGCATCTCCTTTGTGTCAGGAGGATAAAGTAGTTGTTTTGGAATGTTAAGGGCTGAATTTGTTATGTTGTTAATATTGGCATCATGCAAAATTTACACTAGAGTCATTTTTCGGAACACAGATGCTCAGTAATACCAACTACAAATGACAGCGACCCTAGACAACATAAAGGGCCCTTAAACAGCAACTCCATAGGGGCATTTGTTTTTTGTGCAAGGAGACACCCTCCCAAAAGAGAAGAGCCGGCTTACCAAGACTGTACAATTCAATATACTCCCCCCTGCCCCCCATCAACCGAATACTGCTGCAGTCACATTATTCTATTGGGAAATCACTGTCATCTGCAGAAGCACAAAGGTTGAGGCTCTACCGCCAAGACACCATTTGTCCTTTCGCTTTTCCTGATTGGAAAATCAGGACACGTTAGGCCACACCCTCAGCCATTGCAGGATTGGGAATTTAAGGTTACCCTAAAATGTCCTTACATTTTCACACCTTTAGCCTGCCAGATTATACCCTGAACACACCCATTCCATAATACACCCACACCTACAGCCCCCTAAAACACCCACACCACCAACCTGCCACCCTCTACCTCCTAATACACCCACACCACCAACCTGCCACCCTCTACCTCCTAATACACCCACATCACTAGCTTGCCACCCTCTACCTCCTAATACCCCCACACCACCAGCCTGCCACCTTATACCCCGAACACACTCAATCCAGCATGCCACCCTCTACCCTCTAGCACCCACACCACCAGCTTTCTACCTCCGAATACACCCACACCTCCAGCCTGCAACCCTGTACCTCCTAATACACCCACACCTCCAGCCTGCCACCCTCTACCTCCTAATACACCCACACCACCAGCCTAGCACCCTCTACCTCCTAATACACCCACACCACCAGCCTGCCACCTTATACCTCCTAATACACCCACACCACCAGGCTGCCACCCTCTACCTCCTAATCCACCTACACCTCCAGCCTGCCACCCTCTACCTCCTAATACACCCACACCACCAGCCTAGCACCCTCTACCTCCTAATACACCCACACCACCAGCCTACCACCCTATACCTCCTAATACACCCACACCACCAGCCTGCCACCCTCTATCTCCTAATACACCCACACCACCAGCCTGCCACCCTCTACCTCCTAATACACCCACACCACCAGCCTGCCACCCTCTACCTCCTAATACATCCACACCTCCAGCCTGCCACCCTCTACCTCCTAATACATCCACACCTCCAGCCTGCCACCCTCTACCTCCTAATACACCCACACCTCCAGCCTGCCACACTCTACCTCCTAATACACCCTTACCACCAGTCTGCCACCCTCTACCTTCTAATACACCCACACCATACCCACACCCACACCACAGTCAAATCAGCTTCCAGCTTCCTGAGCCACAGGTGTGGGAGAAAATGAAGGAGGAGCTGTGGCCGTGTCACGGTCCGCTTCAGATGACAACCTCCTGACCAGCAGGTCTTTGCACCACTGTAGACTTGTGTCCGCTGGAGACAGAAACACAACATACTCGTTAACCGGGGATCGAGCACAGTGACTAGAATGCATTTCTTTGACTTTAATAGACTGACCACCCTCGTATCTTGGCAAAGTGTATGAAGGGCTTCATCCACAAGAGCAACCTGCTTTGCAGAATCGCAACTCTTTAGCTCCTCCTTCACTTTCTCCATCTGCTTCTGCAACAGCTTGATCAGGGGAATGACCCTGACTTCACGTGTGGCAAGTTCAAATGGCTGGAGAACCTTGCACAACACGGAAATCAGTCTCCACTGCTCTTGATATAGGTGCATCCCACTCCTTTGCTTATGTCATAGGTGGCTGTGTAGGCTTGAATGGCCTTTTGCTGCTCCTCCATCCTCTGCAGCATATAGAGGGTGGAGTTGGAGATGCTGCTGCTGTTGCTGTGGAAGGCGATGCATCTTCTCAGTGGGTTGTCACAATCATATAGTCCTTAGTTTGCCCTGTACCACTTGTCCACATGTCAGGAAAGTAGGTACAACTGCATTTTTCAGTGCACTGAGGACACTTTTTCGAACATCTCTATACATCCTAGAAATTGCCTGCCTAGTGAAGTGGAATCTAGATGGGATTTGGTAACGGGTACACAATACCTCCATAAATTGTCTAAAGGTGCCCATAGTAAGATTTATCTTCAGATCTGGCTGGTTGGAACAAAAACATGGTTATGGATGAGTGACAGTTTGACAGTTTTCCAGCATTTCCAAGCAAATGGTCAACTGTCATTTGCTCTCATCCATAACCATGTTTTTGTTCCAACCAGACAGATCTGCAGATAAATCTGCGTGTGTATGGTGACCTTAAATCCCACTCCGTTGATGGTGGACACTGGACGCACGTCTAACACCAACATAGACTTCAAGGCCGCAGTTATCCGCTTTGCCATAGGATGACTGCTGTTGTATTTCGTCCTCACCGCAAATGACTGTTGGGCAGTTAGTTGGTTCATGAAATATGTAGCGGTCTTACGACTTCTCCTCTGGGATGATGAACGACTTCCAGCAGCAGCAGCAGTATTAGGCGTAGCATTGCAGGATCCTCCAGAGGAATCGCCGATAGAAGAGGAGTCAGTCATGCTGATGACATGGCCTCCCGGACTACATCCAATCCGGATCGAGGAGGAAATTGATAAGGAATGACTTGCTGGTGCGCTTGGATACAACAGGATCAAGGGATTTAGGTGTCCCTGGACTGCTTAGGGTCCTAGCCACAGTTCCTGAACTAAACAGTGACTTATGAATGAACTTCTCGTGACTCATAAGCGAGGATGTCCCTAGGTGGCCAACAGCCTTACCACTGCTTATTGCAGCTTTACATAAGCTACATATGGAGAGACAATTGTTGTCCGGATCTGGATAAAACTAATACCAGACCAAAGAGGTGGATTATTTGGTCTTCTGCACAGGCATGGCGATGGCCATTTGCATCCCAAGGACAACAAATGTCTCTGCCTAGTGCCTCATTTATGCAAACCCCATCACCATCAGCAGCATCCTTCTAGTCAACTTCCTCCTCAGCACCAGCTACATCACTGTCCTCCTCCTGGTGTACAACATTGACACCTTCAATCTCAAAATCAGGAACTGGACTGTGGGTGATCCTTCCAGCATATGCAGAAGACAAATGGTGGAAGGAGCCACCTCTTCACGTACAGTGATGGGAAGGTGAGGCATCACAACCACTAACACCCTTGGACTCTCCTTGGGGATTTGTGATACCATTGGTGAAATTTAACAGGATGCGATCATTATAAAGGTTCTAAAATCATACATTATTGCATTTTCTGATATCAGTATCAGTATTTTTTTTTACTATTTCTGGAATGTGGATTTGCGGGTGAAAAGTGCGGTATGGTGCGATTTTTAGTCATAAAAATGTGCACATTTTAGTTATGAAAATATGCAAATTAGTGAACATGTGTGATTTTTTAGGCATGTGCGATTTTTTTGGGACATGAAAATCTGCGGTATTTAGTAAAAAAGAAATGGCGTGGAGTCCCACCTCCCAAGAATAACCAGCCCTGGGCTCATTGAGCCGGACCTGGTTCCAAAATATGGGGGGCCCCTAGTTTTTTTGTCCCCCGTATTTTTGGAACCAGGGGCTGGTTATGCTCAGGAGGGGGACCCCACACCATTTTTTATTTTATTTTAACGTTACACATTTTTTAAGACAGAACCATGCACAGATCGCATTGGTCTGTGCATGGTTCTGTCAAAATTGTCTGTCAGAATCTGGTCTGATTTTTGGTAACTTTTTACAAAATTGCATCCTATTAAATTTGTGAGTTGTATATGTCACGATCCGAGTATTAAACATAGAAACATAGAATGTGACAGCAGATAAGAACCACTTGGAGCGTCTAGTCTGCCCCTTTTTTAAACATGTTACCTCAAACCATATTTAAACCATAAAGCAAGTGCTCTTACCGGCAACGTGTCTGCACAGGCTGAGCTTGCATTTCAGATCCAGATGCATCCTGGGTGCTATGCGTCTCTCCGGTAGTCATCTCCCGGTTCCCGCAGTGCTGCTGAGTCCGCGGCTGAGCAGCGTCTCGCTCCCCTCACGTTGAGTGACAGTGTCCAGTGCCCGGCAATCCTCCAGTCCACCGCCATTGCTCCCGGCCACAAGCATGGTGGATGCAAACAAGCTTTCCCGCCTTAGCCTGACATGGGGGCTGCCATGCTTCTTTCAGTCACTGACCCAGTCTGAACCATTCCTGTGCAGTCTAAGCTCCCTGTCATACATACCTGGCCATCCTGGCCTTCC
This sequence comes from Crinia signifera, assembly GCF_055691185.1. NCBI lineage: Eukaryota > Metazoa > Chordata > Amphibia > Anura > Myobatrachidae > Crinia > Crinia signifera. Next base: position 110,058,713 of record NC_139227.1, read on the forward strand.
AGTGGCTATAAGTATGCTGGGAGCCCACAGACTGAGGCTAGTGCTTCAGTTGTCAATTGTCTCCTGTTGGTGCGCTTGTCTCTCTCTCTCTTTCTCTGCTGCAGTGTGATTTACTCCAGGTATTCCAGCTCCTGTGATCCAGTGTCTAGCCTTGGGCCTTCACCTCAGCAGTTCTCAGCCTAGCTCCGGTGCATTCGATGTTCCAGCCATCGTTCATTAGCATTCAATGTTTTAACCATTGTTCCAGTGCATTCGATGTTCTTACCATCGTTCAGCAGCATTCGATGTTCCAGCCATAGTTCCCCAGCATTCGATGTTCCAGCCATCATTCCACATCTCATCCAAAGGCAAGCTACAGTAAAGTGTTGCTCCTACAGTATTCACTTTATTGTCTCGAGGACCTTATCAGTGCTCTGCACTGCACCATATACCATCTGTCCGTCATTGTATCAGTCATCTTGCATACTCCATAGTATTCCTGGACTTATGCAGCAGTACCAATGGATTTTAACATCAGTGCCACTGGACTTATGCAGCAAAATCACTGGACTTTAACGGCAGTATTCCTGGACTTATGCAGCACTACCAATGGACTTTAACGTCAGTGCCGCTGGACTTATGCAGCAAAATCAGTGGACTTTAATGGCAATATTACTGGACTTATGCAGCAGTGCCACTGTACTTTTGCAGCAATATCACTGGACTTTAACAGCAGTATTACTGGACTTATGCAGCAGTACCAATGGACTTTAACGTCAGTGCCACTGGACTTATGCAGCAAAATTAGTGGACTTTAACGGCAGTATTACTGGACTGGAATATACAGCACTTTCACTGGACTGGACTATACAGCAATTTTAAGTTTCACTGGACTGGACTATAGAGCAGTATCACTGGCACTGGACTGGTGGACTATAAAGCACTTTTAAGTTTCACTGGACTGGACTAGTACAGCAGACAGTACTATCACTGGACTGGACTAGTACAGCAGACAGTACTATCACTGGACTGGACTAGTACAGCAGACAGTACTATCACTGGACTGGACAGGACAGCACTAGAGTCACTGAACTCTGGACAAGACAGCACCACACTATCACTGGACTGGACAGGACAGCACTAGAGTCACTGAACTCTGGACAAGACAGCACCACACTATCACTGGACTGGACAGCAGGACAGCAGACGAGCAGTTAGGCAGGCGGCCAGGACATTCTGCCTCTTCACTCTCCTAGACTGGAGTGAAGATGGCATGCAGCTGCCCGCCCTTTTAAAGGGTCTGGACAGTGGCGGATTAGCCACGGGGCGATAGGGGCGGTCGCCCCGGTTCCCCCACACATCTGTGGGCCCCCAAACCCGCCACCCCAGACCCGCTGGTCACTAGTCTGAACTAGTTACTAGTTCCCATCTGCTGCAGGGACTCCGCCGCTCACTTCACATACGCCGCAGGGATCCCCTGCCCGCCAGCGTTACCCACCAGCCGTAGATACAGAGGGGGGGGGGAGGGGGCGATCGCCACCCTAGGATCAGCATGATACATAATGCCGCTGGCTGCCGGGCGTACTCCTCCAACTGTCTGCATTAACGCCCGGCCATACCTGTGAGCTAGACAGCGGGTGGCGGCGGCAGGAGGAGGAGAGCAGCAGCAGCACTGTGCCCGGACACTGGTGGTGGGAGGCGGGCCCTTCAGCAGCAACAGAGACAGAATGTTGCTGTAGTTGCACCAGGACCGTGACGAAGCATTGATGTTTCTGGAGCAGGGGCTGGACGAGGTGTACAGGTACAGCCAGAGCCTGGTAGTGTCCTGTCAGTTAACAGCACACAAGTTCTCTGCGTCGCAGAGTGTCCAGCCCCATGTGGCGAGTGTCAGATCTCGCTGCCTGACTGACCACCCTCACGCTGCCCAGGTACGGGTAAGGGGGGGGGGGGAGATGATGGCTCCGTCCGCTGAAGGGGGGGAACAGACCTTTTTGTCCAGGGCCCCCACACACCTTAATCCAGCCCTGGGTCTGGATCTCTCAAGATCTGACGGCAGGATCTCGTGAGGTCTGGAGACCGATGCTCTGAGTCAGGGCAGGAATTCCTGAACATGCTCGGAGTGCGGGTTTGGATTGGGGTGTCCGGATTCCCCCAAACTGAACTTGCACATCCCTAAATAAGACTCCAGAGTCTTCTGTAGTCACGGGTTCAATCCCACTTTGTGTATTTATTAAGCCTCTTTGAGGGTGGCTCTCCAACCTGCCAATACACCTCTGTTCTGACCACACTAGGAAAGGTTGGAACTAATGCAGGAGGACCACACACTCTGGGTTTCTGCGCTATAGGTGTACCATCTCTGGCTGGCACACCATAGTACAGTGATTGGTTTTTTGGTTACTAATTTGATTTAGCATCAGCCCATCTCCTGCATCTGGGGCTGAAGCAGCCTAAGATGCGCATCTCCACCTTCTCCACCCTGACATAGAATGCAAGGTATGGCCATTGTGTATTTAGGCTACACTAGCCAGCCTTCTGCCTCTCTAAGCATGTATAGTAGCCACAGGTAGGTACATCTACAGTACGTCTACATACAGCCTTAGACACTGTTATTAGAGTTTGTGCTTAGGAGTTGGACATATGCCTAAACATAGGTGCCGATTCTGTGCTTGAGGGCCCGAGCACCCAAGGAAATTGATGAGCACCCACGGAAATTGATGAGCACCCACCCGCTCAGCAGCGGCCCACCCGCCCGTGTCCCACTGCACTCCCCTCCCTTGTCGCTGGCACAGGTACTGTGTGGGAATTTATGTACCTGCACTGTGGGGGCATTTATGTGTTTGGCACTGTGGGGGCATTTATGTATTTGGCACTGTGGGGGGGGGGGGGATTTATGTACCTGCACTGTGGGGGCATTTATGTATTTGACACTGTGGGGGCATTTATGTATTTGACACTGTGGGGGCATTTATGTATTTGGCACTGTGGGGGCATTTATGTATTTGGCACTGTGGGGGGGAGATTTTTGTACCTGCACTGTGGGGGCATTTATGTATTTGGCACTGTGGGGGTATTTATGTATTTGGCACTGTGGGGGGGGGGGGGGGGGTTTGTACCTGCACTGTGGGGGCATTTATGTATTTGGCACTGTGGGGGCATTTATGTATTTGGCACTGAGGGGGGGGGGGGATGTTTGTACCTGCACTGTGGGGGCATTTATGTATTTGGCACTGTTGCCATAATTTGAATATTGGAGACAACTGTGCTGCGTAATATAAATCAGTATTATTTTGTGGCCACGCCCCTTTCCCATGAAGCCACTCCCCTATATTTTTGGCTTGAGCACCCACCAGCAAAAACATAAATCTGCACCTATGTGCCTAAATCCACATGAGCCCCATAGCGTATAATGAGTAGGTGGAGTGCCCAGTCTTTATACATTGTACACTTTTGGTCTCCACTAGATGGCAGTATACATTAATAAGTACATGACTTATATTTGCTATGCAGGCACAGAGCAAACCCGAGGGCAGGGAACAGAGACAATGTACAACATAAAGCAATACATTCTTCTACATAATCTACAAATACCATAATAAACATAGCAGGGTAACAGATGTATGATGGAGAGGTATTACGTTTTGGAGAGTGATAAAGTGGAACCCCCACGAGACTTGTTGTGGGATCCTTGTGGCAACCATGAGGACTAATTAAGCAATTGGAAGTTTCCAATTAGCTTAATTCATCTGGAATTACTCCCCTTCTGCAGCAGTGTCTTCTTTCTCCAGCTTTGGGATCCAGCCCTCTGCAGCAGGGAGGCAGCATTTCTGCCTCACAGCACTGAGGTCATGTGTTCTATCCCCACCATGTGTTATATATACGGGGCAGTACGGATGGTGTAATGGTTAGCATTACTCCCTCACAGCACTGAGGTCATGTGTTCTATCCCCACCATGTGTTATATATACGGGGCAGTACGGACGGTGTAATGGTTAGCATTTCTGCCTCACAGCACTGAGGTCATGTGTTCTATCCCCACCATGTGTTATATATACGGGGCAGTACGGATGGTGTAATGGTTAGCATTACTGCCTCACAGCACTGAGGTCATGGGTTCTATCCCCACCATGTGTTATATATACGGGGCAGTACGGATGGTGTAATGGCTAGCATTTCTGCCTCACAGCACTGAGGTCATGTGTTCTATCCCCACCATGTGTTATATATACGGGGCAGTACGGACGGTGTAATGGTTAGCATTTCTGCCTCACAGCACTGAGGTCATGTGTTCTATCCCCACCATGTGTTATATATACGGGGCAGTACGGATGGTGTAATGGTTAGCATTACTGCCTCACAGCACTGACGTCATGGGTTCTATCCCCACCATGTGTTATATATACGGGGCAGTACGGATGGTGTAATGGTTATAGCATTACTGCCTCACAGCGCTGAGGTCATGGGTTCTATCCCCACCATGTGTTATATATACGGGGCAGTACGGACGGTGTAATGGTTAGTATTACTGCCTCACAGCGCTGAGGTCATGGGTTCTATCCCCACCATGTGATATATATGGGGCAGTAAGGATGGTGTAATGGTTAGCATTACTGCCTCACAGCACTGACGTCATGGGTTCTATCCCCACCATGTGTTATATATACAGGGCAGTATGGATGGTGTAATGGTTAGCATTTCAGCCTCACAGCACTGAGGTCATGTGTTCTATCCCCACCATGTGTTATATATACAGGGCAGTACGGACGGTGTAATGGTTGGCATTACTGCCTCACAGCGCTGAGGTCATGGGTTCTATCCCCACCATGTGTTATATATACAGGGCAGTACGGACGGTGTAATGGTTGGCATTACTGCCTCACAGCGCTGAGGTCATGGGTTCTATCCCCACCATGTGTTATATATACGGGGCAGTACGGACGGTGTAATGGTTGGCATTACTGCCTCACAGCGCTGAGGTCATGGGTTCTATCCCCACCATGTGTTATATATACGGGGCAGTACGGATGGTGTAATGGTTAGCATTACTGCCTCACAGCACTGACGTCATGGGTTCTATCCCCACCATGTGTTATATATACGGGGCAGTACGGATGGTGTAATGGTTATAGCATTACTGCCTCACAGCGCTGAGGTCATGGGTTCTATCCCCACCATGTGTTATATATACGGGGCAGTACGGACGGTGTAATGGTTAGTATTACTGCCTCACAGCGCTGAGGTCATGGGTTCTATCCCCACCATGTGTTATATATACGGGGCAGTAAGGATGGTGTAATGGTTAGCATTACTGCCTCACAGCACTGACGTCATGGGTTCTATCCCCACCATGTGTTATATATACGGGGCAGTAAGGATGGTGTAATGGTTATATTACAGCCTCACAGCACTGAGGTCATGGGTTCTATCCCCACCATGTGTTATATATACGGGGCAGTACGGACGGTGTAATGGTTAGCATTACTGCCTTACAATGCTGAGGTCATGGGTTTGATTTCCACCATAGTCAGAACTGTGTGGAGTTTGTATATTCTCCTTGTGCTTGCGTGGGTTTCCTCTGGGTACTCCGGTTTCCTCCCCCAATACAAAAATATACAGGTAGGTTAATTGACTCCCAACAAAATGAACCCTACAATGTCTGTGTGTGCGTGTACATGTGGTAGGTAATATAGATTGTAAGCTCCACTGGGGCAGGGACTGATGTGAGTGTTCAACTATACTATGTACAGCGCTGCGGAATATGTGTGCGCTATATAATATAACTGGTAATAATAATCTCTGTACAGCGCTGTGGAATATGTGTGCACTATATAAGAAACTGGTAATAAATAAATATTATTAAGATCATTTTGTATATCCTCCGCTTGCTTATTTGAGGCTCTTTTATCATTTACAAATGTCAAATGCGGAGTAGGTAGAAATAGAGAACGTGTCTAAACAGCATATATATATATATATATATATATATATATATACATATATATAACTATACAGCAGCTCACTGACACCTTTCATCTCTAAATAGACTTTAAGGTAAATTTACTAAAGCTTTTAAAAATGAAAAGAGGTGATGTTGCCCCTAGCAACCGGTCAGATTCTGTCCATCATTTTTTATTATGCAATAGAGAAATAATAGACAGAATCTGATTGGTTGCTATGGGTAATATTGAAGCTTCAGAAAATGTACCCCTTTGTCTTGAAAGGTATCTATGCGAAATGCCAATGCGTAATTATATGTCCCTCCCGGGGGGTTAATGGGTCCTCTTCCTAGGATCCAGTAAATCAAAGGGTGGTCGACCTAAAGATGGTCAACAGTCATTAGGTCGACACCACTAGGTTGACATACTGCAAGGTCGACATGGATCTAGGTCAACATGGGACAAGGTTGACAGGTCATTAGGTCGACAGTCAAAAGGTTGACATGGGGTTTTTAACAGTTTCTTGAGCCAACATGTGCCGACAGGCGGTATTTCATGCCTTACCATCCACTAGGGCCATGCGAGGGGATGAGGTGCACTTAATCCTATGTCCATGTCGTCTGTGTCAACATTCGGGGAAAAAACTGTGGAAAACCCCATGTTGACCTTTTGACTGTAGACCTAGACCATGTCGACCTAATGCTTGTGTCGACCTAATGAGCTTGTCCCATTTCGACCTAGATCCATGTCGACCTTGCAGTATGTCGACCTAGTGGTGTCGACCTAATGACTGTTGACCATCTTTAGGTCGATCAACCAATCCATACATCGACTAACATTAAATGCAATTTTCCTGTGTTCCATTAATTAAATAAGAGATTTTGGTACTTGTGTAGTTTCACGGCGGCACTTCCCAGCAGATCGTATCGCAGGTCAAATCATATGCAAATCATATGCAAATATTGCGTGCGATTTGTATACGATTTGCATAAGATTTGCATATGAGTTGACCTGCGATGCGATTTAGCACACTATCCACGTCAGCCCGAAGCGTGGCGAGCGCAGCAAGCCCCGCAAGGGGACACAGTACGTGTCCTCATGACCTGTTCATACCCCCACTATCCACGTCCGCGTGGAGTTTATTTCATAAAGTGTGGTGAGCGGACGTGGAATACACGTCAAGTAATCCATGTCCCCTCGCGGGGCTCGCTGCGCTCGCCACGTTTTGGGCCCGTTTTCCAAGTCCCCTTGTGAGGCTCTTTGCGCTCGCCACGCTTCTGGCTCGGTGGCTCGCTGCGCTCACCACACTTTATAATATCAACTCCACGTCGACGTGGATAGTGGGCGTATGAACAGGTCACGAGGACGCGTTCCGCTGCGCTTGCCAAGCTTCGGGCTGACGTGGATAGTGGGGGTGTGCTAAATCGCATCGTAGATCTAATTGTATGCAAATTGCATGCAAATTGTATGCAAATCGCTTGCGCTATTTTATGTAATATATGGGTTAGTTTATGGAACTTCATGGGTAAATGAAGAGGAGGGTTTTTTAAATTTGCATTATTAAATTCAAATTTTTATTTTGATTAGTGGCTTAGAACTGACAATTAGCATTAATCACACTGGTCATTTACTGTCTTCTCATGAATAGAATGCTATGGGGCCTTCCATAACAAATATATGGTAAGACAAGATTAATATCAAATATCCAATATTGTATTTCATTATTGGTTTTATTCTGAAACCCTACATTTTCTAAGAAAAACCCGAAGGTTATTCTTGTTGCTTCGTAATTTAGCCCAGTTTGGAATTCTTCTTTAGGACGTATCAAGGATGATACAGATAGTAAAACCCAGAATATGGAATTTGGAAGTGCATATAGTGTATATTTGATGCATATGTATTATGTATATGTTTATATGAGATATGTCACTGCCCACCATGTTCGCATTTAATGCCGAGTTCCTGTCTTGGACTTCTGTGTTCTCACCATTAACACCCTAACGGATCTGAATACCAACTCCCGTTTAGTGACACCCATGGCCTATTGGACAGGGCGAAAATAGCTTCTTGAGAATGGGTTTAGGGTAAAATGGATCTGGATGGGGTTTTGGAGAATTGATGGTAGAATGTATTCTGATGCTGCTTTGACCACACAACAGATGTTGATCGCCCATTGATCAGTTTGCCCACATAAGTAAGTAGCTGCTCTTCCAGCACATGAACCGTACAATGTGTCCCGATCCAGGCAATAAGACGTATATTCCTACCTCTAAAGTGTCTCTCCAGAGGTCACTTGGCGCTCCAGCAATCCCTGCCTGTCATGTCTGCCTGTCAGCTCCAGTCTCCTGTGGCTTCCATGGTGCCACCATTATCATAGGCCCCAACCATGTGGTGTACAAACACTGTTTCCCTCCTTCCTTGGGCATGGGAGCAGCCATGTCCGTTCCAGTCACCTGTTTGTTCACAGCCAATCCTGAGTGTCCTCCTGTCCTGCTAATTGCCTAACCAATGTTCTCCCATCGATCTCAAGCATCATCGGTGTTCCACCATCGATCTCAAGCATCATCGGTGTTCCACCATCGATCTCAAGCATCATTGGTCATTACCTGCTGTGGCTCTGAGCAACCTTACATATGCGTGGATGCTCGGGGGGAAGTGGGCGGGCAGCTGACATCTGGTGATGTCAGCTGCCCACCCCCTGCATTTCCGTCATGGCCGCATTAGCACAAGAACGCCCAGTGTTCTCATAGGAACGCCCGTGGAATGCTGGACGTTCCCATTTGCTAATGGGCAGCCCGACGCCCCCTGCCCTCCACCCACAGTTTGTTCGCTGTGAGCGCGCACACCCAGCGCATGCACATACACAGAAATGCTCAAAGCCCAAACATCGGCCCCCGTGCGAACGCACGCGGGCCAGCGAAAGGACCTGAATAAGGACCACTATGCAGCCAAAGAGGTCTGATAGAAGCACATTTGGAAGCAAGCTGGGTGAGCACATAAAAGTTCAGTAGACAAAGACTTTGCTGAAGCCTAATGTTGGAGTGGGTTTTACATTGACTGGTCTACATTTTGGCCACAGTGACATCATCATGTCTAAAAGACTTTAAGTGACCATTAATAGAGGACGAAGCAGGACATCCGACAACATGTGCAGAGGTGGAGGGAAGTGACGGAACAAACCGGGAATGACCAGATGAGTTCCAGAGCAGCATGACGTCCTCGCATTGTTATTTTCTTCTTCACGTAATTGGGTGTGATCAGAGGTTACTGTTCAGTTTGGAGAATCCTATTCATTTGAATAAAAAAAAAAAACTTTAAAAACTCATGTCGATCTTTTTATATGTCTACCTTTTTCCTGTCAACCTTTTTTGTCAGTGTCAACCTTTTTCCATCTCAACCTTTTCTCCATGGCCACCCTGTACCGGTCTACCTTTTGGGATTGACCTGTTGACCTAGACACTGTTTAGATCTACACATGTTTAGAGAGAACTGTACATAGTGGGCAAGCCTCCGACATGCCCCCAGACCACCCCATTCCCCTCCGAATCGCCCTCTTCCTCAAATCCCAGCAATCCCAACTCTTGGGGAGGGGGGCGATGCATCATTTTGCCTCATTTTGATGACATCTGACTCCGTCCCTGCACAGAAAAGTGCAATTGAGCTTCTCATCTCTGGGATTCTCCTGGAGAAGAGTATAAAAAGTAGATCAGTATAGCCTAGTGTGCGTCAATTTCAACGGCGCTTTGTGTTGGCCATTACCTATTATAGACGTGTGATTTACATCTTACAATCTTCTTGCAATCCGCCTGTCCAATGTTTCATTCTACGCCAGAGATTGAAGCATTCAGTATTTAATTCTGCAGGATGTCAGCTACAGCAGTGTAAGCACAAAGAGAGTAAACTATATGTTGAGGATCATTGGACTTATAACATGTGGTTAATTTGCAGCCTAGTAAACGGTAGCTCAATTTCCATGCATTACGAAGGAAGTTATACCCAAGAAAGCACCTTGCACTCTGCTCTCCATCAGTCAGCAGTGAGGAAATAACCAGCTTTCTCTTGGAGTACAAGAGCATTGAATTACCGTTCTGTCTTCCTGCAGAAAACATGCAATATTTATAAGTTATGTGCTGTAAAAGGAAGCTGTGGACATGGTAGGGAGGCGGAGGGTATGACGTAACCTCCATTCTTTCATATTTAAACTGTGAATGGAATAGTATATATATATAAATACACCACCCCGTACCTTAACATTTCATGAGAGGAATTCACGGAATCCCATGTTTATATCATTTGCTGAAAGATTCCTTGTGTGGGAAATAGGGATGGTCCATAAAAAGTAATACACAACTTAATCCATTGCTGCATTCCAAGGAGGTGCTAATGGGACTAGGAATCCAGAACTGCAGAGGTGGAACTTGCAGACAGTTACACATTTTAAGTTGTTTATCTTTTCAGCAGAGAATGAAAGTTCCATTAAAGGGATATTATTGCCCAAAATTTGTAGCATCCAAATGTAGACTTATGACTTCAATGTCATAAATGAGTGTTGACAGCATCAAATATCAACATTGCTAGAATGTCGACATTGCGAATGCCTAACCCTTACCGCAGCCTAATACTAACCCTACAGTCTGGTGTCAACCTTATGAGAGTGTTGACATATCAGTCTTCTGAGGCAAATTTACTGACCTTGGCTGCGGCATTTGTGTAGTCATTCTGAGCAAGCTGATGCTTGGGGGGGGGGGGGGGGGGGGGGGGGCGGTTTGCAGGTGACAGCTGAGGAATAAATTAAGGCCTAATTTATTCTATGCTTGTTAAATATCAATGTCCCAATGTACTGTGGGGGGTAAAGTTCTTAACAGAGGGGTAGCCAGGGCGGAGCACAAGCTCCAGGTGCCAACATGTCACCGGGCGCCGGAGCCATGCACTCTGCCGCCGGCTCCCCGGCCCTGTTTGCCCAGTCCCCGCTCCCTGCTGTGCCCGGCATCAGTACCCCGTACTAGGGATGGGTAATCATATGATGTTTCATCGGTAACATCGGATTTATGGTTCCAATGTTCGATGTTTAACCCTGCGATGTTGAGGATCCAATGTTTCATCAACATCGCTAGATTTCTCCCCCGATGTTTTTCTCAATCTTCCAATGTTTTTTCTTTTGTGTGTCAATGTGTGCTGCTTTTAATGCTTTGCAGCCAGCTCATTCTCTCCGTGATTTATATTCATTAAAAACTTAAGAGACTGATAAAAAAAAAAAACATTAACAAACATGACAGTATCACTGCTGGCTGGGCTTTCATATGTGTGTGTGGCTGTGTGCTGCTGCTGTGGGTGGTAGCTGACAGTGAAAGACAGTCTGGCCATCCATTCAGCAGCAGCACACAGGACAGCCCCACCCCTGCCTCACTGCAACTGGTGCTGTTAGTGAGTCACTGTCGCTGTCTGCTGTGGTGTTTCTAGCACAGGTCTGGTTTGCATATCAGTGCTGATATACAGACCACACTGTGCTAGAAGCACTACAGCAGACAGCGACACTCCAGGCAGGCAAGAGGAACTGCATGGGTTTTCAAAGATAGTGGGTGCTAGAATGAACAGTATAATACGATAGTCACTAGTAGTGACATTGTGGTGAACTCCCTTCATATTTATTTATTTATTAATCATTTCTTATATAGCGCAGCATATTCACTTGCGCTTTACAATAGGAGACAGTGATACAACAAACTGGGTATTTACAGTCAGTCAAAGGTATGAGGGCCCTGCTCGCAAGCTTACAATCTATCAATTGATTTATTATTATGCAGCAAGCATATCACAGCACCTTACAAAGGGCCTGATTCAGTTGTGGACGCAGACATTTGCACAGTTTATTTCTTTGAAATGCAATGTCAGTCACACTGCACATGTGCAGCGATTTATTAGTAACAGCGGACGCAGATACTGAGTGACAGGTACAGTAGTTTCTATTTGAGGGAGGGAATGGGGGCTGGTTTGTCAAATGTAGATGTGTTTCAAACCTTAATTTGCAGTTGCACTGGCTCCAGCGTCTTTGTTCTGATGGTTATTCTAAGCAACAATGTAGTATGTTCTATGTTGCACTGTGTGTACAGTTTTTTTGTTATTTTCTATGATCAACATAAGTTATTAGCCTGTTGCTACAGTTAAAAATCTAGGTAAAAATAGCAGATTGTGAGTTGTTGCAATAAAGGTTTGATAGTTAACGCTTCATGTTTTTTTCCTTCCGTAACAAATTTGATTTACCACAAAACATGAATCATATATCCATTGTGTGTGTATAAACTGTAAGCCTCCAACAAGATAAACTTAATAGAGGGATTATTTATCATTTCAGAAGCTTATTAGTGTATTATATGCTTTGGTAACCAGTTTATTTGAAAAAATATCGAAACATCCATTAACATCGGTTAACATCGGGTTCACAGTATCAATGTTTAGGTCTAAATGATGTTTTGCTACCAATGTTGAAAAACATCATTTGACCGATGTTTTCTTTCGATGTCCCATCCCTACCCCGTACCTCCATAAAATCCCGGCGAGCATTCTCACTCTTTGGGGGGGCCGGTGCCAGACATTGCACAGCAGTGGGCGGGGCTAAAATTATGCAATTCTGGGACCCTCCTGGTAATTTCAGGAGGGTAGGCAACCCTGGGTAGGGGGCATGGTCTCATGTGCCTTGTGCCGTGCCTTGTGACCCGTACTCCCAGTTCATCGGATGCAAGCTGCTCCCGAAGATTGCTCTGACTGCAGTGCCAACTCCTGCCACTGAGCACAGTGCAGAGGTCATAGAGAATCCGTGGCCCAGATTCAGGGGCCTGGGAACAGCACCCCCATGGCCCCTGCATCTTGCTAGCATTATGCCTGAAATAGCAGCCTGCAGTCACTAAAGCAGGTGTGGTATAGGGTTCCGACAGTCGGGACCGCGTCCGGCATCCCACTAATGCAGCTTCGCTGTTGTTTGGTGCATCCAGAAGAGGCACAAATAGCTGCTATAATATCAGTAAATTAATGCCAAGATCATAGATATTTGTTCACTCCGCAGAAAAGGTCAGGAGATTTGTTTTTCATTTGTGTGATACGTTTCGAAAAAGTAATTTGGCCCAAGAAGGGTTGATTCTGTAAGTAGAACGTTACACCCTTACATCATCTGCTTAGTATGTCTATGGCTAATTACTCTACAAAATGGCTTAATTTCGCTAGATTCTGTTCTGATAGACCATGGCCGCAATTACAGGGGATTCAGCGTCTTGCAGTTAAGTATAACTCTTGAGAAGGAGATCAAATGTGTTTAGGAGATTAAGCCCAGGCAGGAGGCCTCATTAGGGAATCCTTGGAAGTTCCGTGCAATTTCCTTGAGATTAAGCGCTACTTGAAAACAGGACAGGTGTAAATAGTTCTGCTACTTTAGTCTGAATTACTTGTCCTCCATCGCAGTTCCGATGGTAAAAGAGCCAAGAAACCAAGAGAGAGCCTCAGAAAATATTACCGTTTGTTACTTATGTGACCTTGTTTCATTTCATGTATGAATGTTACTTAGTAGGTTATTGTTTATATTTTTATTATTTTTAAACTTTTTTTCAGGCAAACTCTAGAAAGGTTGTGTGTTTTTTTTTACCCCATTTTTGTCTTCCACTGTGAATTCTCCAAGGTAAATTTACTAAGATGGGAGTTTTATTGAAGATGGGGTGTTTCCCATAGCAACCAATCAGAGTCTACTTCTTATTTAGGGTCTGATTCAGATTTGCTTACTTGGTAGCGTATATTAACTTCCTTAGCGAAAAAGTAAGCGCTGCCGAACGCCCCACCCCCGCCAAGCGAATTCCCACACTAGCATGTACGCTTACATATTCGCTCTCATTAGGATGCACAGAGGAGAAATTATCCAATGGCCACTCACCATACAATGATCTCTCCGGTCCCCTGCCCGCCCATTTCTGACCACCATTGAGCTAATGCCCCAGCGAGTCTGACAAACCCACACCATCTGCTGGGGGAGGGATCTGAGCAATCAAGTCTGAATCTCCCCCCTTATTTAGCACCTGAACAATGGTCAGGGAAATTTTTTACCTTTTACCCCAAAATATATTTCGATACACCGACGTTACCCCCTTGATTTGAAAGGAGGAAGGAAATCATATAATTGTAATACGCACTGTAACCACATAAATTGATGATATGTCCTGCTAGTATGGTACACAGCCTGGCAGACATTGATGATGATGATGACTATGCATGGCTGCCAGGCTGTGTGTGGTATAACCACTGATAATGTGACGTCCAGGCCACTATTAGTGTCAGTATTACAAGATGATATAGTGACAGTCTGTGCAATGTTTTCCCCTAGACTACAGATGGGTATACTGTACCCTGAAAAGGAGCCTATAACCAGGCAAAGAAACAGCGCAGCAGCGGCAGTACAGACTGCGCGCTGCAGAGAGGGCGCAGCAACTAGTCAACTCTACTGAAGAAGCAGGCCGACTTGGAGGTGGTACCCAGGGCATCACGCAGGGAAGCGTGTTATATACAAGGGCCTGATGCACTGCGTCACTTCCTTGTACACTACAGTACTGTAACACACACACAGCCCGCACTGCACTGCGTCAGGTCCTTGTACACTACAGTACTGTAACACACACACAGCCCGCACTGCACTGCGTCAGGTCCTTGTACACTACAGTACTGTAATACACACACAGCCCACACTGCACCTCGTCAGGTCCTTGTACACTACAGTACGATACCACACACAGCCCGCACCGCACTGCGTCAGGTCCTTGTACACTACAGTACTGTAACACACACAGCCTACACTATACTGCGTCAGGTCCTTGTACACTACAGTACTGTAACACACACAGCCCACACTGCACTGCACCAGGTCCTTGTACACTACAGTACTATACCACACACAGCCTGCACTGCACTGCGTCAGGTCCTTGTACACTACAGTACTGTAACACACACAGCCTACACTATACTGCGTCAGGTCCTTGTACACTACAGTACTGTAACACACACAGCCCGCACTGCACTTCGTCAGGTCCTTGTACACTACAGTACTGTAACACACACAGCCCGCACTGTGCCAGGTCCTTGTACACTACATTACTGTAACACACACAGCCCACACTGTACTGCGTCAGGTCCTTGTACACTACAGTATTGTAACACACACAGCCCACACTGTGCTGCGTCAGGTCCTTGTACACTACAGTACTGTAACACACACAGCCCACACTGTACTGCGCCAGGTCCTTGTACACTACAGTATTGTAACACACACAGCCCACACTGTGCTGCGCCAGGTCCTTGTACACTACAGTACTGTAACACACACAGCCCGCACTGCACTGCGCCAGGTCCTTGTACACTACAGTATTGTAACACACACAGCCCACACTGTGCTGCGTCAGGTCCTTGTACACTACAGTACTGTAACACACATAGCCCACACTGTACTGCGTCAGGTCCTTGTACACTACAGTACTGTAACACACACAGTCAGGCATGCATATAGAACCTATATATAGGTCCTATATGCAATGAAATTAAATTCCTGGGGTAATGGACGGTCACGTGACCAAGACACAGCTGGGCATTCATATAGATTAATATGCATGCCCGGCTGTGTCTCGGCAGTGCGACCATCCATTACGCCCAGTAATTACATTTTTTACCCGGTTTGGGGTCATTTAACCCTGTTCCCTGACCACTGTTCTAGAAGATAATAGATAGAATGTGATTTGAAAATTCACATCTACTTTCAAGTATGCAGTATGACCATTTTGACGACGCTGATACAGGCTGCAAATGATTCTGCCATGCGTAATTAAAACAGTGAAAGAACTACACTAATTACTAAATACACTAATTGATTATGAACTTTCAGCTACAAAGGAGACAGTAGAGGTTTCAGATCACACACGTGCACATGGAATAGGGCAAATGGCCTCATCTATGTGATTCATGCTTGTTGGGAAATAAATAAAGGCAGCGGCGTAACTATAGCACCGGCAGGGTAGGGGTGCTTGGCAGGGCGGCGACGTGGGGGGGGGGGGGCGCCCAAAACTTAGCTACACCACTGAATAAAGGGTGAAATATACTGCATCAATTTTTTTTATCTGAGTTAACATCATATTTTATACGAGTCCTAGTTCGTGACTTGTCTTCCGTGGCTATGGTACTTGCAGTCATTCTTCTTATGGGTAATATACTGGTAATGGCTAGCCTGGAATGTTTCCCGATGCAATAAGCAGCCATACTATCACACATGTGATATCATTATGGGCCTCTGGAGCTTTCTGTGTCGGCGTCAGATGTACATTTCAGGATATAATGATTTAGTATAAGACAAGGTCTTTGCTGTTTGGTAATTTGGTGCCAGCAGCACAGAAGACAGTGGAAATCAGAACTAATTTATGTGCTCGGCGGAGAGGCATTAACTGTAAAATCTAGAAATCTGCCACCTTTAAAAACTGGTGTTTGGGGAATTTCAGCCCTACAGCTTTCAATTTGAATTTCCTTATGTGATTATTAAAAAATGACTGTAAAACAATATTTGACAGAGGAATTTGCTTAGTTCATGGCACTAATTAGTCATTTTGCAGAGATGCCATTTATCTAGTTCCATTGTTTGCCTTCCCTTTGCCAAATGCGTTTTACCTCTTCCAAGAGCTCTGCAATCAATATTACCGAGACCCACTTACAGTACTGCAGCAGTCTAACAGCAACTATATATATATAGAGAGAGAGAGAGAGAGAGAGAGAGAGAGAGACTCTTGTATCGCGCCACCGGAATTGAAGTAATTATGTGAGGGCTGCTTTACTCACAAGATCCCTTGTTGGGTGGGGGATAAGGGGAAATATAGAATACAATTGTGGGTTGGCGCCCTAGTGTTGATATTCACAATTAGATCAATTAAGCCTTAGGCTAATTCACTTTAGCATACAGTAAAAAGTCCATGTAATTTAAAATGTTTATTAAAAAGTCTCTTTTTCCAAACAAAGGTGACAATTGACATCTTTATGGTTATCATTGAGACATTTCAGATACTTGGTAACAGCAGAAGAATATACCCAACGCGTTTCGTCCCTTAATGGGACTTCATCAGGGGTTTGCGAATCACAAGAATATATAAAGGCAACTTTCACAAGAGGAAACAATCCTTAGTGGGATGGTAAGTGGATTCTTGGCACAATGAAGCACGTATTCCTATTCTTTCTGTTAGTAGATCAACCGGCAAGTAGTCTTCCTCCCGGCAGTGTTGCTATTGGTTTCGCAATCTGATGTTATGTTTAGTGGATAAGACCTCTTTAGGTGGCCATACCTAGATGCGGTTATAATAAGGACGATGTTTCCAATACATCTGGGAAAGCCCCGTGTGTGATATAAATTGGCCCAGGCTCAATTACTGGTAGATAAAATCGGATTAATAAGCAGTAAATTCAGTACAGAGTCTGGGATATTCCAAGGCAATTCTCACCTTCAGTAGATGTGCTCAGGACACTGCCAGTTACGCGCTTACGACAAGCTCCAGAATGTATTGCCGAGCAGTGGAACGCATCCCTCTGATAATGCCACAGCCAATGTTCTTCCTACTGCAGTGTTATACCGCCTCTGATCATACGACGCAGTTGTACCATCAGACATTGCACATAGCCCTATGAAACTACAGAATGTCCATCGGAACATGGCCGCCTGGTATTTTGGGTGATCACTTTGATCTACCTTATTCATTTCATATTTCCGAGTAATAAAATAAACCAGACTTTCATAGAGGAGTACAGGAAGGTGACCTAGACTCATCTGAGGTTACTGCCATGTGTATCCAATTTCATAACTGAGTGTCTGGCTCGTGCATACTTAGGTGGTAACTGTTTGTCCGAAAGAAGATATAAAGTTTCCATAATTCTTCAACAAGTGATAATGGAAGCAGGAAAAGGCAGCAATAACATAGCCTGACAGGTAGGAAGTAAGACTGGCTGTTCTCCAGAAGAGTCATCCTCTGATACTAAGGAATTACTGGAAGCGAACGGTCCTAGACAGATAAATTGAAAGCGTGTGTGGAGGGGGTTGGATGCCAAAGGAGGTACATTAAGTTCCTAACTATTTTCTTTGCAAACTTCTAAAACTGTGTGAATCTAATCTCTTCAGCCAACTACATTTCCCAATGTGTTCAACAACAGCTGAAGTGCAGAGAATGTACGGCTCGGGGATAGAGACTCTGTACAGACGGTACATGACTGTGGGACCAACCTTATGTTAAGTGAGACATGTCTTGGTGTTAAGCTGGGTACACATATGTACAATTTCATTTTTCTTGCGACCGTTCGTTCGACCGAATACACGTTCGACCGTCCAAAACATACGACCGTTCTGCGCGTACACATATGTACAATTTTACTTGCGACGTCCGATGTACTCCCGTCCAAACAATCGCAAGAAGAAGTATATGAGAGACCCTGTAACCCTTTGCCTGCTGTTTTAACTAATGTGTGTTTAATGCCTCACTGCCCAACACATTAGAGGCATCACTTTAAGACATTAATCAATGTTGAAGTTTTAATAGTGTGTTATGGTGCCCTGCAAAGAGCTTCCAGCACACTCTATTAAAACTTCAACATTGATTAATGTCTTAAAGTGATGCCTCTAAAGTGTTGGGCAGTGAGGCATTAAACACACATTAGTTAAAACAGCAGGCAAAGGGTTACAGGGTCTCTCATAATGCAGCATACCACCGTGCTTTGTCAAACTGTCAAGCATATCGATCGAACGTGCGTACACACTTCACTTTTGTTCCGATATGGAGCCGTCCTGTCGGATGAAATATTAAGCAGCAAAGAACCTTCGACCGACCGACCGTGGACGGCCAAGAGCGTTTTTGGCCGTTTATCGATTGCACAGCAGCAATTGGGACAGCGTACACACCTATACAATCGAACGGCCGTTTGCCCCCAGATTGGAAGAACGGCCCGACGATTGTATATATGTGTACCTAGCTTTACGCTTTACGTAAGAGATTTGTATCAAATTCTGCCATTGTGCAAAGTTAAGCACAATGGCTTCGCTCGCGATGCTTTGGGCACACTATTTTATTCTCCCACCACGCCCTAGTGGATGGTAGGGCATGAAATGCCGCCTGTCGGCACATGGCTCAAAAAACAGTGAAAAACCCCATGTCGACCTTTTGACTGTCAACCTTGCCCATGTTGACCTAATGCTTTTGTCGACCTAATGACCTGTCAACCTAGACCCATGTCGACCTTGACCCATGTCCACCTAAACCCATGTTGACCTTGTTGCCTGTCGACCTAGTGGTGTCGACCCAATGCTTGTCGACCTAGTTGCTGAAGACCTAATGACCGTATCCCTCCCCATAGAGCACTCCATGTAGGTGGTTCCTGGAAATATCATCTGCTGATGGCCATCTTTTGGGTGATATTTTATAGACAATGGCACTTACGTAGAAAATCTCAAGGGTTCTAGCACAGAACCAAAGTCTACAATATCCTGTGCAGGTGCCAAATGCTCTGTTCCTGGACTTCCTTGTCAGTGGCAGTTGTAGAGGTGAAACTGCGGCACAGTCCAAAAGTCAAATAGGGAACCCCACCAACTGCCAGCGAGTCTCAGAATGTGATGTTTGGCAGTGTTGGGGTCTCAGCTGGTGTGCCTCCCCTAGTTGAATTGTATACTATGCTACAGCCGTCACCTCTGCAACTGCCACTGGCAAGGATGTCCAGGAACAGAGCATGTTGTCCCTCCTCAATTGAGTCATGTTGGGAGGTATGTTCCCTGTACATATTTAAACATGCTTGGGATAGGCATATTGATATCCTTACAAAAAAATAAGGATCAAATATGGTTTGAGGTAACATGTTTAAAAAAGGAGCAGACTAGATGCGCCAAGTGGTTCTTATCTGCCGTCAAATTCTATGTTTCTATAGGAGTTCTTTTTGGGGGGGCTGTAGGATGTACTGCCTGGGCTCTTTGGGCCTTATTCTAGTTTACTCTTTCTGACAAAATCCTTCTCAGATGGACGAAACCATGCATAGGTGCTGATTTATGTTTTTGCTGGTGGGTGCTCAAGCCAAAAATATAGAGGAGTGGTTTCATGGGAAAGGGGCGTGGCCAGAAAATAATACTGATTTGTATTACGGAGCACAGTTGTCTCCAATATTCAAATTATGGCAACAGTGCCAAATACATAAATGCCCCCACAGTGCAGGTACATAAATGCCCCCCACAGTGCCAAATACATAAATGCCCCCACAGTGCCAAATACATAAATGCCCACACAGTGCAGGTACAAAAATCCCCCCACAGTGCCAAATACATAAATGCCCCCACAGTGCCAAATACATAAATGCCCCCACAGTGCAGGTACAAAAATCCCCCCCACAGTGCCAAATACATAAATGCCCCCACAGTGCAGGTACAAAAATCCCCCCCACAGTGCCAAATACATAAATTACCCCACAGTGCAGGTACATAAATGCCCCCACAGTACCTGTTCCAGCGACAGGGGGGGGGAGTGCAGTGGAACACGGACGGTGTGCTGCTGCTGAGCGAGTGGGTGCTCATCAATTTCCGTGGGTGCTCGGGCCCTCAAGCACCCATAGAATCGGCATCTATGAAACGATGTGCACTGCAGGTGGGGCAGATGTAACATGTGCAGAGAGAATTAGATTTGGGTGGGGGGTTTACTTCAAAGTGAGATCTATATTGCAGTGTAAAAATAAAGCAGCCAGTATTTACCCTGCACAGAAACAAAATAACTCACCCAAATCTAAATCTCTCTGTACATGTTAAATCTGCCCCCCTGCAGTGCACATGGTTTTGTCCATCTAAGAAGGAATTTGCCTCTAAGAGTGAACTAGAATAAGGCCCTTTGACACCAGTATGCACCCATTGTACATATGCCACAGTGTAAAAATGGAAGAAGTTCTGTACTGCAGGTTAAGAGATCAATTACCGTTCCCTTTTCTGCAATTGGTTTCCTTTAATGAAATCTTCATTTGCATAGGTCTTCAATGCTGCCTATTATAGATCCGTGTAGCATGTAATCTGCAATGTGCTTCTATTTATCCTTGCCTAATAGCCATGTTGTATCCACCTCTTACAGCAATGTGTATGTTTCAGACCAGCCACTGGGCCTGCTCCCCCACCCTGCTTCCGTCATTTGGAAAACAGCTGCTCGGTGGACAGGGAAAAGAGATTTTATATTATTCATTTATTTTGCAGGACAAATTCATATTTCCAGCATTGTAATATTTCCCAAAATGATGAATTTCTTCCTGTGGCCATATACATTATTAAATAAAATAAAATAAAAAAAAACATGTCCCTCATTAAGGAGAAAAACACACCCCAGGGTGTATTGACTCACATTTTATGTGCACCATCAGGTGGTTGAAGTCTGACATTAAAGATTATAATATGCAGCCTATTAGATGGGTTCCATTAAGACCACATGTTCTGTCACATATTTACGGTTCTCAGTGGAGGCACAGGCTGAAAAAGAACGCGTTCTTATGGGATATAAATCTTCATCTTATTATACCTTTATTATCGGGCCCCATGTGCACTGTGAACACTGGAGCTACATAATGACTAAAGAGCTGGCCATTTAATAGGATGTCAGCTGTGTGTATAAGTCGGCAGGTTGGTGGAATATTGTGAGCACTGTATTACCTCAACATCAATGCAGTTGCTTTTGGGAATTACTGGTTGAGAGGTTTCGAAAGATTAAAAACTTTAAGCTGTTAAATCCACATGACTTTGACCGTGCAGTGGTGTCACATGTGCACTTCGCATGTTCCCGGATAGAGAAGCGCAAGCATTCCATGGCACCAGGAATTGTCATGGGGACTGATTGAATTTTAAGAGCCGAATCAGGGCATTATTAAACAAAAGGCTTATTAGACTGCAGCCTGGGGCGCTGGGTCCTGGGGGGGGGGGGGGGGGGGGCAACGCTGGCACAATAGATTGCAGTGACTTACAATGTCTATAATATATGTAGTCACTTTGCATTTTATGGCTGCTACTGTGACGTTCTCTGCATTATATGCTATCCATACCTCCCAAATGTCCCGCTTTTCGTGGGACCGTTTTTTGGGACGTTCCCGCGCTCTGCCCCGGGGTCCGGCATTTTTCCGCGGTGGGGGGTTTCTGATGGGCGTCCCCCCTATCACATGTTGCCAGTGGTGAATAGACACTGTGCGCATCCACACACCATCTAGTCCCGCATCCAGAGGGGCTGGGGGCATGGGCAGCGGCTCACAGAGCCGCTGGCCCTGCATTCTCAGCAGCAAAACAAGGGCGGGGCCTCACTGGAGTGATGCAATTCGCAGGCCATGCCACTAGGCCACACCTCCAAGTGTCAGGCATGGACATTTTTACATTCAGGAAGGATCGCAGCAGACATTTGACTGCAAATGCAGCTCCCAGAAGTTTCTATGGGGAATGTCATTATAGAATTTACCAGTAATTCGTGAGCTTAGCCTGGTAGCTAAATCCAGGATCCCTTATGTCGATGGTAAGAAATGATGATAAATATTATTATTATTATTATTATTATTATTATCAGGTTAAAAACCCAATAACTAGTAAATATACTCATATAACCAGCATGCATCATTGCCATGAGAGAGCATTAACTTTGAGCCACCTCATCTCTATGACAACTGTTCTTACTCACTGACAATTGAACACGTTTAAAATACTCCGTAACTGTTTTTAGAAGCTTTGGAGTTTGTTAAAATGTGAATGAACAAAAGTGGTTGCCATAGGGATCAATAATCTCTTAGACAACTATATTTTACAAGAAGCATTGAGGAGAACTGTCGCTGTACAGAGGTCATCACTTCTATACGAAGGGGCTCTGTATGTTCCCGAATGAATGGAACAAGATATATCATCATTTAACCCTGGCAGCTGTGCAAGACGCACGTAGATCTACTGAAATGAAGTCATTTGCAAGCCATAATCAGTCACAATAGGTCACCTGCAAGTTTCCCATTTACTGAGAGTGGCCTTTGCACCAACATGCTCGTAGTTTGGCCTTGACAACATACCCATACCTCACAACTGTCCCGCTTGGGGCATGGTAGTCCTGCTTTTCGGGGCACTATCCCATTATCCTACTGGTGGTAAAGTTAGGAGGAGTACAATCTCACCGCTGCCCTGCCATGTATGAATCTTCACTGGGCAGTGGAAAACCTGAGATACTTCTGGCGAGAATATCCTTGCTAGATGCCGCAGTGTCTATCGGCTGTAAGCCCGGGCTGCTGTTGGGGATGGCCAGCGGCTAATCTCCGGCAGCAACTGGGAGATTTTGACTAAGCAAAGGGCCTTATTCTGATCTGCTTGGTAAACTGTGAAACTCGCAGCTAACTGAGCAGTTGTGGCGCTGCCCCGGCGAATTCCTTTCCCCGGCTGCCCCTTCCCACCGCCGTGTCCCCTTGCATGTGTCCGCATCGCCACGCCAACTCTGCAGGTCAGCAAAAGTGCCTGCACAGAAGCCCAGCACATGCGCATATGAGACTATACCCATGCGCAGAAGTTTGCTGGGTACTTGTGTAGTTTCACCGCGGCAGCCTAAGCTACGTTTGAAGCTACATTGTCAGCGTGGCCCAACAGCTGCGGTACACGTCCTCCCGACTTGTTCATACCCCCACTATCCACATTGGCGTGGAGTTGATTTTATAAAGTGTGGCGAGCGCGGCGAGCCACTTTGGATGCGGATTATTTGACATGTATTCCGCATCCCCTCGCGGGGCTCGCTGCGCATGCTACGCTTCATGCTCGGTGGCTCGCTGCGCTCGTAGAAAATCAACTCCACACCGATGTGGATAGTGGGGGTATGAACAAGTTGGGAGGACGCGTACCGCAGCTGTTGGGCCACGCTGACAATGTAGCTTCAAACGTAGCTTAGGCTAGCAAGTTGGGAGGACACGTACCGCGTCCCCTCGCGGGGCTCGTTATGCTTGCCACACTTTGGGCTGGCGTGGATAGTGGGGGTGTTTCAGGAACACATTCACACCTGTCATGTCAGGCAGGTTAAAATGGTCATTGGTTCCCACACAATGTAATAAGCGCTGACTGACTACGCTAACTGCGTAACGCTGACTGACTACGCTAACTGCGTAACGCTGACTGACTACGCTAACTGCGTAACGCTGACTGACTACGCTAACTTCGTAAGCTCCGGCTGGCCGTGAATGGGCAGGAACACGATGCTGATACTGACAGGGAGGCCTAACTGACTACGCTAACTACGTAAGCGGCCGTGGGAACACTACACTGATTCTGACAGGGACGCTGCACTAACAACGTAACTACCGCCGTGAGACTACACAAGTACCGTTTGCAAACGGAATCGTGGCCACGTCACTACTACAGAGATCTGCTCATTATTGCTGGTAGTAACAAATGTTAAAATGATAAAACACCACGTACACAATACAGAACATGGACTTTCAATGTTAGTAACAACTAATAAAGTTGCATTCACCAAGTAAAAGAAAATTAGAACAAGATGCGAAGTCAAAATGTAAGGTTTTATTAACTTCAATTCAATACAGACTTCTGTTACTATGCTATCTGAAAGATGGAATGAAAATATGCTTTGTGGCTGCAGACTCATTGTAATAATGTAAATGCAGGACCAACATTACTATAATATTAGCATAAAGGGTAGAGAATCAGATGCATTCGGCCAATCAGAATGGGCCACCAATGTCTGTCATCATCATCAATTCATATTTGGCACAGATGTAAAAAAGGGGAAGATTGGGATGGAAAACCAGTCCGGGAAATTTCTGGAAGCATCCCCCATGGAGGTGGGGTCTGTTGAGGGGGTGGGATCTTTACTCATAGGGCCTTATTCTGAGTTGGACACAGTTGCAGCCATCCTTGTGTCTTTTTCTGCAGTTGTGCCTGTGAATTCTCATTAATTACCTGGTTTAACACAGGTGACGAAAATCACACATTAAGAGGGAAGTCTTGGAGCATTTTGTACCTAATGGGATGGGCCATGTTGGGGGGTATGGCAATCAGGGCCAGCTCAAGACCATAGGCGAATCTAGAATTATGGTAATGGGTGGTCCCAGATCTAAAGCCAGACATTATGCGTAATGCCCCCACATACCGCCATTTGTAGCGTCCCTTAAGCAATGCCCCCAAAAGTGCCACTTACTGTAAATTTTTATATGAGCCTTCGCTGCTGCTGCAGGGAGAGATGGAGAGCGGTGCAGCTGCTTCTATGGGGAGAGGAACAGAGCGCAGCACAGAGTACGCTCCCACTCCCCTCCTGGTGCCCCCTCTAGCCGAGTGGACATTTGAAATATTGTGCACGCTGTTGTTGTGGGTGACGTCGGGGGAGCACGCCGGGCGCCGGAACCACATGATTAAAAGAAGGGGGGGGGGGGGGGTGAGGTGAAAGCGGGGAGAAGAATTGGAGAGGAAGCTGCAGGGGTGACAGTCATTGACAGCTGGGCAGAGAGCAGGGGGCTGCCCGGCTGTATTCAGAGCACTGCAGGTTATGGCTGTTTGAAATAATACCCCTTTCACAACAGAAAATGCAGGGATTTACCCGGAAATATGCTGCTAGGATCATGCAGGGACATTCCCAGGCTGACCCCTTATATACCAGCCTAGTCCCTGCATTTTCTGGTGTGAGGGGGAGAGACAACCACTCCCCTCTCCCTACCCCCCTTTAACCAACCAGCTATATCTTCGGAACCAACTGACCCATTTACATGAGACCAGAGATCATATTGAAGAACTTTTGAGTTGGCTTCGAATGATTTTGGTCCCATGAAACTGGGCTGTTTGGTTCCAGAGAAATCTGCCCTCAAAGAACATAAACAGTCATGAAATTACATTTAAGAAATGAAAAAAAAAAAAACTGTTTAATCTCAATATCCCTGGAACCAATTAACCCATATGGATCCAGCCTGGTATCAGATTGAAGGCCCAGCGATTTGGGTTCGACTGAGATCAACCTCCAGCTTCAGTGATGCCGAAGGGGGAACTGGCAGCCGTTGAACTGGGTGGGGGTCAGAATTAGCGGGTCCCATGTTATCCTATAGGGAAAGCTTTTCCTGGCCGTATCTCTGGTTCCCAGGGGGCTAGAGACATGGGAGGTCCTGTGCACCCCCGGACCACCCCATAGATTCGCCTATGCTCAAGACCTACTAGCACCCTGAACGAGATTTTTTGAAGCACCCCTCCCAACCTATTGGGGCAACCATGCTCAATTATACATATGCCACACACCGTAATGCTCATTACACATGATGCCACACACTGTGATGCCTATTTCATATTATGCCACATAAGTGCCACTTACCCACATGTTTCTTTCTCAATGCAAAGTGGCTTCATGCTCAATGCCAGGGGCTTCATGTTCGATGCCAATGGGTTTTCATATTCATTGTGGATTACATGCTTGTTGCTATTGGGAATCACATGCTTGTTGCCAAGGGGCTTTCATGCACAGTGCCACAGGGGATTACATGCTTGTTGCTACAGGGGATTACATGCTCTGCCAAGGTGGTTTCATGCTTGTTGCTAGGGATGATTACATGCTCCACCAAGGGGTTCATGCTCGTTGGCACCGGCTAGTGAGGCTCACAGTGACAGCCACCAGCCCAGCAGAATGGAAGCAGTGTGACAGCAGGCAGAGAGCAGTGGGCTGTCCAGCTGTCTCCAGAGTGGTTGCAGCGGCAGGCTTGAACCAGAGAGCCGGGAAGCAAGATAGCAGTCATGTTGGAAGTAGATCAAGCCAGGTCTCAGAGTGAGACAGATTCCAAACTTGTCTTTTGCCTTCAAGCAGATAGCAGTTGCAAGGTGGGCCGCCCGTGACTCCAGCTGTCCACCACCAAACAAGATGTCGGACACCAGACCCCTGATGCTGTGCAGCTCCATGCGGTGCCATTTTTCTGGAGATCTGCTCATGCACTCATGCATAGGGTCTGAGTGCTCTAGTGCTCATACTCTATTGCACTCAACTACTCCCGGCAGTAAGAAAGGGGCCCATATGGAGGAGGCTGCACATGAGTCCACCTCTCTTAAAATGCCCCTGAGTACTTACCTTCCCCTGGCCCCCAAAACACCCTTCCTACAGCCCATCCCTTACCCTCATGTCCCTAACCCTTAGGCTTCCTTTAAGTACCTAACCTTCCTAACCTGGAGTGTAACCCTAACCCCCCCCCCCCCCTCTGCAGCCTAACCCTATGATGTATCAAGCTTCAAAAAGTGATAAAATGGAGGGTGATAAACCGCCAGCCAATCAGCTCCTACTTGTCATTTTTCAAACCCAGACTGTAACACGGCAAGCAGGAGCTGATTGGCTAGTTGTTTATCGCCCTCCATTTTATCACATTTTGAAGCTTGATACACCTGGCACTAAGTCCGCCATTAGTGCCTAAACCTAACTCCAAACCGCACTTACGATAAGCATGCCAGTAGTTGGGTTTCCAGCATCGTCATCGATGTCGGCATTCTGACTGCTGGCATCTCGAAGGCCGAAATGTTAACCGCATATCTCTCTGAATATCATCCATTACCTGGACCTACTTCCTGTATGTGGTCAACCTTCTCATCAGATGCTGGTACGATTATGAGCAGGATGTACGTAAGGAAGCAGCTTTATTAGCACTGATACTATTTCCTCATCTGTGTTTTGTCATTCATGCTGGTTTCTGGTTATGGGGTAACAGACGGGGAAGACTCTGATAAAACAAGGCGTCCTTTGTACACAAAGAGGATGATTCAGGATCGCTCGTTGTGATCGAAATTCGGCCACAGCCCCGATGGTTGGGGTTTGCACACGTGCATTTTGTGCAGTTCTGTACATGTACAAACCCCGGCAATGAACGGCTTTGGCCGACACCGGGCCGAAGCAGGGGAACGCCCAGCGTTTTATGGGTGTCCCCATGAAAATGCTGGGCGTTGCCCTTGGAATGCAGGTGGACTGATGCCTGCCCGCCCCCTTTTCGGCCATCTCCAGCTGAAATAAATGTCAGTTTTCACTGAAGGGGAGAGAAATCATTCGATGGCCGGTGACCATCCAACAATTTTTCTTCCCTTTGACCGCATACGAGAGGATGTGTTCTTGGACACATCCACTCGCATGTTACCAAGGGGATTTGGGCTGCGCTGGCGACGTTAAGGTGCTAGCTGTGCATCAAATGTATGCTGCCTAGTGAACCAACCAGAATCAAGCCCAAAATCTGTTACTTTGGGCATTAACCTTGCGATTGTTTCATAGGACACTGCCATTCTTATTACTGCTGATACCCTCTGCACTGCCTTACATGTTAGCATACGGTTCCTACCTTACTATATCCATCGATTCACAGATGCGGCTCACAAAGATTGTCAGAAAGCCAAGACTGTTCTCTGTGCAATCCAAAAATCCATATTGAAAACGCTTTACATCCAAGCCCTTTAATTAGGACTTTGACCAACCAGATCCGAGCTCCCCACCTGTTGCCTTCTGCAATTCCTATTCTGGGATTTCCAGAAAAGAGAATAAAAGTCAAATGTCAAGCGCTCCGGTTAAGTAACAGGAATCAAGAAGCCACACATGATGTGGGCCACAAGGCGGAACATCCGAAAAAGCTTTTCTATATGATTGCTGGCTCGGAGATTACGATGGAGTAGGCTTTGGCTTCCATAACCCTACACATTCCTCTCACAGAGGCAGATTAACAGGAAAATGAATATCCATTGTTTAAGTTGTTTCAATAAGTCGTTTCAGATTTATAAAATGAAATGACCACGATGAAGTATACAAAGCATATTGTCCTCAGGGCTAAGGTGTGTATTTTTTATGAGAGCAAATGTTAACTACGGGCTTAGGCCAAAAAGGAATGAGAGCTTCTCCCCAAATATTTGGCATCGTCCGTTGAACGAAGTATATCATAAAGAGGTCTTTTAAACCTCTGAGGCCGAAATGAAATATTTCTGAACAGTGCAATAGATTTTTGAACAGCTTTAATTTAGCTAAAAACACGAGTTTCCATAAAGTGACTGCAATATACATCTGTTGGATACATACTGTAAATATTGTATTTATTGCACCATGGGACTGA
This sequence comes from Crinia signifera, assembly GCF_055691185.1. Taxonomy (NCBI): domain Eukaryota; kingdom Metazoa; phylum Chordata; class Amphibia; order Anura; family Myobatrachidae; genus Crinia; species Crinia signifera. Next base: position 110,087,743 of record NC_139227.1, read on the forward strand.
CTCAGATCCTGATGTTTGTGCAGCGCATGTCGCAAAGTACCGATATTATGCCCTTTGAGGTTGATCTAGATAGATTTAGACCCATTGTGGGCCATATTTACCCCCCTCCCCCCAATCCGATGTTAGGGGTCTGCGCAAGCCTGAATATGCACATGTGCAAACCCCTGGAACGAACGCCTTCGGCGAATTTCACACTCGCCGGAGAGTTTGCTCCAGGATAGGAGGGCATGGGGGCAGCAGGTGGTGGATGCTGGGCATACCCTGCAAACACAGTTTTGTCAATGTCTTCTTGGGGTTGGCTGTCTTTGGCCACAATAAAAGTCAGTTTAGAAAAACTTTTATTAACGTAAGGGAAAAAAAATAAGGTGCTTGTGTAATAGCACGGCGCCCGGCTACGCTACGTTTTCAGCGTAGGCTAAGCTACGCTGTCAGCGTAGCCCAACGGCTGCCTAGCGTAGTTAGCGTAGTGACTCTGCGGCAGCCCCACTCTGTCCCCGGCGTCCATGGCAAGCCTAGTGAGTGCCTCTCACACAGCACCGGTAACCGCCAGATCCCCTGCACTGGCGGATGCCGGCAGAGAGGGGATCATGCGGGAGCTGGCAAAGAGGCGTTCCATCTATCTGAGACGCTCCTGCGTCTCAGTATTATTGCGGCAGGGTACGGCAACCCTGCCCGTGTCTGTTTTAGGGAGATCCTCTTTTTCAAACCTCCACTATCTATGCCAGCCCGAAGTGTGGCGAGCGCAGCGTGCCCCGCGAGGGGACACAAATTACTTTACATGTATTCCGCGTCCCCACACGGGGCTCGCTGCGCTCGCCACACTTTATAATATCAACTCCACGCTAACGTGGATAGTGGGGGTATGAACAGGTTGGGGGGACGCGTAAAACATCCCCTCGCGAGGCTCGCTGCGCTCGCCACGCTTCGGGCTGGCATGGTGTTTCAGGAACACATATCTGACAGGTATGCTGACTACACTGGACGCGGGAACACTACGCTACTTCTGAAGGGACACTTACTACGCTAGCGGGAACACTACGCTACTTCTGAAGGGACGCTTACTACGCTAGCGGGAACACTACGCTACTTCTGAAGGGACGCTTACTACGCTAGCGGGAACACTACGCTACTTCTGAAGGGACGCTGACTACGCTTACTATACTAGTGGGAACACTACGCTACTTCTGACTGACTATGCTAACTACGCTGGCCGCACGAACACTACGCTGACTCTGACAGGGACACTACGCTAACTACGTATTGGGTGCCGTGACATTACACAAGTACCAAAAATAATTAGACGGGGGACCAACGGCCAGCGTTCAGATCTGAATCAGACCCTATGTGCATGTGCAGTACAGGTCTATGATGTAGGACTCAGAACAGCATCAGACTGTCAGTGATTGAGTGCTCAGTGCTGCCCAGAGTAAATAAGCGTATGCGCAATTTGATCTCAAAATCCTGGGTTTGGAGGCTCCAGTCCTGGGATTGAAATGCAGGCAATTTTGGGCCTAAATCCCGGTATTCTGCCAAACAAAGGATTGACATCTCTAGAGGGTGGCAATGACCTCTGATTCACAAAACAGTCATGTTGTCCTCGCAGTTGGGGAGGGATGAGGCGAGGATATCTGTTGGAGGTTGGGTAGATCCTGGCATCTTTGTTAGATCTGTGCAAAAACATGGTTCACGCTCCCAACTGATCAGGGCACAGCTAAAATCTACCGAACAGGAAGCTATAACCAGCACAGGTGAAGTGTTAATAAAGTAAGGCCATCGTTGCCTTTGCCATCTAAGGCAAAAATGGATGACCATTGATATTTTTACATATTGATGGTCATCCATTTGCATTGAAAGATTGGCCTGTGGGCCAATCAAAAAGGGGGCGTGGTTTCATGGGGTTGGTGGTGGAGCTATGCTCCGTGTCCCAGCCCCTTGATGAAAATAGAAAAACAAAACTATTCAGTTAAGCTTGACATTGATGATGGGAAACCATATGGTTCTCCCCATTGAGAAACTATTTGACATCGGCCATAAATCGATGATTTCTAATCATCGATGTTCGATGGCCATTCCTAGTGTTAATGCAGTTATTAAAGGCTGAAAAAAACAATCAAATAGAGTCTGCATTCCAGCCAAGGGCGTCGCTTGCCCCATGACACCCGGTGCGGCACTTGGTGCTTGTCGTAGAAAGGGGTGTGGCTTCATAAAGAGCCCATGTTCACAGTCCATTTTTCATCACTACAGGGGTCCGGGAGGTGGTGGTATCTCTTCAGGGAGTCAAGTAGACTGCTAGACTATTCGAGGAGTCAGACGGATTGCTAGACTCTCCAGGGAGTCAGAAAGATTGCTAGACTCTTCATGAAGTCAAGGAGATTGTTAGACTCTTCAGGGAGTCAAGGCAATTGCGAGACTCTTCGGGGAGTCAAGGAGATTGCTAGACTCTTCAAGAAGTGAGGGATATTATTGGACTCTTAAGGGAGTCAGGAAAAATGCTAGACTCTTCAGGGAATCAGGTAAATGGCTAGACTCTTCAGGTAGCCAGGGAGATTGCTATTCCAGGAGAGTCGGAAAATATGAATTATGTTAATATTCTGAATGATTCGCTTCCACATGGGTTCACACGGAGGAGTGATGATATCAGCATACTGATGTACTGTATGTACATGTGCAGGGTCCCTGGGCGAATGGACTCAGTGACTTGCGTAGTCTCCGATCCGTTCACGCGGGACAGTGCGGCCGGGGTTTGTGGGGCGAACCCATAGGATTGCGGGTGGCAGGAGGTGGGCTGGGGGCGGGCGACTGACGTCACATGACATCAGCTGCCTGCCCTGTCTTCGGGCAGGCACACACAGATATAATTAGGCTGGGCGGTGGGGAGTGCCCTCTGGGACTCGGTAAGCTGCGAGCTTCACCAGAATGAGGGCCATTATGTAGAGTATTGGAGAGGTTTACGGCATGTGAGATAATATGGACCCATGGCAGCTTCATTTAGAAGAACTTTATTTAAATCAGAACATTCCGATATTGTCCAATTTGTGTGCCTGATTCAGACCCATATGCTGGTCTGCCAATTCTTAAGTGGGCTAATAACCCTCTTTCAAAACTATATTTTGCACAGATTCAGCCTGGATCCATATACTTAACTGCAGTGGTTGGTGGTGTCCACCCCCAAACAGGGCCATCTTAACATTGGCGGGGGCCCCTGGGCAGAACATTAGCGCGGGCCCCTCCTCCCAGCAAATAGCGCTACAAACTTCCTGCTGCCGCTGTCCGGACCCTGCAGCAGGGTCTGGGCAGCAGCGGCTGGGAGCCTGTAGCGCTATTTGCCTGGTGGCGGGGTGGGAAGCACTGCTGATTTTGAAAAGACTGACTGGATGCTGATTGGCTAAGAGAACTCAACCAATCAGTCTTTTCAAAATCCACTTCCCGCCACCGCCCAACAAATATCGCAGAGCTACAACCTTCCACACGCCGCCGCAGCAGCTCCCTGGGGCAGTGCCATCTTCCCCATTGGGGTGGGCCCCTGGGCAACTGCCCATTAAGCCCAATGGGAAGCTAGCACTGCCCCCCAGACCAGGTACAACCAATGGGCACTGGTCTGAGCTAATCTTTAAATCTTCCAGCTAAACTTTCGTCCATAATAGATGAACATTACAGTTGCATTCATAGATAGGTGCCAATATTGATCAAATAAAAACAATTTATTATTACATAATAAAAAATGCAGATAAAAACTAAGTAAACATGAATAACAACAGTTGGTGGCAATGAGTACTCGAATATATGGAGCTTCTGGGAGGTACCATAAGGTACCGTATTTCTTTAGGGAGCAAAGGATGAGATCCATTCCTATCACTGGCGTAACTAAGCCACCGCAGCCCCCGCCATGGCGGGGAGGCGCAGAGTAACTATGGGCGCCTGGGGGGCTGCGGGGCTATAGTTACATGCTGCGCTGCTGCCCGGCCGCATCTGCGGTCACTGCCCGTCACTCGCTCCCGGCGCCGGCTCCTGCTGATAATGAAAAGTGACACTTAGAAAATGGCTGCCCCCGTATTGCAGACAGTTTTGGCAGCCATTTTCTAAGAGTCACTTTTCATTATCAGCAGGAGCCGGCGCCGGGAGCGAGTGACGGGACAGTGACGCAGATGCGGCCGGGCAGCAGCGCAGCGGTGACTGAGGGAGACAGTGACCGGCAGGTATGAGAATGGGGGGGGGGGGCGCCGAAAAAATTTGGCGGGGGGGGGGGGGGGGGTGGGGCGCCGAAAAAATTTGGCGGGGGGGCGCAAAATATATAGTTACGCCACTGATTCCTATGGTGCCTTTTAGGATGTCCTTGTTGTGGTCCCATTAAATGGGGGGTCCTGTTCCAGGTAGGATGGCGATGTATTTAGGGGGTAGCACTCCCCGGCCAGATGGTAAGGCGCCCACTTCAGTGGACTCAGGACAAATCCTCCAAAACTTGGGGGAAGGACAAGATAAGGTTTGAGATGGGCTGGTTCGGACTCAGAAAGAATCTCCCAGTGCTTGCTGCAATTTGTTTGGGACTGTAGGTCCCCTCTCCTCCACCAACGCGTTTCGCCTGTAGAAAAGCCTCCCTTATTTGGAACATTTGGGTTGAATACACAGATGTATTTCTCATCCTAGGCTTATACTCGAGTCAATGAGTTTTCCCAGTTTTTGTGGTGATATTAGGTGCCTCGGCTTATATTTGGGGCAGTTACTACACGGTATTCAAAATCGTGTAATATTTCATAACAAGTGGAAATTGATGGGCGGACATCTTTTTTCAACCTCATTTACTATGTTACTATGCTGCTCCGAAGAGTGCCCCATCTGAGCTCATCAGCGCCTTCCAGTGGTTGCTGGAATGACATCAATCGCCAGAGCTCTGCCTAACTGTGCTGGGTTCTCCCTCTCCAAGAAATATTTTTAGTCCCACAAAGGAAGTGCTCACATAAAGGAACAAGTTCCAATGCCGACATATTTGTATACTAAAAAATAAATGCAAAACAGACAGAGTCCACTCCATCTGTTTTTAGAAATAAGTACATCAGTGTTACTTCATTGTCAACAATGCTTGGTGCAGGCCTTTGTAAACCGCAGCACATGTGAAAAAAAAAAAGCGAGGAAATGTTTTACAAATGAAAACAAGCATGTACATGTGTGAGTAAGGGACCAGAGTCAATGCTGACTATATTCAAATGGGCTGGTGACGCGGGTGTGGGGGGCTGGCAGCTGACATCAGCGGATGTCAGCTGCCCACCCACTTCCCGCACAGGGCGCTTGTAGATCTGAGACACCACAGAGGTGTCTCAGATCTGTGAGCGCTGGAGAAATCAGTTGATGGTCCCCGGCCATCGAATGATTTCTCCCCCGCACCCAAGGCTGTGAATGGATGATTATGCAAATCATCCATTCGCAGTAGTGCGGGGAATAACACCATTCGCGGGGGGTGGCCATCCCTGCAGGTAGTGCTTAGTCCAGACGCAACACTGCAAAAGTCGCAGCATTGCGTGTGGACCAGAATAAGGTCCCATGTGTATACCTCCCAGAGAAGGCAATGCGCGAACCAGAATAAGGTCCCATGTGTATACCTCCCAGCGAAGGCAATGCGCGGACCAGAATAAGGTCCCATGTGTATACCTCCCAGAGAAGGCAATGCGCGAACCAGAATAAGGTCCCATGTGTATACCTCCCAGAGAAGGCAATGCGCGAACCAGAATAAGGTCCCATGTGTATACCTCCCAGAGAAGGCAATGCGTGGACCAGAATAAGGTGCCATGTGTATACCTCCCAGCGAAGGCAATGCATGGACCAGAATAAGGTCCCATGTGTATACCTCCCAGAGAAGGCAATGCGTGGACCAGAATAAGGTCCCATGTGTATACCTCCCAGAGAAGGCAATGCGTGGACCAGAATAAGGTCCCATGTGTATACCTCCCAGAGAAGGCAATGCGCGGACCAGAATAAGGTCCCATGTGTATTCCTCCCAGAGAAGGCAATGCGTGGACCAGAATAAGGTCCCATGTGTATACCTCCCAGAGAAGGCAATGCGTGGACCAGAATAAGGTCCCATGTGTATACCTCCCAGAGAAGGCAATGCGCGGACCAGAATAAGGTCCCATGTGTATTCCTCCCAGAGAAGGCAATGCGTGGACCAGAATAAGGTCCCATGTGTATACCTCCCAGAGAAGGCAATGCGTGGACCAGAATAAGGTCCCATGTGTATACCTCCCAGCGAAGGCAATGCGTGGACCAGAATAAGGTCCCATGTGTATACCTCCCAGCGAAGGCAATGTGCGGACCAGAATAAGGTCCCATGTGTATACCTCCCAGCGAAGGCAATGCGCGGACCAGAATAAGGTCCCATGTGTATACCTCCCAGAGAAGGCAATGCGTGGACCAGAATAAGGTCCCATGTGTATACCTCCCAGAGAAGGCAATGCGCGGACCAGAATAAGGTCCCATGTGTATTCCTCCCAGAGAAGGCAATGCGTGGACCAGAATAAGGTCCCATGTGTATACCTCCCAGAGAAGGCAATGCGTGGACCAGAATAAGGTCCCATGTGTATACCTCCCAGCGAAGGCAATGCGTGGACCAGAATAAGGCCCCATGTGTATACCTCCCAGCGAAGGCAATGTGCGGACCAGAATAAGGTCCCATGTGTATACCTCCCAGCGAAGGCAATGCGCGGACCAGAATAAGGTCCCATGTGTATACCTCCCAGAGAAGGCAATGCGTGGACCAGAATAAGGTCCCATGTGTATACCTCCCAGAGAAGGCAATGCGTGGACCAGAATAAGGTCCCATGTGTATACCTCCCAGAGAAGGCAATGCGTGGACCAGAATAAGGTCCCATGTGTATACCTCCCAGAGAAGGCAATGCGTGGACCAGAATAAGGTCCCATGTGTATACCTCCCAGCGAAGGCAATGCGCGGACCAGAATAAGGTCCCATGTGTATACCTCCCAGCGAAGGCAATGCGCGGACCAGAATAAGGTCCCATGTGTATACCTCCCAGAGAAGGCAATGCGTGGACCAGAATAAGGTCCCATGTGTATACCTCCCAGAGAAGGCAATGCGTGGACCAGAATAAGGTCCCATGTGTATACCTCCCAGCGAAGGCAATGCGCGGACCAGAATAAGGTCCCATGTGTATACCTCCCAGCGAAGGCAATGCGCGGACCAGAATAAGGTCCCATGTGTATACCTCCCAGCGAAGGCAATGCGCGGACCAGAATAAGGTCCCATGTGTATACCTCCCAGAGAAGGCAATGCGTGGACCAGAATAAGGTCCCATGTGTATACCTCCCAGCGAAGGCAATGCGCGGACCATCACCTGACTAGATTCAACTGCATGCAGTATAAATCTAGTTAGATCACAACAAAGGGGCAGTCAGGCATGCATACCTTTCAACATCTAAAGAGCAAATACCAGTACAAAGTTGTAGAGGGGGCATGGCCATGGGTGAAGGGGGCGTTTCCAAGCCCCCTTTCCTATACTTACAATGGTCAGTTTCAGACCCCAAAAAGGTACAGGCCATAAAAAAACGGTACTGTACCTGCCGTAAAGGTACATTTGGAGGGTATGGGCATGGTCTTGGGTAGAGGGGTGTGGCCATGCACAGGCACCCCAATTTGCGGGTTGTGCCTAGCTCTCCCTAGGGACTGGGCAGCCCCGGCTCCTTCCCTGCACTCACGAGATACCGTGTACTTGCGCACGGCATCTCCTCAGCGATCCCTGGTTGCACTGCACAGAGCAGCGGGGATCTCTTGCCCCCCCCCCCCCAACTGTCCCCCACCACCCGCGGGACCATGCCACCCTCAGGAGGGACAGTGGGTCTCCAAATAACAGAACTGTCCCACTGATTACCGGGACAGTTAAGAGACATAACTCTCCCTGCACATGTTAGATCTGCCCTATTTACAGTGCACATGGTTTTACCCATTTGCAAAAAAAAAAAAAAAAAGCAGGTTTGCAATCAGGTTTGAATAACCCCAATTATATCGCACAGCATCTCTCTAGAGCACCACAACAAGCACTGATTACTGACATACACAAAGTGCTGGGAGGTACAAGTCCTTTCCCGGCATATGGCAGACTACATATGTGCAGCCTAAATATGTTTTGACTACTTCAAAGTCTAACAGATGTAATGGAATATGGAATTCAAACATTTCTGTGTATTTGAACTGGTTGAATTGCTCATTTTAAGAAAAGCACATGTAGGCCGTTTACCTTGTGTATAAGTTTTGGCAGAAAAGTGTCTCCAACCAGTTTACCTAATATGTAACAGGTGTGGATGGATCAAAAGATCTACAGTACAAAGATAGACAGTCTATAGGTCGGCGTTATAGCAGGGCCGGCGCCACCACTAGGCAAGTTTAGGCATTTGCCTAGGGCGCCGGCCACTGGGGGGCGGTAGTGAACTGCAGCCGGGGAGAAGCAGCAGCAGCAGCTAGCAGGAAGCTATGCTGTTGACGCTACCACAGAGGAGAGCCCAGAGAAGCTGCCAGGCCTGCAGAGACAACAAGCAAGCAGCTATTTGTGAGTAACTCTACTTATTTGGACCCCCACCGTCCCCGGCCCGTCCCCCCGCCAGAGCCCGCCCGCGTACTAGCCAGCTGCTGCGCTGACAGACTGTTCCAAATCCCCAGTTATCAGGCCTGCCTGCTACAGTGGGAAACTTCATAGCCCCTGTCAGTCAGTCAGCTGCCTGTCAGCGTTAATCCCCTGCCCGCCTCCCCACCCTGGACGGTCTGGACCAGACATCGACACACATGATGATGCGGGCGGCAGAGCAATGTACTGACTTTGGTGGGTGGAGGAGCCGCCGCCGCCCGCCCGCCCAGCTACTTAGTGAATGTGTTTGGGCGCTCCTCCACCCGCCGGAGTCAGTACATTGCTCTGCCGCCTGCTCGTCTGTGTCGGTGTCCGGTCCAGACCGTCCAGGGTGGGGAGGCGGGCAGGGGATTAAGTAACGCTGACAGGCAGTTGACTGACTGACAGGGGCAACAAAGTTTCCCGCTGTAGCAGGCAGGCCTGATAACTGGGGATTCAGAACTGTCTGTCAGCGCAGCGGCTAGCTGGTACACGGGCGGGCTCCGTGTGTTAAACAGTGAGTCAGTGGAATTAAAATTTTAAAAGAACCTGCATTTGCTCATGGGGGTGGCCGGGTGCGGTGTGTGTCTGCATGATGCAGACAGTCTGCATCATATATGGTGGCAGTCATTTACAAGGTGGTTTTGTTCATTCTGACTGTGTTATCAGGATTTGAGTCTAGGGTAATGTGTTGTTTTTTTTTTTTTTTGGGGGGGGGGGGGGGGGGGGTATCCTGTAGGTTTGCCTAGAGCACCTAGATGCCTTATACCGGCCCTGAGTGTTTGCATTGCAGAAGGTTGACAGGGTCGAAATGTCTACATGGAAATGATCAATAGCGAAAAGATCAACGTAGGTTTTTGAGGTGTTATATTGTATACTGTATTTCAGCATATGTGACCACAATATGTGTATCTAGGGTTAGACTTGCCCTCAGAGGAACAGGGGTAACCCCAGACATGTCCTAACTTCTGCTCTCGGTGAGTCAGGTTCCAGACTGTGCACTTAAATTACACATATATATACGTTACCTTATACTGCACCGGACTACCGTGTTTCCCCGATAATTAGACCTACCCCGATAATAAGCCCTACCCCAGATCTGGAACATTTGTCCAAAATAAGCCCTACCCCGAAAATAAGGCCTATGAATTTTCCCATAGATTTTATTAAAGTTATTAAAATGTAGCCCTGCTCAGCCCCGCTCAACTCTCCTGTACCTGTACGATAATACCGCGGCTCCCGTTCCCAGGGATGCATTGCGGTAGGCGCGGCGTGACGTCACGCTGCGCACATCACGCCATGCACATCACGCGGCTGCTGAACAGTACAACCTGTACAGCACACAGCGCCGACAGCACACAGGGGCCATCAATACAGTTCTGGCTGTCTCGGTAAGCAAACAGAGGTTTGGGGCCATTAAGAATGTGGGGGCATGTGGAAAGGTTTGGGGCCATCAAGAATGTGGGGTCTATTAAAATAAGCCCTCCCCCGAAAATAAGACCTATGGTCTTTTTTGAGAGGAAAAAAAAAAATAAGACAGTGTCTTATTATCGGGGAAACACGGTATGATGTCCAACAGTCCATTATCTTCAGTAACATTGGGGCAGATGTATTAAGGCTGGTAAATTGATAAAATGGAAAGTGATAATGCACCAGCCAATCAGCTGTGTTTAAAAAATGACAGTTAGGAGTTGATTGGCTGGTGCTTTATCACCTTCCACTTTATCAACGCTTTATCACTTTACCAGCCTTAAAACGGTACATCTGTCCCATTGTGCCCTAGTCCAACACTGAGGGGTGTAATAAACAACCAGCCAATCAGCTCCCAACAGCCATTTACCAAACCCAGTCTGGACCATGGCAGTTAGGAGCTGATTGGCTGTCTGTTTATCACTCTCCATTTTAGAGCCTGTCATGCGGTAGAGGTTCCTCCGAATTATGGGAGACACCATCTGTGTGAACGTTGCAGAAGGGATATACAGTAATAGATGTTTATTGTCTATATTTGAATACCGGTGGCTGGTACAGTAGCTTATTCCTTTAACTGTTAGCAGGCGATGGCATGTGAATTACTGTGCCTTAGGCATGGAACCTACAGTATTCATAAACCTCAGCTTACCTGCCACTATAATTATATATATACATGAGGGGGGTTTATTTAAAAAAAAATGTCTTGACTTTCCCTTCAGTCTATTTCTGAAAATTGGCCTCTATTTTCCACTATCCTATTGTGGGAATTGTATTTTTCCAGTTATTTCAGCTCTTTCTTTGGTAATGGTAGATCAGGAGAGCAGCTGGTCCGGGGATACGCACACAGTCACCTTCACGCCTCTAGCTGGGAGTTTTACGACGTAAGCCCAGCACCTAACCTTTCTTTAACTGCTACTTGCTGCCATTAAATGCGATTATATATGAAGGCTGCATGCAGGATATCTCCGTTGCTATATCTGTACACACACTTTAATGCCAGTTGCGTCACTTCTATAATGAACAGGTTAACTTCTGGGTCTGGTATTTATCACACACTTGTGAGAGGATTAAACTGTTTGGGTTCCCACTTCCCAGTCGTGGGTACAGATGTTTGTTTTAAATATAATACAGGTTGAGTATCCCTTATCCAAATATCCGTTATCCAAATTATTCAGAAAACCATACATTCCAGAAAGTAAAAACGTATTTTTTTTTTGCTAAAAACACTACTGGGGACATCTGTACCAGCACTACTGAGGACATGATATGTAACTGGCACTACTGCGGACATCTGTACCAGCACTACTGAGGACATGATATGTAACTGGCGCTACTGCGGACATCTGTAACAGTACTACTGAGGACATGATATGTAACTGGCGCTACTGCGGACATCTGTAACAGTACTACTGAGGACATGATATGTAACTGGCACTACTGGAGACATCTGTACCAGCACTACTGAGGACATGATATGTAACTGGCACTACTGGGGACATCTGTACCAGCACTACTGAGGACATGATATGTAACTGGCACTACTGGGGACATCTGTATCAGCACTACTGAGGACATCTGTACCAGCACTACTGAGGACATGATATGTAACTGGAACTACTGCGGACATCTGTAACAGCACTACTGAGGATATGATACAGGTATGTGACTGGCACTACTGGGGACATCTATAACCACACTACTGAGGACATGATATGTAACTGGCACTACTGAGGACATGATATGTATCTGGCACTACTGGGGACATCTGTATCAGCACTACTGAGGACATCTGTACCAGCACTACTGAGGACATGATATGTAACTGGCACTACTGCGGACATCTGTAACAGCACTACTCAGGATATGATACAGGTATGTGACTGGCACTACTGGGGACATCTATAACCACACTACTGAGGACATGATATGTGACTGGCACTAAGGGGACATTTAATAGGGTAAGAGATTCAGAAAGTGAGAGATTTGGTTAGAAACCTCCACTTTTTTTAAAGCTGCAATCATTTACACTGCAAAACCACTTTGATTTTGCAGATATTCACCCGTAATATCTGCAAGAAAATGATTGCTTAGCATTCAAATTCAGTATCTGAGATTGTACACAAACTTTGTTTCATGTTTTGAAACCTTGTTTTATACACAAATAAAATATATTTATATTTCATGTGTTTGATGTGTTTATACAATATAAATGCAAGATACCTCAAGATACATCATTGAAATATAAAAATATTCTGAAATACGGAATAATCCATTATCCAAAATCCCCAGCATTTTGCATAAGGGATATTCAAGCTGTATATTATAATAATAATAATAATAATAATAATAATAATAATAATAATAATAATAATAATAATAATAATAATGATAATAATAATGATAATTAAAATACTTTTTAAAAATGAATGAAAAAAGAAAACAAAATAAAAAATGAAATTAAATGGAAGGCTACAAAATTAAAATTAAATTAAATGGAAGGTTATTAAATGTTATAAGAAATTTGAAATCAACCGTTTTGTTATACACTGATTTCATGTTTCCCATTGTAAATGAAGAGATTTATCAAGCAGTGAAGGTGGCCTTATTCAGAGATTTATGTGACTACTGACTTTTTTTATCTTTTTTTTTCGCACATAGGGGTGTAGCCAATGGGATACATTTACTAAGATGAGAGTTCTATTGACAATGGGATGTTTCCCATAGCAACCAATCAGATTTGACTTCTTATATATTTAGCACGTAGACAATAGATAGAATAGATGCATTAAATTGATGTATGTCGATATTTACGACAGTTGGAAATACACCAATTTAATGCAGCCGTTTCCTACTGCATGGAAGGCATGCAGGTTCGACTTTTTAGAATATCGAATCTGCATGGTTGAAAACAGCCGATGGATTGTTGAATCTGCAGCCATTTTGTCGAATCTGCGGCCAATTCGACAATCCATGTGTATTTCGTCTCCAACAGTCGGAAGATTTAATTCCAACTGTCAAAATGATGTTGGAAATAGATGATATTCCGACTGTCGGAAATGTTCCAACAGTCGGAATGAACATTGAGTACCCCTCAAAAACTTGTTACTACTTTCACAAAACGTTTTTATTTTATTTCATTAATATTTCATTGTTGTATAAAATTATTTTTTATTTCATTGATAACATTTATTTATTTAATGTCTCTAATTTCTAAAAACAGTTTACATTGATCATTTGTTTCATAGTTGACTTTGTTTTACTCTGATTATATTCTATATTATTAGCGTAAAAAGATCCATTGTTGCTATCATTGATATTATAATGGATTCGGTATGAAATCCCGATGGTCAAAATCCCGACGGTCAAAATCCTGACAGCTATTGACCGACGGTCAAAATCCCGACAAGGTCAAAATACCGACATTTAAAATCCTGACATGGTCAAAATAACGACATGGTCAAAATACCGACATTTAAAATACCGACATGGTCAAAATGCCGACATATAGAATGTAGACAGGTAAAAAAGTCAACATGACTTTCGTTCAACAGGTTGCGAGTTCGACATGGGTTTTTTCACTGTTTTTTTACCCGAATGTCGACACAGTCGACATGGACACAGTTGGAAGTCAACAGCAGCCCCTCGCATCACTCGATTTGCTTTGCTTGCGATGCTTCGGGCACTATTTTATTCTCTCACCATGCCCTAGTGGATGGTAGGGCATGAAATACCGCCTGTCGGCACATGTCGGGTCAAAAAACTGTAAAAAAAAACATGTCAACCTCGCGACCTGTCGACCGAAAGTCATGTTGACTTTTTCACCTGTCTACATTCTATATGTCGTCATTTTTACCTTGTCAGGATTTTAAATGTCAGTATTTTGACCATGTCGGGATTTTGACCATCTTGGGATTTTGACCTTGTCAGGATTTTAGATGTCGGTATTTTGACCTTGTCAGGATTTTGACCGTTGGTCAATGGTTGTCGGGATTTTGACTGCATACCATTATAATATTGTATTTATATTATAGTAGAAAGAGAAACCAGTAGGCGCCTTATGTACACAAAACTTACAATTTAATTAATAAATAACATAAATAATAACTTGCATGCATGCAATAAACAATTTAAAACAAAAACATCAATGCAATAACATTTAAAAGTAACATATAGTTACCAAGTCCTGATTGGGTACTCAGATTGTGCACAAAATTGGACAGATGTTTACCGTCCTAAATTAGAGGGTGGAATTCCCAGCGCTTTTTTGGGGGAAGAAGGTATGTCCTCCAAAATGAGCCAAGTTGGTTGGCGGGTGAGTTTCCTTCTCACTCCTCGACCAAGGAGATTGTGAATGCAGCGGGCACTTGGTGATTGATTACCTTAGAAGGTTGTGTGAAGCAACTGGCAAACGTCTCCCAGATCCTATTATTTGGGCTTTGAGCAGAAGCCAGGTGGGGTGTGTGGGTGCACGCTCCGCCGTGCGCCTTGCAGTGTGAGGTGGTAGCAGCAGCTACACCGGCCAGCGACCTAAGTGTTAGCTGCTGAACACTGCGGCGGGCGGAAGCGTCCTCTCTGTGTGGATCAATAACGCTCCTGCAACAAGCCACCGGGTAGAAGGTGAATCTTATAGTAAAAATGGGATTCTGGGTCAAATTCAGCGCTTGGGATCAGCCTAACCTGTACGATAGGTGTGTCACCAAACACACCACACTTTAGAACAACACAAAAAGAATACCAACAGTTTTTCAGGCGATCCTTTACACACTCTTCTCCTAATGTATCACTGAGGATTGCTCATGTAACATGCAAGAAGAAATATAAACAATATAGTGTGATAACGTTTAGAAAACACTAAATTTTATATAGTGAGGTCACTTTGAGGTAGGAATCGTACCCTCTTGATTGTCCACTAAGATAGTAGACAAAAGCCGCTTTTTTGATAATGGGTCTGGAAGAGTAGGTCCTCAGATGGATCCTTCAGGTTTATCCTTGTATATTCACCATGTAAAACATTGAACAAAATGCCTCCAATGGTGTAACACCGTTTTATTTTATACGAATCCAGTTAAAAAGAAGTACATTGTACATAAAATGGGTATAAAAGTGGACTCTCACCAGAACATTTTGTCCACAAGAGTAGACATAAACAGCATAAGATGTTAACCACAGGCGTCCCTGGATGCTGGTCGATGTCCTGGAGGTCCGTCCACAGATTATCAGCCCCTTCTTCCAACGCGTTTCAGACACAATGTCCTTTATCAAGGCCTTGATAAAGGACATTGTGTCTGAAACGCGTTGGTAGAAGGGGCTGATAATCTGTGGACGGACCTCCAGGACATCGACCAGCATCCAGGGACGCCTGTGGTTAACATCTTATGCTGTTTATGTCTACTCTTGTGGACAAAATGTTCTGGTGAGAGTCCACTTTTATACCCATTTTATGTACAATGTACTTCTTTTTAACTGGATTCGTATAAAATAAAACGGTGTTACACCATTGGAGGCATTTTGTTCAATGTTTTACATGGTGAATATACAAGGATAAACCTGAAGGATCCATCTGAGGACCTACTCTTCCAGACCCATTATCAAAAAAGCGGCTTTTGTCTACTATCTTAGTGGACAATCAAGAGGGTACGATTCCTACCTCAAAGTGACCTCACTATATAAAATTTAGTGTTTTCTAAACGTTATCACACTATATTGTTTATCTTTCTTCTTGCATGTTACATGAGCAATCCTCAGTGATACATTACTAGAAGGTGAATCTTCTATGTGAACATCCAGTGGCAAGGATCACTCTGTGCCATAGCCGATAAGCTCTGCTGGGGACCAATAAGTGGGGGGATTTCAGAGCTCTGTATGGCGAATATCTCCTTAGGTCCTCGGTCTCAAATAGCACGGAATTCCTCTCAAAAAGATGCGTTTTGCCGCGCTCAGGTGGCTTCGTCAATTGTCAATTTCCCAATTGACAAAGCCGCCTGAGCGCGGTGAAACTCGTCTTTTTGTAGCTACTACCTCACACTGCAAGGCGCACGGTGGAGCGTGCACCCACGCAAGACCAAATAATAGGATCTGGGAGACGTTTGCCAGTTGCTCCACACAACCTTCTAAGGTAATCACCAAGTGCCCGCTGCATTCACAATGTCCGTGGTCGAGGAGTGAGAAGGAAACTCACCCGCCAACCAACTTGGCTCATTTGGGAGGACATACCTTCTTCCCCCAATAAAGCGCTGGGAATTCCACCCTTTAATTTAGGACGGTAAACATCTGTCCAATTTTGTGCACAATCTGAGTACCCAATCAGGACTTGGTAACTATATGTTACTTTTAAATGTTATTGCATTGATGTTTTTGTTTTAAATTGTTTATTGCATGCATGCAAGTTATTATTAATGTTATTTATTAATTAAATTGTAAGTTTTGTGTACATAAGGCGCCTACTGGTTTCTCTTTCTACTTTTGTCCCTTGTTGAGGGCGGCATCCCTCTACCAAAAGGCAGCCACTTGCACACAGCACACACACACTTGTCCCTAGTGCTCAAAGCCTATTGCTCATCTTTCTAGTTATATTATAGTGCCTATCATCACAGAGTAATCCCGGTACTACTTACTGCTCCACGAACAAGCCGCAGTACTCTATTTATCTCCTCTTACATTGTCTCCAGTTACATAGAAGGATCACTGCTCTGTAAACATTGCTATAGCCAAATGTCTTTGATTTATAAGCAGCATAGTGCTACAGGACAGAACAAGGGTTTTCTTTATTCTCTGTTTAAATGACATCATTGGTACAAGAAATCAAATATTGTACTATTTGTTTTCAGATATTTAAGAGGAAAATGCACAGAGCCTTGGATACACTGTAGACCAGGAGTTCTCAAATGTTTGTGCTCTGGGACCTCATCAGATAATAAAAATGATTACAGTACCCCAGCAAGTTACCGCAGAATAACTGCCATGCAGGCCCTCCATTAAGGGGGTACTGCGGGCACAGTTTTCCCTAGCCCGGTCACTCTGACAGAGAGGAAAGGCCCGGACCACTTATTCCGCTCTGATTGTTTGCCAGGCCGCAAGCTCCAATTGGCTCACAAGTAGGCATCATATTTTAAATGGCCGACAGCATCCGTAGGTGGAGGAGAAGACTGCACTCCTATACAAGCACTGCGGGAGCAGTAATATTCAGCAGGGGCAGTGCAGCAGATGGTGGGGGAGGAGCTTGCAGAGCAGGGCAGTGAGTGAGGGGGAGGGGGCAGGCCTAGAAATAAGTCCCAGGTCCTACAATTAGTGGCCGGCCTGCTGCTATGTGTGGTCAGCTGACCAGACCACACATGTACAGTACCATTGCAGAGGCACAAATCAAGTGAAGTAGTGAAGTGACCGCTAATGTGACAAGAAGGCAGTTGGTAATAGGGGGTGGAAGAGAGTGACATGGGATGGAAGAGGGAAGTAATGGTTTAAGTGTTTACTTATTGAGTTCCACCCCACTCCTTCTCTACAGACATATACAACTTCCTTCCTTGTCATGCTCCCCTGCTGCTGTTTTTCGGAAGACCCCCCTACCCATGCGTCACTTACGTAGAAGAGGTTCTTCACAGATTAAGAGTCTTATTGAGAAGCCCCAGAAACCAGAAACCAGGAGTGCCCTCTCTGTGCCCCCTGTGGATATCTGCATGTAGATGAGGGATCCAGGATTGCCACCTGCTGGTGGGAAGGACAGGTGAGGCAGAGCACTGGGGTGGGGCAGAGCTGCCTCATGACTCCTTGGATCTCTCAGCCAATGATCTAGGGAGTCTAAAGTAACAGACAATTCAACTGATTTTTCAGACTCTTTGGACCACAGAGAAGTCAGTAGTCTGATGGTCAGCAACATGGAGTTGTGACCCTATACTGACAGGGTCAGGACCCACAGTTTGAGAACTGATGGTGTACCATACTTGCCTACCCTACTGAAATGGCTGGGAGGCTCTCGAAAGTAGGGTCCCCCTGCCTACCCCCGGAATGGTGGGAAAGCTTCCTGCATTTGCTGGACCCCCTGCATTGTCTTTGCAGGCCCTCTTCTCCGTCATCAAATATAGGCATTCACGGCTCTTTGGGAAGGGATAAAATTATGCAAATCCCTCCCCGTAAATCCGCAAATTGTGGCATTCACTGTAATGGGGGCAGGGCTTAAAGATGTCCAGCTCCGGACCCGACCCACAGAAATGCTGCAGAGAGTCTAATCTCTGGGCTTCTCCCAGAGAGGAGAGACAATAAGTAGGCAAGTATGTAGTATACAGAGATAAACTATCCACCAATCAGCTCTTCACATTTTTAATTTACAGCCTGTAATATGAAGTTAGGAGCTGAATGTCTGGTATTGTATCTCCCTCCACTTTATTACACGTGAAGGCTTAAAACATCTCACCCACAGTTTGGATGGTAACAATGAATATTAAAGAAATAGTGTGTGACAGAAGCATCATCATAACCTATTTTGAAACAAGGGGTGCAATTTGACAAGTCAAAGAACACTTCTACATAAAAAAAATACAGAAACATCAAAATATTGATGAAATATTGAGATCCCTATCTGCTCCTATCTCCAATCTCTGTCTTTCCAGCTCCTTATCTCTATATCCAACATGTTGGAAACAGAGCAGTGTCCCTGCAAAAAAATAAATCACTTTCAATTTCTTAACCCCTTCCTGACACAGCCAGTTTTTGCGTTCCTGACAGAGCCATTTTTTTCAAATCTGACATGTTTCACTTAAGTGGGGATAACTTTTTTTTGCTTTTACTTATCCCAGTGATTTTGAGATTGTTTTCTCGTGACACATTGTACTTCAAGTTAGTGGTAAATTTGGGTCGATACAGTCTGTGTTTTTTTGTGAAAAATACCAAAATGTCGTGAAAAAATGGAAAATTTTGCAATTTGCAAAATGTCACATTTTCTGCTTGTGAGACAAATAATCATACCACTCAAAATAGTTAATAACTAACAAAGACCATATGTCTACTTTATGTTGCAATCATTATTTCAACCTCCTTTTCATTTTTTTGGACACTAGGAGGCTTCAAATATGAATAGCAAATTCTCAAATTTTCAAGAAAATTTCAAACACTGATTTTTTTAGGGACCAATTCAGTTCTGATGTGACTTTGAGGGACTTGTATGTGAGACACCCCCATAAATGATGCCATTTCAAAAACTGCACCCCTCACAGTATATGGAAGTTTGTTAACCCTTTATGTGTTTCACAGGAATTAAAACAAAGTAGGTGAAATTTCAAAATTTCTTTTTTTTTTGCAGAGTTTCAATTTTAATACATTTTTCTAACGAATACAGTAGATTTTACTAGAGAAATGTGACTAAAAATTGATTCCCCCAATTCTTTTGTTTTCATAAATATCCTATATGTGGCCCTAGTGTGCACGTTGACCAAACCACAGGCTTCATAATAGAAGGAGCACCTACTTGATTTTGGAGCCTCCTTTTTATGAGATTTTTTTTTAGGCACCATGTAGGTTTCTAGGCACCATAAGTGCTAAAAGTTAGGAACCTCCCCCACAAGTCACCCCATTTTGCAAACTACACCCTTCAGGGAATTCATTTAGGGGTATAGTGTACATTTCAAACCCCCAGGGGTTTCACCAATTTTGATACAACTGGGCTGTGAAAATGAAAAAATTAAATTTTTCATTTTCACAGCTCAGTTGTATCAAAATTGGTGAAACCCCTGGGGGTTTGAAATGTACACTATACCCCCTGATGAATTCCCTGAAGGGTGTAGTTTGCAAAATGGGGTCACTTGTGGGGGGGTTCCACTGTATGGGTGCTTCAGGGGTCATTCAACCAGAATCTGTGCTGCAAAATCCAAAAATCACTCCTTCCCTTCTGAGTCCTGCCATGCACCCAACTGGTATTTTTTGGTCACATGTGAGGCATTGCCATACTCGGGAGAAATTGGGGCACAGATTTTGGGGTGCTTTGTCTCCTTCATTCCTTGTGAAAATGAAAAATTTTGAGCCAGATCTGCATTTTTGTGTAAAAAAATGTAATTTTTTACACAAAAATGCAGTTCTGGCTCAAAATTTTTCATTTTCGCAAGGAATGAAGGAGACAAAGCACCCCAAAATCTGTGCCCCAATTTCTCCCGAGTACGGCAATGCCTCATATGTGACCCAAAAATACCATTTGGGTGCATGGCAGGACTCAGAAGGGAAGGAGTGATTTTTGGTGGTGGAATGAATGGTGGGTGCTATGTCGCATTAGCAAGACCCCCGAAGCACCAATACAGTGGAACCCCCCCACATGTGACCCCATTTTGCTCACCAGCTTTGGGAGGGGGGCTGGCGCTGCGGCTGGTGGGGGGGTGGGAGGGGTGCTGGCGCTGCGGCAGCCGGGTGGGTGGGAGGGGGGGCTGCCGGGTGGGAGGAGGGGGGGGGCTGGCGATCGGTGGTGATCGGTGCTGTACTTAACAGCACCGATCACTGTATATATATATATATATATATATATATGTGTGTGTGTATATATATATATATATATATATATATATTTATATATATATATAGTTCATAAAAAGTTCATATACTGTAGTTCATACAAATAAATGCTGCTGCTGGCGGGGGGGTGGGAGGGGGGCTGGCGCTGCGGCTGCTGCTGCGGCTGCTGGCTGGGTGGGAGGGAGGCTGCCGGGTGGGAGGGCGGGCTGCCGGGCGGGTGGAAGGGCGGGCTGCCGCTCGGTGGTGATCGGTGCTGTACTTAACAGCACCGATCACCACCGATCTCTGTGTTACCGAGCGGCTTAGCCGCCGGTAACACAGAAAACGCTGCAATTGGCTGTTCACTTTTGAACAGCCAATCACAGCGATCGCCGACCGGGGGGGGCACCCCTGCCCCCCCTGGGCGGCGAGGGGGGATGTCTGCTGTCAGGGACAGCAGACATCTCCAAACTGTCACCGCGTCTATAGACGCGGTGACAGTTTAAATCCATGACGTACATTTATGCCATGTGTCGGGAAGTACTTCCCGACCATGACGTAAATGTACGTCAAATGTCGGGAAGGGGTTAAAGCACACTAAGGAGTCATTTGGTCATTTGAGTGGCCTCTAGTGGTCAGTGGTGGTACTTCTCATAATGGGGAGGAGTAGTTAGCCTTTTTTATTTACAGATCATCAATTTAAGTTGAGGGTCATGAATCTGTTTTTTCTTTTATTTCTTCTGTCCCTGATGTCACATCAAGATATTACATAACTCAGGGGCAAATTTATTAAGCTCGGTGAAGTGATAATGTGGCTGGTACTTTATCACCGACCAATCAGCTCCTACCTGTGAAGTTACAGGCTTGGTTTGAAAAATGACAGGTAGGAGCTGATTAGCCGGTGATAAAGACCAGACACTTTATCACTTCACCGAGCTTAATAAATCTGCCTCTCAGTTTCTTTCTAGGTCACTAAGCTATACAATACTGAAAACGTCATCCAAATTCATCAAGTAGTTTTTGCATGAAGCCATCTGCATTGTACATGCACCTGAACCGCGGCAGGGAGAGGGAGCCATGGGTGAGTGGTGGCGGCGGGGGATGCTAACATCATGGCCAGCAGCATCCTTCCTCCTACAATAAAGTAGGAGCCACCTCTGGTAATTTCTTACTACTGTCGTACCTCTTACACATTAGTTGTGTATGGGAAAGCATATTGTGGTTTATTTATTAATGTGTAGATAATTTACCAAGGATTCATAAATAATATGCAGAAAAAAACACATCATGGTATCTTTGGTCTGAATGCGTACCGGTACTCACAGTGCGGATTGTGGTGATGTTCTCATAAAGGTTTCTTTGAGCATTCACGTTTCTTTTAAAAAAGGATTTATTCTGGGTTCTGTTGTAAAACAATCTTTCCTCAAGTACGTGATAATAGTGTTCCCTCCTGTGGACAACACTTCTTCCTTTTAATGCGTTTCGTGAATGGATCTCTTAATGTATCAATAATGCATCAATAATGCCTTGATACCCAGAGTCATTCTTGAAATGCTTTGTAAGTGATGTCCAAAGGAGGGAACACCATTACAACAGGACCTCCTGCCGGCTTTGGCACACAGCTTGCCGATGCCAGCACCCTGCGGGGTCCCCGCCATCACAATATTGGTGTTGATGAAGATTATTTAATGTGTATAGGCCTTTCTATTTTTATTTGCTTTTCAGTAATGTATTTCATTAGTAGACTGTGCTGTTTATCATGTTAAACAGTCTATAACGTTACTGTTCTTTTTGCATTGGGTGCCAGCAGTGGCACAGAGAGCTGTATGTGAGTAAGAGAAGATAGCCATTGACACTATGATATAAAACCATGGCTGAAAAGCACAGAAGGAAGTGTGTGGTTGTGCATACTATTCATTTAGGAAACGTTTTTCAGTTACATGTACAAACCATTTTGATCAAAGTAAATCCAAAGGTGGGATTGAACCTATTATCTTTATGTAGTACATATACAATGTAGTGCAATGATCCAAATCCAGTTTGCTTTTGCTGTGCAAATTTTCCACACTGAGAAATTAGTTCCATAAAATAACATTGGGTAACCCAACATGTTCATCCAGTGATGCCTGACGTGTTTATTTCACATGTGTTGAGGCATATTGAAGCATTTGAGAGATTTTGCAACAAGACAGCAGGTTTATGACAGTGATCTTTACCATAAACTATATATTGGAATCCCTCCCAATCTCTCCCTTTGGACATCCAAACTAATGCAAAGAATGTGGACAGAATAATCAAGCACATGGGGTTCGGGTTATATAAGCGGAAGAAACACGTGCATCTTTTCCCTTTGATGGCTGACTCAATTCACCATGGTAATGCTTTAAAGGCGCAAGTTTTAGTGAGAATCAAAAATCCTTCACATGCGAAGTGTTATATAAAACTTACAAGAGTTTTGTGTCCAAATGGAATGAATAGAAACATAAAAAAAAGACAAAACTGACAAAAATAGTTCAGTTGAATATGTTAAAGATCACATAAATAAGTGATAATTCTCAGATAAACAAGACAGTGTTGATAATGACTACTTGTTTTTTCCCACTAACTGCAGGAGATTCATAAGACTCCACTACAGGTCCCAAAAATTTGTCTTTGACACTGGAACATTGGCATCTTAAGTCATTGAAGAACCTTTATCATTTCTTAGTTCAATAGCTACCAAATTACAATCCGGACACAGAAGCTATATATCAGAACATTGGATATATTTGAATATTGACCTTAGTAACGACTCTAAAAAGACAAGAAGCTTTGTAATCAGAAGATCGACACCAGTTTATAGTTTATAGTGTAGGTTGTGTCTTTTATTTGTCACTATTATAAGTTTTAGAGAACGTTTTATTTTTGCTAATCCTTGGAACAGCAATGGGCACAAGTTTTGCCTTCACTTATGTAAACTGTACTTGGATATTTGGTCCCATAAACCTGTAATTTAAGTAATCTATACTTAAATAATTTTAAATTGTATTTGAGGAATGTATTCTAATTGTTTATGAGAACCAATCCAGCAACAAAAATATATATTTTTTTTATTTTTGGGAAATTCTAAAACTGAATACTATTAGTTGGCTGAATTGTTTAATAACGCTTATAAGTAATGTAAGATTTCCAATTAAGTGATATGAATGCAAAAGATTGGGTATTTTTTCATACTATGGTCTGTTTTGAAATGATGTCTTTCTGTACTTGGTTTAAAAAAAGGCTACCTTAGTGAATGATTCTACCATTAAATGGCATTTACCTTGGTGGGGACACAAGTTGCCCAACCTATATTGTGACACTGAAGTCACAAAATGCTCCTCTGGGAACATTTTGGGTTGCCAGGATCTCTTTATGGGGCCCCTGGGGTTTATGGTGGGCCAATCCGCCCCTGGGGTTAGGCACTAGGGAGAGAGTTAGAGTTAGGGGTGCAACACATGTGACTGCCAGGATCCGGAGGCCGAAGTATGATATTATCTCCACTCAAGGCAATACTAATTTTACATTTGTGTATATTGCACCAAAACAAAGTTTGTGTCTTTGGAACCCTTACCACATCTCACAGTTATTATATTACCCCTGGGGTGTCAGCAATCCATGTGGGCTTTATATTGTAGATATTGTATGGAACCTCTTTTGATATTTCCTATCACCACACTTTAAAATTGTTGTAAATGAGATGATGGATAAAGCTATTCTAGAGTAATTCCATATTCCTCATTCTGCAGTGAGAATCCTGTTAGTCACTTTTCGGTTTACCCCTGTATGTCTTAATGTCGTGTATAGCTCATTGTTACCTTTGTATCACACCCAAGATGGCTGCCTCACTTGGAAACGCCTTTGTGTAGAATGAGCAATGACTTGTTCTGATGATTTAGCAAGCATCTCTCCCTTGTGTGTAGGAGGAATAATCTTTGGATTTGATGACCCAAAATGGCCGTTGCATCCTTATAATATATTAATTGTTTCTGTTTTATGCAAAACTAAACCTCTGTATTGTGTTCAAATTATCTGAAGAGTGCATCTAGAAAGATTGTAGAGAAGTGCAATATAAATATAATTCTTCTACCTCTCTTCTTCTTTTTATTCTTCTTCTCATTATTTATCGGGAGTTTATCACCATGACATTGTTACCAAACCTCCCAACTGTCCCGTGGTGGAGGGATGAGATAGGGGAGCACACACTGCTGCTTTGCTTAGCAGGACAGCAGTTAAGCAGCGGCTGAATAGATGCATGCACACAGCATCTATTCCCAGTGTCGGAAGATGATCCCAAATCAACCTGCCACAAATCCTTGCTTTCCCTCCCCCTTCAGCACAGTATCCTGCTCCCTGAACCACCAATGCTAAGAGATATGCATATTACTCACAGGCATTGGTCCTCTTCATAAGCCCCTCCCATTTGTATTGTCACCTCAGTCTTCATGGTCTAAACCTGCAGATATTAAACCTTGTCCTATACTTTATCTAAGCTGAGCCTTCATCCTTTCAGCCTCCTAAACACAACTAGTCTCTTTTACCCCACCACACCTCACTGCGGCCTCGTCGCCTCTGGGTTCATTTATTATTAAAATAAAGACAAATTAAAGCAAAATATATTTAATAAATAAATTCGGTATTTTATTTCAAGTAAAATGTATATATTCTTTTTACTCTGCATTATAAATTAGGGAATTCTGGAAAAAGATTAGTACAGAATTCCTACAAACTTGTCCTATAAGAGGAAGCCTCATGATGAGGAAAAAACCCTGCTCGCCCCTCTGGGCATTATCAGACTATTCAGCCCAAACCAGGTGGCATCAATAGTCTATTGATAAATGCTCCGCTGCGTGAACATCGGGATTGAGTACAAACTGAATCAGGTTCTAGGTCTTCTGGAAGTAGGCTTATAATATGTGTCACATTTACAGTATACTGACTGCCCACATACAGTGGATGAGACCATTTTGTTTGTCCAAAGATTTCCTATCAAGGAACATCAAAGGGTCTTTGGGGGCGTGGGCAGGTCCATGTGATGTCATGATGTGACACTGGAGTCACAAAATGCTCCTCTGGGAACATTTTGGGTTGCCAGGATCTCTTTATGGGGCCCCTTAGGACCTGCTGAGCCCTAGGCAGGTGCTAAGTTCCTTTGTGGGAAATCCACCTCTGGTCAGTGGAGAAACACGTCAAGGACTATGGAGCAAACTGCTTATATTGAACGATTACTACAGAGCCTGCCCCCACATTATATATGAATCATCATTCTTTCAGCAGCTCCTGCACCTCTAGGTGTCCCATCAGCCCCCTCTAATCTTGTCTTCAGCATACACAGAGCTTGTTCCTCAAGTCGGAATAGGAACCCACGTGGACCTGAGGAGAAGACAAAGGCTGCCTGACAGACCTAGTGTGTGTAAGTACCAGGAGAGGTGAGCCACAGGTGGGTGGTGGGACAGACCTTTCTGTTGGAATTACTGAATTACTGTGAAAGACTGTGGTATAGATGGAACTAGTGCCACTTACCATTACAGCCCCCCCCCCCCCTCTCCCCCACTTTTACCACTGGCTGTCACCCTGTATCAGGGTGCAGCCATTTGATCAGTAGGTCATAAGTCATTACAATTGTCTTTAAGCTGTTAGAGAAGTGGTAAAACCTTTTCACAGCTGTGGACATATGAGCAAAGATATTGGAATTGTATGAATTGCTGTAGACACTATTCATTACAATACATTTTAGGCAATAGCCTGATTTACCTAAGCATGCAATTGTTTCATAATGACTGTGAGCTTTTACTTGGGCCTCTATCTAACAAAGTTATTTATCTGGCAGAAAGTTATAGGAACCTGCAGGAAAACACATTTGCCTGGAATCTCTCTATTTTATTATTAGTCTGACAACGTTTGCAGAAAGTTCAGTATTAATACCAAGTCCACATGTTTTAGCGTTTGATTTATAATTGAACTTTTGTTTCTATTTATCAGATTCTTTCTTATGAGTTTTAGATACAGAAAAAAGTTGAGTAACCCACAGTACCAGTGAAATGTTAACATGCCCGTGTTTCGTTTTATATTGATTCCCAGATGTGCATATTGCACACTTATTTCACCAACATTCATCGTCCCACCATGCAATACAGCAGATTCCAATGGCGGCTCCTACTTTACAGTAAGAGCGGGGCTGCCGCTGCCCGCTATGCTGGCACACACCCCCCCCGCGCCGATCCGCCTCCTGGTCCCCGCCACCACTCCTCCATTTGGTCCCCGCTACTGGACTCCCCGCCACCATTGCTGCTGCCGCTGTGGTCCCAGCACGTGTACAATGGTGACAGGATTTGGCGCATGTGTAGTACCGACCTTTGTACTGCGCATGCGGCCAGATTATATGGGCTGCTTCGCACAATACAAATGACAGGCACAGGGACTGGTGCATGCTCCTGGTTCCATGGGCTGCTTCGGCTGCAGCCCATAGAAGCCAAAGAGGCATCCCGGAGGGAGGGATCACCTCCCAATGGGACTGCCTTGGGTGACTGGCAGGTCCAACTTCCAATAGGAAGTTTCTGCCAGTCACATTGAAGCCCATGCAGTCTCACAAACTGCATTTGGCTTCACTTAAGCAGAGCACAGTGGTGGATTTTACCTGGGAGGGCTGCAGATATTACACTGTGGGCCACATTCAGTAAGCAAAAAAGTAATTCTGTGTCTGGAACACACCATAGGGCTAATTCACTATGGATAGCTTATGCGTTCCGCAGCACAGTTACCCGATGATTGTGAAATTGCGCATGCACATGTTTTTCGGGAGTGGTCAAGCCAAGGACTGCACCACACGACACAGATTCCTTGCCCTTGCAGGCTGCAAGCAGCTTATCATATGCAATCCTTACTGAATCAGGCCCCATGTTGCAATGTAAGGGATGCAAATGCATTTAGATTGTTGCTGTGCAAGGTAAATACTTTCTGCTTTTGCATGTAGCCCATAGATGTACGACAGCTTTATTTTTACACTGCAATTTATCTTCCAGTTTAAACACGCCCCATCAAAATCTATATCTCTCTGCACATGTTACATCTCCCTCACCTGCAGTGCAGCATGAGGACGGGGACCGGCGGTGAGGGGGCGGGGACTGGCAGTCAGCTCTGTCGGAACAGGGTAGGTGAGCGTCTCGTGCGCGCTCGTCCCCTTCTGACAGATGGCGGGGCCTGGCGGCTGGCATGGGCTGGTGATTCTATCGCCAGCCCCCGCAAGCACCAGAGGTGCTCCATCTGTATTATGTGGTTTAATATGAATCAGGGGCACTATGTACGGTGTAATGAGAATAAGATGATGATACTGTGTAGCCAATTTGCGGGTGATGTGAATTAAGGTCCGACTGCACCCGGCAAAATGACCTGGCAGTCAAAAATGCTGGGAAATTGCCAGATGGCCGGTGTGAAAGGGGAATTAGTGTTTCTCTATGGGGAAAAAATCAACTCAAATAGTTAGGGATCCTTATCGATATCTAATACATGATACCTTGGAATTCCAAATCCCTTCATCACTGTGCACAGTTGGTTCTAACAAGTCGTAAGATTATGGCTTTCCCATCTTGGGTTGATGGTGTTTTCCCAGATCTCATTTTTGGTAAACAGGTAAGTGTACACTGTTTTCTTTGTCCTATTTTACCCCTTTCACATTGCAGCTCTTAATCGGTATATTGTCGAATTTTTAGCCTTTTAAAACGGTTAGAGCTGCAGTGGGAAAGCGCCAGTCTGCATTTACTGGTTGCAAATAACTGGTATTTGCAAATGGGTCCTACATGGTTCAGAGACGTTTTTATGCAGTGTGAACGGCTCTGAACCGGTATATAGGACTCAGGCAGTAGCTATGAGAGCGCAGTGCATATGTAATGAGTGCAGTGCATATGTAATGAGCCACTCATTAAATATGCGCATATGTAATATTCCGCTCATTACATATGCACTACGCTGTTTTATAGCTACTGTCTGTTCTGCTTTCACACTGCAAACCTGCTTGAGACCCGGTATTTATGTGCAGTGTGAGCAGCTCTGAACCAGTATATAGGATTTAGGCAGTAGCTATGAGAGCGCAGTGCATATGTAATGAGCGCAGTGCATATGTAATGAGCTGCTCATTACATATTCGCATATGTAATGAATGGCTCATTACATATGCACATATGTAATGAGCGGCTCATTACATATGCACTACGCTGTCTTATAGCTACTGTCTGTCCTGCTTTCACACTGGAAACCTGCTTGAGACCTGGTATTTATGTGCAGTGTGAAAGGGGTTTAAAACAGTAATATACCGTTTTAAATACCATTTCAAAATACCGGGTCTCAAACATTTGGGCAATGTGAAAGCAGCATTAGTGTCTTGTATTTGTTTTCTGCTAACACAGTATTCATGTAAAGAGTTTTAAATTTTATTTATGAAACAAACCCAGTCAATAAATACATAATCTCATCATATGTTCTTTTAACCTTTTTGTGTTGCTACTTTAGCAAAATGTTATTAGTTTTCCATTATTTATGAGTGTTTATTTTGCAGTCTTCTTTCATCTGTCTTCTCTTCTCAGCATCAAAGTGCAATTAGCGCTCCAATCTGAATTAGGCCCAAAATGTTTATGCACTGATCTGTATATATATCGGCTACAGAAGCAAGGACTTTATATTGCAACAATTTACGTTTACAGAGCTACGCTGTGTTTTTGTGCAGTTTATAGAACATTGTGTTTTGTTTTTTAAACCATCTTTCTACATAATCTTTTGAAGCCTGAAACACATTGGGCAACTATTGTGTTTGTTTGCTTTCAGCTGGGAAATTATGTGTATTTTTTTAAAGTAAATAATTATAAAAAATAATAATCAGATTTTCTTTATTTCTTTAGTAATGTATTTATACACATTTGCCAGGAAAGTATGGTTCCTGATTTGCAAGGCTTAGGGCAGCATTTATCAAGCAATATTTGCAGATGTTTTCGGGGGTTAACCGCAAATATTTAGTATCCCCAAATGTATTAAAGGGGAACCGCAGCAGGAATCTCAGATCCCTGCTGCGATCCCCCCTTCACCGCCGCCGGCCGCATCCCCCATAGGTTTCTATGGGGGATGCAAAGCTACCGGATGTATCAACATCGGGCAGCCCGGCTTCACACCCCTGGGCTATCGCCATTCTGATATGGCGATAGCCCATTGTAGCCCACGGCTACACATCACACTGCCCGGGCAGGGCAGTGCGGTAAGAGGGTTGGCTGGGGTCAGCGCATAACCGCGCATGCGCAGACCCCCCCGGCTTCCGGGTCAGGGCTTCGCAGGGACAGGCTCCTTTCGGAGCCCTGTCCCTGCGCCCTCAAATTGATACATCCAGGCGGCATCACATGTTACCGCAATGCGATGCCCGGCGATGTCATCATGCCGGCATCGCTATATAATGATAAATGCTTAGGTAACAAGACCATCCAGGTGTGTAATGTTCTCTATTTTATTTGCATACCTACCAGGCTCGAGTGGGTCAAACATTGAGGTGCGTAGTATAATCAATTTTTTTAACTGAAAGTGTACATCAGCTTAAATCCATCGCCAGTTTGCAAAGGTCTATGGCATTACCATGATGTCACATAAACACGTTGGAGTTTGGTGCATCACCTTTAATAATGGCAGTGCAGATGTTCTTGAGCAGCGATCTTCCGGTCAAACGCATCCACCACAGATAACAATTTGTGTTGCATTGAAGCTCTAATTCAGGAGGACAGTCATCTTTGAGTAAGTTATATTGCTGACAAACTGAACTCAGTGGGTAACATAGAAACATAGACAACAGTATGATAGCAAATAAGAACCATTTGGCCCATCTAGTTTTCCCATGTACATACAAACTAGGGTTAGTTTTTCGTTGGGAGCCACTTAGCCTACCAGTATATTTTTGGATTGTGGGTGGAAACCGGAATGCTCAATGGAAACCCATGCAAACATGGGGAGAATATACAAACTCCACATGACTGTTAAAGGCCATGGTGGGAATCAAACCCATGACCTCAGTGCTGTGAGGCAGTAAGGCTAACCATTACACCAACCATACACTGTGCACACATTGTTCATGAGCAATGTGTTGGTTGACTCTGATTTCTTTTATGCAGGGATAGATGCCTTTGTGTGCGTTGGAACAGGATGGGAGCTATGTGGAAAAAACATTCTGTTCCAAGGTCATACTATTAATTGCATGTACAGTATATGTACAAGTTCAATACATTTACGCAATGAGAGGTCTAGTTACCTTACCTATTAAACCACCCTCATATAATTGAAAGAACGTTATGCCTATGTGACCGCACGAGTAGATATGGACATTGACATCTCTACCGTCCTGGTCGATAAATGAAAGCTATTGATGGTTGGCCATCCATGTTTTACCTTTACGTATGTGCAGTGGCATCACTAGGCAGGTGCGGGGGGTGCGGCCCACACCGGGTGTCACCAGTCATTGGGGTGACACAAAAATTAGCCGGGCTGCCGCACCCCACTACTGCCCATGACTCCCGGAATTCATGAGACTGGTAATGACGAACGTCTCTCTCTCATTGCCTCGGAGACGGAGCCATGTTGCGTCACATCCGTCTCCAGCATCAGCAGCGGCTCCTGGTCGGCTCCGCAGCATTTCCAGCATCCTCCACAACAGGATCTGCTGGCCCATGAAGAAGGATGGGTGGAAGAAGTCGGGCACGCTTATTTTCTGAAGGTAGATCCGCTCCAGTGTGAGGTGGGATCTCTGTTTCCTTCTCTGTGCCCTGTGTCACTCTGTTACCTCATGCTGTCCAGTGTCCCCCGTGTCTGGCTCTCATCACTATAGTAACAGTATTAGATCACTGGGGACACAGTTATTGTTATTATACAGGGGGAGGAGCCTATGGTATCCTGTTGTTATTATTATTATGCAGGGGGAGCAGCCTTTGGTGTTCTGTTATTATTATGCAGGGGGAGCAGCCTGTGGTGTCCTGTTGTTATTATTATTATGCAGGGGGGGGGGGGGGGGTGTCAGCCTGTGGTGTCTTGTTATTATTATACAAAGGGAGAAGCCTGTGGTGTCCCGTTATTATTATTATACAAAGGGAGCGGTGTTCTACAGGCAACAAGAAATTGCATTTCCCCTTGGAATCGGGCATGAAGCCCCTGGCATTGAGCATGAAGTTTCTAGCAAAGAGAATGTACGTAAGTGGCACTTAGGTGTCAAATGTGTAATGGGCATTACAGTTTGTTATATAGTATGTAATGGGCATTACAATTTGTTATATAGTATGTAATGGGCATTAACGTGTGTTATTTAGTATGTAATGGGCATTACGGTGTGTTATATAGTATGTAATGGGCATTACGGTGTGTTATATAGTATGTAATGGGCATTACGGTGTGTTATATAGTATGTAATGGGCATTACGGTGTGTTATATAGTATGTGATGGGCATTACATTGTGTTATATAGTATGTAATGGGCATTACGGTTTGTTATATAGTATGTAATGGGCATTGGTGTGTTATATAGTATGTAATGGGCATTATGGTGTGTTATATAGTATGTAATGGGCATTGCGGTGTGTTATATAGTATGTCATGGGCAGTGCGGTGTGTTATATAATATGTAATGGGCATTACGGTTTGTTATATAGTATGTAATGAGCATTGGTGTGTTATATAGTATGTAATGGGCATTACGGTGTGTTATATAGTATGTAATGGGCATTACGGTGTGTTATATAGTATGTCATGGGCATTACGGTGTGTTATATAGTATGTAATGGGCATTGCGGTGTGTTATATAGTATGTCATGGGCATTGCGGTGTGTTATATAGTATGTAATGGGCATTGGTGTGTTATATAGTATGTAATGGGCATTATGGTGTGTTATATAGTATGTAATGGGCATTATGGTGTGTTATATAGTATGTAATGGGCATTGCGGTGTGTTATATAGTATGTAATGGGCATTGGTGTGTTATATAGTATGTAATGGGCATTACGGTTTGTTATATAGTATGTAATGTGCATCATGTGTGGCCTTATTTGTAATTGACATTACGGCATGTGGCTTATGTGTAATGGGCATTACGGTGTGTTATATAGTATGTAATGGGCATTATGGTGTGTTATATAGTATGTAATGGGCATTACCGTTTGTTGTATGATATGTAATGGGCATCATGTGTGGCCTTATGTGTAATGGGCATTACGGTTTGTTATATAGTATGTAATGGGCATCATGTGTGGCCTTATGTGTAATTGGCATTACGGCATGTGGCTTATGTGCAATGGGCATTACGGTGTGTTATATAGTATGTAATGGGCATTACGGTGTGTTATA
Organism: Crinia signifera; assembly: GCF_055691185.1. Classification (NCBI taxonomy): domain Eukaryota; kingdom Metazoa; phylum Chordata; class Amphibia; order Anura; family Myobatrachidae; genus Crinia; species Crinia signifera. Next base: position 110,120,657 of record NC_139227.1, read on the forward strand.
TAGTATGTAATGGGCATTACGGTGTGTTATATAGTATGTAATGGGCATTATGGTGTGTTATATAGTATGTAATGGGCATTATGGTGTGATATATAATATGTAATGGGCATTACGGTGTGTTATATAGTATGTAATGGGCATTACGGTGTGGTATATAGTATGTAATGGGCATTACGGTGTGTTATATAGTATGTAATGGGCATTATGGTGTGTTATATAGTATGTAATGGGCATTATGGTGTGTTATATAGTATGTAATGGGCATTATGGTGTGTTATATAGTATGTAATGGGCATTACCGTTTGTTGTATGATATGTAATGGGCATCATGTGTGGCCTTATGTGTAATGGGCATTATGGTTTGTTATATAGTATGTAATGGGCATCATGTGTGGCCGTATGTGTAATTGGCATTACGACATGTGGCTTTATGTGTAATGGTATTACAAAGTTTGCTAATATGTGCAATCTGTAGGTACACAATCCAATGACGGTACAGACCACGCCCCTTCTGAAAGGACATGCCCCCATTTTTTTCGGCATGCCACCGGTGCGCACAAGCATCCCGTCTCCAGTTACTACACCGGGTGACACCAACCCTAGTGATGTCACTGCGTATGTGCAAGACCAAGTGCACGCATACTCAATGATGTGGCTGAAATAAAGAATCAACAATCAGCCACCGATGTTCCCTAATGGTGGTCTCCCATCATTGGCAAAACTAATTACCACCAACATCAGACCATCGATTGCTATTCATCATGGGTGGCTGATGGATAACCCTATGCAGCCATTTATAAAAGTAGTTAATAGTTTTTACACATGCTTGTAGGAGTTTAATAAAGCAGAAAATATAATACCCAGGCCGTGACCATATGTTCATAATAATGTCTGTTATAGTACTTAGCTAGACTTGCTCTATAAACCCTTGTACTGTAATAATTTGCTACACTATGGGCCTGATTCAGAGTTGATCGCAAATGTATAATCTTTCTCAAATGGACAAAACCATGTGCACTGCAGGTGGGGCAGATGAAATATGTACAGAGAGAGTTAGATTTGGGGGGGGGGGGGAAGTTATTTTGTTTCTGTGCAGGGTAAATACTGATTGCTTTGTTTTTACACTGCAATTTAGATTTCAGTTTGAACACACCCCACCCAAATCTAATTCTCTCTGCACATGTTACATCTGCCCCACCTGTAGTGTAACATGGAGGTCTGATTCAGATCTGATCGCACGGCTGATCATTTTCAGCTGCCATCGATCAGGTAACTGCCACCCAGCCAGAATGAAATCCAACCTTGTGAATAGATGTGCACGGCTTGCGAAGTGTGATTTTACCAGTGTGTGCAGGCGTGTGCAGGCGTGTGCACGCGTGTGCAAGCTCTGAATAGCCCTGGACTTACTCAGCGGCTGCGATGGAAACAGGCTGATCGTATCCAGAGCTGATGTCACACATCCTCCCCTAAAATGCTTGGGTACACCTTCATTTTTTCCAGCACTCCCTTGAAACGTCCGGCTACCACCCCGAAACACCGGCTTCCTTTCAATCACTTTGCAAATGGCTAGCGATCCAAAAAGAGCAGGATTTTAGCGCTGGGCTGTGTCAAGCACGTGTATTGCGGCCCAGACGCATGCCCAGTCTACTGACAATTGTCCGCTGTGCGAATTCACACAGCAGCGATCAAGTCTGAATTAGGACCATGATTTGATTCGTTGAAACAGATTTAGTATTTTTAATCAACTCTGTACCAGGACCTATATGAGTGGTTCTCAAACTGTGTGCTGTGGCACCCTCGGGCGCTTGGGGGGACTTGAAGGGTGCCCTGGATTGGTGGTCCATGACCAAATGAAAGTGTTTTGAACCAATGTAATACGCAAACAGAAGGGATTTCTGTCCATTACCACATAACTGGCCCGAAGGATGAGATACAAATATATGGGGGTTTTTATCCAAAGAGAAAACTTTTGGCCTAGGGGTGCTGTGAAATAAATTCTGATACTCAGGTGCAACGTGGCCTATATGTTGATCACATTGGGACTAATACTGGTTTGGAGGTAAAGTGGGAAAAAGCAAGTAACTGTGTACCTGGGCAAAACCATTATGCCCTGCAGGTGGGGCAGATGTGACATGTGCAGAGAAAGTGAGATGTGGGTGTTGTAAATACAAAGCTGTCTAACATTTGTGGTCTTCATGCAAAAGCAGACAGTATTCACCCTGCACAGAAAAAAATATATTTATATATAGCTGTGACACCGCCATATTGAATTCATTTGTGCAGCCAACATCCAAAAGGCTTCTCAACTTTTTTTTTCTTTTTAATTTCCCTTAACTTATCATTTCAAACCATTGTGAATATTTATTCTACCTCTTTTCAATAATGTGGTGATTGTGTGACAGATATAATGGCTACAGCAGGTGACATTTTGTTGTAGTCTGTCGTTTTTGGTGGTGGGATGCACCAAACATTGCACCTGCAAAGCAGTACAAACTGCCACTTATCATGTTCAGACTTTTTGTGTATGCACTTACACATGCGATTAGTATCGGAATGAACAGTTCTCCCTATAAGACCTTTCCAGTGTTTAGGACATGTGAGTACCTCTGCGCATGTGCATAATGATATGACAGCCGCAGGGGGTGATGGGAGGGATCTGATTGGATACCTCTCATTTGGAATTGTGAAGAAATTCTATTGGATAACGCCAGCTACAGATGTCCAAGCTCCGTAATCGCATTTTCAGCTTTAATAAGTTAGTGACGGGAACTGTAAAAGTCCTTTCAGTTATTTGTTAAATTCACTTAATTCTGCCAGTAAATAATTATTATTCTTTTTATTTTTTTATATGTTTTTCACCTTCCTGCCAACCAAACACCCACAAGTTTTTTTGTTTTTTTTTGATAATGCAAATCCTGGTAGTTTGTATCCTAGATATATTATACCAAATAGATTTATTTAAAAAATCAGCAAATAAGAAGGATTTTCTCTGCGGAACATTTGTAATAAAGTGACATACTTAGCTTTGCACATGTATTTGTATTTAGAAGTAAATTTGTTTTGTTTTTTAGGCTTCCCATGCAACTTTTTTAGTAATAGCTAATATTTTAGATGTAGGCTTGACAGTTTTAGCTACAACCCCAAACGTTGCCAATCACTTTTCAGTTTTCATTGTCAAAATCAGCAAAACCGACCACTAATTGTTTTTATTAAACCACGATCTCATGAAATGTGAAAACATCCCACTTAGCGGAAAAAGAAAAATAACCCAAAATAAACTTTCATCCTTATAAAATAAGGCCAACTTTTTTTGCTCTAGAAAAAAAAATACTTCTATAAAGTGCTCCTAAACTTGCCCGCATTTTGCATTTCATCAAGTAACACTTTCAAAATGAGGCATGTAATACACGATAAAGCAGTAGGGCCTATTTCTTAGAAGACATAAAGAGCAAATAACCCACAATGCCTTCGGCAAAAATACACTAAAAAAATAAGGATGAAAATACCAAACCAGCTCTTGTAAAAATAAATAAAATGAAGTAAATCTCCTTCCATATGTTATAATCAATGTGGGTTCATTTTTTTAAATTTAACCCTTTTCGATCACAATCCCAGCTTCTAAGAATCAACATTGTTTTGATTGTTGATTTGAAGTGTGTAACTCATATAATATATGACATGAAATGATAAATACACTAAAGAAACGTGTGAATGTGCAGACAGAAGAAAAAAGCATGGTCCCAAACATAGTTTGTATATTTTGAAAATATATTTAAAAACATTAAAAATTTCTATTTTTTGAACATATATTATATGTTATGTAATACACTTAAATAGAGGTAATCCTATTTACAATATGATTTCAAATGCGTTTCAGTTTAAATGCCATTCTCAATGTTTTCAATAACATAATTATATAAATATACTTAACATACAATAAATATTTGTTACACATTGTGAAAATATATACTTTTTTTTTCCTCCAGAGAGAACAAGGCCACATACATGAAACTTACATATTCAAAGTGTCTCACTTTAACAAGGCGGTAGGTATGTGACATGCAAAATATACCTTTGCCACGAACAGACCACGGCATAACGAAAAATAAATAAATATGATTGACAAGGAAGTCAGTCCTGCAGCCTGGTTCAGCTAGAACTGCCAAGCCTAGCATCAGAGGTGTGTTTGCTGTGGCATATAATAATGCTGTACTATATGGATTGGTTCCAAAGCACTCCTGAATATATCATTGACATTGCATCTAATTGCCTCATAGCATCTCTGACATTTGCATATTTGGGGTTCATTTTGCAATAGATATATAGGCTATGGATAATGTCAGAAACCTGAATAATGTCCTTGAAAATCCATTTTTCATTGAGATTTCAAATTAGAAAAATTGCAGCATAAATTAGAGCGATGGCAGGTTATTATTTTTAGACGGATCTGACTACTAATATATATATATATATCTATATATATATATATATAGATATATATATAGATATATATATCTATATATCTATATATATATCTATATATATAGATATGCAGATTTCGAGGGATGGTGGCACTCCAAGCACAGTAGTAGTCACTTCAGTGATGAATTAAGCGGTGCCCGTCCATAGGCAGCTGTGCAGCTGGCAATATGAGGGGGTACAGGGTCGGCGGCACTCGCAATGAAAGAACCACACCAGGCGGATATAACCAACGTTTCGAGGTCAAGCGACCTCTTTATCAAGGTGCATCAAAGTTGATGCACCTTGATAAAGAGGTCGCTTGACCTCGAAACGTTGGTTATATCCGCCTGGTGTGGTTCTTTCATTGCGAGTGCCGCCGACCCTGTACCCCCTCATATATATATAGATATATATATATATAGATAGAGAGAGAGAGTGCAGCAGTAAATAATTTGATTGAACCCGTTTTCCCTAGGGATATGAGATGTTACTTCCGGGCAAGGAGAGCAGAAGGAGGTGGGGCATTTAGGTTAATTGATTGCTTAGGGAATTTAAGGTGACCCTGTGTACAGTATTTATGTATTGTGTCTAGCAATGGTGGTGTCTTGAGGAAGGCCACGTTTTATGGCCAAAAAGTATGTGTATATATATATAAATTTATATATATATATATATATATATATATATATATATATATATATAATTTTTATTCTAATTTCAGATACCAGTCTTCCTCAGCCGTAATCCTCAAATATATGTCAAATGATCCTAGGCACTGGGCTAAAAAAGAAATCGACATGAAAAAAAAAATTAATTTTTAAATATTTTAAGGATAGTGATTTCTGTTTTTATCCATAGCATATATAAATATAGATTTTTATATGTATCCACATATGTACATGTATATACATATTCATACATACAAATATTTACAGATTGTGAGTGTATATATAAATATATATATTTACCAACATAAATATGTATACACAGGACAAAGTAACATAACTAGGGAACTCTCAGAGTCTGCTTTTTATTAATTTTCAGTTTTTTTTTTCTTAACTGTAATCTAGGGTGCATAGCACTATTCCAATAATCAGACAGTCGATTATCTTACTCTATTCTTTGGCTAACCATTCCTTTGATTCTACATGGGGAAAGCATATTTTTATATTAACACAGTTAAAAAATATATTATTTAATAACATGGTGCAAACAGCAATATATTCTGTAAGCCATATCAGTCAACTAGTTACTAGCACCCAGTGCCATCAAAACTTTAGTTGCCATTGGTTACAAAATATACATTTTTAAAGATGCAGATTAGTGGCTATACATCGATCTTTGCAGCATTTGCTGAATCCACAAACCGTCCTTATCATAGTACTGATTTAATAAATCCTGCACTAGATGGTTAGCTGTCTTTCCTGTGATTCTGATTACATTTTGTTTACAGAACATGTTTAATATTACAATCTTATCTATGATTGTGCATTGATAATGTATATTTGGTCCAATTCATTAATAACTTGAATAGCACTTATGTTACTGTGGAACTATAACTTATTTATATATATATATTTTATAAACCCTTAAATCTTCAATTTGAGCATTGGCGGGGACCCCATAACGGTTCCCTTGACACCGATTTTAATTCTTAAGACCGTGGCGCATCAGTTAGGAAGAAACTATTTTTTACGACTTCATGTGAAAGGACAGTTTCACATTTGTCTAGCTTATTATAAATCAATAACAGTTTAATAAAATGGCCAAAAGATTGTACCATTTTATCATTAATCAACAAAGTCATTACTTTAAAATTGTTGTGCATTGCATAATTTTATGAGGATGACTATGGTGTTTCAACCATCAATAAAATACATAAAACAAGGTGTTTTTTTTTCGAACTAGCACATTATAGAAAAATTCCAAAATCAGATTTGTTTGTTTTGTTAGGTAGGAAAACAGATATTCTGTTTATTTTAAAAATTCTCATTTGTCATATAATTTGAATAATGTAAAGAAACAAATATCTCTCTGAAAGATAAATGTGTCTAATGGTGGATTTTCCCTTTAATAAGGTTTCTTTACATTAATTGGAATGTTTCATCAAACATATGTACTGACATCACTCCATGTATTTTATAATTTAGATGCAAATTTGCCAAAGTCTATCTAATTTTATGAACAGTGTAATTTTGCCTTGATGCTGTGCTAGTACATAACCTTTCTCAAATACTAGTATGAAAACCTGTGCTTTTTGAGGTTGTCAAACCAGTTCCTTCCTAGCTCATTAGCAGAGCATGTATAGTGATTTTAAGAACATAACATAAAGCTATGTATTCCTTAGCAAAGTTTCAAAAAAAACAAATCTATGCTCATTTATAACATTGGAACACATTAAAATCATGCTGCAGACTATTGGAACCAATTGTGTTCCGTTATTTTTGTATTATTTAATTGTAGAAAATTATTATATTTGATTTTTCTAGATACAACACCTTTTAATGTGCACCACATTTAAGAAATCTGCCCCCCCCCCATGCTTAGCTAAAGCAACAATGCCATTTAAAAAAATAGGAAAATAAAAATCCAGTTATGTTTTCATGAGGCTGCAATTAATCAAATTAGTCATCTAGGTTTTATGACTGCCATGGCAACCACAGTTACATGGCACATGATGTAGTGCACTCTGCTTTGTGCCATCCTCATCTGACCTACGCCTTTGCCACCATAGGACATGCTGATGACTATGAGCTTGCACAAACTGATCTTCTGTGTCTGGCAGTCATTTCTATTTGTTCTCCGGAGATATTTTGAAAGGGCGTAATGATTTACAAGAGATTTTATAGGAGAAATTTATGAAAGCAGAGCAATAAAAGTTTTCAAGTTGTTAGTTCCTATGAATGACATAAACTTTTTTGTCCACCAACCTTCAAAACTATTCCCAAATACATGTTTAAGGCAATTTGGGAAATGGTCTGCAGGATTAGATGCTGAAATCATTGTCAGATTCATTATGGAAGATAAGGAGTAATAAACGCTTAAGGAGGAAGCTGTTACATTTTCCTATTATACTGAGCATTTTGCATATGGAGTCGAAATTTCCAGTGAAACAAATGTGGGCAGCAAAAATGTTTCTGATTGGTTGACTTAAACCAACAAATCCATGATTGTATCTGAGTGTCGCTTTACGGCATGTAAACAAGGAATGTGTGCTATTTCTCCATGGTAAAAACAACCAATTAAAAATGTAACTTAATTACTGCTAAAAGGGTGACTTCACCCATGTTTAGCAGATCATTTAATTAGAAGAGGATGTGATTTATTGTAATAAAATAAAAGTTTTAATACATCTGCAGTCAACGTGTATCTATTGTATATCGCAATAGAGTGTTTGGGGCTTTTACAATCTAATCCCCTATTCAATAAAACACATTAGCATAGAGCGTTGATTACTCAGGACCCTGAGACTGTATATATTACTTTGTGCTTTATATCAGCAATATGGTAGCAGATAATTGAACTATGACCTACAGGGAAGATCATCTTAATTGCAATTGAGGATTTTGTTTTGGAATGGATGTGCTAGCAAATATGAACTACTGCTTTTGTAGGATAGATCTCATTAGATCACTTAAAAATGCCCCTACATTGCTCCGTGTGTAGGGACCATATCGATAGCGATGTGCAGCCCCGCATGTATAAATGTAGTTCATCGCGGTCAGGGCCAGTGTTCTCACCGGAGAATACTATGCTGATGGATCTTGCTGAGTGATCTGAACGATTTAGATTGGAAATCTGGAAGCTGAAAATCTGAGAAATGTTGACTATTTTCAAGAACAGTTATTACCCATTTCCCATGGTAAATGCCAGGCTTATTGTCGGGTCACTAACGTTATCAGGCAGGGGCGGGGGAGGAGGCAGAACTGTATCCGCCTCCTTAATAGAAGTGAACTGGATCTGGGTCACTGGACCCAACATATTTGACATGGCCGTTTCCCACCGCACGCCGACCCAGGGCAACCCGGGATTGAACCGGGTTATTGGTGCGGTATGAAAGGGGTATTAATGTTACCAAATGTTTATGCTAAAATAGTCAGTTACAAATATAATTTCAATGTTATGAGTGATAGTTTAGGTATAGTTTTCATTGGATCTTTCTATAACTGAAATTGCAGTTTCATAACTAAAAACTGGAACACTATTTTATCCTGGGGAATGCTGATTTGCAAACAATGACTGCTTTTAAATGACCAATAATCAATATAAGGGCCTGCAAAGATATATTTCAGACCCCAATACCTGGATCATGGTCAAGTTGTGGCGTCATGGCCAGTCCCAGTTGCGACTATTAAGGCTCTATGTATACTACCGAAGGTGGCATGCTACGATTACTTCATTATAGGGTCGTGGCATCATCTCCCTTGCAGACCCAACCCCTACTCACATTTATCCAGGCAAAATTGTGACCTCTGAAGCCTAAAAGGGGCAGACTAGATGGGCCAAGTGGTTCTCATCTGCCGTCAAATTCTGTTTCTATGTTAGACCCTTTTTTATGTTAACCACATCCCAATTTAACCAACGTGCTCTCCAATCCATCTATTCCCATCCAGAGCCCAATCTGTTGCTTTGTGTGCCCCATTCAATGTCACTAAAATAGTGACAGTTGGGAGTTAAGCTGGCCATATATTAGAATGCAGATCGTATGCAGGTCGTATGATCAAATCAAATGAGCGATTGTATGTGCTATAAAACACATACGATCTGCTTACAACCATAATCCATCCTGACGGATCGTTATGTGCAGCACGTATGATCAGTTAAGCGACCTCTTGGCTGCGCATCACACCAAAATACCTTCTGATGTGCACACAATCGATTGCATGAATCGTGGGTTCGAGCCTGATATCGTTCTGATGTATGGCCAGCTTTACTGTACTAGTACCTTTGTTAACTGTATATATAGCCTACAGAATGCATCTCTTGTGTGTGCTAGACCAACCATATCACTCACAAAAAAAAAGGATATTTTCTCTGTAGTCATGGGAAACATTTTAAAAGTTGTTTGACTATATTTATGAAATCACGTCTTCATCGTGAAGTTGTTATAAAATAATGTTTAGCATCGGCTATAATTTTGTTTCGACTCTGTAGTGTCCTGCACACAACATCCAAATTCTTTGATACTTTCCCTAGAAACCTGGTGAGTGCTTCACATCTGATTTGTTTGCTTATTAGCATTAAGAGGACAATGTTACGTGGCCAAAAGTGCTTAGATAAACAACACCCAGGTAGCATTTGTAATGCAAATGTCAACAGATCCCTTGATTATTCTGTCCATTTTCACAAGATATTTAAAATTCCCGCTGACTAATCTGCAACTTCCTTTGCTATGAGTTTCCAGAAAATGCACCAATCTTGCATTAAATTCAGAATAGCATACACAGCTGTAGCACACAAAAGCTTGTTAGGGAAAAAAAATAACCATATCTTCATTTCAATCTGAGAAATTGAACCTTTTTGAATGCAGGTCGAAAATGTTTATAACATGAACATTGATTTTTTTTTTCTTTTTTTTAATTGCCTTAACTTTTTTTTTATTTATTTTTTTGATCAGTAGTCTGATTCGAGTTTGCAAACACCTTCACAACATACAAAAAATTAAATATAGGTCTGCTTTTTTTTCAGCTAGAACACGTATTCATAACAAGCTCTTTGCAACTTTTTCAGGAATTTAAAATAAAAAAAAAACACAAAAAATTAAAAATTAAACAGTAGAGCTATAACAACAGCACCTTGACATTGTTTAATTCCAACGCTATCAGAAGTTTAAAGCAGTAAACAGATATAATACCGACATGAATAAAGATACTGTCTAAAGTGTAAACAGAATGTTTTGGTTCAAATTTTTTTTTTTCCTTTTTGCCTGGATGAAGACAGAGTGTTATCAATTCACAATTGAAGCAGCATGCATGCTTGTTTATCATTTTTTTATGTTTTCAATTCTTGGCAACGTCAAAAAACCACAATGTTATTGAGGAACGTAATGCAGGCTTATTTCTTAACCCGTGTACTGCTGGAGGGGCCAAGGAAGAATTGCACAGCAATAGGGGTCCTAGCCCCTCCAGCAGAGAACAGGATCCATTGTGCGCAGAGGACTCTGTTTTCCCTTAGGTTATGAATATGTTCAATAAATAGATTTGTAGAACCACGGTACTGTATAAACTTCATTTATACATGCAGTCCATAACATTTTTTTTTTACTTAATAATTTACCCTGTTATGTATATATACAAATAGATAATTTTCTTCTCAATATAATCTATACAAGATAAATTCACTATCTTCCTCTTTTAATGGTCAGTGTACATACACAAGAAGTGTCTATCCTTATAAAGCGCCAACCAACTTTTTTTTTGCTATCCATAGTGAGAGCGCGCACATAAGACTGGGCAGTTCGGCATTGCGAGTTCCAATACCTCTTGTCGATGCCCCTGCAACCTTCCTTCGTGTAGCCCATAGGACTGCATTTGGTCTCATAGAAATATTGTTTCAGTTGACCCTTGGGTATTGGGACTTTTTCAAGAACAGTAACCGTTTGCCCCATCATGTCGACTGCAGTTTTCTTTTGCGCCGCAGTCACCCACTCGCTAATACTGTCACACACGCTCAGTTCCCCACGTCTGGCTGGGTCTGAGTGGCGCCGGACCCTCATGGACATGTTTGCAGCATCCAGGTAGTTTTTGTACTCCTCGAGAAGGAAAAGCAAAGGGGGCTCCAAAGGCACTTGAGTGCTCAGCATAACTCTTGATGAATACAGATCAGAATCCTTGTCCTCCTCACTTTGCCTTATGTTTTGTTCCTCTTCTAGGAGTTCCTCTATGACATGTTCAAAGGTGTCTGTTAGGGATGGAAGTCCTCCTCCTCTTGAACTGCTCACTGGCCCACCTATGCTCTCCAGAGTACCGTGGGTCCGAAGACCCGGATATGCCAGGCCACTTTGTCCTCTGACACTGGCTTCTTTCATGGGGGCAGCTTTCATGCTACTGAAGTATGAAATAACCATAGTAAGGAAAAGGATGGTCATTACTCTTCTCACCTGATGAAACTGCAAAAAAAAAAACAGGAATAAAAGTGATTAGTAGTAGAGCCGACAAAGTTTGGAGAGCCACTGGCTCAAAAATAAGCAGCAGATATTCAGACTGAGCCACTGGGAAAGATGGAGATGGTGAGATGAAGGGGACAGAGATGAGAGACGGGGGGGGGGATAGAGATGAGAGTTACGGAAAGGGACAGATGACAGACAGGAAGATGGGGAGGTGAGGGAGAGAGATATGAGAGACATGTGTGTGGGGGGGAGATAGATATGAGAGTTCTGAAAAGGGGGGAGACAGATATATGAAACAGGGAGATGGGAAGGTGAATGATGAAAACCAGGATGATGGGGGCGACGTAAGGTGCAGAAATGACAGATGAGGGGTGAGGGTAGTGGGGGGCAGATAGGAGACAGGGGGAAAACACTTGCAACACAAACAATGAAACTAGCAGCCCAGCATACAATGCATCCCAAATACTAGTATTATAAATGTATTTATCACACACATATCTAAAAGCCACTTGAAAGATACAAACAAAAGTTAGTCAACTATATATTTTAATTAATTAGATTTGCCACAAATTGTTCTATGATTAAACTTATTGAAGTACTGTAGTTATATAATCAGAAAAGGCTTTAACCGTGTACACAAGGGGCAATTCTTCTAAGCAATTTTGACTACATCGTCAAAATCGCTTAGAAGGTTTGCCTGTATCGCCCCATGTGTACACTGTGTGCGATAGCGATGCACGGCTCCGCAGCGTCGCTATCACCCGGCCAAATAGACACTGCAGGCAAGAATATTTTGACAGATCCAGCAATAAATTGAATCCAATCCCAGGATCATTGGGATTCTTGGATTTGGCCCAAAAATCGCCAGGATTTGAATCTCGGGATTAGAGCCCGCTGCATATTTACTGCCCTCTGCATTGCTACCACCTTCTGCACTGCTTGCCTCCTGCCCACCACACTGCTCTGGGTCCTGCTGCTGTCTGCACCTCTGCAGATGGCCGGTTTGGGGAGGGGGGATTACAGTTCATCATTACATTGATGAACTCAATCCCCGGTATCCCAAGAATCCTGGGATTGAAAGTCTTTGATAAAAGATGTGAGGTGAAATGTAATAGGGTGAGAGAATCAGAAAGGGAGAGAACTGTAATACATCTCCAGGGGTTTTTTTTTTTTTTTAAAGCGGCAATCATTTACACTGTAAAATCGAACTGGTTTTGCAGTGTAAATGATTGCCGCTTTAAAAAAAAAAAAACCTGGAGATTTTTTACCAAATCTCTAACTTTCTGATTCTCTCACCCTATTAAATTTCACCCTAGATTCGTGTTGAATCCAAGTCGAAATAGATGACACACATCTGTTAAATGACATTTTCTATCCACTCATACATGGCAGCTCTTGATTCCATTATCTTCTGTTTACTTACTAACCTTCTACAAGATGAAACATTGTCTTTATTGAGGAAAAACCTCCGGCACTGATAATAATGATAGCCCAAGCTCAGCTTACACAATATCTTTTGTTTCCTGTTCTTATAAGAGAGAGTGAATCCTGCACAAATATTTGTCCTAGGATTTAGAACCAGGAAGAGATAACCTACGAGCTTTCTGGAGCAAATGCTACATGTCAGAAGCAGTATAGAGATTTAATTTTTAATGATCTCCTCTATTCTGTAAAAAGCATTGTAAGGGCATTATGGGAAATGTTACTAGGCAACTGCAGCGAAGCCGTAGTAACACATTCAGAAATCTACTTTCATGAACATTATAGTGGAATGTGAGTTTTCTCCAGCACTTTTTCTATTGTTGAATCTTTTATGGGAAGCAGACAACAGAAAGAAGAGCCGCAGTAAACGGCACTGTATAGGCTAATTTGCTAATGAGCATAGGTGTAGCTAACCTACCAGCCCTTTGATCTTACTGCAATGCTGGTATTGTATTTTTTTCAAGGGTCACACAAACATCCATTGGCTAGCAGAAATGCAGTAGTTGGTCATGTCGCCATCGTCCTGCTCATCTCTGGCCCTTCCATGAATGACCTGCTGCATTCACTGGACTTAGTTTTAACCCTATAATTTTTCTGTGTATTCAAGGGTATACTTTTCGACACAATTGGTCAAATGCACTTATTATATAAAACACCTACATCTATCAACTCACAAGATTAATAAACTCATACCTGCCTACCATTTTTTCATCCGTCTTTCCGGAAGAAGCCCGGAGAGGATATGCAAGTGGGCCATGAAGAGGGTGCGGCCAGGCTAGTCATTAGGCCCCACCCCCTTACAAGGAAATTGCAAATCTGCAAAGGGGTGGGGCCAAATGATGAATTTCCACATAGATCTATCACTAGTCCTTGACCATTCTTCAGGGACACTGGGGTTCCCTACTTTAATGTCTTTACTCTGCCCATTTCACTAAGAGGTGGGCAGTGCTGTAGGGGACTACCAGAAAAATGGGGTGTCTTCTGCAGGTTTCCTGCCATCTATGTAAAGTACCAATTTCAACATCATTAGACACTATCTATGTTGACCCATTCAATGGCCATCCCTAATTATTTGCTACTATACTGTATTTATACTCTATCTCCACTTTCTGGGTAGACCATGTATATTACAATAATGTATTTTATAAAATGTTTTTCTTAAGATACAATGCTTTTTTGTGATCATCACAGCACTTTTCGATTTCTCCTCCCAGAACCACAGCTTAAAAACACTTGCTCCTAGCAATGGCCATCGTCCATCGATGACTTTAAATCATCAATGGTCTATAACCAACGGTAACTACTTTTGCCATTGATGGAGGAGACAAAGATGGTTTCCCGCCATCGTTGACACAGAGCTATTAAATATTTTTATTTATTTAGTCATTCCTAATATCTGAAGTATAAAAAGCGTCACGTCTGTTTCTAGAGCCGAAGAGCTGTACATTCAGTTCCAAAGACCATGTCCTTCTCCTCCGCCACCTGTTGTGGACACAGGGAAGGAATACGTTATTACATTGATGTCTGGTATGAGATTCCCACAATTCTGCTGGTCGTGGAGAGACAGGACTGGAGCTGGTAACTTGATGTTGTATTTTTTGTGGATATTTTCTTTAATCCCTACAGAGTTCTGGACCAGCTACACAGGAGGACTAGTCAGTAAGGTTACGGTGTGGTGGCCTAAAATAAAGACACAGTAAGCTCTCCATTTATAACAATAAAAGCTAAAGTGGAGTGAAAGTATTTCTATATTTGCAGCCGCATACCTCTGCTATAAATAAGCATGACCTCACACACTAAAATGCCTTGCATAAGGAATGTGGGAGGGGACATGCAAATCACTGGTTATAGGCAAGATTTTGATTTGCTACAAGTTCCAAGATCAAAACAGATGTAGACACATTAGCTGCACAGTTTGTTCCCTACATATCTGTCTTTACTGCTCCATTAACCACTGATATCACAAGGTAAAACTGGCGATGACATATAATGCAGTGAGTTCCATGTCTCATCCCATAATACTCCATTTTTATTTTTGCATTCTTAATACCGACACTGGCGTCTTGACTACCACCAAAGTTTAGGCTCAAGGGGGGGGGGGGGGGGAGGCTTAGGGTTAAGCAGCGGGGAGGGGGTCTCTGTGTGTTAGTGTTAGGCTGCAGGGTAGGTGGATGGGGCGGCAGGGGGTTAATCATAATTTCCTGACCCCTGTTTGGATTCCCTACATCGAGATACCGGTATTGGTATTCTTAACGCCGGCATCCCATCTGCCAGTGACCCGCATGTATCCTGTAGAGATTGGCTCATTTTGTGTTATAGAACAGGCTAAGGGGGTTATTTTGGTTCACTCACAAATGCAAAGTCACTCTCTAATGGACAGGGTTTTTACCGCATTTCTGTCTTAGAGAATCGCCCCCTCTGTAGGATAGAACAGGCTAAGGGGGTTTTTCTGGTTCACACACAAGGGCTCAATCTCTCTCTAATAGACAAAACCATATGCACTGCAGGTGGGGCAGATGTAACGTGCAGAGAGAGTTAGATTTGGGTGGGGGATGTACTTCAAACTGAAATCTATATTGCAGTGTTAAAATAATGCAGCCAGTATTTACCCTGCACAGAAACAAAATAACTCACACAAATCAGTGCACATGGTTTTGTCCATTAGAGAGAGATTGTGCCTTTGTGTGTGAACCAGAAAAACCCCCTTAGCCTGTTCTATCATACAGAGGGGGCGATTCTCTAAGACAGAAATGCGGTAAAAACCCTGTTACTGGGGGTTTTACCGCATTTCTGTATGCTCTATGGCCCCTCCGCAGTGGCAGCGCTGTGGAGGGAATCGCCAGCAAAAGCTGGCGATTCCCTGCAGAAGCCTATGGGCTTCTTACCGCAGCGATGTATGAGGGATCCGTCATGGATCCCTCCCAGCATGCCCTGCGGCCGGCGCCATGCTCTGCACATGCGCAGATGGACTCCCGTCTCTTATCGCAAGAGCTGTCCCTTGCGTTAATAACCGCATATGTTCGGCATAAGCCGTTATTAATAATTCGATGCCCGGCGAAGGGGCGCTTCTGATCTCCAAAGAAGGTAAGAGGTCATTAGGTGGTAACGAAGACTAAAAGAAAGTTTGTATTGTTCCGTGCACGCTGCTGAAGAAGCACCAGCTAACAGCATAAACGTTTCCAAAAATATACTGATCAGTGACTGGGTTTCAGCTGAAACAACTGCTTATTGTAAGGACAAGATATGACAGCGTGGGTATATCCACCGCAGAACGTGCGCTCACTGTCCGACAAACAATGCCTCCATTTTCCGTGAGTAATAGTCAGTGGGCCGGGCTAATAAGACAGTGCTTCACCCCTCTTTGTTAGAGATGGTTATTCTGCATTACTGCAAGAGGCCTGTTTCTATACTGAGAGCAGGAGCAATGATTCAGAGATCTAAAGGAAAGAGCGAGACAAAAGTCCCCAAACAGACTCTGACAGAGCGCCTTGTTTTTACAGTCTGCGGAGTCACATTCTTCCTCCACATCTTACATTGGTTCAGAGTGACTGCATCACTGACTCACTGATGTAACGCTGGTGAGCTGGGGATATTTATATCCTTCCAAATATGAAAAACATGCGTGGAACGCTTTACACCTCAGTAGCGGTGCCAGGGACAGCGAGAACAGAGACATGGATTAGAGTTATGCAAACTCTGTGTCCGCAGGAGACGGAAAGGGAAAAAACAGCTCAAGGTACTTTATTAGGGCGGTAGTTGGGGTCAGCCGGATCCGGGTGGTAGGACAGTAATATATATATATATACATCGGTCAACGGGTATGAGTCCATTGGTCAACAGTGCCTGGGTCGACACGCAAAAGGTCGACCACTCATGGTCTATAGGCAAAAGGTTGACACACAAAAAACGTTGACATGCAATAGACCGCCACTCTATGTCCGCTGGGATGGTCATGTATAAACAAGTCCTTTTTGGGGGGGAAATTGTGAAAAACTCATGTCGACATTTCCCTCATGTTGACCACTCCCTCATGTCCACCTTTTGACCACATCAACATATCACGCGTCGACCTTTTAGTGTGTCGACCATTTGTCTGCCAATCATTATTGGTGAACCTTTTGAGTTTCAACCTAGACACTGCCGACCGTTTCACCGCATCCCATGCCTAACATGCGTATGGTATACATGATCAAAAGGCCGACACACACAAAAGGTTGACATGGCATGGTCGATATCGACATTCGGGTTTTTTAGGTATTTTTCTTCGCTTTTAAGAATATGTCATACTTTACCATCCACGATTGGGAAGGGTAAGGTTGGCCTGAAGCATAGCGGGCAACTGAGCAATGTAAGGGGACGCAGTGCACTGATTGGGAGTTCAGAGATGTCTACATTGACACCCCAAAAATTGGGAAACTCAAGTCGACCTTTTGCTTGGGTCAAGCTTTTGTCACTGTTGACTGTGCTTGTCCACAGAGCCAGCGCCACCACTAGGCAGCTTTAGGCATTTAATCCACAACTAAGAATTGAATTTTGCAGCATTGCGTGTGAACCAAAATAAGGCCCTTAATGTTCTACACCCAGGGTTAGCATTGACCTGGACCATACATGTTACATATAGGAATGTGCCACTTACGCTGAAGCTTTGCAGTCCCGCACTGTCCACCGCGAGTCTTCTACTTGCTAATTACAGAAAACTCATTAACCAAAATATTAAAGTAGGATGTCAAATAAAATGTTTCCCAGTTTCTCAGTAAGCGCTGACCCAGGCATAATATGGTGTAAATATAGCATCAGCTTCTGTGAAATCACCGCTGGCAACATTCGGGAATATATACAAAGATGTATCAGGCGTTTTATGGTCCCAGAAAATACTCCATTGACATTTAGAATCAAAACCAGCAGATCCAGGGTTAAAAGTGGCACACAATCATTTTTCATAAAGATGTGCTAATGTTAACTGATTTCAGCTGATACTTGCTTAAAGATGGGCACGCAGACGATGACAAGTACCCAGTGAGATATCGGCAGCAACAGGGACTTGGCATTGGCCAGTGCATACACACTCGCCGATGCCTGCAGCGATGAACGACGGTGGGGGGAGAAGGGGCCATACTGCATTTAGTATGACTCTCGCTAGTGATATCCTCCATCGATCTGCATATACAATCGCTAACGACCCGCAGGAGTGCTCATCATTAACGTTGTTAAAGATATCGTCTAGTGCGTAGTCGTACGCACCGTAAAATTTGATGACCTGGAGACAGATAAAGTAAACAGATTGGCAGCCAATCAGCTTCTAACTGCCATATTACAGGCTGTGTTTGAAATACGAAGATCTGATTGGCTGGTAGTTTATATCTGACTACTTTATGTTTCCTATTGTATCAAGACTAATGACAGTGGGCCCTGGCCTACACACAGGATACACATAATGATCGGTTAGGCAGCCATTTTGAAACAGGATCCATATTTCCAGGAAGAGGTATCAAGCAATGATAGTTCTAATGAAGGTGGAATATTGTCCATAGCAACCAATCAGATTATATCTATTATCTTCTAGCAGTTGCTAAATAAATTATAAGTAGAATCTGTTTGGTTGCTATGGGCAACATCCCATCTTTAATAGAACTCCCCATCCATCTCATCCATCTTAGTAAATTTACCCCATACTTGATGGAGCGATACATGATGAAGAAAGTAGGTAAGTAATCCAGGTCACCCAGCACCCGCTGCAGTGCCATGATATAAATCACCGGCACTAGACGCCAATCACCGGCACTAGACGCCAATCACCGGCACCGGACGCCAATCACCGGCACCGGACGCCAATCACCGGCACCGGACGCCAATCACTGGCACCGGACACCAATCACCGGCACTGGACACCAATCACCGGCACCGGATGCCAATCACCGGCATCGGACACCAATCACTGGCACCAGACGCCAATCACTGGCACCGGACACCAATCACCGGCACCGGACGCCAAATGCATCCTGACATTTCTCCTTCTGGCCTGGTAAGAGCAGGAGTGAAAGACTTGTCTCTTGGGAATCGGGGGGGGGGTGCACTATTTGGGGAGTTTCACAGATGTTGTAGGTCAGCTGTTTATGCAAAGTTCGGTGGGGCCCGATTCAGACCTGCTTGCAGAGGTACAAATTCAGCCTCAACTGCGATGGTGGGGGGCTGCGCATGTGCAGACACCTACAGCGAGCGCCTTCGGGGCAGTCACATAATTATTGGCAGCCAGGGGCGTGCACCCGTCATTTCATGGCCATGCTCACAAAAACGGTGGGCGTGCCTATAGAAACGCTCGGCTGGCCTGCTCGAGGCGGGCGATTGATGTCACATGACGTTAGCGCCCGCCACCCAACGTGCAGCAGAAAAGTAAGTCCTAGGCTAATTGTCGGCTGCGAACAGAGGAGAAATCATTCAATGGTAAGTAACCACCAGCTTAGCCAGGGGATTCGGACAACGGGGGTTCACAGGGCGGAGTTTACCTGTTCACTAGCCTCCGAATATGCACACCGTAGCAATTAGGTCTGAATAAGCCCCTGTGTGCGTTCCTACCTGCCTTTAGGAACCTTTCGTACCTTTTTATTTTCCAGGTGTTTATATACAGTACTATTCACACACCATCTACTACACTACATGAGTAGAGTTTTTTTAGGGTCACTTTACCATACCTCCCAACTGCCCCACTTTCCCCGGGAACATCCCGTTTTTTGGGGACATTCCTGCATCCCGCCTGGGGCAGGCAGTGTCCTGTGGCAGGGGGGTGGGGGCAGATGGGAGTCCCCCCTGTCACCCGTGAATAGACGCTGTGTGCATTAATGCCCCCACAGTGGCGAAACGGGGCTCGAGTTCTCTTGGGAGCATTACAAGTATAAACCACGCCCCCAGTGGCGTAACTATAGCACCGCAGCCCCCGCGGTCGCGGGGGGGCGCTGTGCATATGGGGGTGCCGGGGGGGCTGCGGTGCTATAGTAATCCCCCCGCCCCCCATCCCCCGCATGCTTACCTGTCCACGCGTCCCGGCTCCCCTCCTGGCTTCAATCAATGCTATGGAGACGGACCACGATAATATGTCTGCCCCATAAAGCAGACTGTTCTCTGAAACTGTCTGCGGTATGGGGGTGGCCATTTTATCGTGGTCCGTCTGCATAGAATTTATTGAAGCCAGGAGGGGAGCCGGGACGCGTGGACAGGTAAGCATGCGGCAATGGGGGGAGGGGGCACGGGGGGCAGGCACGGGGGGGGGGAGGCTGGACGGACCTGCGGGGAGGGGGGCGCCCCGCCCCAAACAAAGCTACGCCGCTGCACGCCCTCTTCCCGCTAGGCCACATCCCACATGTGCATTGCAATGGGGAAACTTTGAAAATCATTTTCTTTGCCTCCTCCAAGCTTCTTCTTCTTTTTTTTTTTTTTTTGCACTAGGAATTATATTGCTTTACTTTTTTAGTTTCCAATTAACATCAGGGCCACTAGAAAATGAATGAAGACATAAATACAGTTCACAATGCAATGTCTTCTGAATTGGCCTCAGGGAGGGTGTATGGCCAAATTCATATATAAACCATCCTAAAGAACGGAACCTAACAGGAGAAAGCTAAAGATGTTTGGAAAGCACATTAAACTTCAATTAGCCGTAAAGCGCTTGTATATATTACAGTTCCTTTTATAGCGTACACTTAAATGCCCTTTAGCAGCCTTATCATAAGAGGATGTGATTTATTTCCATTATTTATGCACACAATGGTTTAAATATTTCACAGCTTGTAATAATATGCTCCGATTCTCTATGGGGAACTATGTTATGTCCAAGTTTGACGTTTTGCAAGACTGTCTTGTGGCACACGATGGATGGGCCGGCAGCCAAGCAAGAGAACGCCATGTTATACAAACTGATAGAGTCATCCCAAAAAGAATTACAATGTTCCATGGTTCTTTATAGGCATTTATAAACCTGTGCCTTTGTGGCAACAAGAAAAGGTATACGGTCATTAGATAGCCAGTGTCAAGGTCAACTGTCGGTCGACGTGGTCAAAAGGATGACGCAAGCAAAAGGTCGAGATGAAAAAAGGTTGACGTGAGTTTTTCATGATTTTTTTTTTTTAAACCGTCTTGTTCATATTTAACCATCTCAGTGGGCATAGAGGGAGAATAGCAAAACTGTGGCAAGGCATGATGGGACTTGTAGTTTCACAACAGCCTCCCGGAGAGGAGTGATGAAAAGTAGTCAGGTATAGCCTACACACGGGGAGATTTGCTGAGTGTTCTGAGCGATGCTAGATGGCTCGGAACGCTCAGCAAGATCGCTCAGCATACAGTGATGTGTCAGCGATGTGTGCTGAGCGATCTGTTCTCCGGTGAGAACATGACTAATAGATTTATCCAGCATGCTGGATATTAATTATCGGGCGATAGTGACGCGCGGGGCCACGCAGCACTATCGCTATGGCCTCTACAAGCGATGTAATCTAGTGATATTGCTTACAAAATGCCCTGAAATCATCCTGTGGCCCTTAAGCATTATGGGCCAGATGTATCAAACTTCAAAAAGTTCAAAAAATAGAGAATGAGAAGCAAGCAGCCAATCAGCTCCTGACTATTGACATAATTATCAGGCCTCCTACCAACATTTAGGGTAGTATAGAGCCGGCGCCACCACTAGGCAGTTCTAGGCATTTGCCCAGGGCACAGGCCACTGGAGGGCGGGGGTCTGCAGCCGGTCCCAACTCCCCGGATGGAGGTGAGTTGCACCGGCGGCGACTGCAACTCCCCCCTCCCCAGATCAGAGCTCTCCCCTAAATCCCCCCCTCCCCGCCTGGGTTACTCCGGTGCCTTGCACCGGCACTGTGTGTACTGATGCAGCTTTGTTGCTGGGTTGGTGAATTAAGTAACTAATATACAGGGTGAGATAATTTATTATAGCCAAGGGCATTTTAACATATAGCTAGACATTGCGCAACGCCACTAAAAATGCAGTTTGTCAGCAATTCTACTGTATCCTGAAGAATTATGTATCAATCATTCTTACATCTCTACAGGAGCCTGACAACCAAACAAATTGACATTACTTTCCAGGGTCCACAGAAGGCAACATTTAAAAAAAAAATGTGAATAATTTATGTTCTCAGTGGAAAAAAAAACACATAAGTGCACAGAAAATAACCTTTTATCGACTTCAATCTGTTACCATTACCTACAAGACAATGGGCTAAATCTCTGTCGGGTGCATCTATAGCCACGAGATTGGGCCCGCGATAGCTTGCTCGCTACCTTATACGCCTTACCCGCCTGTCTATGTTACATATCTATACATCTTGATGCCGGAGATTACATTACCCACTTGCTTTCCATCCACAGCCGTGACCTACACCCACTCAACACTGGGTGCCATCTTTTTCTGCACACTACAAACAAGCAGCTGGAATTTGAGCCTGAGATACAACCACCAGACAGCGCAGTTCCGTGCTCTGCATGATCATGGCTCCGTTACTGCCCAGCCAGAAATGTCAATTTCACGAATACAGTGTTCCGTCAACAGGGAGATCCATCTATATTTGTCATTTGTATTACCAATTACCCCTGATTTATTAAGCCCGGTGAAGTGTCTGGTACTTTATCACCGGCCAATCAGCTCCTAACTGTCAAGTTACAGTCTGGTTTTGAAAAAGCGCAGTTAGGGGCTCATTGGCCGGTGATAAAGTACCAGCCACATTATCACTTCACCGGGCTTAATAAATCTGCCCCAAAGTGGGGATCAAGTGGAAGGTGATGATGCGCCACCAATAATCTCCTAACTGTCATTTTCCAAACACAGCTGATTGGCTTGTGCGTTATCACCCTCCAATTTACAGTTTCAACATTTTATCACTTTATCAAGCTTAATACATCTGCCCCAGTGACATCAACAAGTCCTACCCCCCCCCCCACAAAAAAATGTATATCACCAAAACTAAAGTATAGAAACCTACACATAACATTAAAGAAAATATTACTGTAAACATGATAGATCATTTGGAAACAAGTTTGATATCACAACAGAGGTGTAACGCTGGGAGGCAATGGAGTCATCTGTTGCCGGGATCCTGCCCCCAGGGGGGCACCTCTCCTCCCTTGCAAGTTTGAATCAGTTATACCCCTTTTATATCAAAATCCTGGATCCAGCCCGGTATTTGGAACACTGTTCCAAGCCAGGTCAGATCCGGGATTTGCCACTGGAGAGCGGTAATGAGCCGCCGAGGTGCATTGGGCGGCGGGCAGAGCATTTGCCTGGGGCGGGGGGGGGGGGGGGGGGAGGCTTGCACCAGCCCTGGTGCCGACCCGCAGTGTAAATGACATCATCTCCAAACCCCGGGATTGCCATGCCCCCAAACCACCACACTGGGGGCAAGCGCAGCACCAAAGTTTGCTGCTGGGCTGCCCCCAGCCTCCCTGCACCTTCCCTAGCCCCTGTCCACAACTGCAGCATCCATTAACCTCCTCCCTGCCTCCACTGCTGTCTGCACTACAGTAGACAACAGCGGAGGCTGTATACCCATTGCTGTAACGGGAGCTGGGTCGGACGACCCAGCATACCCGTTTACACTGCCCACTACCCATTTTCCACCCTGGTCAGGACCTGGGTAGAAATCCTGTGTAAATGGACACGAGTTGACCCCTTTTACACCGTCATTGACCTGGGTCCATGAGGGAAAAACCTGGGTTTTTTGCAGTGGTGTAAAAGGGGTATTAATTGTCAGCCATTGATATTTCTCTTGTGGCTGACCGCCCCTCCTAGAAGAACCAGTTGTCACACTATCTTTATTTTACACATAACATACATACATACATACTGTACATACATACATACATGCATACAGACATACATACATACTGTATATACATACAGACATACATACTGTATATACATACAATACATACAGACAAACTGTACATACATACATATACATACATACATTAATTTACACATGCATGCACATATCTATATAAGGTGGTGTTTGTGGGGGGGGGGGGGG
The DNA here is from genome assembly GCF_055691185.1 of Crinia signifera. NCBI lineage: Eukaryota > Metazoa > Chordata > Amphibia > Anura > Myobatrachidae > Crinia > Crinia signifera. Next base: position 110,144,735 of record NC_139227.1, read on the forward strand.
TAACCAATATTTATCTTGCCTCCGGGAAACTGGGACGAACTTATGCCACAGATTATTTCCCAGAGTCATCTTGAAATGTCCCAGAACATATATGGAGAGTCTTCTTACATATGAGATAAAATCACGCCAACAAACAGAACAGAAATGATCTTCATGGTGGAATGTATGACGGAAAATGGTTGTCGGCGGCATCGTCACTACGGATAAACACTTTAATGAAAAAGTTTGTGGGATGTTTTGACTTCGCTACAGATCACATGCGTCATTTTCACATGACTGCCATACCGGAAAAGACATATTTATCTTTTTAATATCAGCATCTTTCCGTAGGCCATCTTAATCTGAGCATCTTTCCACAGGGAAAGTGTTAGTTGGCCTGCCGTTGCCATGGCAATATGCAAAAGACAAGATGCTGCGTGTCGCTATCAAGCCTAATAAATATTTCACATGCATGCGAACAGTTAATTTCAATGGAAACAGATTGCTCAGTGACCCCTGGATCGTAATTATGGTTTACACAACAAATGAAAATTATACCAGAATAACAAATTAGGATGTCAGACAAAAAGAATAGCGGGAGAGAAAAAAAAATACTGTTAGGCCGTAAAATGCCCAATTATGAATTTGTTTAATGATGGTGGCGAGCGAAGACCTGGCAAAGGCTCTGTGTGCTAAATGGCCCGGCAATAGAGTGCGTACGTAATTAGGCAGGTGCTGCGGTTACAATAATACAGATGGACAGTTTTGCAGGTGCAGCTTCACCAAAGAAAATAGAGGTTGCTAAAATCGCATGGAATTGATTGATTTGTAACATGGTAATTAATGGAATGTTTCCCAAACAGAAGTGGCTTAATATGGAAGCCCTATTGATCGGCCAATAAGGGCAAATATTATTAAACAGTAATCTTATATACTGTAGTAGAATGATATGTTCTAGGTAAGCCCCTTCCCACAATGCACTTGCATATGAGTCTGCAATAGAGATAATTCTACAACACTGTGCCCTCATTTAGCACAAGTGGCAGATTATGGGGTCTAGTCATGAAGCAGTGAAAAGAGTGGAGGAGTGTGCCAGTGGAGAAGTTGCCCATGGCAACCAACCATCTATGTATATTATTATAGAATGGACTTGATAAATGTTACTTCATGGGGGGGGGGGGATCTTAGAATGCACACCCGATTTACATGAGGTGCTATCACGCTGGGACTTGTAGTTCTGCAAAAAAAAATGTTACTTCAAGGTGATTGGTTCTTCGCTGGCTCACTGCTCCATGAATAGACCCCCTGTGGTGCTTGTCTTAGGGGTCAGTTTTAAAGGCACTCAGTGGTGGGTTTCTCCATTCATCTTCCCTGACATCCCATAGAGGTGTAGAGCAAACTGAGTGAAGGTACAGTGGCTGGGCAAAACAAGTGGTAATGTACAGGATGTAGCTGCATGCCATGGCAGCACATCACAAAGGATTGAATTGCCCGCTAAAGGTCTAAATGAATATTGTTTATTTGGCTGGCGATTGTTTACATTATCATATCCATACAATTGGTTTGAAGAAGCTATGAGGGGTAGGCCTTGATCATTTGTGGCATCGTCTTTACATGGCCCAACACATTTGTCATTTGTTTTCTTGGAATAAATGAGAGGCATTGATGAAGGACAGTCCAGTCTTATTAATCACATAGTCCTAGCTGTCCCAGGACATCCCACGATTCAATTCAGTTACCTATAGATGCTTGTTATATATAATGACTCAAGAGGTATTAGTTTCACACAAGCTTCCTAATATCTGGGAGTCAAAAATCAGGGATTGGTTTGTGGCCAGAGTACATCATGGCCATATCCCCACGATACACCATAGTCATGACCCCACAGTACACCATGGTACACAAGGCTATATCCCCACAGTACACCATGGTACACAGGGCCATATCCCCAAGATACACCATAGTCATGACCCCACAGTACACCATGGTACACAAGGCCATATCCCCACAGTACACCATGGCCATATCCCCATGGTTCACAGGGCCATATCCCCATGGTACACCAGGACCATATCCCCACAGTACACCATGGTACACAAGGCCATATCCCCACAGTACACCATGGCCATATCCCCACGATACACCATAGTCATGACCCCACAGTACACCATGGTACACAAGGCCATATCCCCACAGTACACCAGGGCCATATCCCCACAGTACACCATGGCCATATCCACACAGTACACCATGGCCATATCCCCACAGTACACCATTGCCATACCCCCATGGTACACTGTGGCCATACCCCCACAGTACACCATGGCCATACCCCCACGTACACCATGGCCATATCCTCACTGCTCACCATGGCCATTTCCCCACTGTACACCATGGCCATTTTCTCACTGTACACCATGGCCATATCCCACGGTACACCATGGCCATACCCCCACAGTACACAATGGCCATACCCCCAAGTACACCATGGCCATATCCTCACTGCTCACCATGGCTATTTCCTCATGGACACTCACCACCATCACAAAACCAGAACTGCTAAAGGTGGGGAATAGAAGACAGGAGTGATAGTGACTACTACATGGTAGAACACTCACCGTTATCTGCAGGTGTGAGTGGCTACTCATCAGTGCCATCATTAGTGAGCATTTGCACAAGTCTTTCGTTCTTTAGTGCAAAACATACCTCTGAAAACAGGGACATTCCCGCTTAAGCTCAACTGAATCTGCATAGACGCAGTTCGCACACACGTTGTCCATTCACCGCTGCTCCGCACAGGCTGCAATTAGCAGCAGTTACAGTGTCTCCCAGCCTCCCGCTTGCCCAGGGGACAATGCAGCCCACGGCTGGGGCAGCGGGACTTTCCCACTTAAATCTGGGCAGGTTGCAGGTACTGTATGCTACAGGGTTAATGTTATGAAGCAGCTGCTTTTGTAAACCACAATCTCAATTGGTTTGATCAGAAAATTTAAAGCAGCAGTAAAAAAAGAAGTACAAAAGACACTAGGGTTGACCATAGCTATACCCCAATATACCACTCGGGGCCGTAGCAGGGTGATGTTCCACATGCCCTTGAACACATGACTTTAGTATCAGGAAGAGGGTACAGAGCTGCTGACACCAGACAGGAGGAAATATCTTATATTGTATTAAATGTACTCAGTGCAACACCTAGGGTCAGGACACTGCTGCTGACCAGGTGATCTAAACAGGACACGGGTCAAATCCCGACCCCCTTTTAGATGGTGCGGGGGTCTGGGAATAAACATGCGGGAATATGCACCTGTGCGAACCCCCTGTGTCAGGGGAGGAGAGGGGGCGGGCAGGATCAGGGGGAATGCCCAGGGGAGATACAGACGTCATCATCCCCCCCCCCCCCAGTACGACAAATCACACAATTCGGGGGTCTTCGATGGGGGGCAAATTATGCAATTTGCATATTTAGCCCCACCCCTCCCCAGAAAAGCCATGAATTGCTGTAATTTATCGCTGAGGCCAGGGAGATTCGGGGGGGGGGGGGGGGGGGGGGGGGACGATTTTCGTGAGCCTCCGGCCATTCCGGGGTATAGGCAACCCTGATTTAGATAACAATGTATGTATGGATTTTCAGTTAAACAATAAATAACAAAATACACTGTGAAATGCAGAAATGATGAAATTAAGCTACGTTCCCAAAATTGTGTTTCAGACAAAATCTGTTATTTCTAATAAGACATCAGTAAGCGAAAAGATAAAAGATTCAAAACACCATCTGACAACACAACATGTGACCATCCTCTAATGCACGGCTGTCACACATCAGAGACACGGCCACACGCCCTGCATATGTGTTATGTCGCATATACAGCTGTATGATGAATGGCATGGCTGCCACTAGCAAGCATCTCAATTATCCACGGGTAATTTATTTTGGGGGTAATTAACTCCCAGCTCAATTTGTCAGAGTGACTTTGTTATTTTTATGTCACTATATAGAAATACGTCCTTTGCTTGTAACCTCTAATCTGTCAGAGGTTGTGCCGTCAGTACTGAACAGCAAAAGCAGAAATACATTTTAGCACTGCCCTTATGTCCAAAGGGAATCCAAACTCAATGGATGACAATGTAACAGGGCACTAACAATAATGCATGGGATATGGCATTAAGTAGAAAGATGTATTTTCTAAAAATAATGTATTAGTGTCTGATTGCATGTCTCCGAAACACTGCCATCTGTTGGCGGGGAGTGAAACTACATCTTTCTCTCACACAGGCACAAACACAGAGGCAATCACAAGGTAACAGACTAGCTTGATAAGCATTTGCTTCGAGTTGGCTTACTAGTGTATATATATATTCTTAGGATAATGTACAGTATCCTGGAAAAGTAACAGTCTTCATTTACTAACTTTATTTACTAAAATGGGAGGTTGCCCATCTTAATCAATCCTGTGTGCAATTATATACTGTGTGGGTCATAGTTGCCTTCCCTCCTGCATACTGCAGGAGACTCACTGACATAGCAGCAATCTCCCTACCTCCCTCATTAGTCTAGCAATCTCCCTCATGTCACCTAGCCCACATTACACTGTTACATCATAGTTACCTCCCCTCCTGCATTCTGCAGGAGACTCCCTGACATAGCAGCAATCTCCCTACCTCCCTCATTAGTCTAGCAATCTCCCTCATGTCACCTAGCTCACATTACACTGTTAAATTTTTTTGAGAAAAAAGGAATAAGAGATAGATACATTTACATTGAATCATCTGCACCATTTCCCAGCAATTTACCAAGTACAGTAGCTCTTACTAACTGCTTTGGGGCTCATCTACATTTGTATATAAGTCATTTTAAAAGATTCCTCTCAGATGTAGCAGCACACACCCACACTTCTAGGAGCCACGTTCACAATTTATTTTCACAATCTCTCCATATATGGAACTAGACATGCCCTTTGGGTGGAGCATGACATGCCCCCTCAATGGGACTCTGTGCAAAATTCTACTACCAACTATAATCTCCCTAAAACTAGTTTTCAAAAGTAGGCAAGTATGGTGTGGGGCATAATATAGCATCAGGGGTATTACTGTGTGGGGTATTACTGCGTTAAGCATAATATAGTGCAAGGGGTAAAGGCCACGCCCATTGCAGTGGCGACACACCCTGCAGTGTGGCCATGCCCCTTTTTTTGCGTGTATTTTTTACCATGTCCTAGGGTAGGTCACATTTTTTGGAGTTCACATCGCCTGAATGTATGAGCCAGACAGGAATCTATGGAAGTAGTGAGGAAGCGCAGCCATGTCATTCTATAGACAATGCTGAAAGATAAACAAGACTAAACAGAAATGGTATTTGGCATTAAACAATTACCTTTCCTCCAAAAAAGGACATGGGATATTTTATTGGGCTTAGATTGTTAAATACACTACATTGCATTTTAATACAACTACAATATTGCATTTCTGTACACAGACTGGAAAAAAAATGCTTTTCAGAGTTAAATCTGCAATTTTCCCGTATTGCCAGTAAGTTATGCGAGCTTTCGCTTCAGCTGGTTTGAATGAATTGAAAAACGGACCACGTGGCTTTTGTAACGCCGTCTGCCACTACTAAGGACAACTAAAGCTGCTTAAGCGATAACACAATGTCGGAGTCTAAGGTGAGGTCTCTAATGTGGTATTTGTAGTTCTACAACATCAGGAGAACTGTAAGGTACAACTATATAGCAAGCTACTGTATAGCACATATACAATATCTTTATAAATACATTTATATTTTGTAATGGCAAAATAAAGTGATAAGCATGTCCTACTGTTCTTTGGTTGACTGTAAAAATGAGAAATTGTTTATGCATACCCTCCAACCAGCACATTTTATCAGGGGGTGCACCGTCAAAGGGGTGTGTCTAGCACCACCTATTGGGTGTGTCTAAAAATAATGCAAAACACACGCGCGAGCTCTTATTGGCTCACGAGCCGGTGCCTCATTTCAAATGGGCGAGGGCTGCCGACCTTTTTTGTCCAGGGCCCCCACAGACCTTAATCCGGCCCTGGTAAAATGTAAATCTAATTAGGACTGGAGCATAGTCAACATGATTCCTCCTTGTCAGTCACATTGTTACTGCTATTACTTACATAATTGTTATCCTTTACCAGCACAACTGTATGCATTGTACATGACAGTAGGCCCAGGGCCCAGTACATCCACCAATCAGCATACTGATGGCCAGTCTGGGTGCACGCTGGAGGGCAGGTGGGGAATGCTTTCTGGCTGCTATGACTGTCATTCATAAATCAGAGCTACTAGGCAGCATTCTTTACCTGTCTCCCAGGAAGCTTCAGAGACACCAGCCAAGAGGGGAAAATGTTCCCCATCAAAATGTTGCCCATGCTCAAAGGCCCCTAAAATTTGGGACCATGGGCAGCAGCCCAGCGTTCCTAAACGTTAAGATGGGCCTGCAGTGGCCCTTGCTTCAGGTAGTACACTAGCAGTTCAAAATGGCTGTGCAATGGCGAAGCTAATACTAAGTTGCACCCAAACTCTTTGCTTCCTGTAGATTCATTCAGCAATCTGAGCTTAGTGTTGGTGCTAAGATTAAGTTAGAGATTCTAAAAGCGACAAGGGCACTGTTGCCTATAACAACCAATGAAATTCTAAGGGGTAAATTTATTAAAGTGTCTCAAAATGAAAAGAAGTGCCCATTGAAACCAATCACATTCTGTCTAAAATGTTCTAGAATGCAATAGAGAAATAATAGATAGATTCTGATTGGTTGCTATGGGCAACATCACATGTTTTCCTTTCTTTTTTTAGAAGCTTTATTAAATGTATCCCTAAGTTACATTCTTATTGGCTTCTGACTTGACAATTGTCCTCGGCAGAAGGTTTGATGCCCCCTCTCCCCTAAACACTAATGCTACTGACCCGGGGTGGGAGGGAACGGTACTGACCAGGCCGCTTCCATCCAGGCCGCTTCCTGCACCACCACGGGTCCATGAGCGACCAGCCCCAGGCGCAGCCTGGTTACACGGAGGCCGCTCAGTCGCGGGTGACGTAGTGACGTCACCCAAGAGCGACAAGCAGCAGCCTGATTATAAAGATGGGCAGCGGCATTGCCTAAAACAAATATGGCCGCAAGTATCTTCCCCATAGGATGATGTAATCTCTCCAGGACCGGCCGGCCCTGGAAGCATGGTCGGCGGCCCATCCAGGGAGGAATGCGGCCAAATCTGGACCGGCCCAGTGGGAAATGGCCCAGTTTCCCGGTGGGATAATCCACCCCTGTATGGGACCACCCCTTATTGAGGTCAGTGGGTCCAGATCTGGCTGCTGGCCTCTTCTTGTCATACATTAATCATCATTAGTTGATGTTTTTGTTACCTGTGGGGACCAGCGTGCTTGTTTGCCCCCTGTGGGGTCTGCTGGTTTGCCTTGGCAATTTTAAAATCTTGTTTGGTGTGCCATGATGTTGAAAAAGGTTGAAAATCATGGTGCTAAATAAACAATAAGAAGTACAATTTGGTTGGTTGCTTTGGGTAACATCCCATCTTAGTACATTTACCCCACACACTCATTCCAACTACTCCCTTTGGCCACTGCAAACATCTGCTTCTCTGCAAATTCCACCAGCTTGCACAGGTTTCTGCCATACCTGTGTGCACTGAAGGAAATATACATACAGCTGCGCAAATCAAGGCCAAGCAGAACCTGCACCATACCCCAGGCGTTTCACGTGACGCCCGCAGTCTGCTCACATTATACATATTCTATATTCTATCCCCAAATGCTGCGGTATTCTCCTTTTTATTATTACAACAGACAACAAAAGGCAGATGCATCTCTCGGTCTCCAGTGCCATATGCAGAAAGGCATTCACAAAGGCTGCGTGTGTAAATCAAACAAGAAGTAAAGTACACAGATCATTCCCTTAGCAGGAAGGCAAGAAAGGAAAAACACATTTATGTCCCTGCCAACTTCACTTTAATGAAGTGTAGGCTGCAGAGTCCAGAGAAGTGCAAACCGAATGTTGGGTCTTGTCTAAACATTCGGGAGATTGTTGTTATTTTTTCCTTACTGTACTGGTTTGATGTTTGTCTGGTGAACGGTGGATTCTACTTGAGGAATAGACGTCGTTATTGCTGCTATAAACAGAAAGCTGAAAATCTGTGATTCAATTGTACAAAACTCACTTGCACAATGGGACCCCTGAGCAACGCCATGATGTCTCTGACTGAGCCTCTCCAGCTGCAAACGGACTGTCGATCTTCCTAGTGTCAACCTAAGTCTTGTCAACCTTTTGGCCCTGTCGACCTATTTCATATTTGACCGGGTGTGGATCGTTTGGTCTACAACAACTAGGTTGACAAGCATTGGGTCGACACCACAAGGTCGACATGTAGCACGGTCGACATGGATCTAGGTTGACATGGGTCTACGTCGACATGGCATTAGGTCGACACAAGCAATGGGTCGACATGGGCTAGGTCGACAGTCAAAAGGTCGACATGGGGGTTTTCACTGTTTTTTGAGCCGACATGTGCCGACAGGTGGTATTTCATGCCCTACCATCCACTAGGGCGTGGTGGTGGTGGTGGGGAATAAAATAGTGTGCTGAGTGCAGCGAGGCACCGTGCCCGAAGCATAGCGAGCGAAGCAAGTGATGCGAGGGGATGCGGTTCACCTCAAACTGTGTCCATGTTGACTGTGACGACATTAGGGTAAAAAAAAGTGAAAAACCCCATGTCGACCTTTTGACTGTCAACCTAGCACACGTCGACCTAATGTTTGTGTCGACCTAGACCCATGTCAACCTTGATCCATGTCGACATTAACCCATGTCGACCTTGCTGCATGTCGACCTAGTGGTGTCGACCCAATGCTTGTCGACCTACTTGTTGTAGACCAAACGATCCACACACAATGACCGTATCCCTTTTGACCTAAGCCCTGTCGACCTTTAATGTATGTCGACTTTCACACTAGCGACCATGGCCCTTATTCCGATCCGTTCACACGGACCGTACGTTCGCATGGGGACCGATCTTTGGCCGGTGCGTGCGGCCACGGGGAACAGATTGTTCGCCGGGTGCACGCACCCAACATTGCGGGCGTGGGGCGGCGGCACATAGTCGCGCCCATGAGAATGCCCAGAGTTTCATGGGCATTCCACTGGAAATCGCTGGTGACGTGGGCGCCAGGGGTGGGCAGCTGACATCATCTAAGGTTACCCGAGAGTAATCCAGTCTGATGCAAGTCAAATATTTGTATAATACAGTAGGAAGAAGAAGAAGAATTTACAATAGGTTCTGTTCATCTTCTCCGCAGGGAGCTCTCCATAAATAAAGTCACAGAATATCAAGGGAAGATCTGACAAGGTGCAAATCCCCACTTCACCCTGGAAATAAAATTAAAATCGAGAGGTTCATGTTTTGTTTGTTGGAACAGAGTTGTGAATTATTTACAGCGTGTTATCTGGTAGCTCTGCGAGAACAGTGCTTGTGTTATGTGATACACAGACTGTAGGATTGTTGAACCAGGCTTGATTGTAATTGACATCCTAGTGGTTTTGTAAAAAAAGAGTTTCACATTGTCTACAAGTCATTCATTTATATTACTAGGGGGATGTCGGTCGGATTGAGTAACTAAAGGTCGAGTGCTCCGGGTCTTGTAAATTCAGCTTTGTTTTAACCATTAAAACCCCACATTATACCAACTGATATCTGTACTGGCTTTTATGGCGCCTTATCCACCCCTACCCTCTACAGCAGGGGTGGCCGAACCGGTCCTGATCTACCAACAGTTCTTGTTTGTCAGGCCACCTGTGGATCTACAGTAGGAATGAATGCAGCAGGTTTGAAAATGTGACCGTAATAACTACAGCTGTGCACCAGCTAGGGCAATGGTTCTCAATATCGGTCCTCAGGTCCCCCACACAGGTTATGTTTTCCAGGTCACCTGTGCGTTTTTAAAATGTGACAGTTGGTGATACAGAGGGCAGCTGCTGGTTACCTGGAAAACGAGCACTGTGTAAGGGTCCTGAGGGCCGAGGTTAAGAACCACTGAGCTAGGGAATTGGGAAAACGTGGACCGTTGGTAGACCCTGAGGACCGGTTTGGCCACCCCTGCTCTACGGTGTGATGGGGATATTTAAAAACCTATAATATGGTCGATGGGGCAGATAAACTAGAAATTGCCCCATCCCTCCTGTAAGTACTGTACATATGGCAGGTGGGGCTTTAAGAAACAGGTGTTGTATCACTATTTTGTGTTTTGGCATTTTGCCATGAAGAACCATGATTGCCGGCGTAGAATCATGCGCAGTGAGTGCAATGGCTGCCTTGTGACTCTGTAGCACTGACTCTTGTTTTGCACTGTGTTGCCCAGGGCCGGCTCTACCACTAGGCAGCTTTAGGCAGCTGCCTAGGGCGCCAGGATCTAGGGGGGCACCACTAAGTCTGCCTAGCAAAAAATCAAGGATGTCTGTGAGGATCCTTGTTGTACTTAATGCAGGTGGTTGCTGTGGAACCTCTACGACCTCACCTCCATACTTCCTCTTGAGGCATACTTTCCTATTTTGCTGCCTTCTCTTCATGTACTCTGTTGTGGGAGGCAAAGGGGAGGGTGCTGGGGGCCTCCAGAGAAAGCAGGGGTCTTTCCCACCTACCTGAGGGGCTGGGAAGACCACTCAATTTTGGGAGGCTCCCTGTCATTCCAGAATGTTAGGCAAGTATGCATTGATGTTGGAATATGGTTATTGGTGGCATTATGGGGGGGGGGGGGAGTGGCAGTAGGTTGAAGTTTTGCCTAGAGTGATGAGAAGCCTTACACCGACCCTGGTGCTGCCTGCTCATATCCCATGGTTTCGGTAATTGATGAAACTGGAGAAGCAGCCCCGGCACTGTAATCTGCATGCACCTGATTGCGTAAATCTGTCAGATTAAGTTACTCTGCTTGTCTGTCAGAGCATGGAGGCTGATACAGAAAGTTGGCCTATGTGTAATCTTGCAGAACTCTATACCACAGGGTAGGTAGCTTATGTCTGCTCCTATGTATTATGCAGTGTTTAAATTAAGGTTGTCATCGTAGGAGTTTAACAGTTAGTGACCCAGTGGACAACGCAGCACGTATAGGCCGTTACGGGGCCATTTCCTTGAGAACTTCCCATTGGATCTTGATGGTCTTATTTCACCCAGGTTTATAGGGGTTGCTTATTAGTCAGAGGTCAGAATGTAAATAGATACAAGAGATTTATGCCATTAACACAGTAATAGAACCAGACCAAACAACAGAACCTTTCCAATGTTCATCTCTGTTGGGCATGATTAGGGGGCTTTGTAATTGCAGAACAACAGAGGGTTAGATTCATTGATATCTCAATTGACCAGTGCAAAACTGCCTCCACATCATAAACAGGCAGGAGTGTAGCCAGTATTTATGGGTCCCATAGAGCACAGGTCCTCGGGACCCCACACAGTGCATGATTTGCAGGTCTCCTCACAGAATTATGGGAAATAATCAGCTCCACCTGTGGATCTTTAAAAATATGTCAGTGAGCAATAAGTGCACCTGCCGGGTGACCTGGAAAGCGTGAAATGTGTATGGTCCTGAGGACTTGATTGAGAACCCCTGACATAATGTAACAATTTGAAGGGGCCCCTGTCCAAATGCTTAGAGAGACAGCTCTCTGTAGTAGATTTTCATTTTATTCCCATGATACCCTAGTTCATACTTGCCTATTTTCTAGGATTGGCAAGAGGTTCCCGAAAATCAGGAGGCACTCCCGCCATTCTGCAAAGGCAGGCAAATCTCCCAGAGCTGGCCTCACCACCCCCCTACAGCCTCCTGTAACTTCACCTGCAACAATCTGAGAGACCGGACGGCTGCAAAGGACGGTTGTACCAATTGCAAAAAGTTGCATCATTGTAGCCTGCTCCCTACTTTACAATGCTGGTAAAGTGGGAATTGCATACCAGAGGGGGCAGCTGGAAAGTCAGCATGTATGCCTTATATTATTTTTGGAACCAGAGTAGTACCCTCGTTCACATTATGCCACATTGTATTGTTGCCAGTACAGATTAAGCCACACAGTGCGTACCTATTAAGTTTTCTCTTACCCTGTTTCTCTATTATATGAAGTGCTTTGCATGAACCCTATTATATACAACAGAACCATGCACAGTTTACAATGTCCAGTGATCATAATTTGAAAACAAAATAGATCATCAAAGATGGGGATCTTGACATAAGGGATTTGAACCCTCAACAGACACCTAATTGGAAGCAAGTATCACTCAGCAATTCTGTAATTAATGTCATTTATTGTTATTATGCAAATAGCACCAGATGCTAATTATGCAAATTTTCACCAGAAAAATTTAGGATGCTCCAAATGACAGAAAAGACACTTTTCCAACACTGTAAATTAATATCTTTGCTTTCATTACTGGGGTAGATTTATTAAGTTAAGGTGAAGTGATAAAGTGGAAGGCAGCTATTTACTCCTAACAGTCATATTACAGGTTGGGTTTGAAAAATGACAGGAGCTGATTGGCTGCTGCATTATCACATTCTATTTTAGCACTTCATCATGTTTAATAAATTAACCTAATAGCATTCTATGGGGCATTTCAGATAGTACTGTACCAATGTTCCCTCTAATTTTACGAAGGCCGTGTGCGGTAAAAGATGTTGGCTGTGCAACTTAGGAAGGAAATTAAATTTTTTGTGCGTCACTTATATATAACTGGAAAATGACGTTCAGCATTTGTGTTAACTTTACTTCAAAATTATATTAAACATTTAAACATTCAAAACACAGCACACAATGTAGTTAATGGGTGAAACACACAATAATTGAGTCCACAACTGCAAAAAAGGACCACTGCTGCTTTGTGCGCTCTGTTGTCATGTCTGTGCGCACGCTCGTCGAGTTGTGTGCGCGCGCACGTGCGCACAGCTTAGAGGGAACACTGTACTGTACATGGGATATGTCTGAACATTTTCCCAGAAACTCAGACAGGATAGAGCAGTACAACTTTGACTGGTAAATCGCACATTACCACTTCCTACCAATGTTTTGCAAGAGCCCAATGTTAATACCCTATGCTCTGACAGCCTAGTTTACATATGGTGTTATCTCCTGTCTCCCTACTAGCTGCTAATACATCTGTAATATATTCATTTCTCTCTCTCTTTCTCTCTCTCTCTCTCTCTCTGTGACCCCCCCCCCCCCCCCCCCCCCCCCCCAGCATAAAGTAAAGTAAACAACAGCATAAAAATGATAAACATCTAGGGATAAATGTAATAGGGTGGGAGAATCAGAAAGTGAGACATTTGGGGAGTTTTCACACTTTTTTCTAAAAACAGCAATCAATTCCATGCCAAAATCACCCTGGTTTTCAGTGTAAATGATTGCCGCTTTAAAAAAAAAAGTAAAACCAAATTTCATGCTTCCCTTTGACTGACCGTGTGTGTACATTATAATCTAGTCATTTCTTAAGGAAATTATATTTACTAAAGTTCAATTGCTAAATAGATGGTGATACAATGTCGCTCACGATTTCTCTTGAACTCGCTGGATCTCCTGGAAAAACGATACTGTGCGTACACACTGAGCGATTTTACAAACAACCAAATGATATTCCGTATGTGAGTCGTTTGGCATATTAAATTGTTGAATTTCTGTGTAATTTAAATACATGAAGACATTTCGTTCTTCATTGGTAGTGTACGCACTGAATGAATTGCTCCTAGTCATAACATGTACTAGCAGTGGCGTAACTAGCTTTTGGGCGCCCCCCCGACGTTAAAGGGAGGGCGCCCACCCACGCACCGTGCTGCACCACCCACCCACGCACCCCGCCGTACCAACCCCCGCCCGTCCCGCCGCACCAACTCTTGCCCGCCCCGCCGCACCAACCCCCGCCTCGCCGCCCATGCAATCCCCCCCATCCCCCGCAGTCTTACCTACGCTCAGTACGCGCTGGTCCCGTCTCCCTTCTTCTGCTATGAGGACCACCACAAAATGTCTGCCCCCATGCAGCAGACAGTTTCAGAGAACTTTCTGCTACATGGGGGCGGACATTTTGTTGTGGACCTCATAGAAGAAGAAGGGAGCCGGGACCAGCGCGTACTGAAGACTGACAGGTAAAGACTGTGGGGGATGGCGGCGGGGTGTAACTATAGCACTGCAGCCCCCGGCGCCCGCACATGCACAGCGCCCCCCCGCGGTCGCGGGGGCTGCGGTGCTATAGTTACGCCCCTGTGTACTAGTGATCTTCAGACCTTATCTATGCTCTGAGGTCAACATGAAAACCCACCCTGAGCAAGCCTTTGAAGGACTTGCGATAATCACGCCGATTGGCGGCTAGCTGCAAATCTATACACAACTCATTTACCATCAAATGATTCTCTAATGCCGAACTGTGCTGCAGAGGCAGGCTGATCGAGGGCACAGCTGACGTCACACGCCTTCTGTGAAAATGCTTGGGAACGCCAGCGTTTTTCCTGACACCCCCAGAAAATACAGTCCTTTTGGCGCAGTTTGTCATCACGCATGCGTGCTGCGATCCGTATGCATTCAATAATCAATCGCTGTGTGAATTTGCACAACAGTGATCTGGTCTGAATGACCCCCATAGTGCATTCACACTAAACAATCTTTAAGAATTTATTGTAACGAATGATCACTATTAGCAAATTTGTGTAAATAGTCATCTAGTGTGTACCCGGCTTTATAGAGACTTTAGAGGATACGTTCATTAGGTAGACCCTAGTAGGTCAACATGCATTGGGTTGACCATGTTGACAGGGTTGGAAGGTTGACACAAGCATTAGGTCTACAAGGGCAAGGTCAACAGTCAAAAGTTTTTTCCCAAATGTCAACGTGGACACCGTCAAAGGCATCGACTTATGGCCTGTTGGCCTTCAGTGGTCAACTGAATGCATGTCAACTTAAACTTGGTCTACCCATTGACCCATACCCGGAATTAAAGGACAGATGTATCGCGCTGCTAGAACACTTCCTGCTTCGCCTCATTAAGGAGGCGATGCCGGAAGGGACATCGACAAGATCTATTGACATCTTGTTAGCCGAAGCGGGGGGGATCGCAAACTCAGGTTAGGGAAGCCGTGAAAATAAGAAATAAAAAAACAACAGGTGAGGAAACGATGCTTACGGAAACATTCATCTTGCCTGAATTCTCTTTTAATAAGAAGGAAATTATTCTGCAACAAATATCTTACTTGTATATTATCTCAGCTGTCACTAGAGCATGAAATGTATTAGTTGGTCTCCGTCTTCTGGCTGTACTATGTGGCTTATCTGATGACAGCTGTATCAATTAGAGATGCCTAGATTACACTTTAATTTGACACACAGATGAGAATGCTGTTGCCATGGGAGCACCAAACATTCATTACGTGTAACAAAACCCTGCCTTTAAAACTAAGGATTTTATGAATTCAGCGCCACACTCATCGTAAACTTCTGCTTAAATAGTGCAAGTTAAATGACCGACAAGCGAGTCTTACCATTGGGTCTGGCAATAAACGTAAAGCTAACAAATTGGAACAGGATGGATAATTGCAATTAATGCTGTCACATGTGTGAATCAAGCATGACAGGACACGTTCATTTATAGGAGAGTGCAATTAACAATGGTGACAGTGTCTCAGCATGAGGATCGTTCCTGTAACAAATGCACGTTACAGGATGTAGCTATTACCGTGCAGGACATGGCGCGGGCTGCTAATTGCCTGTTGCTGTGAATGCTGTTTGTTTGTTACCTACATGGGAGTGCTGTAAAAGTGTTATCATTTGCTGTTTAATATGAAGATTTGCTATGCAATGAGGACTCTCGTCAATGCATCACACAACAGGTGTAACGTAAAAGTGATGTCATTAAAATGGTCTAATTTACACATAGTTACATAGTTACATAGTAGATAAGGCTGAATAAAGACTTGCGTCCATCTAGTTCGACCTCGGTCTAAACAATGCTGGAAAAAGCCTCACTTTTACAGTTGACAATCTTTAAAAATGACTTCCGGGGTTTGCAGCTGGGATGGTTACCCATAATGCAGCGTAAGTGGGCGGGAGTTCATCACAGCCTTGTCACATGTTCATAAAAAATATAGATTGTAAGCTCCTAGGAGCAGGGATTATGCTGTCCCTGGGTCGACAATGTGAAGGTCAACAGTCGCCCGGTCGACCACTAATGGTCAACAGTGACTAGGTCGAGATCTGGAAATTGTCGACATCTCATAGGTCGGTATTGACAGGAGGTCGAAACAGCTGAAGGTCGACATGGTCTACACTAAAAAGGTTGACCCAAGTTTTTAACTTTTTTGGCGTAGAACATCTTGCTTCATACTTTACTATCCAAGTGGGCGTAGGCGGAGAATATAATAGTGTTCCGATTGCAACGAGGCCTGAAGCATGGTGAGCGCAGCGAGCCATAAAAGGGGACACGGTACACTTATACGTGTCCATGTCGACATAGACACAGAAACCGCAAAAAATTTGCATCAACCTTTTGAGTGTCAACCATGTCAACGTGAACCTCAAGCTTGTGTCGACCGTCTGGCAATATCGAACTATGGTATGTCGACCATTTTCAGGTGTAGACCTAGTCACTGTCAACCATAAGTGGTGGACCTAGTGACTGTCGACTTAGACAGTTTCTATCCACTATACCATTTCCGAAGCAGGGTCCTCCTCTCTCCTGTTCTCTAGTACTTCAATGACAGACTGGTATCTGTATGATTGACAGACAATGTCCAAGTTGACAGTCTGCAGGTCAACACCAAAAGGTCGACATTGATGAATGGTTGACACTGGCAAAATATCGACATGACAAAAGTTGGCAAATTAAAATATCAACATGATTTTTTTTCTTTTTAATGCTTTACCATCCATAGGGACTCCGATTGGGATTGGTAAAGTGAGCCAAGCTCATCGGTAGCATGGCAAAGTAAGTGAGCTGGACAGGGGGACACGGTACACTATTTGGAGGTTCCTGTGCTCATGTGTTGGCATTGACCTAAAATAATAAATAAAATAAAAACTCCTGTCGAGAAGATTAGAATACTTACCCTAGAAACATTAGGATAGTGACTATCAGGACGCCAGGGTCGGTCTTCTGACCACCGACATTATCAGCGGTGGGATCCCATACCCAACCGACTAATTGTACTGAAATACAGATTTATTTCAAATTTCCTCATCGATGTCAGCAATCACTACATGTATGATGCCAGTGTCTGGTAGCTGCCAGAGAGGAGGGGTCCAGCAGTGGAGACTGCAAGTGGGCCCTCTCTTCTTTTAAAATGCCCCTGGGTAGTATCTATTGTATTTTACTGCTGTTATCAATCTAGGCCTAGTTCTCTCCCACCACAGATCTCACTGGCTGCCCTGTTCACTCCCATCACAGCTCTCACTGGCTGCCCTGTTTACTCCCATCACAGCTCTCACTGGCTGACCTGTTCACTCCTATCACAGCTCTCACTGGATGACCTGTTCCATCCCATCACAGCTCTCACTGGCTGCCCTGTTCCCTCCCATCACAGCTCTCACTGGCTGCCCTGTTCCCTCCCATCACAGCTCTCACTGGCTGCCCTGTTCCCTCCCACCACATCTCTCACTGGCTGCCCTGTTCCCTCCCATCACAGCTCTCACTGGCTGCCCTGTTCCCTCCCATCACAGCTCTCACTGGCTGCCCTGTTCCCTCCCACCACATCTCTCACTGGCTGCCCTGTTCCCTCCCATCACAGCTCTCACTGGCTGCCCTGTTCCCTCCCTTCACAGCTCTCACTGGCTGCCCTGTTCCCTCCCTTCACAGCTCTCACTGGCTGCCCTGTTCCCTCCCACCACATCTCTCACTGGCTGCCCTGTTCCCTTCCATCACAGCTCTCACTGGCGGCCCTGTTCCGTCCCATCACAGCTCTCACTGGCTGCCCTGTTCCCTCCCACCACAGCTCTCACTGGCTGCCCTGTTCCCTCACATCACAGCTCTCACTGGCTGCCCTGCTCCCTCCCTTCACAGCTCTCACTGGCTGCCCTGTTCCGTCCCATCACAGCTCTCACTGGCTGCCAGACATACTTCTCCCCCACCAGCACAATCAGTGCCTGCAGCCAAAGACGCCCCCACTACATGGGCCCGGCATTTGTCCCAACTCACTTGCTGCTGTGATTGCTAACCATTTCCGGGACAGAGATGAGAGAGACAGACAGAGGAGGGAGGAAAAGTAAGGCAAAGTCTAAACAAACTGACAGGGGACAGGAGGTATGTCGGAGTCACCAGTGAGTGCTCTCTCTGGACAATTTCACTACCGCCCATATGGGAAGCTGTATCAAACCTTCTAAAGGAGGTGAGTTGTTTCAACTAGCAACCAGTGAACCTCCCAGTGATCTCTGTCTGCAGTGACGGCTGCCACCACAGGAGTGGTATGTATAATTCTATGGGTGCGGGATGTGAGGGTGAGCTCTGCACACAATGCTCCAATGAACTTTTACAACTGTGTTATTAATGCTAGTACATTCTTATCATCCTAAGCCACCAGTATTGTGCATACAATAAATCCAAGTCTCCGGGCAAAACTAAGTGCCATAGCATCAGATTCATTTCTGGGGACTGGCGGACCAGTCCATAGCATCAATGCCTTCGTCTTGCAGAAACTGCTGACACACTCCAGCCACACATGAGGTCTAGCGTTGTCTTGCATTAGGAGGAACCCAGGGCCAGCCGCACCTGCATATGGTCTCACAAGGGGTCTGAGGATCTCATCTTGGTACCTAATGGCAGTCAGGCTACCTCTGGCGAGCACATGGAGGGCTGTGCAGCCCCCAAAGAAATGCCACACCATTACTGACCCACTGCCAAACCGGCCATGCTGGGGATGTTGCAGGCAGCAGAACGTTCTCCTTGGTGTCTCCAGACTTTGTCACGTCTGTCACGTGCTCAGTGTGAACCTGCTTTCATCTGTGAAGAGTGCCAATCTTGGTGTTGTCTGGCAAATGCCAAACGTCCTGCCCGGTGTTGGGCTATGAGCACAACCCGCACCTGTGGATGTCAGGCCCTCATACCACCCTCATGGAGACTGTTTCTGACCGTTTGAGTAGGCACATGCATTTGTGGTCTGCTGGAGGTCATTTTGCAGGGCTCTGGCAGTGCTCCTCCTGTTCCTCCTTGTACAAAGGCAGATGTAGAGGTCCTACTGTTGGGTTGTTGCCCTCCTAAGGCCTCCTCCACTGTCCTGTCTCCTAGTAGCGACTCCATGCTCTGGACACTATACTGACAAACACAGCAAACCTTCTTTCCACAGCTCGCATTGATGTGCCATTCTGGATGAGCTGCACTACCTGAGCCACTTGTGTGGGCTGTAGACTCCGTCTCATGCTACCACTAGAGTGAAAGCACCGCCAGCTTTCAAAAGTAACCAAAACATCAGCCAGAAAGCATAGGAGCTGAGAAGTGGTCTGTGGTCACCACCTGCAGAACAACTCCTTTATTGGGGGGTCTTGCTAAGTGCCTATAATTTCCTCCTGTTGTCTATTCCATTTCCACAACAGCATTGTGCCTATATATCTAGATCAAGACGAGGTAAAAGAAAATGTAATTATAATTGAAAAATACATTCTTGCCACTAGTTCCGAGAGTGTTGATTACTGCCATCTCAAGAACATTGGCTTATACCCCCCCTCAAAAAAAATGGCTGCCCCAGTATTTCTATGATGTCACTGGATTCCTGTGAATGACTAACCTAATAGAGAATATTGGTTCTGATTTCAAAATGGCTGCCCTTCCTGTGTCTAGACATCACCACAAATGCTGCCAAAACAATGAGAAAACTGTCTGTTTAGCTTTACTCGCTAAAACATTTCCAACAAAACCTATTATACAGATGGTTTCATTTCATTTACGACAGACCCTAATATTTATTCTATGGCTGCGTAACTAGTAATTTTGCGTAGAAAGCTTCATTTCTTTTCACATAGAATATATCTCTATCCGCTAGCACTGCTGAAGGAGTTATTACATATTGCATTCAATGAGGACTCTGCAGGATTTCTTTTCAAAACCCCTCTTCAGGAGGCAATTCGCAGTGTGACATAACTGAGAGCGCTTGTTTCAGAATTACAGAGAGCCAGATGAGTCAGTCTTCAAATTAAACAGCAAATTTGCAACAATGAAGAAAAGCCGAGTATTCATCAGAATTGTTTCAAAACAAGTCAAGTTAGTAATTCTATCATTAAGAGGACAAACCCACTTACTCAGGAGACTCAGCTTATAGCACACAGAGATTTTCCATTTAGGCGGAAAGCTCATATTGAAACCTATTTTCTTCCTGCTATATAAATAAATCAACAGCATAAAACCATTTATAGAAAGGATTTGTGTTTCCTTCCAGATGCTGACGATTCAGTTATTTTGTAATTATAATCTTACTTTTACCATTGACTCTTAAGTACGACTTGTGTTCACATTCAATTAAAAATTGAATCAATGAAACATACATATAGTAATGTCATATAAAGAAGTCGCAGATGCTGGAATGTTTATAAACAATTCGTATGATTTATAAATTAACTGTAAAACTCTCCATACAAGGGGACAGATGTATTAAGCCTAAAGAAGAGATAAACTGGAGATAAATTGAAAGGAGATAAAGCACCAGCCAATGAACTGTGTTTGAAAATGACAGTTGGGAGTTGATTGGCTGGTCCGTTATCTCCTTTCACTATATCTCCAGGTTATCTATTCTCCAGTCTTAATACAGATGGGGTGCCTCTCATTTATCCCCAGCCCGTGCCAGATCCCCTCCGCTAGCGAGAGCTGGCAGAGAGGTGCTCCATCTGACCCGGACGTGCTAGCATCTCACAAGCATGCGTGTCCCCATCGCTTGGTGGTGGGCGGCAACGGGCAGGGAATTCCTGCCCACCTCAGCTTCAGGATGATGGGCAGGGTTGGGGGGGGTCGGGTGAGGGGGTGTGTGTGCGCGCACGTCCCCTTCCAGGGGATGGTGGGGGCTGGTGAAGGCTATATGAGAGGCATCATGTACATTTGCCCCATTGACAGAACACAGAATAAGAAAAGGTCTGTGAGCTGTTTTGAGGGTCCACGTTGGACCGTTTAATATTCCTTACTTAAAAATCACATTGTAATGCAGTAGTGGAACATGGTATTGATGGGCATCTTAACCAAATTTGTGTAACAGCCCAGTAATAGTGGTCTACCCTCCTGATATCCTAGCCCTGTTCTTATGAGCATGCACAGTGATGCCCGGTATGGTCATTACCTATTGCAAGATCAATACTTTCATCGTGAGATACTTTGGGGGTGATTCATGTTGACTCAGAAGGGGCCACATTTGTTCCCATTCTGATGGCGGGGGGGGGGGGGGTCTGCACACATGAATGCTTGTTTTCGCATGCGATCCTGCCGCCCGGGAGGGTCCGGGGCAGCTCGAGGGAAATAAGATGCGACTTCCCCCATAGAAGAAGTCGCACAGTGTATTGGGGCCACCAAAACAAAACAAACCCCCAAAAACGTGTCAACCTTTTTCATGTGTTGACCATCTGCATGTTGACTTTTTTGCTTGTGTCAAACTTTTATCTATGTCAGCCTTGTGCCTGTTGACTTCTTGGGGTCGACCTAGACAACTGTTGACCTAACAATTCGTCAACCTAATGACCCACGCCCGGACAGGTGCATGCTCTCGTTCTGCTATTGGTCAGGGGCTTATGTGGCTGATTCAGGCCCATTTGTTTGGGTCCAAAAATCAGCCTCTTCCCCCGGTGTTTGTGGTTTGCGCATGTGCAAACCCTGGGAGATTCACACTCGCCGAGCCGTCCGCTCCTGGAAGGGAGGGCCGGGGGCGGACAGGAGGCAGCAGCAGGGGAACATAAAAACACTGGGCGTTCCCATGAGACTGCGGGCGTGGCGATGCCTCCTCGGGGCAGACGCGGACCTCACATGACGTCAACGCCTTCCCCCCAATTCGGCAGAAAGTGGGAATCTGAAATGTAAGTCTGAACTTTGGTGAACGGACATTGCACCAACCCAACTGAGACAGGCAGATGAGATCACATTGAGTCAGATGATTTGAATTGGCCACGCCCATTTATGTTAATGACTGCACGTTTACTAATCATAGCACACAGCTGTAATCCTGCAAAATAAGATTACATTTCAGTTGAACGAAACCTAGCAAAGCATCATGGGATTTGTAGTTCAGCCTTAGCTAACCTTACAACAAACAACAAGCAACAACAAATCAGTCTGAAACTGGCCACTCAGGACCTATTGCCTTCAGTGACATTAAAATGATTGCAGGAAACTCTGATTTATAACTTTGTGAGGTCTACCGATTGCGTCAGTAGAACCAATTATGCCTTTTCATTAAAGCCGATGTGTATTGGATTTCTTTGTACATTTCACACATTCTTTTGACACACTTCCATAATTGAAACAAGCTATACTTGGCTTTCACACATTCTAAAGAAATGTTTAATTTGAACAGCCAAATATTACTCATCCCTCCACTATTCCCCCCCCCCCTTTCTTCATTCACTTGTGTCTACATACCAATTGCCAATGCAAATTGCCTTGTGTACAATATATATATATATATACTCTGTATCTATATACTTATGGAGGCTGGCCATTGTCGGATCTATCTCCAATCCTTTCCAAATGAAAACAACATCAAGATTATCCGCATACATTAAACCTCATTTACTAGAAAACTAAATAAATGATGACTATTGATCTTGCTGTGGCTACAATCTAAAAACTGCAGACTGTAATAGTAATGTGGGCTCTTCTTTATAAAGCATTCATAAAAACAATACATCTGACTGCAACTGATCCAAATATAAATGGGTTTAAGGAACACCCATTGGCCGATGACCATTAACATAACAGATCAAAACACTGAACAAATAGTTTGTGATGACGAAACACATTTCCGCATTTCTTATGAATAAGCTAAAAGGGGAAAGCAAATACCATTGAACAACATGAAAGAATTAGATATAGGGGGCGTGTCCTAACCCATGGAAAGGGGAAGAAAGCTACAATTACAGATTTATCAACAAGTGGTATTCTTGTTATCATTCATTACGCCTGCTAGAGCCAATCATATCCCAGCTTTCATGTGTTTGAAGCTGATTGGCTGAAGCACCAAGGATTAGAAGAATATCACTCTTTAAAAAATCGGCCCACACAGTACCAACTGCCATGTTACAGGCTGTGTTTGGAAAATGACATTTAGGAACTGATTGGATGATACTTTATCTTTTTTCACTTTTATCACTCCCCTTTAATAATTTAGGTGATAGGAATGTGGCTTCAGTACACAAGGACAGACCAATGGGGTGGTCAATAAAATTGGGTTGGTCCATCGTGATTAATTCATTATTTACTGCAGTGCAACAAGGTATTTTCTGTGAATAGTATTAATATTAAATTTCATCTTTGAGATTTAAAAATAGTAAAGCCTCAGCTCTTGGCTTCTAAGGAACCTCTGGATCTAGTACAAGTTCTACACTTAGAAATGGTGCCCTCATTGTTAACCTCCGCTCTAGTTTGAAGACGTCATCATTGCACCTGGCATTATAATAGTTACTTTTCATATGCAAAATATAATATATTTGATCTCATTGTTCTATGTATATTAAAGACTAACACTGCTCCTCACCACTATGGGGGGAATTCAATTGTTTTACACATCTGCGGCCACTAGATGGCACCCAACTGGAGCAAATCAGGTGTTTTGCCACATTTGGGGGCGTCCACCAGCGAGCGCTGACATTACTGGTATGTTGTTCTGTATTTCGACAGGCTGGTAACTAGCTATCAAATAAGTATATATGAAATGTAAAATATATATAAAGTAGTAGAAATGAACTACAGGTAGGTTAACAAGCAAATAAAAAAAAAATTTAAATGCAATTGTTCGCTCATTACTACAAATCAATAATATAAGATCACTTTGCATAATGGATCACCTTTACGCACCCCTAATGCTCTAGAACTACAAATACAGGCATGCCAAGTCATTTTCATGGGAACAATGACAGGGGTTGTAAAATAATAGTTTGGAATTCAAATTCAGATTCCAGATGCTTTCAAACGAAAACATTCAATAGAAATAGGCACTAAAGACCAAATCTACATTCAGATTGGTCAATAAACTTTATCCACAAAAATTGAAAAAGTTCAGAAAAATACTAAGTACCAAATAGAGAAGCACATTCCTTAGTATCCCAAATACTGGAAGAAGTTTAAGATCAGACCTACAATAAGCTCAAGAGGAAGTAGTAGTAGTACACGTTAATATTATTGTTATTAATATTATTATTAATAGTAATCTAATAATCATCATCATACTAATAACAATAAAACTAATAATAATACAATTATTATTAATAATAATAATAATAATAATAATAATCGTAGAGTTAGGATGTGCTATGCTGTTCAGCAGGTACTACAGTTTGTGTTTTACATATAAAGATCCAAAACAAAAGCCTTTTTTCTTCTTCTTCTGGAATTCCAGTTATTGTAACTTGCATGTTTTAAATTCCATTAAAGGTTCTATTTTAACAAGTGTATTTTGCATCTCAAGCTCTTGAAAGAGGAAAACACACACAAAAAAGGACACAGATTATAGACTAAAACAGTATTTTGTAATACAAATAAAAGTCCAAAGCAATGCTATTCTCCTGGTCCACAGAGCTGACAATCTCCTAATTTTTTTTGGCAGCTGAAGAGCTGTATTGTACATTTAAAAGACATCAGCTGGCATAAGCTTCCACCTCTATACAGTGTAGGTGCCAACCTCGTCTCTATCTCTCAGCAGAAATCAACACGTCATCTGTCAGAAGCATGTAGGGGAATGCAAACATAACATTAGATTCTGTATAATCCAACTAACAGTGTGTGTGTGTGGGGGGGGGGGGGGGGGGGGGTGGTGGTGGTAGTGGTTTTGTGTTAACTGGAGCCACACAAAATATTGCCACACAGAAGTACAGAAACAGGAGTAGGGCTGAGAACACTTCATTCCTTGAGTTAAAACTTCAATGTAAACTCCCTTATTAATCTAGAATGAACCCATATCTGGCAGTACAGGCACCATACTGCATGCTGGCTTATTGATTTATGCAGGAACCAAGTCTTTCTGAGCTAAGCCTCGTCAAATCTAATGGAATCTATGTATAACCATATTTCTCACCCATGTGCAAGCCAAACATACACCCAGCACCAAATGTGTCAATGCATCAGGTCTACATATACACGAACTTCTAGATCAATCCAGAAGTGAAATGAACCTGAATGAAAGTATTAGAACGTTTGAATATGGATTCTGAGCTCATTTAAAGTTATATGAATTTCAGATGTGCAGAAATATTTTGCTAGGAAACTCGCTGCAGTGCGCCTTGCGGCCAGAAGAGGGCACTGTGTTACTTCTTAAGCGCAGATGTCGGAGATAAAATTCAAGAAGGACATGTATAGCTCAGTTCCAGATGCCACTGCAAACACCCCTCATATTATTTTGATTTGCAGGTATCAACATCCCCCCTCACTCCACTGCAAATCCCTCCGATCCCATCATAGTGAGTACCATTACTTTCACTAGAAGAAGATTTAGAAGACTTAAGTAAACTGTATCCAACACATGTTTTTTGGCATTGGAGGACACACACACACACTCACTCACACATACACACACACTGAGGATACGCAGCCAATTTTGGGATTGAGAACAGAGCAGGGAAATACTCTGCAATTGGGGGCAGGCAGTCCCCTTTAACTCTTCGCTGGGGAAACCTCAGACCCTACAACTCCTAATAGTCAAAACATGTTTTGGAAAAAAAAAAAAAAAAAAGTTGCAGCACATTCCACAGTACCCCATTCCGTTCCAGAGCCATCGTGAAGGGAGGGAAATATTAGGAATCCCTTCTTGCCTTGTGCTGCTTCTCCGTTATCTACCAAAACCATTATTAACCCATTCAATTGTACACAGCAGATCATGTAATGTATTCATTATTACAGATCAGCATCATATGTCACTTAAAACCTATTTAAACAAAGGTGACTAATAGAAAGTAATAATAACTATTGTGTATATATGGATCAATGATACTAACACAGTGACAAACCTTTACATTGTAGCCTACAACAGTATAAAACAACAGACGCTTTGCATCAAACACAAAAGACTTGGCTGAGCTGCTGACAATTCCACACAATACTGTACATTATGCAATACGTTCCTAGCACAAATATCTTGCTGCTCACCGTGGCAGGATGGAGCATCCTACATAAGTTTTTGGACCCCCCAATAAAACCCAGAAACCCCAATTTACACAAGATCCTGCAAACTCTGTGCACCCCTCCCCCCCCCCCCCCCTTCATAGCCTACCTTCTGGATCTCTCAGTTTGATTTTCTCATTTATTCTAAAGCTCGATGAAAGTTTGACTGCTCACAGATACTCCCATGCTAGTGATTAGACAGAAGATTCTTTCTGCGCCTGAGTGACAGACGGAGGCTCCTATGTCTCATGAAATGATGATGAGGGGAGATCAGAGTCCTGCTTGCGCCTATAGCCCTGCTTGTTGAGTTTAGCAAGCCGTTTAGACCAGAATGTCTTGGGCTTTTGTCAGTGAGAAATTATTTAGGCTCCTCTTTGTACTTCTATTGGTCAAAGTCCTCTCCACTCCACACAACTGCTGGGCACTTAAAGTGACAGAGCATCCCTCCAACATACCCCCCCCCCTATCACACAACACTATGAAATAATAATGGGAACCTGAGAGGAGTTAGCACACTGTACACCTTACATACAAGCTAACTTTCCCCTAGATGTTTTGCCCAGCTGCTGGCACTGTCTGCAGCCAGCTCTGGCAATAGCATCTTCCTCTGTACTTTGCTGCTGTTTGAAATGCAAATGGAATCACCTGGGGAGTTATTTTATTTTTAGTCTGAGAGCTGAGATCTGGGAGTTACAGCAGGAAAAAAATATTCTCTGTTTAGTTCTTTTTTTATGCTTGGTTTATGGAACTGGCGTCACAAACCCTGACAAGTAGATTCCTTGGTTTATAAATACTCTCTGTGTCAGACAGGGCTCACCAGCAAATGCAACAATCAGCAAATGTAACAATCAGCAAATGTAACAATCACCAGCAAATGGAACAAGTAACTGTTTACTGTATCATTGTTTTATTTACCTTTCTTTATATTGTTTTCAAAACAAAACGCAAGGCAGACAATGATGTCACTGTGGTCAGAAACGTCACTTGCTCATGTAATTGGCGTTAAAGCCTCGCAATCTATGTGCATGTATGTAAATATTTAATGGGTTGTATTATTTGTCCTTTAAAATTAGGGAAATAAAATAAGTTTTATTCATTAAAGAAACTCAGGTGGCAATGTCAGTTAGGCTCATGCTGCCAACCACAATTGCAATATACTGATGATAATAATAATAATAATAATAATAATAATAATAATGATAATACTTAATAATAAATAATAATATCCTACAGACCTATCTTTTGAATGCAGTACAAAAATAAATTAATGACCCACCTTTTCAGTTAGTATTTTCCAATGAACACATCAACACACTTGTATTTTGGAAATCTCAGATGAAACTCTGTATAAATTGGAAATGTTTTCCTGCAACTTCCTATGGAAAACAAAAAGCTAGAGCAATGTGCAGCTTTGATCTTCTGTGTCTGTAGCAAAGATAAGTTAAATTATTGATAGTGGAAACTGCATGGTGAAGGCAGTGGGGTCTCTTCATTGAATGGCTCCATTTGATCTTTTTTTTGGAGAGAGAGACAGCTCCTACTACTGTAACTCACTAGGGTTAGACACAGGATGATCAGCCCTCTGGAGCTGTGAATGGGGTGTGGGAGGGGAATCCACACAAGTCTGCTCTACTCTCTTTGACGTGGGTGTTCACGTGACACATCCTCAGCCTCTGAAAAGGCACTCCACTGAGTGATACACTAGCATCACACGGACCCCTGGAGGAGGGATGGGTCTCTCTCTCTCTCTCTCTCTCTCTCTCTCTCTCTCTCTCTCTCTCCTCTCTCTCTCTCTCTCTCTCTCTCCCTCTCCCTCTATCTCCCTCTCTCCCTTTTAATTAACCCGTGTACTGCTTCAATGCAACTTTTTCATTACCCTGCCTTTTTCTGAAAGTGAATATCTCTCTCTCTCTCTCTCTCTCTCTCTCTCTCTCTCTCTCTCTCTCTCTCTCTCTCTCTCTCATATATATATTGAGATATTACAGACTATCGATCCAGTCATAGATTGATATACATACATGTGTGTTTTTATATTTGCATACAATTAACATAAACATTTAACATACAGATTTCTTATTCAATTATACTTAGAATTCCTAGATAAAGTGAAAACCAAAAATTGTTCTACAAACAATAATGTGATTTTATAAGATGTATAGAAAAAAATTAAAACCTGTAAAATATGTATATGTATAAAAAAATATGTGTGTATATATATATATATATATATATATATATATATATATATACATATATGTGTATATATATTATAGTACTAGATATTATTAGTACATATACTGTATAATATACATCTATCTATCCATATACACACTATATATGAGAAGTAGAGGGGATGTCACTTCTGTGTCTGTGCTAGATATTATTAGTACATATACTGTATAATATACATCTATCTATCCATATACACACTATATATGAGAAGTAGAGGGGATGTCACTTCTGTGTCTGTGCTAGATATTATTAGTACATATACTGTATAATATACATCTATCTATCCATATACACACTATATATGAGAAGTAGAGGGGATGTCACTTCTGTGTCTGTGCTAGATATTATTAGTACATATACTGTATAATATACATCTATCTATCCATATACACACTATATATGAGAAGTAGAGGGGATGTCACTTCTGTGCCTGTGCTCTTGACTTTGGCATCATCTGTAAGGGCTCTGTCACTTTGTGCAGACAGCAATATAAATTCTACTTAAGAGCCTTCATTGTCAAATACCACCTCATCTGTCACCTGGTTATTAGATATTGTAACACAACAGCCTGAGGTTAGTCATGTTTCCATCTACTGAGACCAGATAGTCTCTGGGCTATTTTACTTTACTATTCCAAATATTAGTCAGTGCATATTTACTGTGCTAATGGGAACACAGGTGCCTCGGATATTGCAGTCTGCCTTCAGAACACTTGAAAGATGGAACAAGAATGGAACAGCTCATAAAATACATATAATAAATGTCATCTAAAATATAGTATCTATCTATCTATCTATCTATCTATCTATCTATCTATCTATCTGTCTGTCTGTCTGTCTGTCTGTCTGTCTGTCTGTCTGTCTGTCTGTCTGTCTGTAACCTATGTCTAGCTAATATCTATCTATCTATCTATCTATCTATCTATCTATCTATCTATCTATCCATCCACCCATCCATCTTCAGTACGCAGACAATGTCTGTGACAGTGGCCATTACTGACACTAAATGTTTTTTTTTTACCTCATTCTCCTGCAGAGATCCTGCATTAATACTCTAGATAGATCCAGAACACAGCTATTGACAGTGGCAAGTCTAGGTTACCTTTCCCTTCTTTCCCCAGGGCTGGTAGTAGTATATGGAAAAGGGTCTTTCTTGGGGAGGGGACGGGACATATTGGCTGAATAATGGATGGAGTTTATCTGCTTTGTGTCTGGAACAATTCCTTACACTTTTTTTTCTCTGGGCATTGCACCATCCTAGGAGAAGTTAGTACAGGGTTCTGTGGAAAACAGTTTATGCTGGCAAGAAGGGTCTCTTAAAGTGTTTATTTAACAAATGACGCTTACAATAGTGTCATCCATTTGTCAGTACGTAGGATGCAATGCAGATCAAAGCGTCCCTTTAATGATTATTTTTATTTTTTTATAAAGAGTATCCACATCTCCCTTATTTCTCTGTGGCCTGAAAAATAAAATCCTAGTTTTGAGAAAGTCATTATCTACTAGAGATTTACACTTAATTAAAATCTAATAAATCACTAAACATTTTTACATGAACTTCTCCAACCTTCCTACATCATCTGCCTTGTCCCACCCTGTTCTCAGACACGCTAAAGGTCATTCTGTCATATGCTATCATTCTCAGCCGCCATCTATGACTGTTGTTAAGTATATTCAAGAAATCGTGATTAAACAAATGAGATGTCATTATACCAAGGTTTGGCATTACAGCATTTCATGCTATTAATAATTTTAATTGGCTGAGGTCAGCTATAAGAACGCTTTGTCTAATTACGTTGCTGATGAATCTCTCATTCGGAGTATGTTGTTTGCATTGTACAAAAAGGGTTCTACAGGAAACGGTCTATAAAAACATACTTGGTCTATAGACTACAACCGAACCAGAGAGTATTGATTAAGGCCATGTCTAACCTGCTGTGTAGAATATAACAGCTACTCCAGCCAATGGGAGAAGTCTCCTTATGAATAAGAAATGGCCTTGTAAAGGATTAGCCATCAATAGCTATTACAGAATTTCATTAGGCAACATCATTTAAGACATCATTCCATTATCATTTTTTTAAATACACCACTTAGAATATTCCACCAATCTGGACTCATGGAGAATGTGTGATTTGGAGTATAAAAAAAGGCAAAGGCCTCTTTGGATATACAGTATATATATATATATATATATATATATATATATATATATATATATATATATATATATATATATATATATATATATATATATATATATATATAGTCACATTAGTGCTGAAACCAGTATCCTGATTTCATCTTTAAGGGAAAATAAATACTCTACGTGATCCAAATAAAATCCAGATAGTAGTTAATTGTATTTCAAAGAAAAAAATGGTTTTCGTTCGTACATCCTGCCCCAAGTTTGTCCACAGTAATACATGTAGGAATCGATTTAGACCTGTTTGTTAAGGTCCAAATTCGGCCCTGTCGCCAATGGTGGGGTGTGCATTGGTACAAAACCCAATAGCGAAGGCCTTTGGAGAGATTTTCACTCACCGGGGCTTTCACAATTTCATTGGCAGCCAGGGGGCGTTCCGGGGTGGACACATGATGTTTCATGGGCGTGAACATAGAAACTCTGGGCATGCTCCATGGAACGCAGGTGTTCCCCGGCCCGATCGGGGTGGGTGGATGACTTCACATAACATCAGAGACCATCCCTAATTTGGAGAAGACCGTGCAGCAGAAACGTAAGTCCTGGCGGCTTTTCTGCTGCGAACAGAAGTCATTCAATGGTAAGCAACCACCTTTGCTTGCCGCGCATGGCAAGGGGGGGTGGGTGTGCATTCGCCGGCGCGGCGTTAACCTCCAAATATACGCTGCTTAACGAGCAAGTCTGAATCAGGCCCATAGTGTATTAGACTTTGCCAACACTGCCGTTCTATTTTGAATTGACATAATTGAGCAAGTATTCTAGAAAACTCTAATTTTACTGGCATTACTTTTTCTGACATACTTTTTACTGACATGCACTAAACACATGTACTCAGTGGCGTAACTATAGCCCCGCAGCCCCTGCGGTGGCAGGGAGGCACTGAGAAGGTGTGGGCGCCGGAGGGGGGGGGGTCTGCAGGTCTATAGTTACCCGCTACCGTCTGCCCCTGCCTCTGCCCGGTACCTCCTGCCGCCGGCGCCTTTGTCGGGTCCCGGCTCCTGCAGATAATAAAAAGTGAAAATGGCTGCTCCCATCCAGCATACCATTTCTAAGGCTGCTAGAGGAGGCTGCCGCCAACTCTAGCATCCTCAAAATCTGTCCGCATTATGGGGGCAGCCATTTTCTGAGTGTCACTTTTTATATGCTGCAGGAGCCGGGAGAGCCGGGACCTGACAGAAGCGGCGGTGGCAGGAGGTATCGGCTGCATGGGGAGGGGGGTTGTTAACCCTAAGGGGGGGGGGGGGGGAGCGCTTCCCAAATTTAAAGCAGGGGGGGCGCAAATGTAATAGTTACGCCACTGCATGTACTGTATTAGTAAATGAAATATTGGGTAAAATCTTATCATATATTGCAAATATGTTTATTATTAGCACTAAAATGCTATATTTTTGGACCGATTCAGTTTGTGTCGCATATGTTGTGCATGTACATGTACTCAAAATTCAGTGTGAGAGCGTTTAAGATCAACAATTATTGTTTAGGATTTTCTGCAGGGCGCGTACTGTATGGCCGGGTATCAAACTTCACAAAGTGATAAAATGGGGAGTGATAAACAACCAGCCAATCAGCTCCTACCTGCCATTTTTCAAACCCAGTCTGTAACATGACAGGTAGGAGCTGATTGGCTGGCTGTTTATCACTCTCCACTTGATCACTTATTGAAGCTTGCTACATCTGGCCTTAAGTAAGTACCCCATCCCCCATAAGTATTTATTGCTGGAGGTGTTTTATTGAAGTTGAACATTCAATGGAATGTGCTCAATAACTGCGTACTGTGGGTCAGATTCAATAAAGCAAAAAAAAATAAAAAAAATCATTTTGAGTTTAGATTTAACCGTGTTGCTATGCAACTAGAAAAAAATGCATTTATATTGTTTCTGTGCAAGGTAAATACTGGCTGCTTTGCATGTAGCCTACAGATGTTAGATAGCTTTAGTTGTGCACTGTAATATAGATTTGAGGGGTAGATATATGAAGCAGTGATAAGGGAGGAGAAGTGATAAAGTGCCTGGTACTTTATCACCGGCCAATCAGCTCCTGACTTGTTAAAATACAGGCTGGATTTAAAAAGGAGCTGATTGGCTGGTGATAAAGTACCAGACACTTTATCACTTCTCCTCCCTTATCACTGCCTTATCAACCCTCATCTTAAACACACTCCACCTAAATCTTTCTGCACATGTTACATCAGCTCCACCTGCAGCGCAGCATCATTTTTCCCATTTGCGTGCTTTTTCGCTTTGCCAACAAAGCAAAACCATCCCTCTGTCTCAACTGTGAATCACAGCTTTGCTGACACATGTGTACTTCTAAACTGATGGAAGGCTGTTACAAAGGTTGCAGACCTCAGGCACCACAGCTTTCTCTCAGATTACAGCCCTAATCATGGCATGACAGAGGATGATTACAGCTCAAGTGCTAAAGATTTCTTTCCCCCTGCTTTGTACCAAGAGCCATTTCTGAGGCTGTGCTACAAAGAGATTGACATTAATGTATATGTATAAACGTGTGAAGGCTGGAGCCTCAGGATGGCAGAACCTCTCTCTTTTACAGGATCCGGACAAATATTATTAGTCTTTTTTCATGTATGGTCAACCTTTCAATTTCCCAAGGGGCCTGGGGACAGAGCTGGAGCTGAGATTATAACACGGACTGAAACCAATTCGGTGCAGAGAAACATGTTTTTGTCAGTCACTCCTGTCCCCTAGGTAATATGTTAATGATTCTAAAACGACAAGGAAGGCCAACGAGAAATGGGGGTAAGGTCAACACATGTACAACAGCCACTAAGAGGCATGGCCAATTGAGATCATTGCATACACTGTTGTGTTGACTCGTCTCAAACCGTTGAGTTCTAACAATGACATTTCTCAAGTTGACAACAGTTGCAGGAAATAGAACGTATCTGAAACTTTCTGAGTCGGTAAAATTCTAAGCAACACTTAAAGAGCCATCAATCAGAGCACATTGAGGTACGGCTCTAGGGCCTTCAGACAAAAAAAAAGGTATATACTTTTAAAACGAAGGAGACCAGAACTCTACAGGTATCAATGTACATTAGACAAGTGAACTATAACATATTGCAGATGGAGCGCCTGCTAATCATCCCGCCAGCTCGCCATGGCGATGCTTCTGTCGGCGAATGGTGATGGCGGGGACGTGTGAGCGTCTCACTCGCTCTTGTGACCCTCTCGTTGGGCAGCAGGGAGCTGGGTCATGGTGCTTCCCTGCCCGTCTCCGCTTCAGTGAGATGAGCAGGGAGCAGGCAGTGAGTGGGGAGCCAGTGGGCAGCAGCAGGCAGTGAGCGGGGAGATGGGGACAGGGCTGCACAGGGCTTCCGGGAATTGAACGCGTGCGCGTTTCATGTGGGAGCCCCCCCTTTCTGGTGCAAGGTGGCGGAAGGCGATGATGATTGCTTCACCAGGAAACGCTCTGAGAGAGTCTCCAACTGTATGAACAATTGGGTTGCAACATTTATACTAATATGGATCAGTAGGCTTATGTTGTAGACATACAATGATTATTCACTGGTTCCAGTTACTCCATCACGGACTCCTTCATGGACTACGTTAAAATGACCAATAAGGAATTCATTTTTATTGCAATTTTAAGCAGAGGCATGTTTTTTTTTTTGTAATAAACATTTTTGGAACAATCATTTTTTAGTAATATCTCCCGCAAGATAAATGCAGTATTTTCACATTTTAAAAAACAACAACAACTTTTTGTAAATAATTAAATAGTCACCAGTTCCAAACAGACACCTGTCCTTTTAAAAGTGATGGAATTTTAATAGAAGTAATTGTCATTTTTAAGTGAATTCTGTAGTTACTACTCTCCTGGGATGTTGGGGAGACTCACACATTTTAGGGAGAGTTCTTGGATTCCTATGAGAACAGGCAGTCACCCTCATGTCTTCAGTTCCTCATTCTTGGAAAGTGGATGGGGCCTTAGTGATGGGGCTTGCCAAGAAACACTATGGCCCCACCCTCACTGCATGTCCCTTCCACTCTTGTTTTAGATATAAAAAGTAGGGAGTCATGCTGGCGATTAGGGAGTTAAAAACTGGTGGCTCCCCTACTTTGGTGCATCGACATGTACTGTACTCGCATGGCCAGCAATGTAGGCTCAGATACATACTACGATAAGTCAATGAGACCTGTAAAAGTTGCCTATCCACGGTTTACTAAATCTATGGAGGACTTTTTTCAACTAAAATCAATTGTATATTACAGATCCATAACAAGAGCAATTATGGTATAGTTGGGAAGGCAATGCATGGAAGCAGTGAAATGAGTGTAATCTGTAAAAGGTTTAATCGGGGATATGGAAATAATATTAGAAAAGCTGATATTTCCAGGCCCCAACTTCAAAATATTGACTTCAAATTACTGACACAGTGACCTTGAACTCATGCCCAGGGACAATTACAAAGGTCTCCGTCCACCTAACATGTACCACGGGCCTGAGGCCTGACCCATCACAGCACGGAACCCTCTCATATCACAGCACATCACCCCTCTCAACTCCCAATACCCTCTTAACAGCATAGTACTAGATTTCACTCGCAGCACCGCACAGCACCCCTCTCAACGCCCAGCACCCCCTCTACACATAGTACTAGGCTCCACTCACAGCACCCATCACTGCACAGCACCCCTCTCAACACCCAGCACCCCCTCTACACATAGTAGTAGGCTCCACTCACAGCACCCCTCACAGCACAGCACCCCTCTCAACACCCAGCACCCCCTCTACACATAGTATTAGGCTCCACTCACAGCACCCCTCACAACACAGCACCCCTCTCAACACCCAGCACCCCCTCTACACATAGTACTAGGCTCCACTCACAGCACTCCTCACAGCACAGCACCCCTCTCAACGCCCAGCACCCCCTCTACACATAGTACTAGGCTCCACTCACAGCACCCATCAATGCACAGCACCCCTCTCAACACCCAGCACCCCCTCTACACATAGTAGTAGGCTCTACTCACAGCACCCCTCACAGCACAGCACCCCTCTCAACACCCAGCACCCCCTCTACACATAGTACTAGGCTCCACTCACAGCACTCCACACAGCACAGCACCCCTCTCAACACCAAGCACCCCCTCTACACATAGTGCTAGGCTCCACTCACAGCATCCCTAACAACACAGCATCCCTTTTCAACACCCAACACCCCCACTACACATAATAATAGGTTCCACTCACAGCACCCCTAATAACTCCCTGCACCCCCTTTGCAGCATAGTTTTACTCACAGCAGCCCTCACAGCACCCCTCTCAACACCCAGCACCCCTTTACACATAATGGGCGCCACTCACATCACCCCTCACAACACAGCACCCCTCTCAACTCCCAGCACCCCCATTTTTTTATTTAAAGCACCCTTCACAGCACAGCACCCCTTCTACACAGAACAACTTCCCTCACTTTTACACCAAAGCTCTCCTGACTCATTACAACACAGCTCCCCTCACACCATATCATTGCTTTGTACAGCTCCCCCTCTTACCACCTCACCACTCTGCACCACTCTCATGCTCTCTGGAGCTTTGAGCACAGCCCCCATCTCAGCACACAACCACTCTCACACCACAGCACCCCCCCCCCTCCACTCACAACACCGCTTTCCCATGAAAGAACCCTTCAAATACAGCACCTCTCCAATGACAGCACCTATATCCCATCACAGCACCCCTCTCCCATCACAGCTCTCCTCACAGCACAGCACAACTGCCCTCACCAATTGCAGCAATGCTCTTTTCACCAATCACAGCACGGTTTTTCTCACACCACATCTCTGCTCTACCAAGCAACCAATCACGACTTACATACCAGCAGCCACTCAGCAAATGATTGGCTTAAATTTAAAATTCTGCTGGCTAGTCCTGATTGGCTGCAAGTCCATCAGCTGTGACAAGCTCATGATATGCAACAAATGTAAACAACGCCACAACTTCCTGCTTTTTGACCGGCACTTGAACAGTGACAGCCCCATTGATGGCCACTGATGTGAAGTACTGGTATGACACACATTAAGCACTGTGTGTGTGTGTGTGTGTGTGTGTGTGTGCGAGCTTGTGTAGTTACAGACTACGCACTGCACTGTAAATTTAGAAGTTGTTTAAGTAAACTATTAAAGCATGTCTAGATACCTTGGGGCTTTTGTCAATGCTGCGGACAGTTTTCTTTTTTATTCTGTCCAACTTTATTTCTTATTCTTGGGTTTTCCCATAGCGCTCACACTTGCCTTTGGCCAAAATGACAGGCCCTGCTGTCTTTGTTTATAAGAGGATGAAGAACGACCTGTTCTAACATCATATAAGAATTCAGGCCATGGTAACACTGAGATGTGGAATGTACTCACTGACATACACAGAGCAGTCTCATTGTCTGTCAATATCCACACCGACACTTATTCTTCCAACCATTAAATGAGGAACCGGCACAAAATATGTCTCAGAGTTTATTGCTGTTTTTTTTTAAATCTGATGTGTTTTGTTTATTTTTCCAAGGGATTGTTCAGTTTGAAGACTATTCCAAGATGGGAATTCTATCTCACATGGGATGTTGATATGGACAACCAATCAGAATCTACTTCTTATTTATTTAGAACCTTCTAGAAGATAATTGATAGTATCTGATTCTACTCCCAACTTAGTAAATTTCCCCCTCACCGTTCTAATTTTCAAAGAGCCTCAAAATCATTTTTTACAGTTAATATATATACACAGACATATATAGCCCCCTTCTATGTACTCTCCTTATGCATCCACACACTGTTGTATTCTGATTTCCATTGGTCAAATCTATACTGTAGTTCATTATATGTTATCAGTCATTTTCTGGTGCAATATGGGTTCCCTTGAGTACAGATTTGACTCTAGTGAAAAGAAGAAGTCACACACTGATAGGTCTGTTAAGCATGGAGGGTGTTCTAGCACTGCAATCTAATTCCTGGCCAAAAATCGCTTCACAGAGAGTTGTGTAGACTGGTGCGTTGTCCTGATGGAAGATGAAAAAAAAATTCCACAACCCTGGCCGCTTTTTTCTGATTCTTTCCCAGAAAGTTTCTAGAACATTTTTGTAGTTGATTCACAGTTGGGCCATCTGGTACCCAGCCTGCCAAAGAACACAATTAACATGGCTTGGAATGTTGATAGGCTTTGGCATGCTTACTTCATTCATTGGGGATGATGGTATTTACCAGTGCATGGACTGGCATTTTGCCTGAGATTCCTACTGGAAGATCCAGGTTCCTTCACTGGTAATAAATGTATCTAAAAAAATGCAAATCCGACACAAATAAATTTGTTCTGAAATTTAAGCAAGGCTTACGGTTTTTTTTGCAGATGGACAAAACCATGCTGCACTGCAGGTGGGGCAGATGTAACATGTGCAGAGAGAGTTAGATTTGGGTGACGTGTGTTTAAATCTAAAATGAAATCTAAATTGCAGTGTTAGAAAAGAGCAGCCAGTATTTACCCTGCACAGAAACAAAATAACTCCCCAAAATCTAACTCTCTCTGCACCTGCAGTGCAGCACAGTTTCACCCATCTGCAAAAACTTAAGCCCTGCAAACAGGTCTGAAGCAGGCACAAAGTACAATGTGCAAAATCAAAACATTCATATGTTTTGTATGTATGTTTTGATTTAGCATATTGCTCTTTGTCTGGCTACAATATGCCATGTGCCATTCTTTCTGCATATATATATATATATATATATATATATATATATATATATATATATATATATATATATATATATATACACACACACACACACACACACACACACACACACACACACACACACACACACACACACACACACACAGATAAGCATAAAATAAATAATTCTATGCTTTCAAAATCTATTCTCATCTTAACTTTCAGTACTGCTGCAAAAAAGCAAAATTGGAGTTAATTTTTATGCATCAGCTTTAAAGTTCAGATGACCATAAATTAGCTCTTGGAAAAATCAAAAATCAATTCAGAATGTTTTTCGGCCAAAAAAAAACTATTTGAGATATGTCAAACTCTTACAGTTAATATCAACATAATCAAAGACTAAAATTGTTCAGCGTGGGTGTACTTTGTCAATTGTCCATAAAGTACACTAATAAGTGAACTAGTTCTTCTGAGCAGCTTACAGGTTTGTACACCCACATTTCCCTCCTAATTATCTCCACAAGGATGAGATAGTTAGGTGTGATCTATGGCTTTTTCCTGGTATCACAGTGCCCACACACCTTCTGTAATTCATGAGTTATCAAACATGATGGGAGTCCTGTCAGCCAATCAAAAAGGCTGTTTCACAGAGAATATTCAATTAGAGATGTGGTTATGTATAAACCTTTTTTTTTTAAATAGATTAGTTTTTATTGTGCAGGTAAAAATGGAATTATTTAACCATTAAAGAACTTAAGAACATCCTCAAATTTGACAAACAAAAGAGAATATTGTTATTATTGAGGTGTGATTGTTGCGATATCACATTGTGAGGGTGGTAGAGCAATATGACTAAGGGGAAGATTGATCAGTGCTTGGAGAGAGATACATTGGAGAGAAATAAAGTGCCAACAAAAAGGCCCTGCTCATCAGAGAGCTTACATTTCAATGGGGCAAAGAGGGTAGTATGTAGACTAGAGGTGGGCAATAAGCGTTCCTCCAGCTGTTGAGGAACTATACATCCCAGCATGCCTTGAATCAGTTTCAGTATGGTCAAATAGCAAAACTAAGGCAAAGCATGCTGGGATGTGTAGTTCATCAACAGCTGGAGGGCCACTTATTGCCCACCCCTGATGTAGACCCTGTTATGCAGGCTCTGTTAGGTTAATATATGTGCTAAACTAATTTAAGCACATTATGCTCGCTGGCAGTACAATTGTAGACATGATGGTAAACCATCTTATTTAGTTATACGGCTAGCAGATATACATTGACGGTACATGCATCCCTTGATCTACTGTATATACATTCTGACATTCTGATTGCCAACAGTGCTTATGTTTTAGGATATAAAAAACCAAGGGGCAGATGTATTAACCCCGGTAAAGTGAAAGTGACCAGTGATAATGCAGCAGACAAACAGCCCCTAACTGTCTAGTTATAGCTGGGGTTGAAAATGGCTGTTAGAAGCTGATTGGCTGCTGTATTATAACCTTCGACTATCACTTCATCTGGCTTAATACATCTTCCCCCAAGTATGAGTAGTAAGCTCTAAAGATGTGGCCTTTTTAAATAATATGTAATATATGAAACGGTGAACTCAAGCCTCTTATGTAGATTAGATGCAAAATGGAGAAGAAATAAGATGCGTTAGAGAGTAAGATTGAGCCAAGATATTGTTTCTCTAGGATTGGTTAACGTAAATCCTTTGGGAGACAGCAAAAGATTAAAAAAAGACTGAGGTAGGCAGCAAAGTTGTCAAGGAATTAGAACGTAGACCTCCGAAGCAACAAATAATAACAATACAAAGATTGACTGGATACAATAGATTGATGGCGTAGTCTTTAAAAGAAGACAATGACTTACTCACAAAGTGCATTAAGGACAAATGATGCTGACTCTTTCTCTCAGAGTCTACGAGTGGCCGAGGAAGTTATTTGTGGAAGATAGATGCATTGGGACAAAAAGAGGTAAGATGGGCTACTGCAATATGAAGCAGGCTGTGGGATTTTGAAAATAAATAAATCACGAATGCATGTTCAATTCTGTTACACAAATATTGTAGACCAGAGAACAGAGGAGATGAGGTGTGCAGATGTTGGAATAAGGATAGCGGCAGTGGAAGTACACGGTGGACGGAAGATGGAACGATGGGAGCAGAAACAGTAAATTGGTGTGCATGGATGCCGGGGTTGGGGGAGATTTCGCTTGTAACCATGGGAATAAGAAAGTTAAAAGAAAGAAAGAGGACATCAGAATTTAATTGCAAAGTGAGAAACAATGATTGTAAAAATAAATATAATGCTGGAGAAAGAAGAGGACTATTGACAGCAGAGTTGTGGAAGTAAAGGACTGATATAGGACTGAATGGTGGCATCATGTGATAGACATGGATACATTTTGATTTTGTTTTAGGTGAATATTGAGAGAGTGGGCGAGGAAGATAGAGTTGGGTGTGTTGTCCAAGACCGTGACATCGATGACAAAAGCAATGAGAGTTGGGTTCACTCTGAAATGTGTTTTGGCCAGAATTGTGGATCTGTTTATTTTCAGTTTGCTAAGGCAGCTTATTGATGTTGCATCCATAATCTAGTGTTATTATTATTATTATTATTATTATTATTATTATTTTTTCTTATATATATATATATATATATGACTCAGGTGACCTTCAATCCCAAGGGAAGGTATATATATATATATATATATATATATATATATATTAAGGTTGGCCCCATTTCCAACATGCGTGTGCTCCAACAGCTAAGGAGAAGAGACAGACCTTAGCCTAGCAGTAGCCAAGGGAGGAGAAAGAAGAATGCACAGCCAAGAACATGGTAAGTATAGGGGCGTAATAGTTGGCGTTACAGATAGACGGGTGGCAGGACGGAAGAGAGGGCTTGCCGGGTTCCTTTATTAAGTATTATTATTATATTCTTATTCTCATTTGACTGAGATCACAGTACCTCCTCTGCAATTCCGCCAACAAACTTGCTTACACAGTGATGAATGGTAGATGAGGTTGGTGTAAATAGAACAACCTTTAGCCCACCGTTAGAATATCAACAGTGGCACAGAGTGTTTAAGCGCACACGAATCCTACATGTCAATATGTAATTTAATTTGAAGCAGGATCCACACACCCCTATATGAATCAAACAAGCATGTGATTGCTCTTTCATTTGGTTATGTCTGCATAAAATAATCACCATTAGTGTAATCCTGTATATATTGTTTAAATGTTTTTATTTCATATTCCATACGTGCTGTAATTGGTTACAGTATATATATATATATATTCACAAAAACTTATTGAAGGCTTTTGTTTTTTTTTATTGTGTTAAGTTACTTCTATTTATACATACTAGGGTTTAACAGATAATACAGTCAATGGCAAGTGACTTAGCAACAGCATTGTTGCGTAGAGACATACCATTTTCTGAAAAGGTAGGCTTATACTCGAGTATATATGGTAGTCTGTGATAATGAGCCTGATTTTTATTAACTGGTGTGCTGATGCATACCACCCAACATATCAAAAAGAACAACTGAGACAAAAAAATACCCTCTCCTAATCCACTTTAAAAACTACTGAAACCACATCATGATCTACCTAAACAAGTTTCACCACGTAACTTTTGGGGTCCACGAATAAGGACTGTCTTGGCAAAATGTGCAGTATTAGTTTGTTTTAGCAATTTGTTTTAATGTACTTCACTGGAAATGGTGAACATAGTGCATTTGTTTTGCACATTTAAGCCTAATTTATATGATGTACTATGCACAGACAAAACAGTAAACTTATATATATATACTATATTTTAATAACGATACAATTGATTTCTTAATATACGTATCTACCTTTTATGAAATGTATTGTTTAACCTATTTTTGAAATTGTGATCATATACTGTATACTAACTTGTATTCACTATCATTTAAATACTCGGAAGACTTGAGTAGGAACGTGTGAAGAGGCGGATAGCTTTCCACTGATCTGCATGGATGATATGCCTACAGAAAGCATAAAATTTGCCTTACAAATTAAATTAATTCACTTTGTGGGACATGTAAACCATTTGCATGCCTCTGAATCTATATTTTACACATTTATTTTCATATTTACAGAAGATTACAATTACAGAAAGCAACAATAGATTTGATGTAAGTGCAATATATTCAGATATATATTTTTTAATAAAAGTGACTATCAATCCAATGTCTTCAAATTTGCAGATATTCAAATGTAATTTTACATGAAAAATGGACCTTTGCCGGTTGAAATGGCTGTTCGGTCGAGCCACTGTACCTCTGATGTGGTAACTATGCTGTAATTCCACCAATACAACTTTTTTTGCTTTCACCTTATCCTGTGTGTGCTGGTTTTGTAATTTCCCTCATGCTGGGAGATAAAGTCTTTATACTATTCCTGTCTGGACCTTGCACCACGCCAATTTGATCTGACTAATGAGTGCCATCTTGAAACTGATAAATTTTCATGAAACAAAGTTTTCTGGACTTTGAATCATCACAAAGCAGGGTGGCACTATTTCAGTCAAGCTCCCAAATGTTTTGGTTTTTGGAATATTTTCGATATCAAATTTCTGGCAATGGGAGACTCGATCTGTATGTTTTTTATGTAATATTTTATGCTGGACATTTTGTATTCCATTTTCATTGGTAATTATGTTTTTCTGAAATGTACTTTGAGGATATTTCCTGCTCTATAAATGGTCCCCGCTACCCTTTGTCCTTAAATAACAGCCAACAATTAAATTGCAGTAGTTTTTTAAAATATACTTTTCAATGACAATTCTTTTTTTTTTTTAATTATAATTATTTGAAAAAAAAAAAATATCCGGTAAAAACTTGGAATTTTTTTTAAATTTTAGAATGAATGTTAGTTCTTGTTAAATGAACTATGATTTGAAACTAATACAATTCCAGGACCCAGAGCAATCAAACTATTTGAACAATTGAATACATTCAATGTAGCATCTGTTGTAGCTAAGGCAAGCAGTATATTGAACCACTTGCCTTGTGTCGGTAACTATTTATTCAGTATTTGGTAATACTGTAAGTGAATCAGATTTGTGGTGATTTGGGTTTTGAAAGGACAGTTAATGTAGAGCACAAAGTGTGTGGCTAAGGGAAATCTTTGAAAATAGCTTTAATCCAACTACTAAAACTGTCCGTTCTACGTGACTATCCAATTTGTGTGAAACCAATTTTTAGATTTCCTTTTG
Source organism: Crinia signifera (assembly GCF_055691185.1). NCBI lineage: Eukaryota > Metazoa > Chordata > Amphibia > Anura > Myobatrachidae > Crinia > Crinia signifera. Next base: position 110,188,400 of record NC_139227.1, read on the forward strand.
TATGACAAATCATGATGTCCTGCAAAGTTTTCAATCTACTGCATGTGGGGCTTCAGGCAGGCTGTTGATGAAAGTTGATAGAACAGGCCACATTGGGCCCAGAGAAAGACAAAACAAAAACTTAACCTACAGTTGTCCTTTAGGGTTCCTTAGAGGTTCTTTGTGCCTATAAGCAATTCAGTTTTATCATTCAGTGTTAATCCCCATACATTTGATTGTATGTCAACATGGGCATTAATACTGTGCCTCAGATATTCCAACTATAGTGCTGTATACTATTAGCTTTTCTATATATCGTGATTCTTAACACTTCAGATATCAAAGGAAATAGTTCACTAGGACAGCCTATGCCTTTATTTCATTACACCGTATCGGTTCGGATCATGTTCGATCGTCTTCCGTAAAATAATAAGTCATTTCTGGACACACACAATTACTATCTGGAATAATAAGTCCTGTTTAATTAATCATGTCATTTTTATACCATTTCTAAATATTTTTTCTTTTAAATAGTTTATGAACCCCTGTAATATTTAGGAAATAGAACATGAGGACACCTATGTCATCTGGCATTTTTCCCCCCAAATGAGTTATCCATGCCTTTAAAAAAAAAGAGACAAATACAATTTATTTATAATTCACGGAATCAGTACACTACTATATAATTGTCTTTACAAAATACAGCAGATGGTGGCACTCATTTCATATTAACTTTGAGGGTGATAAACACCGATTTATTGTACACGTTGCCCTTACTTTGCCTTACGTTGCGTTCTGTTATCTCCGTTACTATGTACACACCCACGTGGAATATTTTATTATTTCTTTTATATTGCATAAAAAGTAATTAATATATCCTATATTTGTAAATTAGAACACAATTATTGTAGAGTGTTTTTCTTCACACAACAAATACTGAACATGTATCGGGCTTATAAAAATGAATCACAATGACTTCTGACACCATGGAAGTTTAATATGTTTTATAAATGGCGTTCTGTTATATATATTTTCTTTAAATCTCTGTCAATTGCTAATAAATTGTGTAAAAATAATACAAACTACCACTGAGCAATGTGCATAAATGTAAATATAAAGAATATAATTTTTTATTTCAATTTATTCAGTGTTTTGCATTAACACAATGACAATGTTTTAATATTATTATTATTATTATTATTATTATTATTATTATTATTATTATTATTATAAAAAACACCAACAACAGAATAGAAGGTAAGGGCAATAATGATATTAATGATGATGATGATTGATGATGATGATGATGGTAATGATGAAGAGGAATATGCATGGTTATTTATATGGGGCAAACAATAAGTCAATCCAAAAACTCACTGTAAAAAGTAATTGTTTGCCAAATATTTTCCTACTATTCATGTAGCAAGTTGGGAGATCACTGTTTTGTTGGAGCCAATGGATAATTTGAATTTGTTAGTTCTATAAATTAATATGTATAGATTATTCTATGGTCAAAATGAAGTGTTTGTTTTAATGACCATTTTTAAAAAAAAAAAACAGATTAAAAAAAAAACTTTATAAAAATATCCCACTGGGAAATAGAATATTTTCCTTATTAAATACGTAAATTATGAATATTATATGTGGCTATGTTTACTTTTTTTTCTTGATTTTTATTTATTTTACTGATTTTCTATTGCATGATACAACAGATGCCACAACAGATGTTTACAGCACTTTTATGACGCATGTTATGCCACAATATTAGAAAAATAGATGTAGCTTGGAAGAGGACACATACTGTGCAATATTCAGCTTCGGTTAAAGAAGCAGAGTTCATCTGGACTAGAGTTTATCAAGCTTACTATAAATAAGCATACACACGCAGATATATATATATATATATATATATATATATATATATATATATATATATATATATATATAATTTGCTCTGAGAAACGCTTTAAGTTTTCCGAAGAGCTCTCTGTGAAAAAGAAAAATACATTGCTAAGTAAGTTGAACAATACACTATAAATGACCTTTCTTTTAAATCTACATAATACTGTATATATATATATATAAATGGGGTGAAGAGTTCTTCAAGAATAAATGAGCAGTCTCAAGGAAATACCAAAAACTGGTTCCACTTCCGGATCCATGGTAACAAGACCATGGGGGTATGCTATTTTTCTGGAGTCTATGTATGTATGTATATTTCAACGTTCCATATAAATGTGTTCATGTAAATATTAATAGACGTGTGATAAACATTTCATTACTTAAGTACTTATTCCCTTATATTTTTCTGAAAATGTTATATATTCTCATAATGAACATGTACTATATTTAAAATGAAATATGATTATTTACAAACTAATTGTTTTTATTGCATGGCGGTTATATAAATATTGTGTAATAAGTGATTTATTGTACACTTTAGAAAACTAGAAGCATCATTACACTTAGAAAAAAAAAATCTATAAAATGTAAGGAAGTGGAAAGGGTGGGGAAACTGTCCTTAAATTACATCAATATTCTATAAGAAATAACAAAAAATTTATTGCAGATTCGAAAAAAATATATGACAAACCGAAGATACAACTGTTGGTATCCTTCGGGATGATAATCAAGATTAATTTACAAATGTGATTTCTACAGCCAGTTTTCTTTTGTGTGTTATTAACAATCTTATTGGTAGCACTGCAGACAATAGACGATATATACACAATTGAATGAATATATAATGTGTAATAAAAGGTTTTGTTTTTGTGAGCCTACGTATTCTAGAGGCTTGCATTATCGACTGTGTTACATGACTCATAGTGAGTGTTCCATTCGTATACAGAAAAATGTATGAGTAATTTCAAACAATTTAATACAGATGTAGCTACGCTCATCGTTGCTGTGCCAATCACCAGGTGCGACATATGCGGCAATGGGCAGCATGATCCCACCGGCATGTGCATGCATCTAATGCACTCCCACAGCTAATTCAAAACCATTAAGTGGCAATGTTGCAGCGTAACGATTCCACGTCGTGGGTGCAAATTTGGCGTGCCAAACAGGAACGAGTGGTGGCAATCCAGCAATGATCACTTCCAACAAATAACATTTTGTTCCAAATTAAATATAATGCATTACAACAAATAAAGTCATCCTTGATTGAGTCTTTATATGGGCACAGAGCTTTTTCTTGTCCTCAAGTATATTTAGAATTGACAGTATGTGATGCAACATTTTATATACAGTCCAAAATCTGTCATAAAGGAAAATGAAATATGTTTACTAGTTTGTGCTGTATTGCTTATTTATGTATGGGCGAGCATGTTTAAGTTCACCAGTCAGGAAAGACATGACATTTTCTTTTAATGTCAACTTCTGCAAAACCAATTCCACTGTCAAAACAAGCTGGTTATGTGAGGTTACAAGGCCCATTGTGACATTCCAGTTAAGGCCTATTCCAGAGGGAGTCATGTTTTTTACTGGCAATTTGCCAACATTTTTGCATATCCCATCTGAGAAAAACAAACATCAAAACAATGTAACCGCAACACATGCATTTATAGAACAATAACAATCTTCAGCACCTTTAATAATTGAATATATATCATTATGGACAAACAAGACATCCCATGGGGTTTTACAGGGTAGTACATGAAATACTTTTTACTGGTGTTCTGTTATTCTGGCACACATATGTACTCTTCATTCATAATGCCTATACCTGGTCTTGGTAGGAGATGATGAAATAGTGGCACAACTCAAATTTGCAAAGTGCAGTACAGTATAGGGCATTACAGTCCTGCTTTCTAAAAGGACAGTAATCCAATAATATTTTAGTCACGTTTAACCTTGTTTTTTTTTGTCTCTATGTATAAGCTTTAAATCACTTTGAAACTATATTGAAATGTATTTTTTCTATTTTGTAATGCATCTCTGCTAAATATCTACAATCTATCTATCTATCTATCTATCTATCTATCTATCTATCTATCTATCTATCTATCTATCTACATACACTCTCTATGTACCTCTGTATGCAGTAGACTGTAATAGCATAAGGCTAGAACCATTATGTAGTAGTCTGTACACACGCTCACAGTGCCCACAACTTTAAACCAATCCAAATCGTTCTCTGTAGTAACAATTGACTGCAGAGTCTATAGTGCATCATTCATGGAATTCCGGAGTGGGCGGGCGCAGAGTTCTAGCAACACCTAACACTCCCTGTAAGGCATTGGATGCTGCTGCTGGCGTCACTAATCCTCTAGCAATCCCAGTCTCCCATGAATCAGAAGGGAAGATGGGCTCAGGCAGTTGGGCAGATTGCAAGCTCTTCTGGGTAAAACAGTTGTTGACCTTTGTTTTGCACAAAAATAATGTTGAAATATTTATATGGGCAACTATTTATACGTTTATTTAAACACTTGCACATATTTAATTTGCTTCAGTGACACTAGAAATTGATTAGTTGAAATGACTTGGAAACATTCCACTGACTCTTTATGACGTGCAAAGAAAATCTGTAATCAAGGGCAAGCATCCAATATTAGTGTGCTTTAATTATGGGTACAGTGCAGACGGTAAGGGGTAAAAATAGATGCAGTCAGACTATTCTCAGCATGTAACGTTTGATCTGTCATTGCATGTCTATATATATATCTATCTAATAATAATAATAATAATAATAATAATAATAATAATAATAATATATATATATATATATATATATATATATATATATATATATATATTATACAATTAATAATCTAGATCTGTACAGATAGACGGCTATTGAATGGGATGTGGATCTAGAGCAATTTACATGCTGGATAGCAATAACCCTGGCAATACAAGAGTAATGGGCTGAATCGGGTTAATGAACAGTAACGATACCCTTTTCATAGGGTGTGATTGAGAGCAGTTAAACAGAATGGGAAATTACACCTCTGTGCTGTAGTAAATTACACGTTTCAAGCAGCACAATCACCCCCCTCTGCTGCAAATGGCTATCCACTGTAAGTGTTGTGTGTCATTTCCTCTGCTCAGCCGTCAGACAAATTGGCAGCTTGGTGATAATTCTATTTAGCCTGCCGGACTGGGATCTGTAACGCAATGCAGTTCATCGCCGGCTGCCAGCCAGCCAGCCAGCCAGCCAGCCAGGAGTTAAATCTCCCTTTATTATTGGGAACCCTTAGCAACTGTAATAAGAATCTAGAACAAAAGGGGAGGGTGAGACCTACTGCAATCACAGTTGAGCTGTTAATATTATGTTCCTGCTAGCAAATAAATAAATAAAATAACCAAATAAAGATGGAAAATAAATAAAAGAAGTAGTGTTGTCCCCCCTCCAGCATGTGCCAGTGAAAGAGGTGTAGTGCAGGAGGGTAAGGGGAGAAGAGAAAGCGGTGTGCCTTTAATTGCTGTGGATTAATCAGCCTCCAGTTGTAACGTTCAGCCCTGCAGAATCGTATTTAAAGAAGCACCATCTGTGAAGGTGGGTGGCTGGGCTGGAGTTCCTTCGCTGCACGCTTGGAAATTTCATCAGATTGATCAGAAATCCCCCCTCCAGGATCTGGGAGAAAACAGGTCGATTTCAGAACACTTTGTGCTCCATCCAGTCTCCAGTTAAACCAGGTTGATACTAAGAGATAACACCCACCCACCCACCACCCTGTCATTACTGTGCCACACTCACATCCTCATCTGCCTTGTCATCTAGGTTGGGTTATATAAGGTGTTATAGAACTTCATATATTGTCGTTATAAATGTCTATTTCCATCTTTAGGGTTATCCCCCCATTGTCATTTAAATATGATAGATGATGGGTTGGAAATAGGGGGCTAATTGGTAGATGACAGGACATAGTGGGAGACAATGCGAAGGGTTTTTGTATTACATTATGCAATGTGTATGCAAACACAGGAGCCTGGCAGACAGTCAATGGATTAACATAATACAGCCCAGAACACTTTAAGGGTTCGGAGTTGTAGAATGCATAGAGTTGGTGCTTTCATTGTGTCTCCTGCCTTACAATAAAATAATAAATCTGACCTGGACTCTGTGTTATACAGCCTTGCCTGCGAGCAGTGTGTGTGTGTGTGTGTGTTATCTGATGCAGCATATCTGTAATCCCATCTACACACACTGCTCCCTATATCTGTGCTGGAGCACCGTCTCCATAGCATTCACCCATGCAGAATATTTTGGGTTATACACATATGGTGCGCCTACGTCATTTAGAACATGTTAATTTCGCTGTCAGGCACTGGAGATTCCCCATATAGAAACATTAAGAGTTTTTTTTTTTTTTGTTACATACAGCAGGTCTCTCCCCACCCACCCTGTGCCCCCCTGTTTTCTCTTCTAAATTACGTACCACGTACCATTGTGACTCAGAAAGACTGGGATATGAATCCCGGGCTGCATTAACCCCTGCTTGACTGCTCTAGTCTGCGAATGGTTGCTTGGCAGGGATATATAGGGTTAAGGTATATCCTCTCCCTTTTAAATGGTAACCCTTCCACCGCTGATCAATGTGGTTCTCGGTGACTTCCAGGCTGTTACATACAAGGAGGAGGGCACACAGTAGAACACGCTCTTTTAGTATCTTGGGACCCTTGTGATTTTTTTAAGAAAAAACTGCTGAGTTCCAAATCTTATTTTTAGCATCACGGCTATATTGTATTATTAGCTACATCGTTTACGTACATAGATTTAAAGCAAAACTCACATTTCCATTTTTTTTTCTTCCTGTGGCTACATTAGCAAATAATTAAAATAATTGGTTTCCAAGGTCTGGCATTACATGATTCTTATATACAGATCACTCCAGGCAAGCGATGAATGAATGAATGGTATAGATAATTTAATGTGCTCATATCACTACAGAATGCATGGACCATGCAAAATGAAAGGGGCATTAATGGATGCTAATCGACACATTACGATACAGTATCTGTCAATGGATGTTTCCAGAGATGCAACCAAACGAGACATATCTAAGACACAATCTAACCCCCTGCTTACCTTATTGAAAGCTAGCATAAGAATCATTCGTTACAATAGGTCCCGAGAGCCAAATAATAGCTTTTCCTAAACTTAACACTATAGATGGTAAGCTCTGTGCTCTATCCTCTGGGAGATGTCCAAGTTCGACAAAACTTAGGTGCATCTCTTAGTGGAATAGCCTCCTCAAACAGTTGGGGTGAAACAAAAAGGAGATGCCATGTGTGAGAGCATCAAGAGAGGAGACAGGCAGAGACATGAATTGGATGCTTCTTTCCGATTCAGCACTTCCCAGTTACAGCCACTGTCCAAGGTGCTGAAACGCAACCAGCTGTTTAAAGGGCTATCGTTATTTTTGCCTTATTAAAACCACACTTGATAATGCTCCACACTGCTGCATACCCACGCTATATCACGTGAATATTACCTTGCCAAATGGGTGATCACATGTTATGTGGACCCCTATGCTTGACAAAGGAAATACCCTTTTTTTTTTTTCCATCCATAGTCACCGGTAGACTTTAGGCACCTCTTGCAGAAGACGAAACAGCCAACTCTCTCCCTTTGGCTAGAAAATCCTAACACATTGCTGTAAAGATAGGGAGCTGCAATTATCTCTCTTGGTCGCATGCAGAAAATCCCCTGCTCCCAACTGATGGTTATCAGGAGAGCTGCTAGGATATTACAGGTACCTAGCAGAGTGCACCTAGTAAAATGCAGCCTCCAACGTCCAAGTTTGCAATACGCAGCCTGTAATCACACACTTAAATCATAGCATTTCAATTAAAGTTCTTTGGAAGCCCGAGTCTGGTGGCCTGGGTGATTACTATAAATGCATACATATCTATAAGATGTAAGACATTAAAAAATGCCCCATGAATTACAAATCTCCTTGAAAGCAGCACATGAATCATTTTTAAGATGAAAAAGATTAGTATTGCTACTTACCATTGTTATATGTTGCTGTCCTGGAGATACAAGTGTCTTAAAATCCAGTCTCTCCAACAGATGCTGGAAGGTAATGTCTCTTGTTTGAAGTCATCATGTGAGGACTATTGCTTTGCTCAGTGGATCGCCCACCACTTGGTGTGACTTATGAATGTAATATCCGCAAGCTTAAACTCTCAACCACCTTGGTGACTAGAAGACAGGAGGCAACTGGCAACGATGTTTCTGAACCTATAGCTTTATGCAATGCTCTGTCAGACAGACACGTTTATCCCTTAGATCCCAGGTGATCCCAGTCAATAAGGGAGGTTATCAGGGACTGCTAAATAACTATACAACAGAGCAAAACTTCTTCTCCAGACTGCAGCCTAGTAATATAGAACTGCTTCATCAGAAGTTACCACTCACCCAGGATGCTTATCTAAATAAACTTCTGTGGGGTTTGCAAGCTGAACTGAGACTGGGGATTCTATACAAGCTTGCAGGTAAGGTTACATTTGTGTTTGTCATAAGCAATATGCCATAAAGAAAGTAGACTAGGGAGTTCGACATCTTGGAGTCTAAGCATAGAGAACTTTAGAAAGTTTCCATTATGACAAACTCTTCATTGAAGAGAAAACAGCTTTGGGTATATAGACAGTACAATGACTTGTCAGTATACACAGCTTTGGGTATATAGACAGTACAATGACTTGTCAGTATACTCAGCTTTGGGTATATAGACAGTACAATGACTTGTGACTATACATTAGTGGTCAGAAGCCATTTACTCCTGATGTACACTCAATGGAAGCTGCATCCCCCCAACATGTATACAGTACTGTACGTGGTCTGCCTGTGGCAGCACAAGGATGATGATACTGTGTGTTTGTGTTGTATACAGAGTTGGGTCTGCGCACAGGTGGCTGCACTTTGTCACTTACATCACAATAAGTCATGACAATTATCGTATCATTCTAAACAACCAATTGCTCTTCTGCTGCAGTGGATCTATAGGTTCCAGTGTACCAGATGTTGATAGGGCATGCTGAGAGTAGTGGTTCCAGATCTGCGAGACCTACGTGGTTTCTAAATCATCTTTAACTCATTTTTACATAAAACACTTGACTGCACCCAAGCAGCTCATTACTAGTACCAGGGTTACTGTGATAAGCTGTTGGGGCTATGGCTGGTTTATGTCTTATTCAGAGACTTGCTCCTGATTTAGATAGAGCGTTCACACTGTGCAATGCAAACTGAAGATTGCGGGGTATTGTGCAGATTGCCTATCACAGTACAGTGCAGTAACTGTAGCTACAGCAGCGCACTGGCAGTACGATCAGAGAAGGGTTTGCAAAGCAACAAGTGCTGGTTCTGAGTGATGGAATGGAAGCGCAGTTGTGGTATGTGTGGATGGTAAAATGAATTTACTGGAGGCTCCATCAAGCAACCAGAGGATGATTTGCCAAAATCCATAGGTTTTTTTCGTCTTCTAATTGTTATAAGAGCCAGTAACAAATATGGTGCTACACGTGAATGCAGTGTGAGTAAACGACTATCTAGTTTGACACTTTTGTCTTTCTTCAGGATGTGATGAGAGTATAGTTTGCTGATTATTATAATCATGTATGTGATATTGTGCAGTGTTGCTATACACGACATCATATGTACAGTAGGGTCAGCTGGCTGCTTTGGAACTCTTGGCCATAGAGATAGAGGTGGAGTGATAGATTTAGTGGGGGACATTTACTAAGATGGGAGTTCTGTTTCACATGAGATGTTGCTATGGGAAACCAATCAGAATCTACTTGTTATTTATTTGGCACCTTCTAGAAGATAATAGATAGTGTCTGATTGGTTGCCCATCGCAACATCCCATCTGAAATCAAACTTCTATCTTAGTAAATTTATCCCAGTATGTTTATATGTGTATACTGTATATCTGTCTGCTGCCTGTCTGTTTGTCTGCCTGTCTCTCTCTCTCTCTCTCTCTCTCTCTCTCTCTCTCTCTCTCACTTTCTCTCTCTCTTGATCTCTCTCTCTCTCTCTCTCTCTCTCTCTCTCTCTCTCTCTCTCTCTCTCTCTCTCTCTCTCTCTCTATATATATATATATATATATATATATATATATATATATATATATATATACACACATACAAACACATATCTTAGTATGACCTGATGCTATCATTTAAGTCAGTAAGTATTATTTTCTGGGGTTGTAGAGCAGACTTAGGGGCAGATGTAGTAAGCCTTGGAGAGTGATACAGTAGAGAAAGATTAGTTAACCAAACAGCACTTATTTGTCATTTTTCAAACACAGTCTGTAACGTGGCAATTAGTAGCTGATTAGATAGTACTTTACATCTTTCTACTTTATCACTCTCTGTGAGCAACACATATGGTGTATTGGTGACAATTTCTACCTCACAGCACTGAGTTCATGGGTTCACTTCCCATATCCCTAACTGTATGGAGCTTGGGTACTTGTGTACTTTCTGTGTCCCCTTGCGGGGCTCGCTGCACTCACCCATGCTACGGGCTCGGGCTCCGTCTGCCTTTCTCTATAACCCTCTGTCCTTTTACTGTCACCCGGTACATCTTCCTGTCACCCCACTAAGTCCCCATTCACCCACTTCCCCTATTTATTTATTTATTGTTTTATTTATTTCACAAAAACAAAGACGGTATTGCAGCGCTCGTTTTAATGATTGCACCCAATAGAGTGTTTAAAACATATTTAATGTATATATAAATACTATTAATAGAGTAACAATAAAATTACTAATTGAGAGGAAAAATTCAATGTTTAAAAACAATGTGACAATATGGTCCTGTCAATAAAGATGATTTACTATCGGCTAAATCCAAAGGCCTCTTCTCTATCCTCATCCAGCTTGATCTGTCGGCAGCCTTTGACACTGTTGACCACCCTCTCCTGCTCAACACCCTCCGCTCCTTTGGCATCACTGGCACGGTCTTCTCCTGGTTCACCTCATACCTCTCCGATCGCTCCTTCTCCGTCTCCACTCCGAGCTCCTCCTCTCCTACTACCCCGCAGCCAGTCGGTGTTCCCCAAGGGTCAGTCCTTGGCCCTCTCTTCTCCCTCTACATCACCTCTCTGGGCACCCTCATCAGCTCCTATGGTTTTGATTACCACCTTTATGCTGATGATACCCTAATCTATCTCTCCTCCCCCGACCTATCCCCATCACTCCTGTCCAAGGTCTCCGAATGCCTCACGGCCATCTCAGCCTGGATGACCCAACGCTTCCTGAAACTAAACATGGCTAAAACTGAACTTCTAATCTTCCATTCCCCGAACATCCCCTCTTCTCCCACTATCTCCATCAGCATTGGCGAAACCGAGATCACCTCCACCGACCAAACGCGCTGCCTCGGTGTCATCATTGACTCCTCCCTCTCTTTCACCCCCCACATTCGTGCTCTCTCACAGTCTTGCCGCTTTCACCTACACAACATCTCGCGCATCAGACCATTCCTCTCCACTGACGCGACCAAAATTCTCATTCACTCTCTTGTCATCTCCCGCCTTGACTACTGCAACATCCTTCTCTCTGGGCTACCTCTCACCCGCCTCGCACCTCTCCAAACCATTCTTAACGCTGCTGCTAGGCTCATCTTCCTCTCCCGCCGCTCTACCTCCACCTCCCCCCTCTGTCTATCTCTTCACTGGCTCCCCATTCCTTTCCGAGTTCTCTTTAAACTCCTCACCACCACCTACAAGGCTCTCTCCTCCTCCACCGCTCCTTACCTCTCTTCACTGATCTCTATCCACACTCCCTCCCGTCCTCTTCGCTCCATCGCTGACCGCCGACTGACCTCTCACCTAATCACCTCCTCCCACTCCCGTGTCCAAGACTTCTCTCGCGCTGCCCCCCTGCACTGGAACAACCTCCCGCCACCCATCAGGCTTTCTGATTCCCTTACCTCCTTCAAGCGCTCCCTCAAAACCCACTTTTTTCGACTAGCCTATCCCTCCTCCTAACCTCTTTTGATCCTCCTATCCTGCCTCCGTTCCTACTTATCCTGTTGTTTTTCGTTCGTCCACCCACCTATTTTTAGTATGTTAACTCTTATGAGTAGGGTCCTCCTGCCTCACGTACTCACCCTACCTCTTTACCTCACCTGTCCTCCTTTCCTGTTCTTCTCTTCCTCTGCTTCATCTTCAGTCTCCTCGACAATTTTGACACCTACTGCTGAACTGATGCTGATTTTATTTCTACCAGCTATACCCCTATTTATACTGTATTTTTCAACACACCCTGTACGTTACCTTGTCATTTGTTTTTTGTTTGCTATGTACGGCGCTGCGGACACTTTACGGCGCCTTATAAATAAACGTACTACTACTACTACTACTAAAACCTGCTCTGGTCAATCAGGTTCCCAATACGATTTGAGAAATGGGGCCAAAGGGTCACTGGAGTCCAATTTGTAATCCCAAGGTATCGCTGGAGGTGTCCCAGTCCTATGGAGGACTGCAAGTCAGTGGGGATCCTCTCTAAAGTGCGCTGGTGCTTGGGAGAGATAAAGTGCTCCAACTAGTATTCCCAGAGTATCGATGGAGGTGTCCCAGTCCTATAGAGGACTTGCAAACATGTGGGGATCCTCTCCAAAGTGCGCTTATGCTGGAAGAGATGGGAAATATAAAGGTGTGGGAGGTGAAAGCAGCAAAGTCCAGATCAATGGGCAGGCAAAGTGCAATAAGTCCAAGACAGGTTCCCAAGTAGATATCCAACGCGTTTCGCTGTCACTCAAAGGAGAGCTTTTTCAAGGTGATTTTATTTTTATTATTTTATTTATTTACAGTTTGTTATATAGCGCAGCATATTCCTTTGCACTTTACAACTGGAAACAACAGTGATTAAACAAACCGGGTAAAAACAAACGGACAAAGAGGAAGGAGGGCCCTGCTCGCAAGCTTACAATCTATATAGTGATAATAGGAGGGATAAAAGATTATATAATTCCATAGCATGGCTGTCCCACCAGATTACAAGACAGTCCTGATGGGATGCAATCAGATTTGAATGCTACTGGTGGTTTTGTGGGGGTTCTGGAATATGACAAACTTGCCAGAAGAGGTGAGTTTTCAGGGAACGCTTGAAAGTTTGAGGCTAGTGGAGAGTCGTGATGTGCGTGGAAGGGCATTCCATAGGGTGGGGGGTGCTGCCTGACAAAAAACCTGCAAGTGTAAGTGGGAGTAATGAGTCATAGGAAGACCGGTAAGGAGGCCATTGCAATAATCAATGGGTGATATAATAAATGCATGGATTAGAGATTTTGCAGTGTCTTGTGTAAGGTACGGTCGAATTTTGGATATGCTTTTTAAATGCATGTAACATGATTTAGAGATAGATTGAATGTGAGGAATGAAGGACAGTTCAAAGATGAGGATGACCCCTAGTCAGCGAGCTTGTGGAGTAGGATTAATTGTTGTGTTCTAGACAGTGATAGAGATATCACTACTACTACTACTACTATTGGTTGGTGGGAATATGAATAATTCTGTTTTGGAAATGTTGAGTTTGAGGTGGCGAGATGACATCCAAGATGAGTTGGCAGAAAAACATTCAGAGACTCGGAGCAATACTGATGGTGACAATTTCGGGGAGGTTAGATAGATTTGAGTATCATCAGCGTACAGGTGATACTGAAATCCAAAAGAGCTGATTAGTTTGCCAAGAGAGGAGGTATAGATTGAGAAAAGCAGAGGACCTAAGACTGAGGCTTGCGGAACGCGGACTGACAGAGGTAGTGAGGAGGAGGTAGAGTCAGAGATTAGATAGGTAGGAAGAGAACCAAGAAAGGGCTGTGTTCTGAAGACCTAGGGATTGTAGTGTTTGTAAGAGAAGAGAGTGGTCGACAGTGTCAAAGGCTGCAGAGAGATCTAGAAGAATAAGTAGTGAGAAATGGCCTTTAGGTTTAGCAGTGGCCAGATCATTTACTACATTAGGGGGTTATTCTGGTTGGTGCTGGTGGACTGTGTTCGCACGGTCCGGAGTTTTTTTTCTACTGCGCATGTGTACCATTCGCTATGCGCATGTGCGGCGTCAGCACACCAACGGACTGTCCCAAGCAAAAAATACTATCCGCAATCGCACGATGACAGTGGGCATGATGTGGGCGTTTTTAGGGGAGAGGCCAGAAAACTGGGCAAAATTGGGCGTATACCTGGGCATATACGGGGGTGTGCACTCAAACGGCACGGAGGGACAACCGCCTTGCTCGACGATTGCACCGTGCATTTTGGGTCAAAAACAGTCAGACGCCAAAGAGTGCTCTATACCACTCTTATAGTGTGTACACACGGTTAGATTTGGCTTCCGATGTTCCCGATATAGGGAACATCGGAAGCCAAATCGCATGCAAATCGCATGCTTTTTTAGGGCTTCCGAGCCAGATGCGCTGCCGATGCGCGCTCCCGTGTGAGCGCATATCGGCAGCCAGATAGAGAGGGCAGGCATTACTATATAGTGCAGATCTGCACTATATAGTGTAAATTGTGCCCCTCCATGCATGCAGTCAGATGCGAGTCCTGATGCGATCTGATCGCGTCGGGACTCGCATCTCACAGCAGTATCTGCCGTGTGTACACACCTTTAGAGTTTTCCGCCTGAGTGGGGCCGCCCTGGTCTGCTAATTAATGCCAATTACAAGTAAATTGCATACACCTGACTGCAATATTAAGCATAGCTGCAGGTTATTAAGTGAAATGCCTCAATTCAGTACCTGCAAGCCAGACAGCCAGACAGAAGGTTCTCTTTGTACACTTCTCACCATTTAAAGGTTGGTTTATTTTTATGTAGTATTAATACACATGTTTCAATATGTCCAGTTAGTTATTTTGTAACCATCTACACCCTTAGTGCAAGTGTGTTTTCCATCTTTAGAAAGCAGGATAAACAATTCATAGGAGTCGACATGTGTCAACTTTTTCACTGCAACACAAACATACAATTCCAAAAATTTATTTACACAGCTCTATTTCCCTTTGAAGTTGGATTATACCAATTTTCACATTGGTCCAGACAAGTGACGCATACGCTCCCGTGCTCGGGCGTACGCCACCGCCTCTGATCGGAGCTGCGTTCTGTTTCCGATCGTTGGGGCTGTGAACCGTCCGTGCACGGGAGCGTACGCTCATATGCACGCCACTCCCCATTGTCGGGTGCTGACTCCGTCCGTGTGCGGATGTGTTGTGGGTGGAATCACGCTTGCCCGAAAGAATGCGGCCCGCCCGCATCAACCAGAATAACCCCCTTAGTCACAGCATGGGGCAGCACACTGAGGTGACTGGCTTTTGCCCGCTTTTTTGGGGGTCCCTAGTCCCAGATTCAAACTTATTATTAGGGACCCACCAGAGATAGAAGGTCACCTTGATGCTGGTTAGTGGGCAAATACCCCTTCTTTTAATTACTGCTTAAATATAATGCAAGGGCAGAGCTTAAAGTGGTCCTGGACAGGTGGTGGAACTCCTTTACCCTAACACCGACCCCCCCCCCCCCTTCATTAGGCAGAGCCTAGACCATTGCCAGGGAATTTGTGCCCTACCTCCCATAAAGGGATAGTAACACCAAATGACAAAACACAGTAGCACAATCATATACACATTACACCGCATGTAGTGCCCTTGATTCATCTTAAAACCCACAGTAGTGCCCCTTATACACATAATGCCCACAGTTGTGCTGCTGTGTCCATGCAGTGTGTACCTCCAGCAGCTTCAGCTCCCCTAAGTTCCTCCAGCCCCCTCTCGCCCTGTCTTCAGCAAGCACACAGCCTTCTCCTCTTAGTGGCCCTTCTTCACTACAGCGGCGGTGATGGCATGACATCACAAACGCTGTGCCAGAAGAAGAAGTTGCTGGGACAGGCTTTTCTGTTGGAATTTCTGTTCAGGGCTGTGGTGGAGGTGGAACTCGGTTCCCTCTACCATTAAAGGTGGTGGAACTCATTTCCACCCTGTTCCCCCTCACATTAATAATAGTACACACACTTTAACCCCTGTGGAAGGGTAATTTAGCATTCCTCATACATAATTGTGGCTCAGTGGATTTGAGAATGTTTTCATAACTGCATCTGGAATGGATTATTTAATGCTAATGTACAATACACCTACTACTGTTTCCTTGGTTTAATGCAGGTTTCATGTAGAGTTCTTCATTTTATTGCAGATGTAGATCGTACAGTGCATTGAATCAGCACCAAACTTCCTGTACAGTATGTTGCATTTCACCAAAAAAATGGCTCAAGTGTTTTGAACATACTCCAAATCCTATCAGAAGGCAAACCCAACTTAGACTGGGTGCTGATTCCAGCTACATTTATTGACTGGACAATAAAGTAACAGTACCAGTAAGTTGAGGTCCTGACACTGCAATAAAACACACAAAATGGTAATACTGTGATTTTCTTCACGCCTCATTGACAATTCCTCCAATTTCTCGACACATTCTAATATAGCATCATACAGGATGCAGTTAACATTCTGGTGGCCAGAAAACCGATGCCGGCATTCACACTGAAGAAGGATAGAAAGTCCTCCCTAGGCGCTAGTCGGCTGCCAAAGGTAATACCACTACAGCGGTGTCGCCACAACCCCTAGGCCAATGAACAATGACAAGGTGTAAATGATTTGTCCTCCCGCGCCGATATATGTGACCTAAATAATAGCAGTGGTAAGAAATAGAACCATTCGTCCCTAAGAAGACATACAGTCTCCTCTTCTCCACCTCACAGAGTTCAAAATCAAGTGTGACCAATGTAGATGTCCTCAGGACCTCTAGGTCATCGGTCGGTACACTCCAAAAATGTAGACATCCAGACTCAAAACTCCAGTGATGGAACTTCGAAAGGATCAGCATGACAATGCCGGAATACTGACAGCCTACATTGGGTGTGGATCATATAGTCGACCCGACTTAGGTCGATAGTCATTAGGTCTACATCGTTGGGTTAACAGGCAACTAGGTTGACAGGGTTCTAGGTCGACATGGGTTAAGGTCGGTAGGTGTCTAGGTCGACATGGGACAAGGTCGACATGGGTTTAGGTCGACAAATGTGTTTTGTCAACATGGGTTAGGTCAACAGGTCGCGAGGTCGACATGGTGTTTTTCAGTTTTTTGACCCGAATGTCAACACAGTCGACATGGACACAGTTGGAAGTCAACTGCAGCTCGCTGCACTCAGCACACTATTTTATTCTCCCACCACACCCTAGTGGATGGCAGGGCATGAAATACCGCCTGTCGGCACATGTCGGCTCAAAAAACTGTGAAAAAACCCATGTCGACATCACGACCTGTTGACCTAACCCATGTCGACTTAAAACCATGTCGACCGTGTCCCATTTCGACCTAGACACCTGTCGACCTTCATCCATGTCGACCTAGAACCCTATCGATCTTTTTGCCTGTCGACAATACGTCCGTATCCCCCTACATCCTGATCATTGAGTATGCAAGACAGACTAGCGTGTGGCCAGAGAAGGGAGGGGATGGTTAGGTTTAGGTGGCAGTGGGGGGTGGGGGGGCCAAAGGTTAGGCTGAAAGGGGGTGGAGGGGAGTTAGGGCTACAATAACGGGTGGGGGGTTTGCTTTGGGTAAGCGGGGCTAGGGTTAAGCACTAGTAGGGAGGGTGTGGATGCTACAGGGAAGGGTTAGGGTGCGGGAGGTGGGAAGAAAAGTAGGGGCAGAGCCCATGTCAGGATGTTCTGTATCGGGATGCCCAGGTTGGTCTTTTGACCACCAGAACACTGACCGCCGGGATCGCCTGTGTATCCCTGTCACAGTGCTTAAGTAAAGAAAATGCTAGCCATCAATAAATGCTTCTTGTAACTAACATGTATTATCAGTGATTGGCAACCATTCCGCCATTGGAACATTTCCAAGTGAAGCTAAATAATAATAAAGCAATAAAGAGCTAAATGTAACTAAAACGTCATCATCAAAGATCTCCCAAAATTGTTTAAACACAAAGCAGACAAACATATATTCGCTGTTGTGATACGTTTAAGGACAAATGAATATTGTCTAAATAAGATACATTTTTGTAGGACTGTGGTATAACCTTGGAAGCGTACTATTATATCATTTCAATCGGTGAACAGCACCCTTCACACATCCTGTTAAGAAGCATTATGAATAGGTTGCAATGGTTCAAGAGCTCGCTACAATATCATTTAAAATTAGAGGTTCAGATTCATTGGCTATCAGCTTATTACATGCTCTAGAGATCTCTGTAAGTGTGCACATGAGTGTGTAGGCAAGCACAAAATTAACATGATAGACTTTGCACTGACCTCCAGCTACTGAGCTGAGTGAGTCAGTCATACTAAATATCAGTATGAACAAGAAATGATCTCCCTCATATATATATATATATATATATATATATATATATATATATATATATATATATATATGTATCAAATAGTAAAACCAGCGCTGAGTGTAGGAATTGGAAAATCCAGTGAATGTTCCTTTAGCTAAGTTGAAGGAATATATTAGCCAAGACCAAAGTCCTTATGTGTGCGGACTGCAGCAACCTTCAGAAACAAATCCTCAAGGATCCAATGAGGTAGAAATCTGGGCAAAAACAAAGAGGAAGGTGCGCTTCATGGTGCATTAAAAGGGTTTTTAATGAATAAAAAATGTTGGACAAAGGGGAGCAGGGCATTTGCTCATACCAGTATTAAAACAGGGTGGACTGGATACCACGTGACATGACATATATCAACCAGGCTAGGCAGCTGGGCAATCCTGGTCCCAAACAACCGAGTACCTCAAAAGCGCCCCCCGCTGGGTTGCGGGCAGACGCCTGAAGGAGAGCGGGATCGGGCGGAGAGTCCACAGGAGCAGCAAGCCAGTGAATGCGGATAGCCAGGCCCTGACTAGTTTTGTCACTGGGACTTCATCAGAGGGCGCCCTTACAATAAATGGTGATTCCTGTCTCTCTTTCACTTTATAATATAGACACAAATAACAGTTTTTAAAACATATAGCATTTATTAAAAAAAGCTTTTAAAACACTTTTACGAGTGAAGTTCTTTTCACAGAGGTATTTTTCACAAGATGAAATGTAACCCAATGCGTTTCGTCTCGTTTAGTGAGACTTCATCAGGGGTATTAGTATTTAAACAAATCTAGAAAAGTACAAAAGTAAAATACAATTATAAATAATGGTAAAAATAAAAAGAGATACAAAACATATAACAACAGTTGCTTACTATAGTTTGGATTAAATGAGACCAGGGAATAAACGAGTATAAAGAATAATAAGAGATATCTATCCACTATTGGATAGACAGAGGAGAGGAACTGATGGTATAAGTAAGGTAAGAAAAAGCACATGAAGGGAAGAGGGTCCTGTTCATGAGGTGAGGGAGGTGGAAAGTCTCATAGATAGAGAGAGGGAGAGAATTCCAGTGGTAGGGAACAGCACAGGCAAAGTCTTGGAGGAGGAAGTATGAGGAAGTAATCTGGTGAGAGGAGAGGTGGCATTCATTTGTGGTTCGGGCACAGTGCCTCGCTGCGCTCGGCACACTATTTTATTCTCCCACCACGCCCTAGTGGATGGTAGGGCATGAAATACCTCCTGTCGGCACATGTCGGTTCAAAAAACAGTGAAAAAACCCATGTTGACCTCGCACCTGTCGACTGAAAGTCATGTAGACTGTTTCACCTGTACATTCTATATGTCGGGATTTTGACCCTGTCAGGATTTTGAATGTCGGGATTTTGTCCTTGTCGGGATTTTGTCCTTGTCAGTATTTTGACCCATTCGGGATTTTGACCCTATCGGGATTTTGACCGTCGGGATTTTGACTGCATAGCACCAGATTGGTGGGTCTATTACAAGATTTTAATGAATAAAACTAAAAATAACATAGTGAGCCAGCATTTAAAAACATTGATAATACCAAGTAAAAATTGCAAAAAATTGGTCAATGGAAGTCCTCACCACAAATGTTGTTACTGAGAAGTGGCCCGGAGTGGCCTGATTTTATGGATCTATTCAGATCAAACAGAGTCCCCAATTGTGAAATGCAGAGGGAGAACAAGATGGAAATGTCAGGAGTAGCCCAGGATGTCACAAATTACCAACTCCTACCGCTGAGTGTGGTGAAGCGGAATGATGTCCTCAACCTCTTGGTTCCAGAGGGAGATTTGAATTTGTATCCAAGTTGGAAGATGGAAAGGGAATTGTGCTGTTCTACAAAATGCTTAGTAAATAAACAATAAGATATTTAATTTAAATCAATATTTGTGTGACATCCCTTTCAGTATTCTTTCATTTAAACTTGCTCAGAGATTTTGTCGGGCTATGTATTGCTGGGCGCACACTGGGCGATTCCCGTGGCAGCCAATATAGTTAATTGATGTTGGATGAGAAGGACTGGATCGCAATCCCAAAGGTGCTCAATGGGGTTGGGGATCTGTGCAGGTCAAACCCAGACTTACCCATCTGACTGCCGAACAGAGTCGCGTGATTCATCACTCCACAGAAAATGCTTCCACTACGCTACAGTCTCCGTGTGCGCTACACAGTGCATTCGATGCTGGACTATGTACTTGGTGATGTAAAACTCATTCCATTAAGCTCCCATCACACAGTTTTTGTTGTTACATGAATGCAGCGGAAGTTCAGAATGTTTCGACTATGGAATCAGCAGAGCCTTGGCGACCTTTTACGCACTTAGCAGTCATTGACCCCACTCTGTGATTTTATCACAGTACCACACAAAGGTGGCATCCTATCACAGTACCACACACAGGTGGCATCCTATCACAGTACCACACAAAGGTGGCATCCTATCACAGTACCACACAAAGGTGGCATCCTATCACAGTACCACACACAGGTGACATCCTATCACAGCACCACACACAGGTGGCATCCTATCACAGTACCACACAAAGGTGGCATCCTATCACAGTACCACACACAGGTGGCATCCTATCACAGTACCACACAAAGGTGGCATCCTATCACAGCACCACACAAAGGTAACATCCTATCACAGTACCACACAAAGGTGGCATCCTATCACAGTACCACACACAGGTGGCATCCTATCACAGTACCACACACAGGTGGCATCCTATCACAGTACCACACACAGGTGGCATCCTATCACAGTACCACACAAAGATGGCATCCTATCACAGCACCACACAAAGGTGACATCCTATCACAGCACCACACAAAGGTGGCATCCTATCACAGCTCCACACACAGGTGGCATCCCACCACAGTACCACACACAGGTGGCATCGTATCACAGGACCACACACAGGTGACATCCTATCACAGTACCACACACAGGTGGCATCCTATCACAGTACCACACACAGGTGGCATCCTATCACAGTACCACACACAGGTGGCATTCTATCACAGTACCACACACAGGTGGCATCCTATCACAGTACCACACACAGGTGGCATCCTATCACAGTACCACACAGAGGTGGCATCCTATCACAGTACCACACAGAGGTGACATCCTATCACAGTACCACACAAAGGGGGCATCCTATCACAGTACCACACACAGGTGGCATCGTATCACAGGACCACACACAGGTGACATCCTATCACAGTACCACACACAGGTGGCATCCTATCACAGTACCACACACAGGTGGCATCCTATCACAGTACCACACACAGGTGGCATCCTATCACAGTACCACACACAGGTGGCATCCTATCACAGTACCACACACAGGTGGCATCCTATCACAGTACCACACACAGGTGGCATCCTATCACAGTACCACACAAAGGTGACATCCTATCACAGTACCACACCCAGGTGGCATCCTATCACAGTACCACACTAAGGTGGCATCCTATCAAAGGACCACACAAAGGTGACATCCTATCACAGTATTACACACAGGTGGCATCCTATCACAGTACCACACAAAGGTGGCATCCTATCGCAGTACCACACAAAGGTGGCATCCTATCACAGTACCACACAATGGGGGCATCCTATCGCAGTACCACACAATGGTGGCATCCTATCACAGTACCACACACAGGTGGCATCCTATCACAGTACCACGCACAGGTGGCATCCTATCACAGTACCACGCAGAGGTGGCATCCTATCACAGTACCACACAATGGGGGCATCCTATCGCAGTACCACACAATGGTGGCATCCTATCACAGTACCACACACAGGAGGCATCCTATCACAGTACCACGCAGAGGTGGCATCCTATCACAGTACCACGCACAGGTGGCATCCTATCACAGTACCACACACAGGTGGCATCCTATCACAGTACCACACACAGGTGGCATCCTATCACAGTACCACACACAGGTGGCATCCTATCACAGTACCACACAAAGGTGGCATCCTATCACAGCACCACACAAAGGTAACATCCTATCACAGTACCACACAAAGGTGGCATCCTATCACAGTACCACACACAGGTGGCATCCTATCACAGCTCCACACAAAGGGGGCATCCTATCACAGTACCACACACAGGTGGCATCGTATCACAGGACCACACACAGGTGACATCCTATCACAGTACCACACACAGGTGGCATCCTATCACAGTACCACACACAGGTGGCATCCTATCACAGTACCACACACAGGTGGCATCCTATCACAGTACCACACAAAGGTGACATCCTATCACAGTGCCACACAGAGGTGGCATCCTATCACAGTACCACACAGGTGGCATCCTATCACAGTACCACACGCAGGTGGCATCCTATCACAGTACCACACAGAGGTGGCATCCTATCACAGTACCCCACACACAGGAGGCATCCTATCACAGTACCACGCAGAGGTGGCATCCTATCACAGTACCACGCACAGGTGGCATCCTATCACAGTACCACACACAGGTGGCATCCTATCACAGTACCACACACAGGTGGCATCCTATCACAGTACCACACACAGGTGGCATCCTATCACAGTACCACACAAAGGTGGCATCCTATCACAGCACCACACAAAGGTAACATCCTATCACAGTACCACACAAAGGTGGCATCCTATCACAGTACCACACACAGGTGGCATCCTATCACAGCTCCACACAAAGGGGGCATCCTATCACAGTACCACACACAGGTGGCATCGTATCACAGGACCACACACAGGTGACATCCTATCACAGTACCACACACAGGTGGCATCCTATCACAGTACCACACACAGGTGGCATCCTATCACAGTACCACACACAGGTGGCATCCTATCACAGTACCACACAAAGGTGACATCCTATCACAGTGCCACACAGAGGTGGCATCCTATCACAGTACCACACAGGTGGCATCCTATCACAGTACCACACGCAGGTGGCATCCTATCACAGTACCACACAGAGGTGGCATCCTATCACAGTACCACACACACAGGTGGCATCCTATCACATTACCACACACAGGTGACATCCTATCACAGTACCACACAAAGGGGGCATCCTATCACAGTACCACACACAGGTGGCATCCTATCACAGTACCACACAGAGGTGGCATCCTATCACAGTACCACACACAGGTGGCATCGTATCACAGGACCACACACAGGTGACATCCTATCACAGTACCACACACAGGTGGCATCCTATCACAGTACCACACACAGGTGGCATCCTATCACAGTACCACACACAGGTGGCATCCTATCACAGTACCACACAGAGGTGGCATCCTATCACAGTACCACACAGAGGTGGCATCCTATCACAGCACCACACACAGGTGGCATCCTATCACAGTACCACACACAGGTGACATCTTATCACAGTACCACACAATGGTGGCATCCTATCACAGCACCACACAGAGGTGACATCCTATCACAGTACCACACAAAGGTGACATCCTATCACAGGACCACACAAAGGTGACATCCTATCACAGTATTACACAGAGGTGGCATCCTATTACAGTACCGCACACAGGTGGCATCCTATCACAGTACCACACACAGGTGGCATCCTATCACAGTACCGCACAGAGGTGGCATCCTATCACAGTACCGCACACAGGTGGCATCCTATCACAGTACCACACAAAGGTGGCATCCTATCACAGTACCACACACAGGTGGCATCCTATCACAGTACCACACAAAGGTGGCATCCTATCACAGTACCACACACAGGTGGCATCCTATCACAGTACCACACAAAGGTGGCATCCTATCACAGTACCACACAAAGGTGGCATCCTATCACAGTACCACACAAAGGTGGCATCCTATCACAGTACCACACAATGGGGGCATCCTATCGCAGTACCACACAATGGTGGCATCCTATCGCAGTACCACACACAGGTGGCATCCTATCACAGTACCACACACAGGAGGCATCCTATCACAGTACCACACACAGGTGGCATCCTATCACAGTACCACACACAGGAGGCATCCTATCACAGTACCACGCAGAGGTGACATCCTATCACAGTACCGCACACAGGTGGCATCCTATCACAGTACCGCACACAGGTGGCATCCTATCACAGTACCACACACAGGAGGCATCCTATCACAGTACCACACACAGGTGGCATCCTATCACAGTACCACACACAGGAGGCATCCTATCACAGTACCACGCAGAGGTGACATCCTATCACAGTACCGCACACAGGTGGCATCCTATCACAGTACCACACACAGGTGACATCCTATCACAGTACCGCACACAGGTGACATCCTATCACAGTACCACACAGAGGTGACATCCTATCACAGTACCACACACAGGTGGCATCCTATCACAGTACCACACACACAGGTGGCATCCTATCACAGTACCACACACAGGTGGCATCCTATCACAGTACCGCACACAGGTGGCATCCTATCACAGTACCGCACACAGGTGGCATCCTATCACAGTACCGCACACAGGTGACATCCTATCACAGTACCACACAGAGGTGACATCCTATCACAGTACCACACACAGGTGGCATCCTATCACAGTACCACACACACAGGTGGCATCCTATCACAGTACCACACACAGGTGGCATCCTATCACAGGACCACACAAAGGTGACATCCTATCACAGTACCACACACACAGGTGGCATCCTATCACAGCACCACACAAAGGGGGCATCCTATCACAGTACCACACACAGGTGACATCCTATCACAGTACCACACAGAGGTGGCATCCTATCACAGTACCGCACACAGGTGGCATCCTATCACAGTACCACACACAGGTGGCATCCTATCACAGTACCACACACAGGTGACATCCTATCACAGTACCACACAGAGGTGACATCCTATCACAGTACCACACACAGGTGGCATCCTATCACAGTACCACACACTGGTGGCATCTTATCACAGTACCACACACACAGGTGGCATCCCATCACAGTACCACACAGAGGTGGCATCCTATCACAGTACCGCACACAGGTGGCATCCTATCACAGTACCACACACAGGTGGCATCCTATCACAGTACCACACAGAGGTGACATCCTATCACAGTACCACACACAGGTGGCATCCTATCACAGTACCACACACTGGTGGCATCTTATCACAGTACCACACACACAGGTGGCATCCCATCACAGTACCACACAGAGGTGGCATCCTATCACAGTACCACACACAGGTGGCCTCCTATCACAGTACCACACAGAGGTGGCATCCTATCACAGTACCGCACACAGGTGGCATCCTATCACAGTACCGCACACAGGTGGCATCCTATCACAGTACCACACACAGGTGACATCCTATCACAGTACCACACAGAGGTGACATCCTATCACAGTACCACACACAGGTGGCATCCTATCACAGTACCACACACAGGTGGCATCCTATCACAGGACCACACAAAGGTGGCATCCTATCACAGTACCACACACAGGTGACATCCTATCACAGTACCACACACACAGGTGACATCCTATCACAGTACCACACACACAGGTGGCATCCTATCACAGTACCACACACAGGTGGCATCCTATCACAGTACCACACACAGGTGGCATCCTATCACAGCACCACACAAAGGGGGCATCCTATCACAGTACCACACACAGGTGACATCCTATCACAGTACCACACAGAGGTGGCATCCTATCACAGTACCACACAAAGGTGGCATCCTATCACAGCACCACACAAAGGTAACATCCTATCACAGTACCACACAAAGGTGGCATCCTATCACAGCACCACACAGAGGTGGTCTCTTATCACAGCACCACACACAGGTGGCATCCTATCACAGTACCACACAGAGGCGGCATCCTATCACAGTACCACACACAGGTGGCATCCTATCACAGTACCACACAGAGGTGGCATCCTATCACAGTACAACGCAGAGGTGGCATCCTATCACAGTAGCACACACAGGTGGCATCCTATCACAGTACCGCACACAGGTGGCATCCTATCACAGTACCACACAGAGGTGTAAACCTATCACAGTACCACACACAGGTGGCATCCTATCACAGTACCACACACAGGTGGCATCCTATCACAGTACCACACACAGGTGACATCCTATCACAGTACCACACACACAGGTGGCATCCTATCACAGTACCACACAAAGGTGGCATCCTATCACAGTACCACACAGAGGTGGCATCCTATCACAGTACCACACATAGGTGACATCCTATCACAGTATTACACAGAGGTGGCATCCTATCACAGTACCACACACAGGTGGCATCCTATCACAGTACCACACAAAGATGGCATCCTATCACAGCACCACACAAAGGTAACATCCTATCACAGTACCACACAAAGGTGGCATCCTATCACAGCACCACACACAGGTGGCATCCTATCACAGCTCCACACAAAAGGGGCATCCTATCACAGTACCACACAAAGGGGGCATCCTATCACAGTACCACACACAGGTGGCATCGTATCACAGGACCACACACAGGTGGCATCCTATCACAGTACCACACAAAGGTGGCATCCTATCACAGTACCACACAAAGGTGGCATCCTATCACAGTACCACACAGAGGTGGCATCCTATCACAGTACCACACACAGGTGGCATTGTATCACAGTACCACGCAGAGGTGACATCCTATCACAGGACCACACACAGGTGGCATCCTATCACAGCAAGACACAAAGGTGGCATCCTATCACAGCACCACACAAAGGTGGCATCCTATCACAGTACCACACAGAGGTGACATCCTATCACAGCACCACACACAGGTGACATCCTATCACAGTACCACACACAGGTGGCATCCTATCACAGTACCACACACAGGTGGCATCCTATCACAGTACCACACACAGGTGGCATCCTATCACAGTACCCCACAAAGGTGACATCCTATCACAGCACCACACACAGGTGACATCCTATCACAGTACCACACATAGGTGACATCCTATCACAGTACCACACACAGGTGGCATCCTATCACAGTACCACACACAGGTGGCATCCTATCACAGTACCACACAAAGGTGGCATCCTATCACAGTACCACACACAGGTGGCATCCTATCACAGTACCACACAAAGGTGGCATCCTATCACAGTACCACATACAGGTGGCATCCTATCACAGTACCACACACAGGTGGCATCCTATCACAGTACCATACAAAGGTGACATCCTATCACAGTACCACACAAAGGTGGCATCCTATCACAGTACCACAAAAGGTGGCATCCTATCACAGTACCACACACAGGTGGCATCCTATCACAGTACCACAGAAAGGGGGCATCCTATCACAGTACCACAGAAAGGGGGCATCCTATCACAGCACCACAGAAAGGGGGCATCCTATCACAGTACCACACACAGGTGACATCCTGTCATAGTACCTCTTACAGGAGACATCCAATCACAGTACCACACAAAGGGGGCATCCTATCACAGTACCACGCAGAGGTGACATCCTATCACAGTACCACACAAAGGTGGCCTCCTATCACAGTACCACACAAAGGGGGCATGATATTGCATCTAGCCCCTGATGTTGATGTAATGGTGACTTACTGCACTGCATCATCATTACCAAAAAGCTCCAGAACAATATACCTGGCTCTGTGAGGCGAAGTTAACAGAACAGTTCAGTGAGATCTGTGCATGGTTCTGTCTGTAAAAGTGTTTAAGGTAAAAATTAAGCCCCAAAACTCTGAAATGTAACCAGCACCAGACTCTTTGAGTCCCAGTGACTGATGTCTAGGATTTCCCTCACTGTTGTGGTGGACCCGCATGCGGATCCTTAAGTCCGGGGGTCACTAATGGAGAAAAGGACTGGCCTGCGGGGCAGCGTGGAAAAGTGAGTATATGTATGTGTTAGGAACCTGGGTGAACTCACCGAACCTAACTCCGTTGTCACCTAGTGGAATTGGCGGACGCGTGCAGTACTAAGCTTCACCACTAATAGCCGCGTCCGAAGGAGCCCGTTAGTCAGGCTCCAACCCCGATGCCACCTGGTCTTACGAGTGACAACGCGGCCGCCAAGGCCAGAGGTGAACAAGGGGAAAACTAACTGAGACCCTATCGGCGAGGACCACCCGGCCCTACTGAGGAGGTGTGTGAGTGCCACACCCTAACGAAGACCCCCCTGGGGAGAAACAGTAACCAGTGGTGTAACAATACAAAAATGCTGACACAATATAAACACTGACAGGTGTAACAATACACAAAGGCTGACGCAATATAAATACTGACTGATGTAACAATACACAAAGGCTGACACAATCTGAATACCGACTGGTGTAACAATACACAAGGCTGACACAATATGAATACCGACTGGTGTAACAATACACAGAAGCTGACACAATAACAATCACTGAATGATAAGATAAGAGAACAGGGTAAACCCCAACTTATCTGAACCCCACAGACAGACTGCCTGGGCGAGGATCTGCGAGGAAGAGCAACCAGGAGATGGACACTGGGACGCTGAATAAGCCAAGACAGGGACACTGCAGCCGAATGCAAACCAACGGAGACAGGAGCCTGGAACCGGGAATACTCAAGACGCTGAGTCAGGAACTATAAACGGCGTCTGAGTGTCCCGGTCCGGAAGTTTAAATAAGGCGCCTGATGGATCAGCTGCGAGCGGCGCACCCCTTCCTAGCCGCGGACGCCTGGCGTCCCCCGTCGCCTAGGCAACCGCTGCGGCAGGGGAGGAAGGGGCTGCGCCTGAGCCGCAGGAAGCACGTTGCTGTCCGGCGGAAGTGTGCGCCCAGTGACGCAGCGGCGTCCCGGCTGCTTAGCAACAGCCGGGACGCACCACCCAGAGACTGCCGTCATAGTGACGCGGCGGCGTCCCGACTGCCCAACTACTGCCGGGACGCGCCGCCTAGAGACTGCCGGGCACGCGCTAGCGTTGCCCGTGCAGTTTCTAACAGTACCCCCCCCCCCCCCCCCCCCTTGAGGAGGGGTCACCGAACCCTTCGACCCAGGTTTGGACGGAAAAGTTTTGAAAAAATTCTGCTTTGAGCCTGGGCGCATGCAGGAATCGCTCGGGCACCCAGGACCTCTCCTCCTCCCCGAAACCCTTCCAATGGACCAAGAATTTGAGTTGACCCCAAACGATCTTGGAATCTAGTATTTGTTCCACAATTAACTCTTTATGACCTTGAATGATGACAGGTTTACTGTTCTGTGCAGGCCCAGACTGAGAAGTCATCCAGCCTGGTTTGAGAAGGGAACAATGAAAAACATTATTGATCCGTAATGTTCTGGGGAGCCGTAATCTGAATGCTACCGGATTGATTTGTTCCGTGATCAGAAATGGTCCGATAAACCTGGGTCCCAATTTAGGGCATCTCTGGCGTAATTTAATGTGACGAGTAGACAACCAAACCTTCTGTCCTACTCTGAATAAACATGGCCTCCTATGTCTGTCAAAAAAGATCTTAGAGCGTGCTGAAGCCTGTCTGAGAGCAAGATGCACCTTTTGCCACGACTTCCTGAGGAGAGACACAGTAGAAGAAGGAGATCTAGAGGAAACTGTGGGAGCCAAAAAGGAGTTGCACTTGGGATGGAACCCATAATTACACAGAAAAGGCGAGCTTTTGGAAGCCACATGATAGGAGTTATTATAAGCAAATTCGGCCAATGGTACCAGCTCTGCCCAATTGCTCTGACACTTAGAAACGAAACAATGTAAATATTGCTCCAAGGCCTGATTGACCCTTTCGGTCTGTCCGTTGGACTGTGGGTGGTACCCAGACGAGAGACTGACCTGTATCCCTAAACAAGAACAAAAGTGTCTCCAAAACCTGGCCACAAACTGAGACCCCCTGTCCGAAACTATATCCACGGGAAGACCATGAAGTCTAAAAATATGGGTAATAAACAACTGTGTTAATTCTTTGGCCGTGGGAAGCTTATGCAAAGGAATAAAATGTGCCATCTTGCTAAAGCGATCGACCGTAACCCAAATGGTGGTAAAGTGAGCAGATGGAGGAAGGTCGACAATGAAATCCATGGAAATATGGGACCACGGCACTTCTGGGATGGGCAAAGGAAGAAGTGTACCCACAGGTGAAATTCTGGAAGATTTATGACGAGCACAAACAGAACAACAAGAGATGAAACGAGCAACATCCTGTTTTATGGTGGGCCACCAGACTGCTCTGGACAAGTGTTCAAGGGTCTTAGTAATGCCAGGGTGTCCAGAAACTTTACTGGAATGAAAGTCCTTGAGGACCAATTCTCGCAAGTATTTGGGGACAAACAGGCGATCTTGTGGAGTCTCTTGAGGAGCTGAAGGTTGAGAAGCAAGAACACGGGAGGCCAGATCCTGGGTCAACCCAGTGAAAATCATGGAAGGTGAAACAATGGGTGCTTCTTCCAACCCGGCACTCTGACAAGTCTGAAAACTGCGAGATAGTGCGTCTGCTTTGATGTTCTTGGGGCCTGGTCTGAACGTAATGATAAAATGAAACCTGGTAAAGAACAATGCCCACCGGGCTTGTCGCGGATTTTAACGTTTGGCCGACTCAATGTAAGCTAAGTTCTTGTGGTCGGTGATGACGGTGATGAGGTGCTTGGCACCCTCAAGCCAGTGACGCCACTCCTCAAAAGCCCACTTAATGGCCAATAACTCGCGATTTCCGACATCATAATTTTTCTCGGCTGCGGAAAACTTGCGGGAAAAGTAAGCACAAGGATGAATATTTTGATCATGGACATTTCTTTGAGAAAGGACCGCTCCGGCCCCTATATCCGAGGCGTCGACCTCAACAAGAAAAGGAATCCTGGGGTCTGGATGAAGCAAAATGGGAGCAGAACTGAAGGCTTCTTTCAACCTGTCAAAGGATTCTACAGCATGCGGAGACCAATTTTCCGGATCTACTTCCTTGCGGGTCAACTCAATAATGGGGGCGACAATATCAGAAAAAGAACGGATGAATTTACGATAATAATTGGAAAACCCTAAAAACCTTTGAATAGCCTTAAGGTTGGTAGGACGAGCCCAAGACAGGATGGCCTGGACCTTACCTGGATCCATTGAAAAACCCTTGGGAGAGATGACATAGCCCAGGAAAGAGACTTGAGACACTTCGAATTCACACTTTTCGAGTTTGGCATAAAGTTGATTCTCCCGCAACTTCTGGAGGACCATACGGACATGTTGCCGATGTTCAGGAAGGGATATGGAAAAAATAAAATGTCATCTAGATAGACTACAGCAAATAAGCCCAGGTAAGGCCGCAGGACCTCGTTGATAAAGACTTGGAAGACTGCAGGAGCATTGGCCAAGCCAAACGGCATTACAAGATACTCATAATGGCCCGTGTGGGTATTAAAGGCTGTCTTCCACTCATCCCCTCTTCTAATCCTAATGAGATTATACTCCCCTCTAAGGTCAATTTTAGAGAAGACCCTCGCTTCCCGAATTTGGTCAAACAATACTGAGATGAGAAGTAAAGGGTAGGAATTCTTGATGGAAATCTTGTTCAGAGCACGATAGTCAATACAAGGACGTAAAGAACCATCCTTCTTCTCTACAAAAAAACCCCCTGCACCTACGGGAGACTTTGAGGGACGAATGAACCCCTTTTCAAGGCTCTCCTTAATGTACGAATCCATGGCCTGGGATTCAGGTCCGGAAAGGGCATATAGACGTCCCTTGGGTAACCTGGCATTGGGGATTAAGTCAATGTCACAATCAAATGAGCGGTGAGGGGGCAACGAATCCGCTTCTTTCTTAGAAAAAACATCGGCAAAGTCTCTGTACGGCAAAGGTAGGGAAGAAAGGACAGACTGGACCACACGGAGAGGTAGAGAAAGACAATGGTCAGAACAGGAGGACCCCCAACGTGTGATCTCCCCCGTGGTCCAATCTATACTGGGGTTATGCTTCTTCAGCCATGGTAACCCCAGAACGAGTGGCGTGAGTGGACAGTGGAACAACAAAAAAGAAATCTCTTCGGAGTGAAGAGCCCCTACCGAGAGCTGAAGAGAGGGGGAGCATGCAGTTATCCTGCTGTTAGAGAGTGGATGACCATCTAAACCACAGACCGACAACGTATTGGCCAAGGGAATGGGCTCGAGCCCCAGTGAAAAGACCAACCCTTCGTCAATAAAATTGCCGGCTGCACCGCAGTCAATAAAAGCAGCGATTTCAATGGTGCGGTTACCACTAGAGACGGACACCTGAATGAGTATAGAGTCTAGGGGAGATAAACGGGATAGGCCCAGGTGAGTTCCCCCTAACTCACCTAGGCCCTGTCTTTTCCCGCCTTCAATGGGCAGACAACAGCACGGTGACCCTGGCCCCCACAGTACAGACAAAGACCCTTGAGCCTCCTACGATTCTTTTCAGCGGCAGACAAACGGGTGGCCCCAATCTGCATAGGCTCATCCCCGGCCAAGTCCGAACCATCTCCCTGCGGAGCTGAGGGAAGTACTCCAAATTCCCTCTCTCTATGACGCTCCCGAAACCTCCGGTCCACCTTGATAGCTAGTTCCATAACTCCATCAAGGGAGGTAGGAGTAGGATAGTGGACCAGGGCATCCTTGAGGGTTTCAGAAAGGCCGATTCTGAACTGACTACGCAGCGCGGGGTCATTCCAACCTGAATCAATGGCCCACCTCCTGAACTGGGTACAATACGCTTCTGCGTTACCCCCCCCCCTGCCGTAACGCTCTGAGATTAGATTCTGCAGAAGCGGCACGGTCCGGGTCATCGTACAGTACCCCCATAGTGGAAAAGAAGGCATCTACTGAGGCGAGGGCCAAGGATGCTGCAGGTAGCCCGAAAGCCCAGGTTTGTGGGTCTCCTTGCAAAAGAGAAATCACCATCCCCACTCGCTGGGTTTCAGAGCCGGAGGACACAGGGCGGAGTTTAAAGTATAACTTACACGACTCCCTAAAGTTAAAAAACTGAGACAGATCCCCAGAAAAACGGTCAGGGAGACTCAACTTGGGTTTGAGGTTTCTTGGCGAGGA
Organism: Crinia signifera; assembly: GCF_055691185.1. Classification (NCBI taxonomy): domain Eukaryota; kingdom Metazoa; phylum Chordata; class Amphibia; order Anura; family Myobatrachidae; genus Crinia; species Crinia signifera. The sequence continues at coordinate 110,221,827 of NC_139227.1, forward strand.
TAACGCCCCATGAACCCGTTCCTCTTGTGAGTTAACCCGAAGGGTTAATTCCTGGAGTTTCTGAGTAAGAGTATGCATCTGCCCCACCAGAGCGTGGCCCGCAGTTTGCTGAGCCGGATCCATGACAGCAAGAAAGTAGTCTGGGGGTGAAGTGTGTGTGTGGCCGGTTATAATGTTAGGAACCTGGGTGACCTCACCGAACCTAACTCCGTTGTCACCTAGTGGAATTGGCGGACGCGTGCAGTACTAAGCTTCACCACTAATAGCCGCGTCCGAAGGAGCCCGTTAGTCAGGCTCCAACCCCGATGCCACCTGGTCTTACGAGTGACAACGCGGCCGCCAAGGCCAGAGGTGAACAAGGGGAAAACTAACTGAGACCCTATCGGCGAGGACCACCCGGCCCTACTGAGGAGGTGTGTGAGTGCCACACCCTAACGAAGACCCCCCTGGGGAGAAACAGTAACCAGTGGTGTAACAATACACAAATGCTGACACAATATAAACACTGACAGGTGTAACAATACACAAAGGCTGACGCAATATAAATACTGACTGATGTAACAATACATAAAGGCTGACACAATCTGAATACCGACTGGTGTAACAATACACAAGGCTGACACAATATGAATACCCACTGGTGTAACAATACACAGAAGCTGACACAATAACAATCACTGAATGATAAGATAAGAGAACAGGGTAAACCCCAACTTATCTGAACCCCACAGACAGACTGCCTGGGCGAGGATCTGCCAGGAAGAGCAACCAGGAGATGGACACTGGGACGCTGAATAAGCCAAGACAGGGACACTGCAGCCGAATGCAAACCAACGGAGACAGGAGCCTGGAACCGGGAATACTCAAGACGCTGAGTCAGGAACTATAACCGGCGTCTGAGTGTCCCGGTCCGGAAGTTTAAATAGCCAGGACGCACCGCCCAGAGACTGCCGTCATAGTGACGCGGCGGCGTCCCGACTGCCCAACTACTGCCGAACGCGCCGCCTAGAGACTGCCGGGCACGCGCTAGCGTTGCCCGTGCAGTTTCTAACAGTATGTTTGCGTGTGTGAGGGTGTGTATGCATGTATGATATTAAAGTTGTACTTTTCAGGGCGTCAGTGTGTTTTAATTTTAACATTGGTTGTGGGACTTCAAATACCAGAAGGCCCCACAATACTCAGGCTGCTGGGACTTGTGGTTTTCCAAGTCCCTGCTTGCAAGGAAGACTTCCTGGGACTTACAGCACAACCCAATGTTATTTGTAGTATCCTTTTTTTTCCAACAAAAAATGCATCAAGGCTTTTTAATTTTCCAATATTTTTTAAAGATCCACCTCTTGTTGTTTTTTATGCATTTGTGATTTTTTTTTATGTGTGCACACTGAAATGTATAGGTTTTATGCTTACATGTAGGTAATAAATTCTTATATAGTACAATCTTGAGTTTGATTCGTCCATGTCAGCCTTTTTCTAGGTTATATTAGTGCAGATATTGCATTTAACATTTGGTATTTTGCAGTGGCGTAACTATGAATTGGGCGCCCCCCCCCGCCGTTAATGGGGGGCGCCCCCCGCCGCACCCCCTGCCCGCAGCCTTACCTGTCTTGCTGGTCCCGTCCCGGCTCCCTTGCTGGCTTCATTCTTCTGCTAGTGAGACGGACCAACACAAAATGTCCGCCCCCATAAAGCAGACAGTTTCCGAGAACTGTCTGCTATATGGGGCGGACATTTTATTGTGGTCCGTCTCCCTAGCAGAAGAATGACCACCAGTGAAGTCAGGTAAGGCTGCGGGTGGCGGATTGGCGGGCGGCAGATGGGCGGACAGGAGGGGGCTAACTATAGCACCACAGGCCCCCGGAACCCACACATGCACAGCGCCCCCCCCCCCCCCCCCCGCGGTCGCGGGGGCTGCGGTGCTATAGTTACGCCTCTGGTATTTTGTAACAACTTATTTTGGGATCTTGTATGCATGCCTGGGCAGATTTTATATCTTCAGCTCAATCACATAGGGCCTTATTCAGACCAGTTTGCTAGGCGGCATTCACTCGCAAAGAAAAGAGAAAAATAATCTAGTGCCAACCCTATAAGGGGGGGGGGGGGACTAGAGGGAATGCTTGGCGTCAGTCTCAGCAGATGGAAAGGAAATGGCCAGGAATAATCAATCCTGTAGATCTGGTCCGGACTACGATCCTAGAACCATACCTTTGATAAAGCTGCTAGGAGCAGCGAAATGCGTCAGTAGTGCTTGCCCCCATCCACCTGTACATCTGGGATCGCAGTCCGGACCAGCCCTACAGGATTGATTATTTCTGGCCATCTCCTTTCCATCTGGGAGGCCACTGAAACTCCACCTGGTGCACCAGCGTGTCTCCAATCGGCTACACAAGACCCACTCAACCATCAATTTGCCAGTGGACTTCGGTTATTTGTGCCAAGCTTGGGCCGGCCACTTGGACTTATGGATGGTGTCTTCAAAAGCCTTTTTCCATCTAAACAGGAGTGGTAACTATCTAAAATTGTTTCTACAACCCGGCCATAATAGGAACGGACTCTCCAATATATTTGCTGCTATACTGTGGATATGGGCTATGCTTGATATTAATTGTTTTACTTTTATCATGTTTTTAGAATATGTACCAATTATGATGGGATATTAATACATTTTTGTACAGATCATCCAATTTTAATGTTCATTTTTGGGGTTAATTCCCCTTAGAGCGCTGCTATCCCCCCTTCTTTTTCTTGCATTCGCTCGCAGCCGAGCAAACTGGTCAGCGCCACCTGCCTCACCTATTGTTAATAGATGCCTTGTCAATGGCATGGCACAGGCAGGTTGTGTTAGCGATCACTGGTAAGGGTGCATTTTGCCCTTTAAAAATTGGCCAGGGTGTAAAGACTATGGGGCAGATTTATTAAGCTTGGTGAAGTGATAATGTGGCTGGTACTTTATCACCGGCCAATCAGCTCCTAACTATGAAGTTACAGGCTTGGTTTGAAAAATGACAGGTAGTAGCTGATTGGCCAGTGATAAAGACCAGACACCTAATCACTTCACCGATCTTAATAAATCTACACCTATGTGTGATTAATGCACAATATTTAAAAATGTCAATAATTACAGTCTTATTACTGTAAGTCACATTTTATATACCCTTTTCTCATTACCAATATAGTATACGGTGACAAGGAATCACATACACTGGATAAAGATGAAGTCTTGGTCTTTATTTTGTATGGGGTGAACAGCATACCAGGTAATCAGCACAGCAAGAATGATTACAGCATTGCAGCATACAGGTGTCCCAGCATAGTAAAAATTCTTCAGAAAGCTCCAGTGATCCCTACTGTAGCCCACACACCGGGCCTATCACTTGGGCGGGTATTCCACCATCAAAAGCAATATCCCTCTGCCTTGGAAACACTTATATCAGGAGAACACAGGTGCTGCTTCATCAGCCCAACCCTGATCACACCACTTAGGAAAAATGGACTGGATCTAATTTTCCTTTTGCTGCTGCTGATCAAAACCTGGTCTGGATTCTCCACATAATCCTCATGTGGAAATATGCTGTATCTGCCACAATACATTAATGGCCAATTAACATTTATTAGCAGTTGGAGTGTTAAATATTGTCAATCTTTACGTTAGAAGTAATGAATGTATTTGTTAGAAATAATGAATAATTATTGTGAAACCCATTAGTACCAACTGAATAAATAGCTACAAAATAAAGCCGTTTGCATTGCAGGATTTACGCAATACAAGTAAGTTAAAGTACCCACTTGCAACTACAGCTTGACCACAGGCAGTAGGAGAGAATATAATTATTATCCTTCATTTTAGAACTTCATCAAAGTTTACCAATCACCGCTGAGTTTCAAACACAGACATGATGACTCAGTATCACCTAGAGCTGTGTAGCTTGCACAAACCTTTTAAGTGAGAATATGTCATTGAGACTCCAAGTAGGGATTTTTCATGTTATGAACCCTGACAGAGAAGAGTTCTTTTCTCATTTTGCTTTCATAAAACATTCTTTCCACTTTCCATTGCTTTGCAGGCTTTCATTTGCCATGCTCGGAGAGTGTTTATGGTTTTAAAAATTCAATCATTGTTTCCTGTATATGTGTACAGAGGGAAATATACACAGTGCTAGTCTATGCAGGATGTATAACGGTTTGGGAAGGTCAAATGAAGGAGACTCAGGTGATTCCTGGAACAAATATAGTTATGGTGGTGGTGGTGGGGGTTGGGGGGGGGGGCTAGAGACATTAAGGGTATCCTTAATGGGTTTGAATCAGTTGGTAAACCCTAAGTAGGTCGACAGTGACTAGTTTGACTCCATATGGTTGGCATTGTGTAGGTCACAGGATCACAGGGTCATTTTGTCGATATGGGAAAGGTAGACAGGTACAAAAGCTCCACTTGGCAATGTGTCTGACACAAGTTGGCACAATTTTTTTTTAGGTTCCTTTTACCATTTGAAGTCACATTTTATGCGTGTAGCGTGTCCCCTCGCATGGCTTGCTTTGCTCGCATTGCTTCCGGCAAGGATGCTCGTTGCACCTGGAAAAGGTTACTAATCCCAATTAATTGTAGTCCAAGTGAATGGCAAAGGATTAAAAAGTTGAAAAAAAAAAATCTTTTGTAAACCACGTGTGTTGACCATTTGAACCTGAAGAGTCAGCGCTCAAGATGACAATACTGTATGTAAATAAGGAACACCTCATATAATAAATATACTTATGCGCAAAGGGTACTGATTAACGGGGTTCACAGATTGTAGTACCAATTTCCACAGGTTTCTTGTTCTCCCCTAATAATAAAGCAGGGGAGACAGAATACAACAAAGCATAGTACAGATCAATTGAGTAAAAAGAATTTAATACAATAATTGCACTTACAATAAAGTGACTTTGGTAAAAGCACAAGACAAGTACTCCTTAAGGGCAAAACAGCAGGCAAAGATGTTCTCTGTCCTCCAGTCTGGGTTCCCCGATTCCGGAAACAGGCAGCCACAGTCCTCGGGATCCAAGCCGCAAAGCCCTCCAGGATGCACAAGTCCAATGAATAAAAGCTGGTAAAACAAGCTTGACGCGTTTCGGAACTGAGTCCTTCTTCAGAAGTGTGAAAATCGGGAAAATCGTATCGCATCGCATGCCACTACATATGGCATGCAATGGCATGCGATGGGAGCCATTAAAGTACACAAGTACCAATGTAAATATTGACATTAATTTTGTCTTCTCTTGCCAGGACATGGGCTCCAATAAGGGCCCATCTCAGTGAAAAGCTGGAACCGAAGCAATAGCTAACACTTTCACCCTGCTTCAGGGTTCAGGACTTGTAATGCACATGCGTGTCTGGCAGCCTGTGCATGCACCTTTACAGACAGATGAAGAGGGATCAGGCACCTCTCTGAAAGACTAGCCCATACATTAGGCCATAGGTCATCTACATTGCAGTTCAGTACTTGGTAAATCCAACATCATAACAGCCACACAGAAACATATGGGGGTTCCTCTTTTTCTGTTACAGTTTCTCCCTGTGAAATGCTTTGGATCCCTAAAATTTGTGGGTTCCCAAGGAAATGGTGAATTTCAGGGATAAACCTGCAAATATTCCTTAATAAATATGAATTGCAGTTGGATTGATTTAGAATCATGTGCAGGTGGATTAGTAGACAATTTACTATTTCCTACATGTTAGAGCTGAATAAAAGTATTTGTGGATGTAGGAAATTGTACCTATGTGACCCGTCAATGACAGGGCTGTGTATCCAATCACGGTATAGAACAGATTACAGAGAAAAGCCTGTTCTCTAATCATTTGATTTAACACATGGTATAGATCAAACATAACCAAACTATGGTTTTGTGCACTGGTTCCCAGTTCTGCAAATGGGCTGCTGGACTGCAGCCCCCACAGGTAAAACCCACCACTGTGATCAGCCTTAGTGAAGCCAGATAAAGTCTGCGAGACTGTACTTGCTTCACTGTGGAAGTCCGACCTGCCAGTCAACTTGTCAGTTACACACAGTACGGCAGTCCCATTGGAAGGTGTTCCCTTCCTCTGGGACTGCCAGTCCAGGCTGCCATAGGCAGAGAGCTTGCTTCCTGTAGAAAGCCACTCCTTGCCTTGCCATGCAGTCCAATTCGGCTCTATGGGCTGCACACTCTGCCTAGAAGATGGAAGTTCGGTAATACCTGAATTACACATTAGGTTTTTAGGGTTACTTGAGCCAAACCTTGGCTAGTTACCAGGTCAGTTACAGATAATTGAAAACCTAAAAGTCAGATAAAAAAACTACACAGGATTGAATGTTATTTTAAATTCTCATATGATCAGAGAACCAGGGTTAAATCAAAATGGTGAAATATTCACTCACGTCTACCAATGGCTCATTTACCCAATGCTGGATGATACATTATAGGAGAAATATTTATTGCGGGCTGTTAACATACATATCTAAAAGTGGAGCAAATAAATTAAACAATAACTTAAATAAAATTTTATTGTATTATTTAATTAATAATAAGGGTGATTAAACAATAACTTTCTAGGGTCTCCACACCCATTTACCGTATTCCTAATTGGGCACATTGATCCCACGGTTTGCTTTACTTGACAATCATGGCTCGTAATATATGTCCTGTCACTGAGCCACTATAAACTGGAAGCAGACAGATTTGTCACCTTGTATGAATGTTGTATTTTTGCAGCAGATGACAACCATAATGGAATCTTTTAAGACAATGTTTTTATCAGGACTACAAGCCGCTGTTTCCTCCTTTGGGAGAGATTCGAAGTCTGTGTTTACTCTCACTTCCCACCTGTTAAAGGTTACAGCGAGACTAGAGGAGGTCACTACTTGTGTAGGAAACGCTGTAGCAGAAAGATCACATTTTAATGCTTCTTACTTTCTGTGGCAGATTGCAGCCTTTTAAACTCTGATAAAAGGTTGACTATTATATAGACGGTCTTACTTTCCAGTTAGTGGTTTAACATAGGATGCCGGATGTAAAGAGCACAAAGTGGCTAATAATGTGCTAGATACTGTATGCTTCTCTAATTAAAAACTTGTAGAGATAGTTTTCAGTTCAACTCGAGATACCCAGGCCTACACATAGGGAGATTTCAGGGCATTTTCAAAGTGATCACACTAGATCACTTAGAAAATTCCCCAGTGCGCAGGGACCACAGCAATAGCGAAGTGTGGCCCCACTCATTGCTATGGCCAGTGATTAGTATCCAGCATGCTGGATAAATCTATTCAATCGCTGGTCAACAGTGGCCGTGACACACAGTGCTGACGCATCGGTATACAGCGATGTGTGCTGAGTGATCTTGCTGACCTCAGACCACTCTTACATTGCTCAGGTCACTCAACGATGTGTAGGCCCCTTTAGATACAGGAGGTGTGTACAGAGGCGTACCTTTAGATATTAGCAAAAGTTTGTAAGGGCCCCATATTTAGCAACTGATGGTGAAAAAGTATGTAAAATATATTAGTTAGACAGCAAATATGGCCCCCCTTCAGCTCTGGGCCCCATAGCAGCTGCACCCCTTGCACCTATGGTAGTTACGCCCTGATTATTCATTTAGACCATAGCAGTTTTTATAGACATGGTAGTTATCTATACATAAATGAATGTATGTCTGTTTGTTGGTTGGTTTGATTTAGATAAACTCCAAAACCACTGAACCAATTGCGTTACAGGTTTCACAATTACGTAGATAATTTTTCCAGAAAGTTTTACGTATCATCATGGTCATCATGAAGGGCGGTGGGTGAGGACTATATATAAAAGTGTCTTATAATGAGAGAAATCCCACTACTATGATTGGATATACCAAATCACACGATAGTGCATTCTTTGCCAAAGATTGCACACCAGAACTACTTCCAACTGTCACCCAACCTCATCACAGAGCCACTGCTGTATCACTCCACAGCTGTGAACACTAACATCATTCACAGAGACACTGCTCACAGAAAAGAAACACATCCTCCTATTCTGTATCTGTTTCACTTTACATCTTCTCACATAGTACTATTTTGTGACAACAGGGACCATTTTATAAGATAGATATATCATTCTTGGGTGTGTGGTCAATCCATGAAATATGTAGGCCTTGGGTGGTTCAAGACTCCCAGCCTTTGGTATCATGTATAGTTGAGCTTGAATCACATCAAATTGGGATAAAGTTTTAAGTGGTGTACCTCAAGGTTCTGTGCTGGCGCCACTTCTTTCTAAAATATTAATGACCTTGTCGATGGTTTAGTGAGCAAAGTGTCCATTTTTGCAGATGACACTAAACTGTGTAAGGTAATAAAATCAGATCAGGATGTGGTCTCTTTACAGAGCGATTTATATAAACTAGTCCAATGGGCAGTAAAATGGAAAATATGATTTAATATAGATAGATGTAAGGTTATGAATTTTGCGACCAGTAACAAGCATGCAATGTATAATTCAAATGGGGAGACTGTAGGGGAATTGTTAATGGAGAAGGATTTGGGGGTGCCCATCAACAGCAGATTTAACAACACGGTACAATTATTGTATACAGTATTGTATACAATATCGCACCTCATCGCATTGCATAGGTTTTGCAATGCGATGAGATGAGACCTAGTATATATAGTATGTGCAGCACATACTTTTTGAGCTGTGCGATGAGATGTGTGACGGGAGCGCGCATCTCATCGCACCCAGCAATTGTACCGTGTATGGGCACCTTAATCAGCAGTGCTCAATGTCGAGGAGCAGCAGCGAAGGCCAATAAGGTATTAGCATGCATTAAAAGGGGCATAGAGGCAATGGAAGACAGTGCAATCTTGCCACTGTATAAATCATTGGAAAGTCTTCATCTAGAATACAGTGTACAGTTCGGAGCATCCTTCCATAAAAAACATCTTGGAATTCGAAAAGGTTCAGAGAAGAGCAACAAAATTGATTAAGGGTTTAGAGTCATTGGGTTATGAGGAAAGGATATATAGTTTGGGTATGTTTCATTACGAAAAGAGGCACCTAAGAGGGAATATGATTAATATATATATACAAATACATAAAAGTTCAATACAGGAATTGTTTACCAAGAGGATTTTACGTTTTACCCTCAGGTTCATATATATATATGTGTACAAATCTGACTCCGATACTAGCCAATTCCTCCCGAGTCATTTACCTCAATGCATCTCACTGGGTTGGAGGAGTCATAGAATGCAGAATCAGATCACTCACAATCGAGCGGAAGGCGGCACCATAGTCACCTAGTATTTAAGGTGGAATAAAGATGTCCGTCCATCGAGTTCAACCTTTGGTTTTTTATTTACTTATTTAAAAAAAAAAAAAAACATTTGATCAAAAACCTCACCAATTAGAGGGAATGAAATCTCTGAGCAACGACGGAAACCTCCGGCCTTTTCCCTCCACCTAAACAGCAGTGATATGACTCTGTTTTCACAAACTGTAACCCGAATGGTAACCCTAACCCTAAAGTTTATTTTATCTCCAACCCTAATTGTAACCCTAATGCTAATCCTATCCCTAGATCTAACTGCAGCTAACTCTAATGGAAATGCTGACATTATGGCAATGTTGTAGGTGTCAATATTAATGTCAACCTTCTATTTTCCACTTTGTTAATGTCAACATTATAAACAGCAACTGTCACATTGAGTACTATTGAAATATAGGTTCTGATCTCTCTATGCATTTAGGTGTTAGTCTACCTAATTACACTCCCTTTCCCCAATTTCCCAAGTAGATTGTTAACGGTGTGAGACTTCAACATTGGGCTTGAATCTGTTTCGCTGAAATGTTTTCAACAGAAAATTGTAACAACTAAATTTGTGGTTGATCAGAAACTTCACAGTACAATAATGCTGAAGAAATACATCAAAATATTATTACCCAATCCAAACGCACAGAACATTCCTTGAGGCCTTCTCAAGCATTTGAAAGACATTGTACCAAGCACCCTTCCCAACTCCAGAGTCCTCTCTTGATCCATTTTATAAGCTAATCTCTGCCAACCTAGAAGCTATTGACAGCTTAGCGACAAAATCCAACAGAACTTTATTTTTATACACAATGGAAGTATCCTATAAACAGGATCACAATATAAAAAATGTAGTCAAACCTCCCTTCACTTTGGTAAAATAACTTACAGAAGCAGAGTAGCTGTGAGACTCGCTTGCTTCTGGTATATCTGCCTGACCTTTATTTGCTATGGACCTAAAGAAATGGAAGTCAATTGACCTTTAATCTTCAAGCATGAATCTGCAGATTTTGGCCAGAACATAGGCTCCAAAACTGGCTGAGATTTGACCATCTCTTCGCCGTTATAAACAGTGGGTTTTGTTACATCCGAAAATTTGGCCCACAATGTACAGAACATTGATTATTAATTTGAGACAGCTACATAATAAAGGCATTTAATAACTTTTTATTTTATTTTCATTATTTTTCTGCATGGAGTGTAACATGCCTCCAGCCATCTTCTTTGGCAACAGATGAAATAGGAGTTTTCAAACTTTGCAAAAGCAATTGATATTACTTTATCCCAAATGGTAAAGACTACTTATATAAGTAGTAAACTGGCACAGATTCTTTATTTGGACATACCTCAGCTTTGAATATGCTGCCGCTCCCAATTCTTTCATAATTTATTAAGACAAATCGGCAGCACAACATTTCTAACATTACTGTGGGACAATATAAAATGGTGTGGTATAGGGTTCCGACAGTCGAGATCCCGAGAGTCATTAGCCCGACATCGGGATCCCGACTGGCCGGACTCAGACAGCATGGCGAGCGCAATAAAGCCAAGAGCACTAGATTTCTCTAGAGGGGCAGGCGCTAATACGTAATAAATTATATTTTTTGTTCATATATTTCAATATTTAACCCACTCAATATGAGGTTATATCAACCAAGCTGCAGAATTTATACAGAGGTGTCAGTGTATTCACCTCTAATTGGTCTAGGTCTGAACCATATATATATATATATATATATATATATATATATATATATATATATATGTCTCAGACTTTTAGAACCAGACACTCAATCTTCAGAACAAAGGAAATTCTGCGCTGAATTTTTCAATTGACCTTTTGGCTGAATTCACAAACACAAATACAAATGACATAGTAATTACTTTTTTATTATTTTTTATTTTTTTATTTTTAAAAGCTAGCAAAAAGAGGGTATAAGATATATTGCTATAAAATATGAATATAGAAATACATAATAGGTGGCCACCTTATTTCAAATATAATATATTTCACAACACATAAGTAAAATTGTATAAATATAATCAAAAAGTAAACATTTAATAGATTAATAATATTTTTGCATATATATTACTGGTATACTGCTTTTTAGAATTTTGCCATACAACCTGTATCGGGATGGGTCATGTACACTCCCAAATAGGATCCCAATGCGGAGAATATTGCAGTTTTTGTATAATTCGCAATATAATGTATAAAGTGGTCAGTCCGGACACCACTAAACGGTTGCAATGTGTATTAAATTTTGCGGCAATGTCCAGCCGATATAATGTCTGTTGGGGAAAGGAGTGAGCAATGCAAGAGTAATGGGGGAACAAGACATCTCTCACCCGTGACGTGCTCACTCTCCTTTCTATCAAGGGGACGGTATTTTGTATCCGTAGCTGTGGATGAGCAGGTCTGTGTGGAGTTTAGATGGTAGTTGGGATTCTGCAGCTCTCACCCGCAATACCGTTATACAAGGTAACCTCCGACCAATTCCTCCCACTCGTGGGGTGCTCTAATCGACAGAAAGCAGTGGACACACTGGTGCCGCAGCAAGATGATTGTAAGTCTGTCCTCAGCTGTGGATGAGCCGGGTCTGTGCGGTGCCAGGTGGCAGTTGGAATGTGCGGCTCTCACCCGCAATGCCGTTACACGTATCTGGCTCTGACCCTGTACCTCACACTCGTGGGGCGCTCCAATCGACAGCCCAAGGTGGACACAGTGATGGATGGTGCAGCGGTATATGGAATTGACGGCTCACGCCCGCCGTGCCGCTGTGATCAATGTCTCAAGCCTGAGGGGTGGACGCTGTTGTCTCCTGCGTCTCTCTCCTCAGGATAAATGGTCAGGTGTATTTGATCTCCTCGTGGAGCTGGAAGGACTGATGGAAATAAGTCTGGCCAGATTTTGATAAGTGCCTTGTAGTCCTTGGAATGTATGGCAGCAGTTTACCAGTATCTAGGTGGTGCTGGGTAGGACCTCTAACGCGTTTCGCTCATCTGCTGAGCTTTTTCAAAGAGTGAAGCCCCTTGTGGGCTCGCTGCGCTTGCCACCTATTCTATTCTCCCTCTATGGGGGTCATGGACCCCCACGAGGGATAATAGCCGGTGGCCATCTTGAACTCGTCTGTCGGTGTTTTAACAGCAGGGATCCCGATGTCGGGTAAATGACTGTCGGTATCCCGACTGTCGGGACCCCGTCCGGTACCCATTACAAAAAGACTTCTGCTAACTTGCTCAATATTGTAGTTAGGGGTTTGTTGGACACCTTATGATTACTACTCCATGGTGGTGCCCCGTTCTCCCCTTTTACCTAAATGTTAAATACATCATGGCTTAGTTATAAGACCTCATTTTTGGAGTATATTAGAACCACATGAGTTCCTCAATGGCAAAACTATGCTCCTTTATCTAGGATGGATGTACATTATACATTACTTTTTTGGGTTTTAATAAAGGACACATTTCACTCTCCTTCTTCCACAACTAACCCAGATTATCACTGTTATTTAATAAACCCCCTTTATGCTTTCCTAAGCTGTAAGAACTAGAAAACACCTTTCTGTCACTGAGGATCCTCAATGCAGCAAGCAGTTCAGTCATTTCCTCTGCTGCCAATGTCTAGCAAGTATAATGTTAAAAAATATCCAAGTAGTTATTAGATATCTCTGGAGTCACACTAGTGAGGTCTTCTGTCAATAACAGCTGCCCGTTGTTCCCTTATAGTATGACTTACTGGTACTTAGGATGCCGCCTAAGTACTTATACTCCCAACAGTAGGGGCTTATATAGAAACATAGAATTTGACGGCAGATAAGAACCATTTGGCCCATCTAGTTTGCCCCTTTTTTAAACATGTTACCTCAAACCATATTTGATCCTTATTTCTTTGTAAGGATATCAATATGCCGATCCCAAGCATGTTTGATTTGCTCTACTGTATTTGCCTCTACCACCTCTGATGGGAGGCTATTCCACTTATCCACTACTCTTTCTGTAATTCTTCCTCAGATTTCCCCTGAATCTTCCTCCCTCTAGTGTCAGTGCATGTCCTCGTGTTCTGTTGCTCCTCTTCCTGTGAAGAATGTCTCCCACCTGTACCTTGTTAAAACCCTTGATATATGTGAAAGTTTCTATCATGTCCCCCCTTTCCCTTCTCTGTTTTAAACTATACATATTAAGATCTTTTAGTCTTTCCTGGTACGTTTTGTGATGTAGGCCATGCACCATTTTAGTTGCCCTTCTTTGTACAGTCTCTAATGTACTTATATCCTTCTGGAGATATGGCCTCCAGAACTGAACACAGTATTGGGTGATCACAGGATAGTAGCAGTTGTGGAATAGTATAATTAAGGCAAGGCAGAGAAAAATATACACCGAATATAATTACCCAACGAACCAAGGCTGGAGTCATGCAGAACAAACTGAGGAATACTTCCAAATAGAACCAGGGTTCCGGAACACACCACAGAGTCTGAAAGCATTCACAAAACAAACTTGGATATTATGAACTGTAACCATCAGGGAAGGGCTGGGGTAACCTTCTTAGGTCAGATACAGTAACCAATGGGCTTCTAGAATGCATCCGGGACCAGGATTCTTTGTGGCGCTCATTACCAATCAACCTCCGGAAGCAGAAGCCCTAATTATTAGCACCAGCCCCATGTTAGGTGTAGGAGAGCTTCCAGAAACTTGCTAAACTCCCACAACAGAGGAAAATTTAGACCTCATGAGGCCCTAGGCAAGATACTAGTTTGGGGCCATCCTCAAACAATTCACAGCACTATGTTCGCTGCTGATTCCAGCAGTTGGTAAATGCTCAGCTGTGTGACCCTTGGCAATGCGTAAAAATCTGAATCAGGCTCTAGGTCTTTTGGAAGTAGGCTTAATACGTGTGTCACGTTTAAAGTAAATTAACTGAACACAAACAGTGGATGAAACTTTTTTGAGGGTCCAAATATTTTTCATCCTAACCTAGAACATCACAGGGATTTAAGGAGTGGAGGAATGTCTACGAGATGCATGTTGTGGTAGTTGCACAACCTCCGGGAACATTTTGGATGGGCAGGATATCTTTATGGGGCCCCTTGGGACTAGCTGGGCCTTACGCAGGTTTCTAAGCTGCTTTTGGAAAATCAGCCTCTAGCCCACGGCACTGCATTTTCTACTCCATACTCCCTACAACGGCACCAAGACCTTTATTTCTTTCATCCTGGATGGCCAATCGACAAACTCATATTGATATTTTGGATTGATATAGTATTGCAATGTCTATGGCCTTTTTAGTGGATATTTTGCACATTTCTCACAGAGATGTTGGCACTCAAACGGTTAACAAAATCAGATATTAATGTCCATACCTCTTGCAGGTGATGGTGTGGCCTTATGCTATCTGTTTTCATTCATGTCCAATACTGTGTATAGGCTTCTGTGTATTAATAACTCTACTAAAATCTAAAAGCAGGTTGCACCATGGGAAATTTTGCAATATCTAGCACATTAATTTAAAGCACATCAAATGACACATTTTTTGTTTTAATTCTTCGAACAAATGGTAAAGTAAAAAGAAATGATCTGTATAAAAATTAAAATATACATTTGTTTAACATATTTTTTTCCCTTTCTGTTAAAACACAAAAAAAGTCTCAAAACTACATCATTAAATATGTTGTTTTTTTATTTTTAAAGAAACAATTTCGCTGTAAGATCTATTGTTTAGAATTGATTTTTGTGAATTGATTTAGTAAACATTGATATTTATTAAAAGATTTTTGTTCAGCATAAAACAACAGTAATAGAATTATGAAGGCTTTATTCAGTTATCCAAGAAATATAACTCCTATCTTGTAAATAGGCAAAAAATATACCGTACAAGGGAATTTTGAAAAAATACTTATTTTTGAAGAGAGGAAGGGAAACATTGT
Source organism: Crinia signifera (assembly GCF_055691185.1). Taxonomy (NCBI): domain Eukaryota; kingdom Metazoa; phylum Chordata; class Amphibia; order Anura; family Myobatrachidae; genus Crinia; species Crinia signifera. The sequence continues at coordinate 110,237,043 of NC_139227.1, forward strand.
ACATTTAAACCATGTGTTAAGTGGCATTTTAACAGCTGGACGTTAGTATTAGAGAGAACATTTTCAGCGTTCAAAAATATGCTTCTGACTAATTTTGAAATATGCACCTCAATATTTCGGAGCTGTGATACATGTTTCACAGTTTCCTCTGTAGTGTTATCAAAGCAACTGGCACTGAATTTTATCAGTTTGTACATATATTGCAAGGGTAATTTTAGTTTTAATGGAAACAAACTACATATCACCGTCTGTTTTTCTAATATAATTGTACATAGGCAATCAGTTCTACTTTTGCTATACATCAGTGTGGTTAAAACAATATGTAAACAACTGTAAATAATATTTGTATAATCAATGAGCTCTGATGTCATCAATTGCTGTATTATAAGGAACCTTGCAACCCATTCTAAGTCACCTTAAAGATGTGTGTTAGGCAGTGGTGCAGCGTTGCAGACCACCCATTTGGTGTGTTGACTGGATAACACATACGAACATACATAATGTTGTATGAAATAATGTTGGCTGCGTGATTCTAGGGATCAGCAGTGCTGTGCACCCGGGATTCGGCATTCAGCTAAACTTCTCATGCACAAGCATGCCAACAGACCCCCCCATTGGATAGTTTCAAAAGGTGCAGGGAGCTCCACCCTTCCTTCACCTCACAGTATTCACTATCTGGCACAGCCACTGTCACACTTCTGCATGGCACACCCTTTTGCTGGATTTAAGAAGAGAGAGGATGAGGAGAGAGGGGGCAGAACTAAAATAAATGAGGGGTAGTATAGTTGGGGATGAGCAGGACAGAGGTAAAATAAATGGAACAGAAATGGATGAGAGAGTGGGGGGGGGGCAGAGGTAAAAACTAGAGAGAGGGGAAGTACAAAGATAAAAGAGACACTTGAGGAGTGAAGTAGTTGAGATGATAAGGTTGGGGAAGACACATATCATTGCTTGGAGCTGATGCATCCCATGACAGACCCCTATTATCCCTCCCACAGAGGGAGATTATTTGTGGGGGACAGACGTAAGAGTGATGGGGAGTGACAGGAAACTGAGAAAGAGATAGAGTGTGTTAGAGAAGAAAGAGGTACTGGAGCTGGTGGATCATTAGGATAGTAAGACAAAGATGAAGAGACATGGATGACATGACAGAGTCTCTGTCTCTGTCACAGAGAGACATGGATGACATGACGATGGAGAGACTAAAGTGCCAGAGGCTGGAGAGGCACAGAGATTACTTGAGACTATAGAAAACATTGAGATATGAGTCTTGAGAGACTGGGAAATTGATGGTCATACATACTAATATCCTTATATTTTACATTAGCACCTCCGCCATTAACATGGATGGTGTCTTCTTTTCAAGGTACAACAAGCACTGCAACAACCATTTAAAATGGTTGTTCCAATGAGGTTTAAAAACAACATATTTAAAAGCGAGACAGGGGGTGCACATAGTGCAGTATTATATTCATAAGGCCAATAGCACCCAATAGTATGGGTGGATTTATTGTAACAATATACAAAAAAAACAATACAATTGTCGATGACAAGAAAAAAAAAGAAACAACAAGCTTATATGATCAATGTTGCATTAAATTCAGGTTCTGGCTCGTCAAACAAGTTCTACTGCCAGGACAAAGTGATTGTAGGAGTTCACCCATCGCGTTTTATCACTGGAACTTTTAAGTCCCAATGACGAAATGCGTTGGAAGGCTTCCCACATTCATTCTGTCCTGGCAGTGGAACCTGTATTCAATGCGTCACTGATCACATAAGCTTGTTGTTTCTCTTTTCCTCAATGAAAAAATAGAGTAGCTTTCACCCCACATAAAAACACTTGGTGGCAATATATGCACACACACAAATTCACGAATGATTGTATAGATATTTTTATTGTAGTAGTTTTTATCCATTTACCACTCCCATGCCCAATCAAAAGGGTAAGCTTTCCTACTACAGAAGGATGGCAATGCTTCAGAGACTCACGGACACTAGACATATATACTGTATAGATCAGGGCTGAGCAACACCGGCCCTCCAGATGTTTATGAACTACACATCCCAGCATGGCCACATAGCAAAACTTATGCAAAGCATCCTGGGATGTGTAGTTCACTAACATCTGGAGGGCCGGTATCGCCCAGCCCTGGTATAGATGATAATTATGCTCTCATCACAAAATTTCTAACAGTAAGGAGTTCTCCATAAGCAGACCACTTCCATATCTTCCACAGCATGGGCAGGATATATTATGTACGGTATTGCAAATTCTGTGTGATATGTCCTACCCCTTTTTATAGAAGTACCGGTGTTAACGACATATGCTTCAATAATCACTTTCTATATCACCCCCCGGAGTTCTGAACACATAAAATCATAGACTTTGGAGACAATAGCCCCTGAAAGTTTGGCTTTCCAGAGATTGATGCGTATTGGCATTTAACTGCCCCATAATATTCTATGGGGACTGCAGTGATGGCAGTCCGCATAGGATATATCTGAAAACCATTGTGGTCACTTTAATGCATCAGAATGGCATCAAACCTGCATTTTGATGTTTAGTACACCACACCTTATATATTGTGGAATATGGAATAACCATGCTAATAAATGTTCTTTTTTATCGTAAATGCACCCTTGTACTCTCTAGTAATATACTGTCAATAATAATAAGGATTGTATTATAGATAGATAGATAGATAGAGATTAAAAAAATGATATTCATAATAACAAATAAATGTTATATAGCTCAGCAACAATTATTTTCACTGCAGTTTCTTTTTGTAAATATGGTCCTGTGCATTGCAAAAATATGTATTTGACTTTATTTTTAATTTATTGATTTTTCAATTATTATTAATATTGATTAAAATTGCAATTCTTGATTTTAGATGTAGTGTACATGCAAGCCGTTTTATTAAGATCAATAATTTCTCGACCAATCGTTAAGCTATTTAAATACTATATAATTATTATTATAATAATTATGATTATTATTATGTGTTGTTTATTTGTTATTAGTCACAGTGCTTTTCAGCATTAGAAAATGTAGAAAAAGAGAACATACATAAAGCAGTGTTAAAGATAGCAGGCATGAAACTGAGCGGATAACTATGGCCTTGCTCAGAGTGTATACAATATACAATAGTTGTTATATATTCATCACAAAATATAATTCTCTATTGTATTTTTATAGAAATCTGTATTTTTATACATTTTCAGATTTTTACATTTGATTATATTTTTACAGTGAAATTTATTTTTTGTGGCCAATTTTTTATAGCTGGTGATTCACTCCATTCACCTTTCTCTAAAGGTATTTTAAAACATAACAAAAATAAATGTTTATTTTCTAGAACTTTTCTCCATGAACAAAAATAGCTTTACGTTGTGTCAATAGTTGAGAATGCTTGGTTTTTGGCCGATGAAATTATTCACATCAGTCCCTTACCTAAATGGAGCATGAAAATTTACTTTGCTGGGTAATTTAAAAAAGCAAGATTACAACAAGAACTGTATACAATTAAAGGGGAAGTTACACATAAAAATGCCAATACATTTAAATATTTAGAAGTTGGCAAAGTAGCTTTGCTTTCTGGAACTATAGGGGGCCTTAAGTGGCAAGGGCCTTTCATGCCACAAGATTCAAGTGTACTCCTTTAACCATGAACTCAGCCGTAGCTACTTTCATGGAACTCAGTCTTCATCTTGGGGAAGAAGAACAACAACAAATAATTTTAAAATTGTATAAAAGTGCCCAACCAAAACAAGAGGGCAAAGAAAAAACAGTGCCGCCCCACAAAAAACTACTTTATTGAGTCAATTGGCATTTAGATTGCTGTATATGCAATAATGTTGCAAAGGTTTTTATACTGTACTTTCTTTAAAATTCAATATTGCACCTATCATGGCTATTTAAAAAAAATAAAATAAAAAATAAAGTATTTATTAACAAGTTGTAAAAAAAAATATTTTCAATAATTTAAGGTACCAAAGCAGATGTTCATTGGTCAGGTGATGTGACACTTTTCAAAGTCAATATCTAATTGTAAATGTCTGACAAAGACTATCGAGGCTATTCATTAACAGGCATTGAAGATATTCTAGTACTATGATAAAACATGTTATCACTGACAATAAAATACCAGGGAGAAATATATGACTCGGCCAACTGTTAACTTCATATGGAGTAGAACTCAATTCCAGGATTTGGGCTATTATTATTTTAAGTACTAATATTATTATTATTATTATTATTATTATTATTATTAATAATAATAATAATAATCGCAATAATAATAATAATCATTATTAATTTTGTATAAATGGTTTAGCAATACATAAAATAAATTAAACACAATTTTTTAAATTGATGATTAAACAATTGCTTTAATCAAATATTAATACATATTTTTTAATTATTTTTGTCCTTTAATCAGCATTCTTAGATGTCAAGGAATATTTAATAGCTTTCTATCTGCTCCATAGAGTCCAATGGTAGATAACAGTACGTATTAGAAAATAATGTATTGCCTTTTCTCTTTTGAGATATTCTTTACCAGAAGTATCTGTTTGAATAAATACTATGAATATATATGAACATTATTCACAGAACAACATAAACTAAATTGTTTATATTAATATTAATAATATATTAATATATTTTAATTGACATTGATTATTTACATACACTGTTATGTTTTTAGATGGTTTGAGGTTGGAGTTATTGCATCTTTTGATACAGATTTTTTTTAAACAAATTTGAGAATTGCTGCAGCCCATATTTTTTTTTTAGCTAAACAAAATATGGCTAGAATTGACACTGTATTATTTCTACCTTACCTATTAATTATAGTATTAGTTTCTCTTTCTTAATAAGAAATGGTAATACTGTCCTCTTATCTATAAAAATAGTATATGTGCCCCTTTTCTTTTATATTATTATTTGTACTATAAGATAAGATAAGGTAATATATGGTAAGCATGCTTAAATTATATATGGGCAGACAAAACGAAGAGATCTTTCAGTATAAATGTTGAAAAAGAAAAAAAGGAGTTCCACATATTACATACATCTATGAGTAGTATATAATACATATGCAAACATTAATTTATTCTGTTTTTTTTTTAAATGTGTGACTTACCATAAACACAGTCCCACAAATTGTCTCCTACTTTCCAGTTTATTTTTTTAACTGCTCGTTTTATTCTTTCTTTTTTTTGTATAATTTTTACTTTATCGTTCATCACATGTAAGGTTAATCAAACTATTAGCTTCTGGAAAGAACATCAACGCTATATTTGTATTGCCCTGAAATGTAAATTACTACCACTCTTAATTTACCCATAAACCAGACCTGCATGATCATAGGATGTAAGATAATATAGGTAGGGGTAGAATCATGTCAAGTGCCCGGATGGGTGCACTCTTAAAGTAAAATAGTTAAATGCTTAATGTACTGAGAACTATGGGGGTTTTCTACTAAGCCCGTAGAGAGATAAAGTAGATAGAGAAAAATGACCACCCAATCAGCCCCTAACTGTCATTTATTAAACTCAGCTTTTAACATGTTATTTAGCTGCTGACTGATTCTCTTCACTTTATCACTCTCCAGTGCATCTCCCTATAGTACTGTGTGTTTTCTTTAACTTGTAAATTAAAATGATAGGGTTTACTGCAAAACAGATGTTTCTTCTATTTAATCACAATAATACCCACAGCTTATCATACAGCTAATAGTGGTCTTAATTGATTTAGAATGCAACTTCAATACGGAACCTACTGAAATTAAATGTTATTTATAGCCTAAAGCTAACACCCAATAGATCATTGGGAGGGTACCTCTAAAAACCTCTTGGGTATTAAGTAATTTAAGTAACTTATTCTGTAGGACCAATAAATGCATGTGGTATGTCAGTATCACAGATGAATGTATTCATTTATTATTTGATTTATTATGTTATTTATATAGCGCACACATATTCTGCAGCGCTGTACAGAGAATATATAAACATTCATATCAGTCCCTGCCCCAGTGGAGCTTACAATCTATATTCCCTACTGCATGTACACACACATTCATTCTAGGGTTAATTTTGTGAGGAGCCAATTAACCTACCAGAATATTTTTGGATTGTGGGAGGAAACCGGAGTACCCGGAGTAAACCCATGCAAGCACAGGGAGAATATACAAACTCCATTAGGGCCCTGGTGGGAATCAAACTCAACGCTGTGAGGCAGTAATGCTAACCATTACACCGGCTGTTTTGCCCACAGATGTGATGCACAGATATAATGCCAGTAGTGTTAGCAATATTCCTCTTAAGACGAAGTGTTGAGCAACGTAAAGTGAAGGCAATACGCTGTCAAAAACTAACATTCCCTACATTATATGTAAGGTGTAAATAAAAACTTTATAACTTATATATTAGAAAGGTATATCTTCTAAGCTAAAGAGGTTATGCTGATTTGTGTTATACGGCCCATTAGACCAAATGTTAATGCTGTGCACTATGTAATGACGTGTGTATAGCAGTTTTGTCTTAGAAAAAATAAATCATCATCTTCTGTCTTCGTAATTCTGCCATGCTCTTTATGGAAAGCCTGAATGAGTCATGGAAGACATTTACATTCTTTTATTGAATGTTGTTTCTACAGCACACAATGTTGTCAAAATGTTGCAGCCATTTTGAAAGTAGCGTCATTTTGAGAATATGAGTGGTAATTTTCAAAAAAGGAAACCAACCACTTTATCATTAATATTTTTTATTTTATACATTTTTACACAGCAAAGTTTAAAAAGGTTTTTGTTTATCTTCTTCATCAGAAAAATGATTGCTGTCATAAAATGTTACTGATTATGAAAAAATCCATTTTCAATCAATCAGCAAATTTTGCAGTTACCCAGTGCCCACCAGTCAGGGTTGCTGAGAGGGGACAGGGGCGGGTACAGTTTACGTGAGTTCAGGCTTCTCTGAGGGCCCCAATGGGGTCCAGGTCTGTTACAGAACTGTTGCAATTCCCTAATTATTGTGTGAACATTCTTAACAATGTCCAGTATGTCATGTGGACATGGAGATGCCCCTTTTATTGGCCATGCCATCTTTCTAGCACCGGAATCCATATGAGATCTTGGTAGCCCTGCCACCAGTATGGGGAGTGAGCATGAATCTCGAAATAATTAAGTTTAAAATAACATCTCAAAACAGTTCTGTCCTAGGCAAACAAGATTTCAAATCTTGACGAGGGTAAATGCTTAAATATAATTTACCATTCTTATTAGTATATCCTATAAATGTAATTATGTAACTGACTCCATTTAAAAGTTTAACCATACTGTACATTTAAAATTTGTTGTGATTAAATCTTACCCACAAATTTTGCACGTTTTCCCAAAATCGCACATGTGAAAGGGTGCAAATTGTATTAAAAATCTTACCTTTTCCACAAAATTCACACATTTTGACCTTTTTTTTTAAAGTTTTGTGAACACTTCAATTCCCATCCAGATGTTTTCCCATTATAAAGTATACAACTTGCAAATGTAATAGGGTGCGATTTTTGGTAAATGTTACCAAAAATCACCCCAAAAATTTCGGTACTTGTTTCCTAGCATGGCGCCCACTAGGTTAATTGCATAGAGGGCTATTCTGCGTAAAAAAAATCGCATCGCATGCGATTTTTATCACATGCAATGCAATTTTTTTAAGTTAATTTATTCACTGGCCATCGCATCGCATTGCATGCAATTTTTATCGCATGTGATGCGATGCGATGCAATTTTAAAGTTAATTTATTCACTGCTGTTATGTCCCCAGGGCCATTTAATCGGATGACATCGTACCTCACGCAAAATCGATTTTCTGGGGTGCTATGCCATGACATTAGGTATACAATTATATGATTGTATGACCCAAAAATAGTTTTAACGCACCCCTCACTATCCACGCCACCCCGAAGCGTGGTGAGCAGCAGCGGAACGCGTCCTCCAATTTTTTCTTTACCCCACTATCCACGTCGGCGTGGAGATGACTTTATATAGTGTGGCAAGCGCAGCGAGCCACAGAGCCCGAAGCGTGGCGAGCGCAGCGAGCCCCGCGAGGGGATGCGGAATTCATGTAAAGTAATACGCATCCCCATGCGGGGCTCGCTGCGTTCGCCACGCTTCGGGCTCGGTGGCTTGCTGCGCTCACCACACTATATAAAATCAACTCCACGCCAACGTGGATAGTGGGGTAATGAAAAAGTCGGAGGACGTGTTCCGCTGCACTCGCCATGCTTCGGGGTGGCTTGGATAGTGGGTGGGGGTGCGTTAAACCTATTTTTGGAACATACATACCCCCACACCATTTTTTTTACTAAATACCGGCACACTTTCATGTCTAAAGAAAATCACACATATCTAAAAATCTCACGTCTAAAAATGGCACATTTTCATTAATAAAAACCACACTTTTTTCTTACTAAATATTGCACTAAATCACATGCGTATTACGACTTTGTTCAAAAAATCGCACCCTATTACATTTGCTAGTTTTTCACAAAATGTGCGATTTTTTTGCATGTGTTTTAGTGCAATTTTAAAACATGACTAAATATCACCCTATTACATTTTGCCCAAGGATTCTTATTAATTTTCTACAACCGTTTTCCTGTAAACCATCGTTCATAATTGTCCTCTTTTGGGGAAAACTTTAAAAGGGAAATGTGCCCATTAGTGCTACGGCACACTAGAAAAATCCATTAGGAAGCATACAGGAATCCAAAACAGCCCGGTGCATGACTCACATCTAAAAATCTGAAATCACTTGTCTTTAATTTCCACATTCTTTGTTTGAAAAAAAAAAAACTAAATGAGCTGACATGGGACACAGTGAAAGCTTGAATCCTTCGTCTTCTATATTGTGACACTGCTGCTGCCTCCTGGAAGTCTAGAGTTTTTTTCTTTTTTTAGGGTGGGGATACTGGCAGGAGTAAATTGTCTTTTGTTTTTAATTTATTCTTTTGAAGCTTTTCACTTTCAGTTTTAGCTAACCTGCAATTTACTAAATTGCTCTAATCTCCTCGTAGCAGTAAAGGTATATTCTCAATACAATCTAATTAGGGGTTTCTTTGAACAATCCTTCAGGCAAATTTTTATGTTTACACAATTAACTGCTATATTTTTGCACTGCTTCTAGAAATCTATTATTTTGTAAGTATATTTTAAATGTGATCAAATTGTCATGCAAATGTTAAGTACAACCCATTTCGTAAAGTTTTTAACACTTTGAGTGTCAACATGTCAAAATATGCACATTTGTTATTAATTCTAATAGAAAAATGTTGTGTTAAAAAAGATTATATTTCCAATATAAATGAAACATTACAGGTCATTTTGATGAATAAAAATGTTTGTTTGCCAATGTCCACACCTATTTTGACAAATTCACCTGGCACTTTTATTTATATGAGTGTGTGAGCGTAATTCTATCAGATAACAACAGAACAATTAAATAGCATTGTTGACTATTGAATATATGTCGCCAAGATACTATAAGCAGTAATATTTTTTACTACTTGATAAATACATAAAATACACAGGGAGATTTACGAACCTTGGGCAGAGATAATGTAGTGTTCAGTCCAGCACCCTGCAATTTTTCACTTCCCTGCCTGGTGTGTCACTCTCTGCTGTGGGGCTTCTAGCACAGGTCTATCTGCATATCAGTGAAGAAATACAGACCACATTGTGCTCGAAGCACTACAGCAGAGAGCAGTACTATTTTTCTGGAAAAATAGGTCCAGGAACTCTGGATCTGGGGGTGGATTGATTAAATAAAAATAGAGGGAGGGAGAGAGAGAGAGAGAGAGAGAGAGAGAGAGAGAGAGAGATACTGTATATACAAAGGCACTCACAGGTGACTTTAAAACAAAACTTATATAATGCAAAGTACATTTTGGCCCAGGACAGGAACCCAGTTCCTGATGATGTCATATATAATTAGAGGTTCAGGAACTGAGTTCCTGCTGGTTCCTGCTGAAAAAATAGCACTGCCATAGAGTGGCAGGTGCAGGGTGCTAGAATGAACCTTTAATGGGTCTGATTCATGTTTCAAGGCATTAATGGCAAATACACACAGTACTTTTATTTGGTACTTTGCTTATGCTCTGAACCGTCATATGCATATTCAGTACGGGTCTTGCGTTTTGGATGCACTACAGCTACAGGCATCAAGTTATTGGCAGTTGGCACTCATCTGAGGACAGCGATGGCTGCTGTTTCACAAACGGAGGCATGATGCACCTATTTTTGTGGGAGTGCCAAGGATAGGGCCTTTGTCTTCTGATGGAGATTCCTGGCCTCATGGGAGGATCTGCAGTGGCAGGTGTGAGTGACCTCTGAGGTTCACTCAGCCATATAATAGTGTACATCATTGTGGAAATAGCACTGGATCCCACATGCTTGCCAAACGCGTCTGATAATACCAGAGGCTTCCTGCTACATTAAACCATTGAGTTCCAAGCAAATTTGTCAAAATATGTGTGGCAAGAAATTTTTTTTTCAACATAATGACCTATAATGCTTCCCTTATATATATAGGAAATATAATCTTTTTTTTTTTTTTTTTTACAAAACATTTTTTATTTGAATTTATATAACAAATGTGAGCGACTATGGCGTTTTTAGCTGATATTTTGAACATCTCTCACAGAGATGTTGGCACTCAAAGGGTTAACATATATGAGCATCATTGCTGATTTCGTGTAAGCAGCAGCAATGTTCATTTCAACCATATCTGAATAACCAGTTGATTAGTTCCCAACTGTCATTTTTTCCAAATACAGCCTGTAACATGGCAATTAGAAGCTAATTGGTTGGTATTTTATCTCTCTTTACTTTATCTTTCTCCAATGGTTGATACATATTCCACAATGTCCTATTCAATATTAATATATGCTTTTAAAAAGTGTTTCATTTGTGTGATTACATTACAGCATGTCCAATCACAAGCCTCGACCCATATTATGCAAACACATAGGGCTCTTATCACTGGATATCTGTGGATCAGTGAATCAGGAGACGCGCAACATATTTAATTGGGCTGCTGTATTGTGTTCCCTGACAGTCCCTTAGTGTTATATTTGACCCTCTGGTTCTGACCAAGCTTAAAGACCGCGAACCAGTAGCGCACGCAGGGGGGGTTTCTGAGTACCCAGAAACCCCCCCAGGAGTCTAAGTGCCCTAGGCTGAAAGCTGAGGGTCCCCTCTTTCCATCGGTACAAGAATTTTAAAAATCGGCCCTTGGGAACCAGAGATATCTGACTTCAAAGCAGTGGTCCCCATCCAAGCCTGTTAATTGCTCCTCCCAGTCAGATATTTCAGGTTTTGTCTAACGGAGAGTTTTTCTGAGGCTATATTCCAAAAGCTGGGACTCTCCCCCTTTGATGGATACTTGTAGCTTGTCTCTACTGTTCCCAGAACCAGAGATATCAGCCTTCCAGCAGCTGGTTACTGCTCCAGCTCCACACACCTGGTATGTAGTTTTATATCCTCATTGGAAGATTGCTCTGCCTCCTGAACTCTGATCCCCTAGTCCCCAGTGCCATTAGTAGGTGGGATTCTCTAGTTTTTAATTCCATTAAAATCTAAGAAATCTATTTTCGGGAACTGGAGATATCTGCAGTCAAGCAAGCTGTCCTCCCACCAGGAAATTATGAATACTAAGCCCACTCCACTATATATATTTATTATTATTATTATTATTTATATACATTTGGTCGATCTATAATACTTTAACTGACCTGACCTGACCTCTGGAAACCCCCTTCTGAAAATCCTGCGTTTGCCACTGCGCAAACCTCATGGTGATTAATCAGGTCTGGGCTCCACTGTCTACCAATATCCAGTCAACAGATCAATGGTGTCTAGATTGACCATGTTAGGTTGATGGGAACGTGGTCCACAGCCAATCCTACAGTATGGGCCAGCAGCCACATTATCTCTCAGTGAGTTGTGGCAAATATAAGGACTTGTAAATTTCAGTTTTAAAAAAAAAATGCTTGTTCAAGGCATAGACAAAACAATATATTTAAAGCATTACATGTATGTTCATTAATGTGACTCCAAGGTTCCTAATGTTTTGATTATCTATGTCAAGAAGCATGTAATAGGCTTAATAACCCACATTAAATGCTTAAAATTAATTTTTATGTGTGTGAGATCTAAAGGACATGGGGGCTGTTTGAGCTGACTGGACAGCTTTAGATTTTCTATTCCAGTTACTATAGCAATAGAAAACTCAAATTGCCTGTGTGCAAACAATGCAGTACTACTGTACTACTCCCACTCAGCTGGGAAGTTTATATTGAATTTCACACTAGTTTTTACCTGCCTACTCTCCCAGAGATTGCGGAAGACTCATGATTTTTAAGGAGTCCCCAGTATCTCCGGAACAGTAGGCAGATCTCTTGCATCCCACCCACATCTTAGTGGTGTGGGAAGGATGAAGAGGCAAACACCAGCAATCGCTTAGCTGCGGGGAGTGGGTGGGGCTAAAATAATCAGAATAGTGTCATTTTAACCACACACCCTTTCTGAAAACCCAAAAATTAAATTTTACCAATATGGAAGGAGGGCTTGGTGACATCAGAGTCCACCCCGCACCCTGAAAGAAAAGTAGGTATTTATGGTTTCTTGGGAATGTTGACCATCATCAGGGGTTTAGCTGGACTAAATGCTCAACAACCGATAAATTGCAATATAAAACTTAAGGCTGACATGTTGATGGATGGAAATCATCTCATCATAATCATGGGCCTAATTCAATGTTGAGGTATGGAGCTTTAGTCCCATCTGCCCCATTGCTAATCAAGCTCTGGATAAGTAATTAATATTGTGCAGCCATTTAGGGGTAGCTATGGCTGCCGTATATCAAAATGGAGTCATGCCACCATTTTATGGGAGTGCCAAGACCAGGATATTTGACTTCTGTAGGAGATTTCCTGGATTCAATGACAGATGGGGAAGTGGCCTTAATAATGCAAAGGTGCAACTATGTCCCTTTGCCTCCCCATTTTCGGCATCACACCACCCCACAGCTCCCTTTAGTGAGCCAATTCCCACTGCTTCTATGAATTGGATGCTTCCTTCCGCCAGAGGAGGCAGCGAGAATGCCGGCAAATGTGGTTTTATGTCATCAACATGGTTTTTAACCCTGAGCAAATATCTATTCTTCTTCTACTTGTTAAAAATACCATTCAATTCACCATAGGTGTTCAATCAGCTACTGTACTACTGAGTTTTTCTTAAGACTACCCATATATGTGTATATATTACATTATGGCAACTGAACACTATAAATCCATTTTTTTCTGTGTTTTGCAGGATGCCTGAGCAGTCTTATTCCTAGTTTATTAAAGGCCATGTTGTATTAAGAAGGCATTATATCACAAAAGCCTAGAAACACAGAATTTGATGACAGTTATGAACCCTTTCTGTAAAGTAATTTTTCCTTACATTTCCTCGGAACCTGCCTCCATCCAATTTTAGGGCATGTCCCCCTTTCCTTCTATGCTACAAATTATACATATTGAGAGTTTTTTAGTCTTTCTGGGTATGTTTTGTGATGTCATGCACCATTTTAGTTGCTTTTCTATGATTACTCTCTAATGTATTTATATCCTTCTTTTTCTGCTGGTTATTCCTCTTCCTATGCAACCAAGCATCTCACCCTCTGGTAAATTTTTACTCAGATTACTGTCTAAAAGGACTACTTACCTGAGCAAATCTTTGGTGTATGTATAATTGACATATGTGAAGCTAAAATGTTATCATCAAGCACTCACTGAACCAAGCAGGGATACGGTTTCATTTATTTAAATGAAGCAAACAGAAAGATAATAATCATTTAACATGTAACAGTTTATTTGCTTATTGTATCAATTCTCTGTGCATTAGAGGAATTCCACCTCTTGAAATATTTTCCTAGCTTCCAGGGTACATACACTTATAGAACCCCACGCAGTAACGGTAGCAGGAAATTGAAACACATCGCTGTATAAATTTGTTGAAAGTTTTTGACTATTTATCTATGTTTGTATGTCACCTTGTGCCACATATTTTAAATGAATTTGATTAAAAGTTATATTTTAAATCGTTAATTCTATCACAAATTCCAAAGAGTGCCCCAGCAAAAGAGTCTTTTTTTCTCTGACTCTACTAAGACACAGTAGAAGTAGATAATGATTTAGAAGATCAGAAAGCAATGATCGTTGAGGGTATTAGGACTCAAGGGGAAGACAGGGAAATCAAGGGGTGCACAGGTTGTGCATTCAACAGGTGTAATGGGCCCTACACATGGAGCGATATTCAGTCACTTTCTGAGTGGTTTTACTAAACCGCTCAGAAAGTGTCTGACTATTGCTGTGTGTGTAGCCCACACAGCAATACAAATGCGCCGGCCTGCAGGACCGCAATATGGAACAGACCTGCTGGTTATGATCGCTCAGAAGGCCATCAAAGTCACTGTGTGTGGTGGCCTTCTGAGAGCGATCACTGTAGCCACCATGACACCGCCGGATCCGCATGCAGGAGAACCGGCTTCTCCTCCACCTACCCATTCTCCGGTGCCTCGGGTGTCAGCAGTGGGCTCCCCCCGGGCAGCTTGGCAGCCTCCAGCTTCTGGGCCAGCTCATTTAGTACAATAGGGAGCGGCCGGGGAGAGCCGTGAGCCGGCAGGAGGGCACACAGTGGCTAGGGAGCCGGAGCTAGGGCAGCATGGAAAAACCACCCGGAGGGAGGGGGAGAGCTTCAACCTTTCTCCCCAGCAGCCAGTCCTCCACCTTGGCTCCAGCAGGTGCACCCTCCTCCTGGCAGCAGTGTGTGGAATTACTAGTCCCAGCAGGGGCGCAACACGTGGCCCACTGAACCAGAAGAGAAGGGGATACAAGGGACAGAAGGGGATACAAGGGACAGGACATGGTCCTGCACTAGGGTGGAGAAATTTGCTGGAGGTAACTTCTCCCGGACTGTCAAGACTCACATTTCCTGGGCAATGTTCTATTAACACAGATAAAAGGACTACACATGAATAATACATGTTCATAAAAAAACATTGCCAGTTACTGAGTACACGGATGTGAGAAATGCAATTTTACATGCTAACAATAAAGGCAAGGCATTTAATGATACTGAAACTAAACATTTACCAACTATAAAATCACACTATAAAAAAAACAACACAAATATACCCAAATATCACTCATGTAGTTATACAAAAAACAGTCATTAACCAATTTTTTTTATCATCAACGTTTAAATGTTTGGCAGGGGGGGGGTTACACTATAGCACCAACGTTTATATGTGAATTTTAATATTTTTTTTATTCCCGTGAAATCACCCAAACCAGGGGTTCCCAAACTTTGTGGAATCATGGCACCTTAAAATATCAGAAAGTTTTTCATGGCAAAAGTTTCTCATTAAGAAAGTCAGAATGTATTGACAATATAATAAATAAATAAATTAGTCAATCAATCAATCAATCATCCAATCATCAACACTATTGAACTTTCTGACCTGGATATTTATCATCCATTAAAAAAAAGGATTGCAAGTTATCTTAAATTTAATTAGAGAAGATTAAATCAAATTAATTGTGACCCTTTAAAATATTTATGCCTAATTTTTATGTATGTGGCAGCCTGGCCAAGCCCCAATCACAGGATCAAATGATACTTCTGAGTTGCTTAAATTTTCTATATCATAGCCTTTTCTGGCTATACAGGTTATTAACAATGTATAAAGCACCACAATCTGTATTTATGGTGTTTTTTTAGATATGTGGGCTAAAATTGTGTTAGTTAAGATGCATCTTATGACATTATCGTTACGGAAATGAATTGAAGAGAACTGGCTACTTGCGTTAATTCACAAATAAAAAGAAAAATTGTCTGCATGACTTAAAAGCCAATCCCATTTACAAAGAGCAGCACAATTTAATAGACTTGGCTAGACACTACAGAATTCCCTGTAGTGGCTGGCAAAGTCTATTCAATTGTCCTGCTCTTTGTAAAGGTGCATTAAAGTGAAACTTTGCCTATGATGCAGAGAATCCACCGGATCAGAGTAGTACCAGTAACTCATGGGGTAGGTTGCATTATATTACTTGCTTCTCTCCTTCCACTTACAGATATCATCAATACATTGACCAGTCTTGGACTGAAGTTCTGCTACTGTAAAAGGACATTAATAATGTTGTTGTTAATTTTACTTTAAATACTGCCCTGTGAAAGCAGGCTAGCACTGTTAATTTAAAGACTGGTCCCAATTTCATTGGAGGGATTGACTGATTCTACAATTGGTTTAAAACGTTGTTTAACAATTACTGAAATGTAACAATAGATGTACCCTAACTTAAAGAGTAGAGAAGTGGACATCCAATCAGCTTCATCCTTTGTACTTGATAAAGGCTACCTCAAAACTGATTGGTTACAACGGCTCCAGTTGTCTACTTGTACACTCTATAAAAAGGATTTATACATACAGTATCCCCCTAAATCACACACACACACACACACACACACACACACCACACACACACATATATAAATGTCGACTTTGTAGTGACTAAAAATATTCTTTTTATATATAGTTTGACTTATACAAGCAGACATACAAATAAACATGAATCAAATGTTTATTTAATTAGCAGTCATGGCCCATTATTAAGCTGCAAATTGCTATTTAACTATAATATAATGTCAAATCATAATAAAGCTAAATATTCCTTTCAGCCTTTATCCTGAACTTGGTACTTTTTAATGCCATCCAACTTATTTACATAATAATATAAAAATAGAACATTTATACTTGAGTTTTTAAAGTTTGGTTGGAAAAACACATGAGTATCCATAAGGCTTTTAAACCCAATGAGTCAGCCGGGAATAACAAAGAGGAAGCCAGCATTGTATGGCCCATTCACAATCTGCTTCATGTGCGCCATCACTTAAAGAGAGCGTTTGCATTGATGGAGAGACAAGGCCAAACAGAGCGTGGAAGGCCTTGAAAAAAAAAAAAAAAGATTCCTGACAATGTTACAGATGAGCATTTTACTATTCCTATGATCTATTTTCAATCTACCAAAAGATACTGCAGAAACAGCCCAGGGTCATAACACTTCTGTTGCTGGAGGCAAAAAAACTTACAACTGTCCCCCTTGCAATGCACAGAAATAATTAAATGTTGAGGTTATTTCTCTCCCATCTTACAGTCGATGGAGACTCCAGAGGATTGCTAGAAATATTTTAATGAAATAGTAGTAGATGCTTGGAGCAAGCCTTCAACACACAGAAGAACCAGCAGTAAGGGATTGACGGAAGTCTGTAATACAGTAGACATCAACATTGGCAAATCAAAGAGTTTATTTATCTTACATCATTGTTCTCAGCTATATAATCGTTCAAACAATTCCCTCTTCAGTCCATAGTAGTCACAGTGAATGGGTTATCTCCATTAAGTAGAGACGGTAAGTTACACACTTTCCTCATAGAGTCATTCTCATCCTCCCCTCATCTGTCTTATCCATGTCCTTCAGTTGGTGTAGGGTCTTTCTTCTTACGGGCGCATTTTATTGGCTCCAGCAAAACACTTTTCAGAGTTGTGAGCCATCCACATCCATCAGTGGACAGCTGCAGCTCTCTGCCAGGCAGACTCCAATTGGAGGTTGCAGCTTAGAATGATAATCTCAGATTCCTTATATTAAATACCAGATATGTATTAGCAAGCAGGACATAAAAGAACTGGAAAAGAATAGAACCAGGGCTTCTCCTAATTTATACCCCTTGACTTAGGATATTGGTGGGGCAACCTGGATCCTGACTTCGTGTGAAAGGGTCAACCTGTTGTTGTCACCATCACTTTGGCAAGATCCATTACTGAACTGAATGCATTGTGGTGAAAGTAAACTTTCCTCTTCATGTATGTGAACAGAGTTGTGCAAAATATCAACCCAAGCTCATTGCCTAAGGTTATGTCCAGTTTCCATGTCATAAAGCAAATCCTGGTATTTGTTCCTATACAGTATATCCACACTGACAGAGTGGCATACTTTAAGAGCCATATATGTTTCAAGAGCTCAACCATTCATCCCCCCCATCCCCCCACCCTCTCTTTAGAATCTTCCTCTTCATCCCCCCCCATCCCCCTCTTTAGAATGTAAGCTCTCAGGAGTAGGGACCTCTTACCTCATGTGCTTATCCTTACTTCAGCAGTCTTCAACTGCACCAAAGCATGCTGTTTGCTGCCACCTGGATACTTATGTTGCAGTACCTTGCTACACAGCGTTTTCCCACTTGAGAGGATTTATCCACATTGGTGACAGGACAAATAGAAATTTGTATCCAACGACCGTCTTGCTGCCATGTTATGATTAATTTTAATCGAAGGACGAAACGCGTTGGTCTGCGGATTGATCTTTTATGTGACATATTTGATAATGCTGATGAAATCACATATATTGGAAAATTTCTAATAAATGTCCATTTAAAGAATTGGTATTGGTGATACAGTGCACCTCTATTCTGTTTATATATATATATATATATATATATATATATATATATATATGATACCTGACGAAAATGCCACTAATAAACGGGCATTGAAACGTTGTGAACCTTAACTGGTCTGTGAGTATTTCCTTTATCAAGTCGCCTGGAGTGCTATATCTTCCATGTCCTACTATATATATATATATATATATATATATATATATATATATATATATATATATATATATATGTATATACCACGCTTCAAAATGATCTTGACAATCTAGACGAGTGG
This sequence comes from Crinia signifera, assembly GCF_055691185.1. Taxonomy (NCBI): domain Eukaryota; kingdom Metazoa; phylum Chordata; class Amphibia; order Anura; family Myobatrachidae; genus Crinia; species Crinia signifera. Next base: position 110,255,871 of record NC_139227.1, read on the forward strand.
GCAAAAAAGTGGAAGATGAGGTTCAATGTGGACAAATGCAAGGTCATGCACCTTGGGAGACATAACCAGTGTGCTAGTTAGAACCTAAGCGGGGATGAATTGGGTAAATCAGTTCTCGAAAAGGATCTAGGAGTCCAAATAGACAACAAACTAGGGTGTAGTGCTCAATGTAATATAGCAACTAAAAAGGCCAATAAAACTTTAGCATGTATTAAAAGGGGCATGGAAACTAGGGATTCAAAAGCAATTATGCCTCTGTACAAATCATCGGTTAGACCGCACCTCGAATACGGAGTACAATCCTGGGCCCCACACTATAAAAAGGACATCATAGAATTAGAAAAAATCCAAAGAAGAGCAACTAAGCTTATTAGGGGAATGGAGACTTTAAGCTACGGGGAGAGATTAAGCAAACTGGGACTATTTACACTAGAGAAGAGACGTTTAAGGGGGGACATGCTCAACATGTACAAATATATCAGGGGCCAATATAAGGAACTGTCAAGCACCCTTTTTTCTGCTAGACAGGAATCTAGGATGGGAGGGCACGAGTTTAGATTAGAAGAAAAAAGATTTTGTTCATCTAGAAGAAAAAATGTCTTTACAGCCAGAACAGTCAAACTTTGGAACTCTCTTCCTGGAGAAGTGGTGTCAGCAGACACTATAAATACATTTAAAATAAGGTTGGAAAAACATTTATTGGTTAAAAACATCCACGGGTACGAATAAGTAACAATCTGTCTTTAAAATATCAGAACATACTATACAACAAGGGATTAGCTACTATAAACATCGGTTGAACTAGATGGACGCAAGTCTTTATTCAGCCTCACCTACTATGCAACTATATATATATATATATATATATATATATATATATATATATATATATATATATATATATATATATATATAGATCCTGGAGGCGGCACTCCAAACAAGCCAATTCGCCAGCAAGGCTGTTACTGACACTTGGATAGCTGGTGCCCTCCGGTAAGCTGGTTGTTTGAACGCAGCTAAATGTAGAAGTCAGACGGTGGCACTCAGAACAAAATGACACACAGGCTGGTTATTGCCAACGTTTCAAGGCCATTTGGCCCCTTTATCAAGGAAGAGAGATGAACATGAATAAATACAAACAGATTAAATACCTTATCAGACTGTTCCGTCCGTGCACGCCGTGCCGGGGGGACGCCCACTGATGACGTCACGCGCCGGCTCTGTCGCTCACAGACTGACGGAGAGTCCGCACCATGTGACACAAAATGACCAATCTGGAATAACAGAGTAACCAAGGAAACACCATAAACAAACATCTATAAGCAAAACATTTACAATTAAAAATACTGGACATACAAACTAACACACTATGACCACAGATTAATACATGCATAAAAAGCCTCACCACTATATGCACCTACATGTGTAGGGATGGGAGTGAGCTAAGTTACGGTTGCCGCTGATCTCTCAGCCAAGCGGCATCAAAATATAAACGCAATGGAATAAACAAAATATACAGTACAATGATGACAGTGACAGTATGATACTTATCAAAAAAGCAATCATAAAAAGCACGACAGTCCCAAATTCTCATTGAGACCGCGGGGCGCCAATGTATCAAGAGTAAATATCCAGCGGCTTTTTGCTTTCAATAGCAGCAGGGACCTGTCACCCCCACGCTTAAGAGGGGGGACATGGTCTATGATCTTATACCTAAGTGATGTAAGAGAATGTCTCGCCTCCAAGAAATGGCGTGCCACAGGTTGATCACTATGTCCTGTGGTCAACGCTGTTTTAATAGCAGAACGATGTGCTGCAGCACGTTCCTTTAAGGTACAGTCCGTCTTGCCGACATAGTGTCGACCACACGGACAGGTTATAAGGTACACAACAAATTTTGAACTACAGCTTAATCTATGTCTAATAAAGAATTTCTTGCCACTATGGGGATGATGGAATGAGTTACCTGGCACTAGGTAACTACAAGTGGTACATCCACATTAAGACAAACAAATTAATCAAGTCGAACCCCAATACTGTACCTGCAAAAATTAAACCAAAATCGAAATTTGACCCCCCATCATTGAACCCGTCGATTAAAACCTTTGGGAGATTATTGGAACAAGATTCCAGAACTATTCTTTCTAAACATCATATTGGACATTCCAACTTCTCTTCGGCAGAATGGGCAGCGGTCAAATCATTGAGAGACGATAACTCCATTACTATTCGTCCAGCAGACAAGGGCGGCGGCATAATAGTACTGAATACATCAGACTATGTCGCCGAACTAGAAGGTCAACTAGCTAATGTCAAGACATATGCCCACCTCCCCAACGATCCAACCAATACCTACAAAATGGAACTGGATAATATCATTAAGTGTGCTGTGGTGAATAAAATCATTGATAAAAATACTGGTGATGCATTATGTACCAAGTTTCCTATAACACCAGTATTATATGCATTACCTTAGGTACACAAAAATGCCCAGCATCCCCCCGGTCGACCGATAATTTCGGCCCGGGGTTCGTTATATCAGTCTGTATCAATTTATCTTGATCACTTTTTACAGCCATGTGTCCAAGCCAATGCCACGTATCTGAAAGACACAAATTCCCTGTTGGCCAAATTATCCAACATAGCGATGGTACCTGACCAATGTGTACTGAGTACCATTGACGTCACAAGTTTGTATACTTGTATCCCGCATGATCTTGGCATTGCGGCAGTCCACACCCTTATTCAGGATAATACTCTTTACACAGGTCCAGAAATTCCTTTTTTCTTGCAGTTGTTAAATCTCACTTTAAAAAGGAATTATTTTCTGTTCAATAACAAATATTTTTTGCAACTCCGTGGCTGTGCGATGGGGTCCTCAGTGGCCCCATCGTTCGCTAATTCTTTTATGTTTCTGATTGAAAAGCAATTATTTTTTTGTGACCCTGTGACCCGAGGTTCGCTATTACTGTATACTAGATATATAGACGACCTCCTTATATGTTGGTCTGGTCCACCTGAGCAGCTGGTCTCCTTACTGGAAAAACATAACTTGTCTTCATCTCCGGTTAAGTTTACCTTTAAAATTAACACCAATGAGGTCCAATACTTGGATGTCAACATCCGTATTGTCGACAACAAGTTTACAACATCCTTATTTGTTAAACCTACAGACAGAAATAATATATTATTAGCATCCAGTCACCATCCTTCACCTTTGAAAAAAGGCCTCCCTTTTTCACAAATGCTCAGGGTTCTTAGAATTACAAGTGAAAGATCTCAATTAGAACTTGCTTTAGACCAAATGGTCTGTAAATTCTTGGAGCGGGGATATGATGCCTCTGACCTTGAAATCTCCAAACAGAAGATCTTGAGTATGAACCGTGATAATATCAAGACCACTAACTCCAGTGATAAAATTAAAGATAAAGTCATTTGGGTTAATGCTTATCACTCTAAAAGTACTAACATCAGATATAGTGCCAAAAAAAATTGGCCAATTATAAATTCAGATCCTGCCTTACACTCCCTGCAGAATAAATCAATAATGTGTTCATATACCAGAGGTCGTAATCTTAGGGATATGCTTGTCAAAAATGATGTCACTTATCCACCCCCTAATACTACTTTCTTAGGGAAGCCCAAAATGGGATGTTTCAGATGTTGTGGATGTACCACTTGTAGTTACCTAGTGCCAGGTAACTCATTCCATCATCCCCATAGTGGCAAGAAATTCTTTATTAGACATAGATTAAGCTGTAGTTCAAAATTTGTTGTGTACCTTATAACCTGTCCGTGTGGTCGACACTATGTCGGCAAGACGGACTGTACCTTTAAGGAAAGTGCTGCAGCACATCGTTCTGCTATTAAAACAGCGTTGACCACAGGACATAGTGATCAACCTGTGGCACGCCATTTCTTGGAGGCGAGACATTCTCTTACATCACTTAGGTATAAGATCATAGACCATGTCCCCCCTCTTAAGCGTGGGGGTGACAGGTCCCTGCTGCTATTGAAAGCGGAAAGCCGCTGGATATTTACTCTTGATACATTGGCGCCCCGCGGTCTCAATGAGAATTTGGGACTGTCGTGCTTTTTATGATTGCTTTTTTTAAAGTATCATACTGTCACTGTCATCATTGTACTGTATATTTTGTTTATTCCATTGCATTTATATTTTGATGCCGCTTGGCTGAGAGATCAGCGGCAACCGTAACTTAGCTCACTCCCATCCCTACACATGTAGGTGCATATAGTGGTGAGGCTTTTTATGCATGTATTAATCTGTGGTCATAGTGTGTTAGTTTGTATGTCCAGTATTTTTAATTGTAAATGTTTTGCTTATAGATGTTTGTTTATGGTGTTTCCTTGGTTACTCTGTTATTCCAGATTGGTCATTTTGTGTCACATGGTGCGGACTCTCCGTCAGTCTGTGAGCGACAGAGCCGGCATGTGACGTCATCAGTGGGCGTCCCCCCGGCACGGCGTGCACGGACGGAACAGTCTGATAAGGTATTTAATCTGTTTGTATTTATTCATGTTTATCTCTCTTCCTTGATAAAGGGGCCAAATGGCCTTGAAACGTTGGCAATAACCAGCCTGTGTGTCATTTTGTTCTGAGTGCCACCGTCTGACTTCTATATATATATATATATATATATATATATATAGATGATTAATAGAAAACGTGTTTTTATTTATAATGCTCTGTAATTTTTCTTTCCATAAATTGTATTATGTGATTTGTTCTATGTAACTATGTTTTTCTTTATTTCCACCCTTGCTCCACCGTAAAAAAAAAATCTGTAAATTTCTTTCTTGTTCCACTTTAATCTGTCTAAAAATGTAATAATTAAAAAAAATTCTGGGTGAAATTCTATATAACTACCAATTTTTTAAAATAACATATAAAGACATTTTAATGAAATGATTATGTGGACCGGCTTTCCTTCAGAATGTAGGTTATTGCTATCCAAAGCTGTTCTTTATTGTACTGTCTCACTCCATATTTTCTGTCACACAATTACAATGACCTATTACTACTATACTGGTGCCTGATCCCTGCTGTAAGTGATAATAGTATACTCTTCTGTGTTCCTGACACCCTGCTACCAGTGTGCTATCCTGAGTATCTGACACTCTGCAACCAGTGTGCTATCCTGAAAATCCGACACTCTGCTACCAGTGTGCTATCCTGAGTATCTGACGCTCTGCTACCAGTGTGCTATCCTGAGTATCTGACGCTCTGCTACCAGTGTGCTATCCTGAGTATCTGACACTCTGCTACCAGTGTGCTATCCTGAGTATCCGACACTCTGCTACCAGTGTGCTATCCTGAGTATCCGACACTCTGCTACCAGTGTGCTATCCTGAGTATCAGACACTCTGCTACCAGTGTGCTCTCCTGAGTATCTGACACTCTGCTACCAGTCTGCTATCCTGAGTATCTGACACCCTTCTACCAGTGTGCTATCCTGAGTATCCGACGCTCTGCTACCAGTGTGCTATCCTGAGTATCTGACGCTCTACTACCAGTGTGCTATCCTGAGTATCTGACACTCTACTACCAGTGTGCTATCCTGAGTATCCGACACTCTGCTACCAGTCTGCTATCCTGAGTATCCGACACTCTGCTACCAGTGTGCTATCCTGAGTATCTGACGCTCTACTACCAGTGTGCTATCCTGAGTATCCGACACTCTGCTACCAGTGTGCTATCCTGAGTATCTGACGCTCTGCTACCAGTGTGCTATCCTGAGTATCCGACACTCTGCTACCAGTGTGCTATCCTGAGTATCCGACACTCTGCTACCAGTGTGCTATCCTGAGTATCCGACACTCTGCTACCAGTCTGCTATCCTGAGTATCCGACACTCTGCTACCAGTGTGCTATCCTGAGTATCTGACGCTCTGCTACCAGTGTGCTATCCTGAGTATCCGACACTCTGCTACCAGTGTGCTATCCTGAGTATCCGACACTCTGCTACCAGTCTGCTATCCTGAGTATCCGACACTCTGCTACCAGTGTGCTATCCTGAGTATCTGACGCTCTGCTACCAGTGTGCTATCCTGAGTATCCGACACTCTGCTACCAGTGTGCTATCCTGAGTACCCGACACTCTGCTACCAGTGTGCTATCCTGAGTATCCGACACTCTGCTACCAGTGTGCTATCCTGAGTATCCGACACTCTGCTACCAGTGTGCTATCCTGAGTATCTGACGCTCTGCTACCAGTGTGCTATCCTGAGTATCCGACACTCTGCTACCAGTGTGCTATCCTGAGTATCTGACGCTCTGCTACCAGTGTGCTATCCTGAGTATCTGACGCTCTGCTACCAGTGTGCTATCCTGAGTATCCGACACTCTGCTACCAGTGTGCTATCCTGAGTATCCGACACTCTGCTACCAGTGTGCTATCCTGAGTATCTGACGCTCTGCTACCAGTGTGCTATCCTGAGTATCTGACACCCTGCTACCAGTGTGCTATCCTGAGTATCCGACACTCTGCTACCACTGTGCTATCCTGAGTATCTGACAATCTGCTACCAGTGTGCTATCCTGCGTATCCGACGCTCTGCTACCACTGTGCTATCCTGAGTATCCGACACTCTGCTACCAGTGTGCTATCCTGAGTATCCGACACTCTGCTACCAGTGTGCTATCCTGAGTATCCGACGCTCTGCTACCAGTGTGCTATCCTGAGTATCTGACGCTCTGCTACCAGTGTGCTATCCTGAGTATCCGACGCTCTGCTACCAGTGTGCTATCCTGAGTATCCGACACTTTGCTACCAGTGTGCTATCCTGAGTATCTGACACCCTTCTACCAGTGTGCTATCCTGAGTATCCGACGCTCTGCTACCAGTGTGCTATCCTTAGTATCTGACACCCTTCTACCAGTGTGCTATCCTGAGTATCCGACACTCTGCTACCAGTGTGCTATCCTGAGTATCCGACGCTCTGCTACCAGTGTGCTATCCTTAGTATCTGACACCCTTCTACCAGTGTGCTATCCTGAGTATCCGACGCTCTGCTACCAGTGTGCTATCCTGAGTATCTGACACCCTTCTACCAGTGTGCTATCCTGAGTATCCGACGCTCTGCTACCAGTGTGCTATCCTGAGTATCTGACACCCTTCTACCAGTGTGCTATCCTGAGTATCCGACACTCTGCTACCAGTCTGCTATCCTGAGTATCTGACACCCTTCTACCAGTGTGCTATCCTGAGTATCCGACGCTCTGCTACCAGTGTGCTATCCTTAGTATCTGACACTCTGCTACCAGTGTGCTATCCTGAGTATCCAACACTCTGCTACCAGTGTGCTATCCTGAGTATCCGACACTCTGCTACCAGTGTGCTATCCTGAGTATCCGACACTTTGCTACCAGTGTGCTATCCTGAGTATCCGACACTCTGCTACCAGTGTGCTATCCTGAGTATCCGACACTTTGCTACCAGTGTGCTATCCTGAGTATCCGACACTCTGCTACCAGTGTGCTATCCTGAGTATCCGACACTCTGCTACCAGTGTGCTATCCTGAGTATCCAACACTCTGCTACCAGTGTGCTATCCTGAGTATCTGACACTCTGCTACCAGTGTGCTATCCTGAGTATCCGACACTCTGCTACCAGTGTGCTATCCTGAGTATCCGACACTCTGCTACCAGTGTGCTATCCTGAGTATCTGACACTCTACTACCAGTGTGCTATCCTGAGTATCCGACACTCTGCTACCAGTGTGCTATCCTGAGTATCTGACGCTCTGCTACCAGTGTGCTATCCTGAGTATCCGACACTCTGCTACCAGTGTGCTATCCTGAGTATCTGACGCTCTGCTACCAGTGTGCTATCCTGAGTATCTGACGCTCTGCTACCACTGTGCTATCCTGAGTATCTGACACTCTGCTACCAGTGTGCTATCCTGAGTATCCGACACTCTGCTACCAGTGTGCTATCCTGAGTATCCGACACTCTGCTACCAGTGTGCTATCCTGAGTATCTGACACCCTGCTACCAGTGTGCTATCCTGAGTATCTGACACCCTGCTACCAGTGTGCTATCCTGAGTATCCGACACTCTGCTACCAGTGTGCTATCCTGAGTATCTGACGCTCTGCTACCAGTGTGCTATCCTGAGTATCTGACGCTCTGCTACCAGTGTGCTATCCTGAGTATCCGACACTCTGCTACCAGTGTGCTATCCTGAGTATCTGACACTCTGCTACCAGTGTGCTATCCTGAGTATCTGACACTCTGCTACCAGTGTGCTATCCTGAGTATCCGACACTTTGCTACCAGTGTGCTATCCTGAGTATCCAACACTCTGCTACCAGTGTGCTATCCTGAGTATCCGACACTCTGCTACCAGTGTGCTATCCTGAGTATCTGACACTCTGCAACCAGTGTGCTATCCTGAGTATCCGACACTCCTACCAGTGTGCTATCCTGAGTATCCGACACTCTGCTACCAGTGTGCTATCCTGAGTATCCGACGCTCTGCTACCAGTGTGCTATCCTAAATATCCGACACTCCTACCAGTGTGCTATCCTGAGTATCCGACACTCTGCTACCAGTGTGCTATCCTGAGTATCCGACACTCTGCTACCAGTGTGCTATCCTGAGTATCCGACACTCTGCTACCAGTGTGCTATCCAGGCAGAGTAGGTGCTCTGGTTGCCTACAGCTGGTGGGAATATGAGCAAAGGCGATCTGCACTTTTCTATCACACGCAGTACCCCCTGATGTCACCTCTCCAAATCCATCCATGTAATCTGCCTAATTTATCGACATGGGGGTGTACCTCTTTCTTTGCATACTGTACAGTGTCTCCAACTTCACCCATGGTCATTCTCTGTTGCATAATTAATTTGGGTAGGACCCTGAATTCTCCCAGACCAGCTCCTTCCACATGTAGGGATTTAGTTTTCTGCCTCTAGTTTTGTATGACACATCGGTATCACTTATGTGACTCTGCCGACCTACACCCCCACCTTCCTATTATATGTTCCCATTACAATACAATGTTCTCCTTGACCTTCAACATCTCCCATTACCTTCTACTTTTTCTTCACCCTTTATCTTCCTCCACTTTACGATCTCTACCTTCACTAGTGACATATTTCCTGTTATACAGAACCTGACCACGTTACAGTATAGATGATAGACAATGTCTAGGTCAACAGTCCCTAGGTCGACCAATAATGATCGACCTTGAGAATGGTCGACATACCCTAGGTCAAAATTGACAGAAGCTTTAGATAAACATGGCCATGGTCAACATGAATAACGTCTAATGAGTTTTTCAAGGTTTTTTTTATGGCTATGTCATCCACATAGACAGCGTATTGGTGTACCGCTATGCTCACCATGCTTCAGGCACGGTACCTTGCTGCACTCAGCACACTATTAGATTCTTACTCCATGCCCACTTGAATAGAAGAGTATGAATAACCCCCTTTTTTCATTTTCTTAAATTTTCATACGGTACATTACGATCCATGTTGAATCAGATTGGACCCAAAGAATGGGGGATGCGGTAGACTAATTTAGAGTCCACTTGCTCAGGTGTCAACTTTGACATCAAATAACTGTGAAAAACTCATGTCAACCTTTCCATGTGCACACCGTTTCTGTGTTGATCCTTTGTCCGTGCCAACCTTTTTTCCAGTGTCAGCATTGTGCATGTTGACCTTGGTGTCGACATAGACCTATCTGACCTAACATACCACCCCCAAAAGAAATGTTAGAGATCAAGTGGTGTTAGCTTCGCTTAATCAATGACAAAAATGAATGTTTTATGTCTCGAAATAGGGAACATGATTTGCACTCAACGTCACAAGCGCCAGACAGAGCCAGTTGGCCATTGTCTAATACATGTTAGATTGTTATGGCCTCGTCATCATTGATGTTTGTTGGCAATGATAATTCCGAAGACGGCTTGCATGAACAAATGTGATTTTATTGCTCACATATGATTCCAAAACGCATCTCATTAATAAACATAAACTTAAAAATATACCATTCACTAATTTATCAGCGTTCATGTGTTTTAAAAATAGAAATATCTGTACTTAAAAAAAAAGGGCAAAAAAAAAAAATGAACAAACCAGAATCGTGAACATGACTCTCTGCGTCCCACAGTATTTTCTGGCCCTCCTACTGCAATGAATGATGATACGGCTCTGAAGATGCTCAGCAACCATCCTACCAATCTTCATTTGGATGTTATCTATATATCTATCTGTGGCAGCTGGCAGTCTGGCAGCTCTTCCAGTGATGCCATCTGTCTCTCTCGTGAGTTCATCAGGTAGTGTGGGCAGCAGTGAAGTAGCTTTTGGATCACGCGTGTTCTTCGTTTGATGACGAGGTGTCAAAAAATCTTCCATGTGCTATTTAATTTAAGTTTCATGTAGCATCTAACTATGACTTTGTGTGATGGAGTTATATAAAAGCAATTTCTTCTATGACTTTAAATAGAACATACTGTGTCTTGCATAACAATGTTCTTTTTCGTTACATGTGAGTCAGTGTCCTTGTAAGGTATTTCACGCTGGACGAGATGAAGCATTCAGCCATTGACAAAAGGATTTGAAGTTTAACTACTGTTTTTATTCTGATATCATTTTGTTGTTCTACAATTCATTTACATGTATTATTCTAACTTATATTTTTATTATCTAATGTGTATGCGAGTTATATACCTTGAACTCCCGGAAGCTCCAGAATGAACGATATAGCGCATATACACTAAACACACAATAAATATTGTTGTAGAGCTGTTTAGATTATCTGTCCAATCTATCTGGTGATACCAAAAATCTGGAGCATATGAGAATTGAATAATTACTCCCAAACACTGGAAAACAGACAATGGTCATTCCGCCAAATTGGTTATATTAGTTTAATTTAAAAAAAATTCTATGAACAATCGTTATGTTCCATTTTCCACTCTTTTTGAGTGAATGTTTGATTGTCATTTGCTCAAATACATTTCCAGATTTTTCTTACCACCAGGTAGAATGGACAGATAATCTGGAGGTGTGTGCCCAGTTTTAGATTGTGCCGCACCACACACATGTTGTCAGTTTCAGGGTGATGTAGTTTAGTTAGTTGTACCACACTAGTTAGCCTTAGTCCCTGCTCGGCGGTGTTTTCATTGTCTTCTTACAGGGACCTGTCAGCGGCGAAGTGGAAGAAGAAGTGCAAGAAAAGTGATGGTAAGTATAATTTCTGTCATTGGTGTGTCTGTCTCTGCCTATCTCCCTTCCTTTTGGGCAGTTTGTGGACCGGAGTGCAAGGTTGAGTTTTCACCTGGTGATCAAGTGCCAATAGGTGGTAATTAGGGCTCTGAGACCAATGGTGCAGAGGATGACCCTCACTTAACCCAGATGTTCTTTCTGTAGGTACATCTCAGGATGGAGGGTACATCGGTCTGCATCTAGGAAGGACAGTATTCAATTACTCTCCTTAGATCCAGGTGTCCGGGAGCAGGCGAGTTACCAGGACCTAGGTTCATCAAGGCCTGAAGGTGAGAGGTTGTGGCACCAGGTAAGTGGTCTAGCTACACCTGCAAGTCATCAGGCACCACACCACATTGGCCACCACTCCTTACATGTTGCCATTGCTGCCCACAGCCGTATCCCCATAGGTTTCTATGGGGATGCAATGGTGTCAGATTTGCCAATTTCTGGAATGTGAATCATTTCCAGTATTGAACCCCACAGCTACCCTCAAATTTTTCCTTGCGGTACTCCATTGTAGCCTATGGGATAAACTTCACAGGATGTACTTCCGGCAAGGTTTCCTAGGAACCCTCCACCCATGGTGGCCACTGTACATGGCAGTCACCCTGACTGAGCATGCGCAGTGGCCTCAGCACCACACTTGGCACAGCGAATGTAACACCCAGGCTGCATTGCAATAATTAATAAATGGGGACTTTATTAATTTATTTTTCATAGTGTTTCATAGCTGATTGGTTGCCTTGGGGCAACACCTCCTCTTTACCTCTCTCCAAGGCTTGATACTCCCCCCCTATAGCATATAATAGGCTACTGTTAGGCCACATATATATACCATACCTCATCTCCGCTGATCATTATATTAAAGACATTAATAAATATTAAATTACATATTTTCTATCAGCTCCCTTTAAGCAAAGGGATTACATAATGATGTGTTGTCAGATGGATCATTTACAATTCTTGGTCCATTCTGTAATTGTGCCTGTAACATGTACAAATGTTATTTAACATGTAGAAATGTTATTGCTTCATAACAATAAATGAATGAGCAATTACAGACAGCATAAATGCCGACATTCAGGGCACTGAAAATATGGACTGTCAGGTCTGTATGTGAAGCCTAATAACTCAGCCCTTACAGGCTAGAGGATCTCCGTCTTCAGGCTATTAAAAGCAACATTTAAACTTTTAGTTACACACTCGTAAGGACTTAAACTCATGACTGCTGAGACAGACTTGCCTTCTACAAATTTCGGTGGCTTCCCCTGAACTCCCATGAGGTAAGTGGGCATGATAGGGGTATGAAGATATGTTTAATGGAAAATTGCATTATTATAACCCTGTCCCGGTGGTGTGACTCTGCAAATTGCAGAGTTTAGAAATGGGAGCCAGGCTGCGATGATCACCAAGAGGGGAGGGGAGGAGGTGGGGTCGTGTTGTATGTTGGGAATTGTAGTCGTAAAATGTATTTTTACTGCAATACATGAAATCAGTAGAGAATTTTTTTCAAATTAAAATAACATTTTTAGTAAATTCATGCCCGGTGGTACCATTTTCACATACAGATGGCGCAGGCTCCATCTGTTTCCGGCGCCTGCCTTTCACTGGTGAGCGCCGGCGAGTATCACACTTGACCAAAGTGTTCACATGGGTAGAGGAGGGGGTGTGGGCGAACATTGGCCTGGAGCAGGGGAACGGCCGGCGTTTTTTATTGGCGTCACCATAAAAACATTGGGCATTCTTCTGGGAACGCAGGAGGGCCGATGTCAGCTCGGGATGGGCTGCTGATGTCATATGATGTCATCGCCCACCCCCTCTTTGGTGGACTCTGATGGAAATAAAGGTCAGTTTACTGAGAAGGAGAAAAATCATTTGCTGGTGGGCGACCATCAAATGATTTCCCACCCCTTCAGCCGCATGCAAGGGCGTGTGTTACCAAGGGTATTCAGCAGGGTCGGCGCCACCACTAGGCAGCTCTAGGCATTTGCCTAGGGCGCCGGCACCTGGAGGGCGGCAGTTCGCCCCTCACCCCCAGCGATCTGTGTAAAAAAATTGCTGCCCCGGCGTCCCTGCAGTGCTGGGGCGGTCAGGGGTGTCCGTGCCGTAGGGGTACCTGCGGCGCCGTCATGTGTATAAAGCTGGCTGCGGCCGGCGGGGTCCCTGTAGTGAATAGCAAATAACTAACGCAATGCGCGCGGTGGCGCAGGAAGCGCTAGTTATTTGCTATTCACTACAGGGACCCCGCCGGACGCAGCCAGCTTTATACACATGACGGCGCCGCAGGTACCCCTACGGCACGGACACCCCTGACCGCCCCAGCACTGCAGGGACGCCGGGGCAGCAATTTTTTTACACAGGTACCACCACCCCCTCCCCCCGGCACCGGGGCGCCCCCACCCCGACTCGCCTGGGGCGCTCCGGTGCCTTGCACCGGCCCTGGTATTCAGTGGCGGGGGGTGGGTGTTTGGATGGGTGGCGTTTATGGGTTCACTAAGAAGCAAAATGATGCTGCTTAGCAAGCCTTGCTGAATCAGACCCTCTGCCTGTGCTTCCCCCCGATACTATCTTTTAAGGTCGGGCAATTTTATGGAACCCTCAGTTGCTACAATTAATATAAGGATAAATGTTGCATACACACCGTACTGTATGCCAATATTGTAGTGGTTGTTATACGACAGTTTGTCTCATGTATAGATGTTATTAATGTCAGCAGACTGTTGTAACATTATCGTTATCTCTGCAGATATATCTGTAAAGGATAGAAAGGTTTTTAAATGTGAAATTTTAGCCTGGATCGCAGCCAAACATCTTCTATCTGTGAACATCACACACCTGCACCTACCACACCACATCTATGCAAATGAGCACGGATTCATGCCTTGAAGATGATATTAATGTTAATATCTGAGATGACTCATGCAACAGACAGTAACAAAGGCACCTCTTCACCTGAATACATAGTTTCATAATTCTCCCTTTTCTGTCTTCATTGCGTGTGTTGCTTTATATACTTGAATGACGTGCGCACGTTGCGGTCTTGGTTGTACGATCCATTAGGGGCTCTTCAAGTCAAAATATGACATGTTAGGTTGAAAAGTACGACAATAATTAATGTCATATCTGCAGCTTAATAACCAAAGTTCCAAAAGTTGTTCAGCATTTTATTTCATCGCTAACAAAGAAGTACAGGTGTCATTGATGATATTCCTGTCAATGGGTCACATAAAATAGGACTTTATAACTATTGTTTTTGGAATAATAGGAAAATTATACTGTTATCAAAAAGGTGTAAACAATGTTACATAGGGTACACCGATGTCAGGGACAGCAAAAACTAAGGTTAAAGTATACTGTAGGTTATTACTATGCAGGGCCGGCTCTACCATTAGGCAGCTTTAGGCATCTGACTAGGGTGCCGGGATCTGTGGGGGGGGGCGCCACCAAGTATGCAAATCAGAAAATCAAGGATGTCTATGAGGATTCTTGTTGTACTTACTGCAGGTGGCGCCTGTGGAACTTCTAAGACCTCACCTCCAAAATTTCCATTGAGACATACTTTCCCACTTTGCTTCCCCCCCTCCTTGTACTCTGTTGTGGGTGGCAAAGGGGAGGGTGCAGAGGGCCTCCAGGGAAAGCAGGCGTCTTTCCCACCTTCCCTGGGGTACTGTGAGGACCACAATATTTTTTTAAATTTTATTTATTTAATTTCTTTGGGGGGAGGGGGGGCTTAGGTTGAAGCTCTGCCTAGGGTGCTGAGAAACCTTACACCGGCCCTGTTACTACGCTATATATCAGAGCTGGAACTAGAATTATTGGTGGTATGGCTAGTGGCTGCAGCATTATCGCAAGGCCACGTCCTTCTCCACAGAGGCCATGCCCCTTTCCACAGAGGCCATGCCCTTTTCCACAGAGGCCATGCCCCTTTCCACAGAGGTAACATGCAGGAGTCCCAATTCCTGTGTTTTAAAAGTTGGGAGGTTTGGTGAACTTTGGACCAAAGGGTAGATGCATGTTTCCCAAATGTCCTGATTACAATGGGAAAGTACCACTGATTGGAGACTGTCCCTCCAGCGAATAGCAGTGTCCCACTGGTGGGATAGGGGGGGGGGGGCGGGCAGTGTGATATCACCGTTGCTCTGCCAATGATCACTGAATAGATTTCTTCAGTGCATGGGGTGGGGCTGCCCAGCTGCTATGGGTGTGCTAGGCAAGCCCCCAAAGTGACAAAGGCGGGGGTGGTAGGAAAAAAGTTGGGAGGTATCAATGTAGATATAAGAAGCATCGATATAGGGGAGAAGCACCATAAGTGCCATTTTGTGCACGGTTATGCCTCTCTCCCATGTATGAAGGAGTAGAAGTGTGCAAGGTGACACTGATAGTAGGGGGCAATGTATGAATGGTCAGTGGCAATGACGATTCTGACACCTGCAGCTATTGTTGACAGCTGTAGGTGTCATCGCCCATACACCACAACAGGGGCAGCACTGTCCCTGGCTGTGATCTAGAATGTAAATGTGCAGAATATACATCTCTTAAATCTAACAATGAATTTTATTTGCTAGATTTCACTGCTAGGATTATAGATAGATTACAGATAGATCAATTTTCCATTTGATGAACATATAGATATATTTTCTATTGGTTCACCCTGGCTATCATTTCTTAATTCTAGCACGCACATCCACCAGGGATTTCTGATTGTGTGAATGCAAGTCCCGGGTCCCTGACCCAGCCGGGAATTTGCTTGCTAGATTCTTCTTGACATGTAGTGTGAAAGGATATTAGGATATTAACTAAATATCACAATATCACCATTTACATTTGTCAATCACATACTACAAACTGTTCTTTTTGCTTGGGCATAGATCACTGCAATTGCATTGATTGATGAATTAATAAACCAATTACCTCTTCTGAAATACAGGCACACATGTAGCGGCGGCTCCTACCAGATTGTAGAAGGCAGGCTACCGCTGGTCCCCCTGTATTTCTATAACCAGCATCGGGCTCTTGGACCGGTCCTGGTTTCAAAAATATGGGGGACAAAAAGAATAGAGGTCCCCTGTATTTTTATACCCAGCACCGGGCTGCCATACCATCCTCACTGTTCTCAGAAGTGCATCTTCTCGTGTTAAACTGTGCCCTTGTCTGAGGGGATGCAGTTAATTTGCCGGCGGTCGGGATCCCCGCGGTCGGAATCCCGACACTGGAATCCCGACCGCCGAAATCCCGAAACTTTCTCCCTCTGTGGGTGTCCACGACACCCATAGAGGGAGAATAAAATAGCGTGCCGAGCGTAGCGAGGCACCGGGCCCGCTGCGTGGCGAGCGCAGCGAGCCCGCAAGGGGGGGCGATCCATGTCCCCCCCTTGTCGGGATTTCGGCGGTCGGGATTCCAGTGTCGGGATTCCGACCGCCGGGATCCCGACCGCCGGCAAATCGTATCGGATCCTGTCTGAGAACTATCATTCTCCATTCATTGGTATTTGGTATTCAGGTACAAAAAGAGTAAAGAAAGGTCCCTCTGTGCGCCTAGGCAGCCTGTGGGAAGGTACACCTAAATGATATCCCCCAATATCAAAAAAAGAACGAATAGAAACAGAGTGAAGGTGTTCCTCCCAGTGGCGCCCTAAAAAGAAGAGTACGTCCCTGTGAGTAAAGGGACGGTCCTCTTCTCCGTATACACGTAGTAATGTATAATACCCCAAACTTCCCTCCTTTAGATGAGGGGATACTCTTCTCCGTATCACACAAGATAGTCAACAATTGATGTCAATCCCTTGGACCCTCCACAGGGAGGCAGAATTCCCTCCAATGGTGTGGATGCCGAAAAAAGAGTGAAAAGGAAGGTACATAGAATAATACCCTTTATTTGAACATACAATAAATCCACAATAACAGAGGTAAAAAATTGGTATTCAGTATTGAGCAAATGGGATAAAGTAGATCCCCATTCAAATAAGATCTGAGGGGTAGGTGTAGGAAGCAGTGAGCCAGGGGAGAAGTGGCCCATGGCAGCCAATAAGCTGCTCTGTATAAATTTATGCAAATTATATGTGTTACTTCAGTGCTGATTGTCATGGGCCACTTCTCCTCTGGCTTATTTCTCCTCCCTTATCATTGCTTCATACATCTACCCCTCAGATCTTTGGAGCTATTCTCTGGTCAGACTCCGTCCTCATCAGCTGCTTCTTTATTTACCTATTACGTGCTCAAAACATCCTCTTTTGCTTTCCCAGATTACACCTGCAAATGACCCTGAAACTATCCCTGACACCAGGGTCAGTGCAAGGTTTTTTAGCATTCTATGCAAAACTTCGGCTTACTGCTCCTACCAGCACCCACACACCAATACTTTCCATAACCTCAGGTGAAAACACCTACCGCTCAACAAGATTGCCTCACTCAGAGTTGTCCTTCGTTTTTTGATAGTCAGAATCAGGGGTGCCCCCTCCTGCATTCTGTAGCTTCTAAGCAGCAGTCTTAAGCTGCCTAATGGTAGAACCAGCCCTGCCTGATCTAATGATCCTAGTCTTCTGTGCCCATTGACTGCACTTGCTCCAACTCCCGAGACTCCCTCTTATGCAGGTTCTTTGTTCTGTGTCTGGTGTCAGACTGAAACTGGTTATATTGATAAACAAGACCATGGGCCAAATGTAATAGGGTGTAAGAATGAGAAAGTGAGAGATTTCGGGAGAGTTTTCCCATTTTTTTTAAGCGGCAATCATTTACACTGCAAACCAGGATGATTTGGCCATGTAATTGATTGCCGCTTAAAAAAAAAAGGGAAAACTCTCCTAAAATCTCTCACTTTCTCATTCTCACACCCTATTAAATTTGACCCCCTATGTCAATATACTGTATTCTATTAATTTGTTTTCAAAGTTAAATCGTCTTATGATTACTTAGGCTTAGTTACCTTGTTCACTGCAAAATATTGACAGTTACGGCGCTTTATTTTTGTGATAATACTTGGCATGCTATGCCAGCCATTGGTAAAATTGTATCTGAAGCAGGGAATTTAAGGAATAATATGTAGTTTTAGTGCCTTCGTGTTTTGATTTGTTGTTGTGACATTTAAATTTCAGTTAGCATTACCAATATAATTGTAGGTTTGTCATGTTTCGGCTGCTGTCTAAGTGGCATACGGCATAGGAAGGTGGGAGACAAATTAAGAGGCGTTTAGGAGGCTGAGTCACATAGTCTAATAACTTACAATGGTTATGGAATATATTTAAGCTTTAGCGAGAAAGCAGCTGATAGTGACTCAGTAATTGACTCTTTTTCTCAGATTCTACTCAGTGGAAATCTATAGTTTATACACTCTTTATGATCCTACTGGGAGAACAAGTAACAAAACAAAATCCAGTAATTACAAATAAGGGACGGTTGGTTGCCACAGCTGATAAATAATGCTGCAGATTCCTTGAAGTAGCAAAATAAATCTTTAGCATCTTTAGTTTTATATCACTACGAATATAGAGGTAATTTTTCTTATAAAATTAAGAACAAGAAAAAACTTTAAGCTTTGATCAGTACATCTGGATTATTTTCATTGGTGCACTTTACCAATAAGCATTGCGTAGGATAATTTTCCTGCTTGTGTGGTAGAACAAATCTACTAAAGTTAGTCTTCTCAAACTTTTTGAAAAACATTTTTATCTTTGAGTCTTCAATAGAAGAAGCAGAGTCTTGGGGAATGTTTTCCAAGAAATAGAAGCAAGCAACAGCAACGTACCTGGACTCTATAATGAACCATTGCCTCAAGTTTTTCTGAATGAGGGTAGTAAATGGCTCTTGTCTCAGGTTTAGGTTACAGGTATATCCTGTCCATTGGTGACATATTGCCATGCTGTAGGTTGATTGAGCAGACCCTGAAGCCTTGTTTCTCTTCGGTTCGCCCCTCTGGTACAGTGAAAGAAAGGGATCGATGTTCTCCAGCTTGTCATATGATAGTGTTTGCTAACGTTGTATCAGATGGTGGTATTTGCTATCATTTAAAGGAAAAATAAGAAACCAGAAACAGAGAATACTTTATATTGCAGCTTCTATGAAGTGAATACCATTTTTTAAAATGTCTAAACTAGGGGTAAAAGTGGGGGAAACTGGGTGGAGCTGAATTTCACTACCTGTAATGTATGGTGGAACAGTTCAACCTCCAACCTCCAAATTAGCCCTACATAGTGTCTATGCCAAATGGGTGGAGGGGGGTAATTAGGGGGCAGGAGAAATGATTTAAACCACCTCTCCTGGACCATTTTAAGCCCAGGGCTTAACGTTTATGAAAAGTATAAACTTTTCTGATACCAGAGTACTAAATAGGAATACATCCTACTGGAAAGATAGCATAACCCCGACCTTTATTCTGCAGGTGTCCTGCTCGCTTGCTCAGACATGGTCATGCCAGTATGCAGTTACGGTACTCTTTACCTAGCACGGCGCCCACGATTTTGATCGTGGGCATCGCAGGTAAAAAAATAGGTAAACGCGTCCCTTCGCGGGCTTCACAGGTATCCGCGTCCCCTCGCGGGGCTCGCTGCGCTCGCCACGCTTCGGGCTCGGTGGCTCGCTGCGCTCGCCACACTATTCTATTCTCAACTCCACGCCGACGTGGATAGTGGGGGTATGAAAAGGTCGTAGGACGCGTACCGCCGCCCCTCGCGGGCTCGCTGCGCTCGCCATGCTTCGGGTTCACGTTGATCGTGGGGTGGCGTTAACAATTGTGGGGGCCATTTCACACTTTAGGGTGCCTATTTGGCCTCTGTGGGCCATTTAACATTGTTTCCTATGGAAAAATCGGGTCAATTGAGGCATTGAACAGAAAAATCGGGTCAATTGAGAAATTTAACATTGTTCCCTATGGGAAATCGCGGGCATCGCGTCGGTCGCGTCGCACCCGATTTTTTAGTGCATTCAATGGCCGCGATGGGCGCCGTGCTAGGTAAAGAGTACCGCAGTTACATACAGAGCACTTTCACAATGGATCTGGCAATTCATTATTTTACAAAAGTGCTTACTGGGAGAGATTTTCTCATAGTGGCCTCATTAACTGCAGTGACATCTTTCTGTCTCTCACTAGTGCATCTTATTGTCCCCAGACAAAAAAAACCATCTAACTGCATGGGCTTCACCAACAAATCTAATGTGGTATTATAGGGTCTACACGCAGGGCGATTTCAGCCCATTTTCTAAGTAATCTGACAAGATCACTTAAAAAATTACCCTACATTACTCTGTGCGTAGCAATAGGGACTCACTGGCAGTAGGTGTGACTCCCCTATTGGAATTTTGGACTGTGCTGCTGCCCCAGCTCTACAAGTGCCCCCCACAAGGAAGTTCAGGAACAGAACATGTTGCCCCTCCTGGAATGGGTCATATTGGGAGCAACCAACCAGATTCTACTCCTTAGTTATTTCGCACCTTCTAGAAAATACAATTGATAGAATCTGATTGGTTGCTGTGGGCAACATCCCATCTTCAATTGAATGCCCATCTTAGTAAATTTACCCGTCTATGTTTATGGAGTTATCTATCAGTAGCCATACAATCTAATTATAAAAAATATAGAATTTTGAGCACTACAATATGGGCCTAATTCAAACCTGATCGCAGGACAAATTTGTTCTCATATTGGGCAATACCATGTGCACTGCTGCTTGGGCAGATGTAATGTGCAGAGAGAGAGAGATTTAGGGGAGTTATTTTGTTTCTGTGCAGGGTAAATACTGGCTGCTTTATATTTGCAATTTAGATTTGTGTTTTGAACACATCCCACCCACATTAAATTCTCTGTTACGTTTGCCTCGCCTGCAGTGCTGCATGGTTTGCCCTACAATCAGGTCCGAATTAGGCCCTATGTGGGAGGACTATTCCAAACAACCCAAAATTTTGACAAAGTTACCATGTTTCTATGGTGATCAAAACCATTCATTGGCTTTTAATCACATCCATAGACATTTGTAATTTTATTTATTGAACGGATAATTATTTCGTTTACATTGCGTGACTATGCTGAATATGGAAACATCACGCATACGCTTTTTCCATCTGACTGGTTTTTAACTCAGCGTGAGTATTTGGGACTGCTGAACACATTTCTTTGTAATTTCCTAAACCAATTTAGCAAATTGATGGTTCATAGATTCCTCTGTTCTACACGTGAAGAATTAGTGACTTCAATGATTTTTTCACGTGTGAATGGGAGTAGTGGGAACTGGTGATATACAGGTCAATTTGATTTAATCAATTCAGTGATTGGAAAATTGACCTGTTAATCACTAGAACAAATCAGCCTTTAGTAGAAAACCCCCCCAAAGATGGAATTCATTCTTTACTAATGAACTTTAATATCCCATTGTAAGGGTAAAAGTAGTGTTCCTTTCTTTATAATTTATTTTTGCAAGCTTGATAAGGTTGATTTATGGAACTTTATGGTTCTATGTATCCTTTAAGTTGATTTTGTTTTTGTTTTGTTATTTATTCTCACAAAATACCCTTCCTTAAGATCTGAAATGTTTTTCTTCATGAATTGGTAAATAGCTAGCGTTCAAATATATATTTTTTGTTAATTTATCAAGTCTATATTAAAATATTTCCAAACACGAACTCTTCACATAATCTATGACTCTAGTCCGCACTCATTATTCACCCTCATTCATGATTGCAGGACTTTATTCGGACGGCACCCAACCTGTGGAATTCCCTCCCATGCAAAATCAGACTATCTTCTGGTTTTTAAACCTTCAAGCTTTCAAGCTTTACCTGAAAACTAATTTCTTCAGACAGGCCAAACATATTCCTGAACCGCCCACATAACCTTGAGAAACCTTTCGGTACTTGTGTAATATATGGGCACCCGATGCCATTGATTGTATGCCTTAACTTAAGGCATACAATCAGATGCGATGGACGCGATTTTGCGGTAAAATCGCGTTGATCGCATCGGGACCAAAACGATTTTCCATAGGATTCAATGTTAAAATGGTCCTGTTCATTTCCCCACTATCCAAGTGGGCATAGAGTTGATTTTATATACCGTGGTGAGCGCAGCGAGCCACCGAGCCACTGAGCCCGCAGCGTGGCGGGTGCAGCGTGGCGATCGCAGCGAGCCCCACGAGGGGAAGGGGACGCGGATTACTTAAAATGTATTCCGCCTCCCCTTGTGGGGCTCGCTGTGCTTGCCACGTTGCGCTCGCCACGCTGCGGGCTCGGTGGCTCGCTGCGATCGCCACGCTATATAAAATCAACTCTATGCCCACTTGGATAGTGGGGAAATGAACAGAACCATTTTAACATTGGATCCTATGGAAAATCGCGTCGATCGCATCGCATGCGATTTGGTCGCGATGCGATCGACGCAATTTTTCCAACCCGATCAAAAATCGGGCGCCCAGTTATTACACAAGTACCAACCTTTCCTATCCACTTACATCCCCACTTTACAGTCCATACATATCCTCATTTTGTCTTTCTTCACTTTCCCTTTCTCCTGACCTCAAGCCAACATTGCTCTGTGACCATATCACACAGACCACCAAGAACCACGGCAATCTGGTGGACCATATGCAATATATATAACATCTGTCCTTCTGTACCAATGTCTACTTCCCTATAGATTGTAAGCTTGCGAGCAGGGCCTTCCGATGTCTATGACTGTCTTTAACTACCCAGATTTGTTTTATCAAGGTTGTTTCCATCTTCTTTCCTGGAAAGTTGTTTTGCGTGGTCGGATGCATGATGGATTCCCCAATATCAGTGCTAACAGCTGTTATTCAATTTATTCTCGTGGAAGGCAAGCATGCATCAGAAATCTATTGCACGATCCAGTACGATGTACGGAGAGCAGTTCCTCACACGGAACACCATAATCTAGTGGTGGTGTCAGCATTATGAGGCAGGTTGCGAAAGCATCAAGATCTTGCTGCCACCAACCCGGCCATGAAGGATCTCATCGCCATGCTTCGAGCTCAGCACAATATTATATGCCCACTCTGCCCACTTGGATAGTAAAGTATGAACCAAGTAAATCTACACCAAAAAACCTGAAAACCTTGTGTCGACCATGTGAACATTGATCATGCCCACAAGTGTTGACCTTCTGTCAATGGCTATCTATGGTATGTCGACAGTTTCCAGGTGTCTACCTAGTCACTGTAGACTGGTCGATCTAGTGACTTTTGACCTAAACATTGTCAACCCAGGGACTGCATACCATATATTAGAAGCTTCCTATATTATTGATACAAAGCATTCTTCAAGAGAATTTCGCATTTGAATGATCCGTCTTGTTTAATATGCCAAGTTTACATGTATAAGTTTTGATTGATAAAAGTGACTTCACTTTTTTATTATACCAAGTTTATTTAGTTTAATAAATATTGTGTTTTTATATTACATTGTGTGGTTTAGTTTTATCTATATCGGTCTTGTTTTTCATTTATTTATATGAGCGCAGAGACTACAAATATCTCACATGTTTATCAAATTATGTCCATTGTATATGTGTTCCACTGTTTATGTGTTCCATTGTATATGTGTTCCATTGTTTATGTGTTCCGTTAAGTCCCTGTTTTAGAGACTTGCATACTGTAGATACACTTTAGCTAGTTTAACAAAAGCACACCTGCACTATTGTACTTCCTTTGTATAAGGTAATGCTTATTGGCTTTTCACAACAAATTATTTACATTATTTTGCAAGAGTATTTCATGCCTAATATGTTTCCGTTTATTGCATTATGTCAAAATGCCTTTTGTTACATGGTGTCTTCTAATCTTCCAAATAAAAGTGACTTGTGTTGCTTCCAGGGGATGCAGTCAATTTGCCGGCGGTCGGGATCCCGGCGTTCAGAATCCCGACACTGGAATCCCGACCGCCGAAATCCCGAAACTTTCTCCCTCCGTGGGTGTCCACGACACCCATAGAGGGAGAATAAAATCGCCTGCCGAGCGTAGCGAGGCACCGGGCCCGCTGCGTGGCGAGCGCAGCGAGCCCGCAAGGGGGGGCGATCCACGTCCCCCCCATTTCGGGATTTCGGCGGTCGGGATTCCAGTGTCGGGATTCCGACCGCCGGGATCCCGACCGCCGGGATTACGTATCGGATCCGCTGAACCTGAGCGGAACCTGAGCCGGTGGAACCCGAGACAGAGAGGTGGTTTCCTCCGCCAGCTATCGCCCGCTGGATCCCCCTCCGCCCAGCCCCTGCCATTTAAATTAAAAACACCACATCTATCAATGCATGGGGCATTTCATATCGGAAAACATTGTAACTTTTTCATGTTTGGAGTCTGACCTCCTTGGCCCTCTAGGCACCTTTCTTTTTTCCAAAAAATCAATGTTGGGTTTCAGGGGTGAAAAACGCACATTTATGCGCATACAATTTTTAATACTGATTTTTAAATGTTAATAAATGTACGATTTAGCCCCTGAAATACAACATTGGTTCAGATTGCTTTAGTTTGATTTAAAAGCAATCAAATTCAACCGTGAATAATCTTACCTCTTGATATTAAAAAGGCTGATAAACTATAAACACAAATGAATTAATAAATACATAATGAAATAAATAAATTCATTGTGCGTCTTTATTCATTAACTCTCAATGAAGATCAGCCAAAGTCATTTCAGTTTTATTTGTATTCTTTAACATTAAGGTAACAATGATTCATCGATTTAATACTACACACCATAACCAAGTACTTGTTGTTAGAGAATGCTAAATATCATCTAGAGGCCAATAGAGTCTTTTTCCATAAACTTGTTTTGTCTACACGGTAATAGGAATTTATAAAGTTGGTGGCAGGAGAATATATAACGGTGATTTCAGGCATAATTTAAATTTTACTTTTTATGCCCAATTATTATATTTTTATACATACTACTGTATTGTACTCTTCTTTCACGCTTACTATTATACAATATCACCATGCAGACGAGTACACCATAGTTGTGTGACCTCATGATGTGCCTGCTGCTCACTGTAAATGATTGCTAGTTTAAAGAAGTATTTGGCCGGCATCCTGTAACTTTGGCAAACTCGGACCCTAAACACAGAGGGAGTCACATACATAGTCACATAGGACCTTATTCTGGTTGGTGCGGTAATGTCCGCGTGCGGTCGGTCCGCCGATGTTTTGTGTCTGCGCATGTGCAGAGGCGTCTCTGCGCATGTGCGAACGGGACACACGTCCAAATTCCGCATGAAATGTGTACACTACGAACAGGGGGTGGAGAGAGGCGTGAAGGGCTGTTTGGGCTCATTACCATATGTTTACACCCCGCGTTTCATGGGCGTTCCCATGAAAACGCTGGGCGTACGTATGGTAATGCGGCCGTGACGCACGTGTAGGGGGCGGACATATGACATTGCCGGATGTCAGCTGCCCGCCTAGATCCCTGCTTTTGCACGGAGAAATGCCCGTGTGGTCTGAGGTTGCGGGAGCTGCCTGACCACTCGGTCCTGCATTCAATGGTCTGCGACCATCGAATGATGGGGGAGGTTCCCTGAGATGGAGGAGGTGTATACATGAGAAATACACTTGCGGTCCGTTCGGACAGCTTCTTACCGCGTTCGGACGGAGTGAGCGATCCGTACGGAAGGCGGGGTTTAGGACGCACGGTCCTGGTGGCTTATTCGGCTCCGTCCGCACAGACCAGAATAAGGCCCATAGTCACATACACAGTGGCCATAGTTGTGGGCGATTTACTACTTCATGCTAATGCAAGAATCCAACTAATGCGGTTGTTGGTGCACGATCAAGCTGATATCTACGCTGGCCAATGATTTAGAGGGTATTCAATCTTGAATTCCGATTGTCTGAACATGCCAATAGTCTGAATCCTGGCACATTTTTGCCCAGCTCTATAGAGACTTGACAGGTGGAATTTTTCCCCTGTCACCTGACAATGAATATTTCCCTTAATGCTGCTTGCTGCAACTATCATCAATAGTACCTGGCCTGCACTTGTACATGCACCATACTAGTGGCAAGAGAACCAACAGAAATAGACTTCCACTTCCAGTACAACTGACTCAATCAGATCTTTAGATACTGTACATGCTTGTGACACCATCACAAAATTTCCACAAATTAGGGGAAACAGGTTACATGTAATCGCATTGTTACTGTACCAATTCTTATCTTTAAACAACAACCCATTTCAGGGAACAAGAGGTTCAGCCAAGTTCTGTCCCACTAGGAATAGGATGGACTTCTGAAAATGCATAAATTCATATCTTTTCATCAGCGGCGTAGCTACGTTTTGGGGGGCGCCCCCTGCCACCCATTCAAACCCCCCCAATCCCCCGCAGCCTTACCTTTCGCGCTGGTCCCGGCGGCTCCGTTCTTCTGCTGAGGACCACCACAAAATGGCCACCCCCATAAGCAGACAGTTTCAGAGAACTGTGTGCTATATGGGGGCGGCCATTTTGTGGTGGTCCTCAGCAGAAGAACGGAGTCGCCGGGACCAGCGAAATAGGTAAGCCTGCGGGGGATTGGGGGGAGGTGTAACTATAGCACCGCAGCCCCCGGCGCCCCCATATGCACAGCGCCCCCCCCCCCCCCGCGGTGGCGGGGGCTGCGGTGCTATAGTTACGCCACTGCTTTTCATGTGCAATATGTAACAATAATTTGCATCTGTGCTAAGAGATCCATTGACATTATTACACCGTGCAATGAAAACCATGGACCTAATTGGTATGTTTTTATCATACTAAGGCATAACTTTTGTTTAGCATTTCAGTAATCAGTACTCCATAAACTTGACTTTATACCTGTGCCATTCCAAACTGATTCATTGGCAGTTGGTGTGGATCCCCTATTTGAACTGTGCTGCAGCCCCTCCCCTTTCTGTGTTACATTTTGTAGTCTTTAATATTAGTGTTTTCATATGCACACTTCCCAACAAAACAATGTCGCACTATCGGGACTCCTGTGCACGGATACCACACCGGCATTGACAAAAGGGGTGTGACTTAACTGGAATGCCATGAGCCCATTTGCCATCATTATGGGGGCATGCACTCTGGGAGCTGCTGGATGCTCCCAGCTCTGCTGTTTCCTTTGAAAAGCCAATGCGTGCATGCACACAACGTCGAGTCACCACCTATTCACCGTTAAGCAGAGAAGCTGAGTGACAAGGGGTCTCCCAACTCACCTCCGGATACTAAGGCCAACTTGTAGGACACCAGGACAGTCTCCAGAACAGGTACTGTCCCACAAAGATGGTGACAGTTGGGAGGCATTTTGGTTTTTGAGTCAATATCTATTCACAAAGGGATCATAGCTGGGAACAAAGAATCATTTTATTTAATATGTATCAACAAGATTTTGTGCAATTAAAATAAACGTTGGTCACACAAAACTCCTGTAATAGATTCTGAAACATCAGATAACTGTTGCCTGAAATCAGCAGTTGAAGACTAAAACATGGCTGTTGATGCAATTGCACAGACATGGGGAGTTATTCTGGTTCACTCGCAAAGGCATAATCACTCTCTAATGGACAAGACCATGTGCACGGCAGGGGGGGGGGCAGATTTAACATGTGCATAGAGAATTAGATTTGGGTGGAGTTTGTACTTCAAACTGATATCTACAGTATAATGCAGTGTAAAAATAAAGCGGCCAGTATTTACCCTGCACTGAAACAATAAACACCCAAATCTAACTCTAATTCGGCCCGTCTCCGATAGGGGTGTGCGCATGCGCCTGTGCATAGTCGCTCATGTGCATGCACAAACCCTGGAGCGTTTGCAAAATGATTGACAGGCAGCGGGTGGTTGCTGGGGTCTGCCCAGTGTTTCATTGGCATGCCCACAGAAAAATGATGGACGCGCCCATAAAAACACTGGGCAGACCTCAGCGAATGCAGGCATGTACCTGCCTGCTTGGGGCGGGCGGATGGCGTCACATGACATCGGCACCCGCCCCCAATTCACACAAGAACGGCTAGGATAACCGTTAACGGCCAGTTAGTCCAGGCTTACTGTTATCGGTGAAGAGAGGAGAAATCATTTGAGGAACTATCGAATGATTTCTCCTCGCGTCATGTCGCGGGGATTCGGTCAGCGGGTGCATTCGGCGGGATGGCGTTTACCTGTATGCTAGGCAGTGAATATACAAAGCCTAACGAGCACGTCTGAATCGGGCCCTTAGTTACTAATATTCTGTGACACCACCAACCATGGTTTAATATTGATCATTTGCATTCAGGCAAAAGTACTTTATAAGGTGTTAGATATTATTAAATTAAATTGTGGTACCCGTCTTAATAAGATAACCTTTAACGAAATCTCGCCGACTCCTACAGTGCTCTAATTTGCTATAATCTTACATGCTTAGAGTTGTTTATCTAAGACAATTCCTTAATTTGCATCAGTCTGCATTAGGATGGAGGGTGGATTGGGACCAGTGCCCAGAAGCCCAAAGCTGTTTAAAATAAATGGCTTCCAATCTCCAAGGTTACCGAGACTCAATCTAAGGGTTAACAATGTAAACACAATAATATTACTGCAAGTTCCCAGGTCAGTACATTCATATTTGATCTCCCCAATCCACATAAGAAGCTGTTTTGTCGCTTAAAAATGAAGATATATATGTAATTATATTTTATTTGTATGATTAAAGACATAAGTTACATTCAGGCTTCAAATAGGACAAAATACATTCTGAAATTTATTTTGTTTTAGATTTGTGTATCTAGAAATAACATTATTAACTAGTATTATACATAAAAATAATATTACGTTTCATTTCATTTTAGAATAATGGTCTCCATGATTTCTAAATTCTTATTTTCGTAATTAATTTATTTATTTTGACAATACGATATGTTATAGAAGTGGGGAACAATATATTGGAAACTCACCTCAGGGGGCAAATGTAGAGGTAAGTCCATCCCTATGCACAACATTATCAGCCCTCCCCCATCATATCACTATCCCCTTCATGTTAAGGCCTCCTGACTGCCAAAACAAAACCTTCCTGATTCACCCTTAACCAAATCAAGTCATTGACCATTGCCACCTACTCCCTCACCTGTTACAAAATAATTAAATAAGACGTAATACAAAAAAAAGAATCACATGGCCTTGGCCAACTGCCTAGTAAGGCTATTAAGCAAGTCAGTGTGCTCTGCCGCCACCCCCCCACCAGCAACTGTCACCCCTGGACACCTGTCTCACATGCCTATTGAGAAACCCACCACTTCCTCCCTCCCTCTCCCCGCTATAAGGCCACCAGAAAATGTACTGGATTATCTTCCCAGTTCAGTTTGGCTGTACAATTTGTTGATGTTAACTATCAACAATTAAAATTTGTGAATGTTGACAGTAAACATTATGACATAAGTGAGCTGTCAACATAGTGACCTTATCAGAAAGTCAACATTGTGAATGTCATTAGGTAGCATGTCAATAACACGGATGTCCATAGTGGTGGTGGGGAGTATTGCTGAAACTAAAGCTATGCGTTACCCCAACTCTTAAGCTCTCTTAACACCGACCATTGACTTTCTCTTGATGGTATTCAAAAGATCAACAGAATAAACATATACCTTTAATTTCTGGGCGTGAGAGTTTAATTGCCAGTGCTCTTGCCATGTCTGCAGGCTGTTTGCGCTTCCTTTGGGCTTTGGGTTGACAGCAGCTACTGTGAGAACTTGTATAATAATCTTCACCTAAGCTGTTGGATGAGCACAAGAAGGCCCATGTCCTACAAGAAAGATCAAAAGCATTATCTAGAACCAGGAAGAAAAGAAAAAGGTTAGTGGTCCTGGAATTAGTTCACAGAATCATGGCTGGGGCTTGCTGAGAGCACGACTGTATGTCATAGTGGCTGTGACCACATCAGCCAATGGATGTGCTTAGCACTTTCTGATTTGCTGCCTTACCACCCTATCGAAGAAAGCCATTTCATTGCTGCAAAACTGTGGACACATCTGTGCCTCTAAGTACGTTGAGGGGACATCTACTACTCCCACCCCCCAAAAAATCACGTGGCCACGGGATAGTGGGACAGTCCTTTCAACTTGGGGTGGTCATAAAAAATACAGAATGGTTGAGAAACATAAAATAAATGGAAAATGTTGCCAGTTCGGAAGCTAGTGGTGAAATGCAAAAAAAAAAAACAAGCCTATGACACATAATGGCAATGTTGTCCTTGTGTTGTCCTTATTTGTTGTGGAATCTTATGTAACCAATTACTTTATGTAACATGAAAAAATAAATTAAATAATCAATGTGTAGCATTGTCATCGACTCAACAATCAAGATTGTAAGCAAAAGCCTTCTAGATGCAGTCATAACATGGTCTACTCTCTGGGAAGAGATTAAATACCTGTGGCAAATAATAGCAGCAGGGTCAGGATATGTGCATCATTAGCCCTGCCCTCCCACTGGGGTAATATTTACTGCTGATGGAACAGATATGTTCTACAATACATTTGTTAGAGGTAATGGGTCAATCCAGAGTTGAGGTGTGGACTCTCTGAGGTTGGAGCTAGAGAAGTGAGTAACTAAGTCACGCAATGTTGGAGAAACAGTTGAAAACTCACCTCTTCAGGCAGCCTATCATATTTGAGTTATATACACATAACCCTCTGAGGCACTTATGTATTATATAGGTTCCCTTCTGGACCTGCAACTTGGGGGACTATTACAATAATGCTATTACTGGTGCCTGTCCTTGTGTTTCCCTACTATATCCCTATAGATTGTAAACTTGCAGCAGGGCCTTCCTACCTCCAAGTCTGTCTGTTGTTACCTAGTTTGTTTTATCACTATCTACTATTGTAAAGCGCAACGGAATCTGCTGCACTATATAAGAAACTGCAACGGAATCTGCTGCGCTATATAAGACGCTGTAACGGAATCTGCTGCGCTATATAAGACACTGTAACGGAATCTGCTGCGTTATATAAGACACTGTAACGGAATCTGCTGCGCTATATAATACACTGTAACGGAATCTGCTGCGCTATATAAGACACTGTAACGGAATCTGCTGCGCTATATACGACACTGTAACGGAATCTGCTGCGCTATATAAGACACTGTAACGGAATCTGCTGCGCTATATAAGACACTGTAACGGAATGTGCTGCGCTATATAAGTCAATGTAACGGGATCTGCTGCGCTATATAAGACAATGTAACGGGATCTGCTGCGCTATATAAGACACTGTAAATAAATAAATAAATACAGTAGAAGCAATTCAATGGAGTGAGGATGGAGATGGGTTGGTGGAATGAGTGAGAATGAGGAAGATACATTTATGGTCAAAGAGAGGGAAGAGGAGAATGATGAAGTCAGGAATGTCATACTGTTGAGTAGAAGAAGAAGGGGAGGAGATCCATTGGGATAGGTAAAAACAAAAGGAAGTAAGGGACAGAAGTGTAGATATTGCACTATATTAAGAAATGTCATTGTGGAAATTGTAATCACCCATGATGGGTATCTCACAATATAGAAAGTTGTGAAGAGCTTAGTGCAGGGGAAGGCAAGGCAAGGCAAGAATAGGAGAGAATATAAAGCAGGAGGGGAAAAGGGATTAGATAATTTAGGGTATTTAGAGAGAAATCAGAAAGCAGCGAAATAAGGGGATGGAAGAAAGGATGTGTGAAAATATGTGGTAGAAAAGAAAAAAATAGGAGAGGATGACTTAAGTGGATGGGGAGGATGGGGGATGGGCTTAGGGGGCAATAAGGGAGAAATGTAGGGCAGTGAAGGGTTTGGAGAATTAAGCGATGACAAACCAGTGAAGATGAATAGGCCAGACACAATTTGGAAGATCCACAACAATCTGACAACAATCATTTTAAATATGTCATGTCTATTCAGTCTCAGCCTTGATATTTTATTTTGTCCTTAAATAAAAAGGAGCATCATATTTCTCACAGTTTCATGTAACTACAGATACATTAAGATGCCATTTTTGCAAGGGAGAAGCCATCTGGTGATTTGCTTTGAAGTCTGTTTTTTTCCCAAGCAAAAAAGAAATTGTGCATTTTCACTGTATAATGCAAAGTATTAAAGGGGCAGTACAGCCCACAGTAAGTTGCTTCAAGTTGTGTGAATCAGTAAGTAGCTCTTCTATGTACAGGTTAATGGATTTAAGCACAAGAACATATTTATAAATGCCAATGTGGTTTTCAGAGGAATCTTTTCTTATAGCCCTATCACATCGCACAAATAACCCAGGTCCAACCTGGGTTGTTGCCGGGTCGACCCGGGTCCCTGTGTGGTGTGAAAAAGCCTTATGAAAAATCCTAGGTCCAGCAACCCAGCAATCTGACATGGGTTAAAAAAAAGGATTTTACCCTGGTCAGATCGGGTTGCTGGGAAGTGTGATCCCATTCACACTATAGGGAGGAGGCAGTGTTAGCTCCTAGCACTGCCTCCTCCCCTGCCCCCTGATGATGCACAGATGCTCTGCCCCCCCCCCCCCCCCCAATGATGTCAGCAAACCAGCTTATTTACCTTGCAAATGACAGGTTAATCCCAGAATGGGCCCGTGTCTAAATCCCGGGTGCAACCCAGGAATTGCGATGTGAAAGGGGTATTATTTGGACTTGTTAACCCACCAAAATAGTTCTCAGTCTCTGGCATAATGTTGTGTGATCATTCTGTGCTATCTACATTGGAAATAGAAGGAAATATTCCAGTATGATCCAAATCTTAACAAAGAAAAAGTGGAAAGTCAAAATGTAATTAGGAGATATTGGGAGAAATGTATTAAGCCTGGTGAAGTGATAAGGTGATAATGCAACAGCCAATCAGTACTTAACTGTCATTTCAGCCTGTAACTTAGGAGCTAATTGGCTGCTGCTTTATAACCGGACACTTTATCACTTCCCCAGGCTTATTACATCTGCCCTATGCCCCAGGTCCTAATTGAGAGATGCACTCAAATCATGCACTGACGTGATGTCTCACTGATTTATGTGAAAGTATGCAAGTGACGGCTTGAGCATACGCCTTCTGTGTGATGGACTGAACAAACTGAGTGCATATTTCGGCAATAGGACCAGATTAACGATTGTGGGGGGCTCAGGGCAACTCATTTGTGGGGGCTCCTACCAACAAATGGCAGAAGAAGAAAGATAGAGGAGAAATAGACAAGAGCAAAGAAATAAAGAGAAAGGTGAGATGGGAGAATGAGGGTTTAGAGATAAAGAGGGGGCAGGGGGTAGAAAGCAGGGGAGAGTGACAGAGGAGGTGGCAAGGGGTGAGAGTACAAGGAGAAAGAAAAAGAGGAGAGACAGCAGGGAAGAGAGAGGGAGAACTGAGGAAAAAAGAAGAGAAAGAAAAGTGGACAAGGAGGGAGAGCAAAAAAGTGAAAAGAGATGGGTTGGGGGAGAAAAAGAGGGGGTAAGGGGCAATACAGAGGGGTGGAAGACAAGAGGGGAAGGTAACAGGGGGATGAGGAGACACAGTGTCTCAGGTCATAGCAATGTCTTACACCAGTGATTCCCAAACTGTGTGCCGTGGCACCCTGGGGTGCCTTGAGACACTTTCAGGGGTGCCTTGGATTGGTGGTCAAATACAAATTATTTTCAGTCAACATAATAGACAAAACCAGTGCTTGTGACTGACAATCATAAAACATGTAGACAAACAAAAGCAATTATTATACCCCTTTCACACCGCACCTAATTACTGGGTACAAGCCGGTTTCTTGCCGGTTCGACCCAGTAATTAGTGCAATGTGAAAGGGGTTACTTGTTACAGCTAACCGGTAGCAACACTACAATCTAAACTGGGTAAAATGCAGAGTTCTTACTGGTTCGTTGCCGTGTTGCTGTGCAGTGTGAACGGGTTAAAAGGTTCGAGCAACCCATTTCCTGTTCACACTATGGAGGAGGCAGTGCTTGGAGCGCTGCCTCCTCCCCTGCCCCTGTTGATGAGCCGACGCTCCGCCCCACATGACATCATTGCCGGTTTGCTGCTGTGATCTGAACAGACCGTACATGCAGGGTCACACCGGGACTGAACCATTTAAAAGTACCGGTGCAACCCTGCATTTAAGGTCTGAAAGCGGTATAATTGAACCATATAACTGCACTTAAATGTGACATAAACACAATCTACTTAATTTAATGTTTTGTTTCTAAATTTTTCAATAAGACATTTTTGATCTGGGGTGCAGTGAAAATAACCCTTATACTCTAGAGAGCAGACATTCAAAAAAGGTTGGGAACCACTGTCTTACACATTGGTTCTTGTTTTGCATAGTAGGGATTGTCTTGGCTTTTTGTGCCGTGCAGTAGCAAATATTCTCTCAAATGCGCAAACATCGGTATCGCATGCGCCTCTCAGTCAGGCTTACAATGACTGCTGGGGTACACTTGGTTTTTACAGGGAGAAAAGCTTTTGCGCTCTACCATTTATTCTTTAACTATATATATAATTACGATATCAAACAAAGGATTAATAACATTTGTCCAGGCTTTTTATACTGTGCTTTGAAGAATCACAAGCAACAAAACAACATTTATTATATATTTATTCACATTTTCAAAAAATGTAATTAATAAAAACAGTGATGGACAGATACAATAGTGATGTACAGACACAAGTTGGAAAATAGATTTGGAATGTGTGCTGCATTGTTAGGGGAGGGGGGGCATTTGCGGAAGCTGGCAAACTAGAAAAATTGGTTTTGGTTTTGGATCTGTGACCATCCAGACATTTTTTTTTTAAATTGAAGCAATGCATCACATATAATCTGTTGTACATACGATAGACTATAAACAAGTATAAATGTTGTTGTCTAAAGATTATGCAAAACATATTGCATTATGGTTTACAAGAGTGGGTTCTATGCAAAACATAAACTAGTTGCAGCATAAAATAGGCTTGGAAAATAACATAGGTAAATTGAACCAGCTACAAATGATGACTTCCGGTATTTGGAATACAAGCGTCGACGCAGTTCCGGTCTGTGGAATGCAGCGCCGCCAGCTGAACACGGAGGCCGGACACTGGATGCCGATTAGCGGCTAAATAATGTAATTTGTTTTAATTGTTAGTGGTATATATATGCCCATTTGTGGACTCATTTCCCACACTTCTAATGAAGGATAAGATCCGAAAACGCATTTAAGCGTGTTACGACCAAGCCTGACGTGTGGACCCGCTGGGACAGCTGCTAATCGGCGAACCTTGGACTGAGCTCCCCCTTGTTTACGGAACAAGGGACCCAGACTGAAGGAGGACACCATCACCATCACCTGCATGCTGTTTTGCCTGGTTCATATTGTTCACCCTTTTTAGTGCATTTTACAGATTAAAAGCTTGTTTTATCATATTGACCTGCACCATGTCGCTTTCTATTATGTCGCCCCTTTATGTGCAATAGGGGAGCATTGGATACAATCCCTGGATCATTTGGATTTATACCAAACCTGTGAATCCTGTTAAAAGTTGTATTTGGTTTTCTATTCACCTTATGCAAGGCTACAAAAAACCTTGTTACATAGCTACCACTGAGCGCTATTGTTTCCCATCTTCATCTTTCTGTCTTGCCTTGTATCTTGAGTAGTCTCAGGTGTTTCTACTCTGTACATTGGTTAATAGCTGCACGTTGGTTCAATTGCGCACCCATCTGGGTCATATTTCTTGTCTTCTGTATGGCTTGGTCTGTGGGAAAAATAACAAAAAGAGCCCATTAAGGCAGAGGTTCCCAAATGCGGTCCTCAAGGCACCCCAACGGTCCAGGTTTTAGGTCTGTCTATGGCTCAGCACAGATGGTTAAATCAGACTGACTGAGCTACTAATTAAGTCACCTGTGGCCAAGCATGGATAAACTTAATACCTGGACCGTTGGGGTGCCTTGAGGACCGCGTTTGGGAACCTCTGCATTAAGGCATTAAATGCAAACAGTAGTTGACCAGATAGACAATAACATATTTGAGAATTTTTATCCAGAATCCTTTAATTAGAGGGCACATCCTAAATAGTGATAAATATCTGCTTGAGCTTCACCACATTTCCAACATAATTTGAAGTGCCAATTAAAAACATTTTATGAGGGGAACGATATGTTTTATGAAGTATATTAATAAACATTTCTTTATATCTGGAGGAAGAAGAACTTTACATTGTTTAGTATGTGCTTTTAAAAAAAATTCCGAATTTATGTTTGAAAAAAAGTGTTTTCCAAGAAACCAAACTATTGACTTATTGAGAAATCCATATTTATCTGAAAATTTGTATAAGCAGTTGAAATGGCTTTACTAAGTAAAGGTTCTTTGTTAAGCATTTTATCTATTGAATTATTCCAGTCCGCTGAAGAAAAGTATCTTATAATTGAACTAACTTAGTGTTGAGCAAACAGAAATGCGACGGGAATTGGTCTCTCAACTGGAAACCTATCTATTGTCTCCTGGAATGTCATGGGCCTCCCACTCTGCGCATTAATCAAATTTCCAACATTGAGAATCCTTCCAGCCCTTCAAATATCATATGGGTAACATGACCTAGCCCCTTGAAAGTCAGGGTTACCTAAAAATGGAATTAATAATGATCTTTGAGCATTTATGTTATTTTTTTGTTTTATACTCCAAATTTTTCTTACAAGCCATAGAAGAGGGTTTTCTTTCATATGGATTGGAATTTCCTGATCATGCATGTGTAAATAGTGAATCAAATCAGTACCCTGAAGAAATTTCCTTTCTAAATCTGTGTTAGCATCATTTTCTTGATTGTGTATCCAGTCATGGAGATATCTGAATTATGCAGCTTGGAAATATTTGGAAAATGTATCCCCCCATTAGATTCTTGTTGATGTAATTATAGTAGTCCAATTTTGGGTCTTTTCCCCTGCCATATACATTTTATGAATAGATCATTCAAATGTTGAACATCTTTGGTTGTAATCATATTAGGAAGAATTTGAGTTGTGTACATTAGACGGGGAAAATATACAAATTTTATCAAATTGGCTCTTCCCAAATATGTAATATAATTGTAAAGATTTCCAATTCTCCAGTTCTACAGTGATTTTTTTATAATATAGGTTAAGTTCAAATTATATAGTTGACTCCGTATACTTGGGATTTTGACCCCTAATAGGTTATGAATTCAGATCACCAAGACAATGGTAGGCCGATAATACCATCTTTTGCAATAATGCCTTTTCCCAACCCCCTAGCAATTGATTTAGACCAATATATGAAATATTCAGAGATATTTCTATATGCTTGTAAAAGTTGAAAAATATGAGACAATGATTCTTTCGGATTGGTTATATATAATAAAATGTCATCAGCAAACCCCATTAATTAGATTTATCATCCTGCAAAATAATTATTAAAGGATCAATGGCAAAATTAAATATAACAGAAGATAGAGGGCAGCCTTGATGCCTTCCTCTATACATGGTCATAGAATTACTACAAAACCCATTAATCAGTAGTTTAGTAGAAGATGAGTACAAATATTAAATTGTTTTTTAATTGTTTTTATAAATTTAAGGGTAAAAATTTCTAAATTGTAAGACCGAATATAGATGGATCCATAACACTGTATCAAAGGCTTTTGTAGTGTCCAGACTTAATAATGTTTTGTGAATGTGGTGTTTGTGACGATGCTACGCTAGCTGCAATTGCAGCTTTGACTCCTTTAACTGAATGTTTATTTCTTACAAAGCCTAATTGATGGGGAGTCAATATTTGAGGTAATATTTTTTGTAATCTTTCTGAAAGTATTTTTGCTAACAAAATATAATTAATATTAGGACAAAGAATTTAGCAAAATGAATTCGACAATCCATCGGGTCCTGGGGATTATTACAAATGAAGGGTTTTTATAGCTTCTTCTTGTATTTCTAGAGTTGTTATTGGATCAGACAAACTATTTGCTTGTATTGAGGATATTTTAGGTAGATTAGCTTGTTTTAACAAATCTGTCTGCCTGCATTTCAAAGAAGTGATGAAGCAATTAGAATGTTTTTGTTTAGACATTGTGGCTAGCAAATGTCCTGTCTTTTTTCCCCATCTATAATATTTAAAGCGGGAAAAGATTAAATCCCTTTTCGACTGTGATAGTAAAAAATTGTTTACTAACTGTTTGGCTTGAGTATATTCTTTAAAAGAGTACTAATTTGATCGATTAAGATAATTTTGCAAAGCTCTGGTTATAGAATTGTGTAAAGAAATATATGTAGCTGACTTCTTTTGGCCGACCACTTATGCTATTATTTGGCCTCTAAGAACAGTTTTGTCAGCGCAACAAAAAATGGTTGGTCTATCCCAATATTCTAGATTATCGTCTAGATAATTGACCAATAATTTATAAGAATTTTCTTTAAAATCATCAGAGTTATATAAATAATTAGGGAATCTCCAAGAACGAAAGCCACCAGTATGTATAGTTCTCTGTAATGTTTATGATACTGGCACAAGGTCTGAAATTAAAATAGTATGGTTGTCAGATTCTTGTACTTTTGTTGCCAATTAATCTGTTATTAAAATGGTATCTATTCTTGACCAAGAGTGATGTACATTAGAGTAGCAAGTAATAGATCTATCTGTTGGATTTAATAATCACCAGATATCAAGCTGATATCAATTTGTTTCCACATATTTGAATGGAAATTACTTTGGGAGAGCCTTTTACAGTATCTAAACTTAGATTGTCTACGGAATTAAATACACCTCCTAAAATACGAGCAGTTTTTTCTGTAAAAACATATTGGTCAAACCTTGTAATAAAGCTGCATTCCCTATATTTGGAGTGTAAATGTTAACTAAAGTGTATTTAGATCCCCACATTTCTACATCTGATATAAAAATTTCTACCGTTTTGGTCTTTTGTAGACATTTATTTTCATTTTTTTTAAATGTACTTGAAAATTTCAGCTAAGGAATGTCATTGATTTATTTGTGAATAATAATAATATTAATATTATTATTATGTTCCCTATTGTAACTAGTACAACACATTTGGGGCACAAAACTATTTGTGGATGTACCACATGGTGGGTAAGCAGGGGTACACAACTTGCACATTATTGTGTACAGGATTGCTTTATGTTATTGTTTGTGTCTTAATTATTTACAAATTATAAATTTAATAGACCTGCATTTTCATAAGGATTTCTATTTTAGATCTTTCATGCTTTAATGGGGGACAAAAATACATAACTGGAAGATGTCTGCACCAGGGGTACATTATTAGACCAAACACTACCAGCAACATGAAATGACCTCACATAGAGGTGGGGGAGGGAGACACAAGTAGCCCCCCCAGGCAATGCCAGACACAGCGCCTATCAAGGCAATACTTTTCTATGCGTTTCTTGCATTAACAGTATGCTTCATCAGATCTATTCACTATGACTTACTGCATATTGTCTACAATTTCGGTGGGTTCCTATTTATGAAGAACAGGTGGTATGATTAACCAATCAATGATTGGAACCACACTTACTTTTTAGTTCTTCCACGAGTACACGTAGCAGTTTCTTTAGACCATCACAGAAGGCACCACTAATTAAAACGGACACTTACTTAAAAATTCTTACTCGAATACGCCAAAAGTTATCTTTTACAAACCTCTCAAATAAAATGGCAATCAGCAAACGTCATCAAGGGTAAAACAACTTACTTTATTACTCTTACTCGCGTGCATATAAAGGTATCTTTCATCACACGTCCACTTAGTAGTAAAACGACAGGTTTATTTAGATCCACATATACACGAACAAGAAGCCGCTCAAATATAAAAGTCTAAGCCTGGTGGAGACAGTCTCTATCCCCGTATGACGTGCTGCAGAACGGAGGGGAAAGCCAGGTGGCTAGGAACTTCTTAGCGGGCGGCTGTACACAAACGGCGCTGACTCCAGTCTGTCAGTGTCGGCAGCAATCAGCGCGTTTTGGAACTTTCGGTCCTTTCTCAAGATGTGCTGCTCCATCTCCTTGGATTGTGTTTTATCATACCACGTGCTAAGGAGATGACATTATAAAACACAATCCAAGGAGATGGAGCAGAACATCTTGAGAAAGGACGAGTTCCGAAACGCGTTGATTGCTGCCGACGCTGACAGACCGGAGTCAGCACCTTTTCTCTTTATTCTGGAGTGTGGATGATCTCTGGGGGATTATACCAGCTGCAATTATAGCGCTTGTTATAGATCTAACTTCTCGAAATATACGGGTTCCTATTTATGTTTATACTGCAGTATGCTGTATTATAAATATTTTATATATTTACTGTAGAATAAAATAAATTTAAATTTCATAAAATTATCTACTGTATGGTGTAAAAAAAACAATTCTTGAAACCTTTCTTGTTATGTTAACAAAGTGAGTAGAAATCATCTTCATGGTAATTAGTGATTGGCCACACAGAGTACGCTGTTTTTGTTTTTCACGTTCCACTGTTGCCTGAGGTTCTATAACATGCTATTCAAAATGACTGTGTCAGCTGAGTCTAATGTATGTCATTTTCAGTTTTTACTGGAGTTTAACATGATATAAACCGAGGTTAGGGTACAAAATCCCAGCGTACACAGCCAAGCTTCTAGGTGTCACCTTCACAATCTTCCTTAAACCTTTGCAGTCCAAATTTTCCAAATGTTTATATTAATTGGACATTTTTTTCCTTCAAAAATGGTCTACATTAAATGTTGAATGATGTTAATGTTCTTATTTTAAAGTGTCTCACCATTGGATCTGATACTAGCGCTAGGGCTGTTGAGCCTGACCAGACGTTGGACCTGAAAGGGTTAATTCCTTTTTCAAAAGAAGGTATGTGTGTGCAGTGCTGCTTATTCTGAGCATTTCACAAGAAGTTTAGTCAGAGATTATACTTCACAACCAGACAGTCAGAGTGTGTCTATTCGGTACTTGTGTAATAACTGGGAGCCCGATTTTAAGATCGGGTCGGAAAATCGCA
The DNA here is from genome assembly GCF_055691185.1 of Crinia signifera. NCBI lineage: Eukaryota > Metazoa > Chordata > Amphibia > Anura > Myobatrachidae > Crinia > Crinia signifera. The sequence goes on from NC_139227.1 coordinate 110,297,016, forward strand.
TCGAAATCGCATGCGATATCGCATGTGATGCGATGCGATTTTCCATAGGATTCAATGTTAACATGGTCCTGTTCATTTCCCCACTATCCAAGTGAGCATAGAGTTGATTTTCTATAGCGTGGCACCGAGCCCGAAGCGTGGTGAGCGCAGCGAGCCCCGGATTACTTAAAATGTAATCGCATGCGATTCGATGCGATTTTGCCGCAAATCGCGTCGCATCGCAACTGATTGTATGCCTTAAGGTAAGGCATACAATCACAAAATCGGGCGCCCAGATACCGTCTATTCTACCTATGTACTGCACATCTGGAAACTTATGGTACACCCCTTATACAGATGGAGTCACCTTTGTTATTCTGGCCGGCACACCAGAGCTTTCCATCTTGGTGCGCTGTTCACTAAGACGGGGACGAGCGAGTGTCTCACACGCTCGCACATCCCATTGCTGTGAATGGGGTGAACGTTGCGCCGAGACAGAAAGCTCCAGTGCGCAAGTCATATGAACAAATGTGGCTCCATCTGTACATAAACCCTACAACATTACAACTATTCCTACTGCATATTTCACACCAGATAACATATATATAATAACACATATAGAGTTGTGGGGCGGTCCGGCACTCCTCAATCATCAGTTAGAACCCCTGGTGCCATCCGGATGAAATAGGTAGATATTGAAATAACAGACAGCGGCACTCAGCGGGAATTTCAAAAGCGTGTATTCAGTAACACAAAACCAACGTTTCGGGGTCTAGCCCCTTTGTCAAGGTGTAAGTGAGGATAAAAAAAATGTTATCCTCATTTACACCTTGACAAAGGGGCTAGACCCCGAAACGTTGGTTTTGTGTCAATGAATACACGCTTTTCAAATTGATGCTGAGTGCCGCTGTCTGTTATTTCGATATCTAATAACACATATATATATATATATCGAAAAGGACCACACTATGCGCACAATGATACTTGAGGGAGCTGCTACCCTGATAGGGTCCCCTGTTAGATGGGACCCGGTACAGAAATGGGAAAGAAAGGGGGGTTTCAGGGTGCGCTTAACCTTTCCTGATTGAACAGAATCTTTCAGGTAAGTAAAACAATTTAATATAAAACTGCCCTAAGGGCATAGCAGTGTACAATAAAGGTTTGGTACAATTACAGTGAATCACAATAAAAATGATATCTTTTTATACAAATGATGTACAATCACAACAAGTGTTTCAATACGCCCATAAGCCCAACGCATTTCGTCATTTGCATGACTTCATCAGGGGCACGATGCGATAGTTGAACAAGATGATCACACAATTGTAAACTGAGACAAAATTCTCCCAGGCGGTAAAAAAGCGAAGGTGATTCTTAGGTAATGTTAATACAAACGACCAGAAATCCACTGGTTGCTGTATATAATATATGGAATGATAGCACCTCAGGCTCTTTTAAGCGAAAGAAACGGCCTTCAAATATTATACGTATAGTTTTTTGCTTGACAAGTCCACAGTTGGTATTTGTGATCCAAAAGATGGGTGTACACTGCTCAGCTCCAAACATGAGAAACTGATTGATTCTCATGTTTGGAGCTGAGCAGTGTACACCCATCTTTTGGATCACAAATACCAACTGTGGACTTGTCAAGCAAAAAACTATACGTATAATATTTGAAGGCCGTTTCTTTCGCTTAAAAGAGCCTGAGGTGCTATCATTCCATATATTATATACAGCAACCAGTGGATTTCTGGTCGTTTGTATTAACATTACCTAAGAATCACCTTCGCTTTTTTACCGCCTGGGAGAATTTTGTCTCAGTTTACAATTGTGTGATCATCTTGTTCAACTATCGCATCGTGCCCCTGATGAAGTCATGCAAATGACGAAACGCGTTGGGCTTATGGGCGTATTGAAACACTTGTTGTGATTGTACATCATTTGTATAAAAAGATATCATTTTTATTGTGATTCACTGTAATTGTACCAAACCTTTATTGTACACTACTATGCCCTTAGGGCAGTTTTATATTAAATTGTTTTACTTACCTGAAAGATTCTGTTCAATCAGGAAAGGTTAAGCGCACCCTGAAACCCCCCTTTCTTTCCCATATATATATATATATATATATAATACTTTAACAAGCATGATCACAGAACGTTTTGATAATAAATAGAAGTGTTATACAGGTTACCTTTCAATGATATATGCTATTTGCCATAACCTCACTCACATCATCTGTAAAAGAAGAACTACTGTACATTTTTCAAAAATCAAGCAATTTCAGAAAAGCATTCAATTGGTAAGTACGGAAAATGACCGAGACAATACAATAAACTCATTATGACAACTTCTTTTCACCATGCATCATGCTGGAGTGTACAAGGACTTTGTTGATGTTTCATTCATAAAAGAATACGGCAGGATGAAGGCTAGTACGGCAGTTGAATGGCCCGGGAGACATCAATATTCTTGCCTGACTCACTTTATGCTTTACGACAGAGGATGACAACTAAGAGTGTCACAGGCTTTTTTTTTTCAGGATTTTCAAGCTGACTAAACTTTAGAACAATTCATGCTTTGTTAGTTCAGTGATGAAGCATCCAGCTGGATGGGAACTGTTCATTACATAGCAAGAATGATCATTTCTACTTATTTTGTTGACTAACAGTTACATACAGAATGTAGCCTCAACATTTTCCTTTGCGTCTTACAATTGGGAACAAATAGTAGTAAAACAAAACTGGTTAATAACAAACATACAGAAGGGTTCTGCTAGTACAAGTGTACAGTCTATGGGACAACATGCATTGATACCCCAAAAAAAGTGCTACATACTATATTGCGTATTGGTCCGGTCAGAAGAACTTCTGAAATTCTCGGTAACAAACTTTTGACCTAGGGATGTCACAAAAACTATTCTGATACTCTAAGGCTAAAAAGTTTGGGAACCCCTGCACTATAGTATAGCAAGCAACCTTCCCCTAAATAAACTCTTATCTGATGAACGACAGCATCTATGGGGGTGTAAATGTTTGAACTGTAATATTTTTTTTGTGGTTTGGGTGAAATGGTGACACTCCTTGATTGTACGGATTATACACAGCTTTTAATTAACATTCAGATTTCTATCTACACAAAAGAACTTGATTTTTCCATTTCAGGGGAATTTGGTACCTTCTGGTTGCACTTTTGTTATGCATTTCAACCAATGTATTAAACACTTGAAAGTAAAAAAGTTTGAAAAGGTGATAAAGAAATTGCCACAGTCCACCAACTCTCATGATCAGGGATTAAGGTACGTGTGTGTTGGGTTATGGGGTGGAATTGAGTTCCACCACCTGTAATGGTGAGGGGGAACTAGGCCCTGAAGGGTAACAATAACAGAGGGGGGACTAGGTGGAAAAGATAAATTAATTCCACCATCTCTCCAAGACCACTTTAAGCCCTGCTTATGATTATGATAAAAGTTACATTTTATAGATCTAATTCTCCTCCTTATGCTTTAGGCTCTTCCATCCCTTGGACTTCCCATACTCTCATTGCTTCCCTTCAACAGCTTGGCCCAGTGGCATAACATCGTCCCAGTTGTCCAGAGGCCATATAAATTTTGGTGCACCCAAAATAGCTTAATCAGTGAGGTGTCTGTCTCCAGTAAGACAGGTTATGGGTTCCTATACATGGTGTGACAATTATGCAAAAATTATGTTAGGTGGGGAGTCAGCCACAGAAGCGATATCGATGGCTTTCAATTGACTGATTCAAACTCGCAGAGGAGGAGAGGTGCAGGAGCCCAGCGGCAGATGACTCCTTTGCCTCCCAGAGTTACACCGCTGACTTGGCCTTAATGACTCTTAAACATGCTCATGTACCCTATTTCTCTACCTCTCACCAGCTACTCAAATAATGACAGGGTTCATGTCTCTTCCTCTCTTGCACCTCTAGTATTTAATGCTGGCATTTCTCCTTTTTCATGGACGGTCATGCAGGTGTTTACATCCTCCTAGATGTCTATAAATCTCCTCGTGGGGTGCGAAAATGGCATTTAGATTATTCCCTCTTACAACACCCTTCCACCCTGGCAGAACAATGGAGAAAAAATGGAATTCATATATTCCCTTAAGCAACATCTATCCAGAAGACACCTCAATAAAGTATGTGCCATTCCAAACTGGCCAGAGTCCACCCTATTTGGACAGAAGTTCTGACTTGCCAAATAGCGACATAATGTCCAACCGACCTAACCACACAAAGGCTTCACTGTTTAATGTACATGAACTACAAATGTACAAGACAAGGGCAGATTGGGAACTGAAAGTACTGTAGTCCTGGAACTTTTTTAGAAGTGGTCCTAAATGGGTAAGACCAGATTTATAATGTAAAGTGTTACTGTACTGGAGAGATGAAATATCAAAATGAAAAGGGACAATGCAGTTTAATTAATGTGGTGGGCTGTCTGTCAAATGAGGCTACATTCATGGATGGAGATGTTACTTCCATCTCACTTTCCGGTGTATTATCACGGTGCACACTAAGCAATTTGCTTAGTGGGCTGTTCTGCGTAAGAAAATCGCATCGCATTGGCCATTTTAGTGCCATGCGATGTGCCATGCGATGCGTTTTTCCTATGTAATTTATTCACTGCTCTCTCAGCCCCGGGGGATTGCATCACATGGCATCGCACCTCCCGCGAAATTGCATGCAATCGCATGCAATTTTAAATCGCATGCGATTTTATAGGGTGTGTGATGCCATGACATGACCTATACCATAAAATGATTGCATGACATACAATCGTGTTTTAGCCCCCCCCCCCCACACACACACACACTATCAACGCCACCCCGAAGCATGGCGAGCTGCGGCGGAATGCATTCTCCGACTTTTTCATTACCCCACTATCCACATCGGAGTGGAGTTGAATTTATATAGTGTGGCGAGCACAGCGAGCCACTGAGCCTGAAGCATGATGAGCACGCGGAATACATGTAAAGTAATCTGCATCCCCTCATGGGGTTCGCTACGCTCGCCACGCTTTGGGCCTGGGGCTGAGAGTGCAGTGAATAAATTACTGTAAAAAATCGCATCACATCACATGACCCTTAAATGGCCCATGCAATGCGATTTCCCTATGGTGCTGTATGTAGCAAAACTGGGCACCGTGACAATACACAAGTACCCACTTTCCCTTCCTACAAGTCACAATGGCATACTGTAGTGAAAAGTTTGACAATCACATCGCCACGGTCACAAAGCTGAAACCTCAACTTCTGATGTCAACACTGTTAAAATATCAACATGCAGTGTGGTCACATTCTCAGAATGTCAAAAATGTCAACATTTTGACATTAGAGAGGCACTAGAGGGAGGAATAGGGTTACAGAGTAGGACAAGAAATAGGGTAGAAATACTTATTGGATTGCTGTAACTTTTGTAGTCTGATCTGCTGCAACTACTGTACTGTATGTATTTTATGGCATTATGGAGCCGGCTTTCGATGACCCAAGAGCTAGCAGCCTTGGGTGCTCTATACAACATTAGCAGGGGCATCATGCAGAGGTGGTTGAAGCATCTACAAGAGATCAGTAATCAAAGCCCAACAACCACGAACCTGCGGTAGAAACAATGTGTAGAAGTTGGCCATTGCAGCCAATCAACAAATGGTTTATTGAAATGTAAATGAAATTGCTAGATTACCTCAGTGATGAGCATCTGTTACCTAATTTATTAAAGTAAATATTACAAAAGAACTACACCTCACCTCTGATTGAAGAGGGTGCTTTATTTGATGGCTATGGGCCAGATGTATCAAGCTTCAAAAAGTGATAAAATGGAGAGTTATAAACAGTCATCCAATCGTCTCCTAACTACCATGTTACAGGCTGGGTTTGAAAAAGGACAGGTAGGAGCTAAATGGCTGGTTGTTTATCACCCTCCTCTTTATAACTATGCGAGTCCGTGTTTTGTAAGGATAATCCTCTTATTTTAGCTGATCAGTGAAATATCAACATGCAGTGTGGTGACATTCTCAGAATGTTGACAGGTGAAATGTCGACAATGTCAATATTTGGAAATAAGACAGGCACTAGAGGTAGTATTAGGTGTATAAATTAGGTAAAACCGAAAGCAAATTCAAAGACAGAATGGTGATGCATAGAAGCACCATCCGCCAAGCCATAGCAAGGGGCAAAAGGGACCATGTTGTAGCCAAGCATTTTGTGGAGCATAAACACCCTTTATCCAGCTTGCTACCGTATGATAGATTGCGTCCCAGCAACTATCAGAGGCGGTAACCGTGGACTCAAGCTTCTCCAATGTGAAGCGAGGTGGATTCATCGTTTAGATGTTGTTGCTCCTCGGGGCCTTAATGAACAAGTGTCATACTCTATTTTTAGATAGATTATTACTATACACTTGTTACCATATACGTAATGCTCGTTACCTGCCCCGCTAACACAATGCCATATGCTTGTGATCCTGCCGTCTCTCAAAAAACAACTGAGTTGTGCTTGTGTGTTGGATCATTGCCATGATAAGGACCATGCAAGGTCCGAAACGTCGGCTTACTCTCAGAAATGAGAAAATAAAGGACTTTTGTTGCAGACTATCAGTTTGGTGAGTGCCCTGGATCTTTGGAATATATATATATATATATATATATATATATATATATATATATATATATATATGATGCTTGTTGATCAGGCACTCTCCTTACTTTGCTGCATTTTGCCCAGGTGCCCCCAACAGAATAGATACAAGTTGCGGAAGAATTGCGGAACTCAAAGGGTCTTGTAAATAATCTTTTTCTTTGTATTTTAAGCAAGTAATGCAGACATCATACAAGTCAATTACTTCAAAAGCATGGGTTAGTGCCCCGACGTTTCAATGCCGATGTAGGCATTTTTATCAAGGGCCCATGTTGTTATCAATAAATGCAAAAAATGATGAATGTCAAAATGTTCAACGTCGATATAATGACCATGTTGACATTTGCATAGCGACATAATTCATGTCAACATTATGTTTGACAACATACAGTACCCAACACCTTCAAAATTACCATTTCGTATTGTAAATACCATAGACTGTCTTTATTAAAATTGCTGTTACTAGGACTTTAAGACATTGCTTTTGGTCAATGAATTTGTAAATAATAGAAAATCCATATCATAATTTTGTCAGAGTTCCCAAACGCCTCTGGCCTTACATCTGGACCCAATTTTCCACTGATCTAAAAAAAGTTCATTTTTTTTTTCTAGAACACATGCATTATACCACAGCCATATAAATCTGTATATTACATATATTGCCAGGTACTGTTAAATATGTCGTGGGAAATATCAACATTAAAAAATATTACATAAGCTCACCATCATTTTTCCATGTTTTTAGCCAACTGTTTTGGAGAGGAGAAGATCAGCATTTTAATCTTTATCCACCCTCTGCCGACACATTCCACTTAATTATGCTAAATAAACTATCATTTAATAATATACTTATGCACTCAGAAAATGATAGGTGTTAGCTTGGTACATAACTGAGATGAACCCAGATGTTTTAAATAGCTACTATTAAACACTTTTCAGTTGTAATTAACAAATGGTTAATTGAAATGTAAATTAAATTGCTAGTTTAGCTCAGTGATGAGCATCTGTTACCTAATTTATTAATGTAAATATTACAGAAGTACTACAATTCCCTCTGATTGAAGAGGGTGCTTTATTTGATGGCTAATATGGGAGTCCGTATTTTGTAAGGGTATTCCTCTTATTTTAGCTGATTGGTGATGTGATTCTAAATTGAAGGAACCGATGATGCTAGGCAGCAGTAATTCTTCAATCAACTAAAATACTTTTAAAATAAATAAGCCATTAGTTTAACCAATTGGGGGTTTTTAACCCCTTGATTGGTGGGTTTGTCCTACCAGAAAAACCCATCACAAAACTTAAAGACAGCCCCTCCACTGTCGCCTTCCCCCTTATCTGGCAGTTACCAGGCGGCAGGCTGGAGGATGTTTGGGTTGAACTCCCGAGCACTCCGGAGCAGCCCCTAACTTTCCCAAGTGGGGCCTGCCACCAGCGCCTGCTGCTTACTGCTGCAAATGGTGGCAGGTAAAGTGGCAGGTATATACAGTATAAAGATATATAAAGTAATTAGATTCAATTAGTTTCATAGATACCTCATAAACAGGGAGCTGTGTCGAACCTGTGGTGGAGAAACGGAGGGGAGAAGTTGCCCATTGCAGCCAACTAGCTTCTTACCATCATTTGAAAAGACCGAAGCCGGTTCCTATGGGCAGATTAACCACTTTGATGCATCTCACTCTTGATGAGAAATATGGATTATTGCAATGAAGATAAATATCTGGACCATACCACGCTTCACATTGGTACATAAGAGGTGTTTATATATTGCTGTTTAGCTTCACTACAAACACTAAAGGATACATTTACAAAAACTTTTAAAAATGAAAACATGTGATGTGGCCCATAGCAACCAATCCAATTGTATCGATCATTTATTTTATGCATCCTAGAAAATGATATACAGAATCTGATTGGTTTCTATGGACAACATTGCCTCTCTTCATTTTTGAAAGCTTTAGTGAATTTTACCTTAAGTAGTCTATTATTCAGTTCCAATAGATTGTCTGTGAATGTATGGAGAGGGGAGTGCTGAAATTGTTGTATAAAGCAGATGAATGGATTGGTCCAGATGCACCAAAAGCTCTCTCCTCTGCAAGCTGGGATCCCATGGAGCCAAGTGCAACAGCTGGTTTGGAAAGAGGAAAGCCAGTCTGATGGTGCACATGGGGGGGTGGGGAGCAACTGATTGCACATATTAGATAGAAAATTAATTATCAGTATCACAGAGCACTTAGAACTGCTGCTAGGTTACTATCTAGAAGCAACACTTCTAAATGTATACCAAAAAGAACAAAAATAGACAGTGACCCAGCACAGATCAAGTAAATAGTTGACAGCCAAAGAGTGTTTCCAGACTCCGAATGCTTGAGTATATGGAACCACACTGACCTTGGTGTTGGTCTCTATGGCCCTTATTCTATATTCGGATGGATGCGTATTTCGGACAGGAACCGAGTGTTCTTAGCCCCGCCTACCATACGGATCAATCACACCGTCCGAATGCAGTAAGACACTGAGCGAATGGACTGCGAGTGGATGTTTCATGTGAACACCTCCTCCATCTGTGAGAACCTCCCCCATTATCCGATGGACCCGACCATTGAATGATGGACTGAGCAGTCAGACAGCCCCGAGTGCTCTAGACCACTCTGACATTTTTCCGTGTGAAAGCAGGCATATGGGCGGGCAGCTGACATCCGGCTATGTCAGCTGTCCGCTCCCCACACGTGCATCACGGCTGCATTACCATACGTACGCCCAGCGTTTTCATGGGAACGCCCATGAAACACAGGCGTACGCATATGGTAATGAGCCCAAAAAGCCCTTCACGCCCCTCTACACCCCCTGCTCGGATGGGTCCATAAGGAATTCATGCCGTGTTCGGATGTGCGAGGCATTCACACATGCGCAGAAACGCATCTGCACATGCGCAAACACCAACCATCGTCTGTCCGTCCGCAATCGGAGACATCCGACTCAATCAGAATAAGGGCCTATGTGCATAAAAAGTTTTCTTTACAGCACAACTAGGATATTCTAAACATATCCAATAATGAGGGAGAAGAAGATGCCACTGTTGGTATTACTGACATGGGAACTGAACCCATTATGCACATCAAGGTATCTTTACTCCAACCCCATAGGAGACATATCACACATATAAGAGCTGTACTGACCTTGGATACAATCCCTATATGCACATCAAGCCAGGGGCGGATTGGCCCACCGGGAAACCGGGCCACTTCCCGGTGGGCCGGCCTATAAAACATTACAATCGGGCCGGCCAATCCCCGCAACCCCCCCTGCTGTGCCGCGGACCCCGATTTCAGTGATTAATTAGCGGGCGCGGCGTTTTGCCCGTATCCAAAATGCCGGTGGGAGGTCTGCTGCGCATGTGCAGCCGCTCCCAAGGTCCTTTGCAGAGCAGCGGCTCATGAGTGATGACTCCGGGCTCCGCCCTCTGATCCCCGCGCGCCGTGCACAGATCCTGTCCAAGCGCTGCTGCGTGACCAGCCGGCGGCCGCCGTTCAGCAGCGTATGCAAAGCAGGGAGGCTTTGCATACATTGGTATGCAGACTAAAAGTGTCTACAGTGTTGCTGCCAGCACCCGCTGCCTGAGCCTGTGTGACAGACAGCGGCGCTGGCAGCATGGCATGGCAGGCAGCAGCCAGCAACATCGCACCCACCTCTTCTGTCCCCTGTGAGTACAGAGAGCAGTCACCTCCCCCCACCGCATAGCAGCAGCCCAGGAGCCACTCCTCCCAATGCTCTGCTGCTGAGCATGGTACACAGTGCACATGTGGACTCACTGGAGGAGCCAGAAGGCTTGGACAGAGGAGCCAGCCTACAGCCAGCTACACCAGCATAGTCAGGTATGTCATGCGCACTGGGGGGGGGGTGGTAATATGTGCTGGGATGGGGGTTATATTAGAAAGTGTTTAGATTAGGCTGTTTTAGCCTGATTTTCCAGGGCAAAATGCACCCTGCCCCATGCTAGTATAGCCTGCCCGCCCGTCCCTGCTTCTTTGTGAATACATGCCGTGCCCACGGGCATGGTATCTATTACCAGTAATCAGTGCGCTAAGATGAAGCATCACCATAGCCCCCCACACAGTAACATTGTTGGTAAGGTCTATGGGCCCAGCCTGCCACCGTAATGGATCACTAAGAAATGTGTGCACACTGGGTTCTCTGCTTGTTCAGCTATGGTTCAGTGTGCGCGGGGAATGGGGTGCAGTGTAGCGGTGGTAGCATATTGTGTGTAAGGTAGGGTAGCAGCTGTAGTGCAGTGTGTGTGGGGAGTGGGGTGTAGTGTAGGGCTGGTAGCGGCATGCGTATAAGGTAGGGGTAGGAGGTGTAGGGTAGTGGCAGTGGTGGGGTGCAGTGTAGTGGTGGTAGTGTAGTTTGTGTAAGGTAATGTAGGAGGTGTAGGGTAGCGGTGTTAGTGTAGTGTGTATGAGGAATTGGGTGCAATGTGGTGGTGGTAGCATAGTGAGTGTGCAGGGTCGCAGCAGTACAGTAGTGAGTGTGGGGAGGGAGTTGCAAGGTAGCGACGGTAGTGTAATGTGTGTGGTTAGGGGGTGCAGGGTAGTGGCAGTTATATGCACAGGGATGGGGTGCAGGGTAGCAACGATTTTGTAGTGTGTGTGGGGTGTGCAGGGTAGCAATCATGTAGTTTGTAGCGGCAGTAGTGGCAGTAGTGTAGTGTGTGAGGGGAGGAGGTGCAGGGTTGAACCGATATTGTGTGCTGTGTTTGTAGGAGGGCGCCTAGCACCAGCCCTGTGTGTAACAGCGCCTCCCCTGAGTGGGTGTTGCTGCTGCACATCACTTGTTGAGCACGGCCTCCGCCCCCTGAGTGCAGGATATCCCCATGATAGCTGCTGCCCCTCACTGGATGGCACAGAGCGGGGAGCCCAGTGAGTACCAGGAGATGCGGGGGAACTCTGCACTGTGAGAATGCGCCGTATGCTGGACAATGTGCTCTGCAACTTCTACTCACTGCTGCTGTGCACTCACTCGTGCACAGTGATTGCCACCTGTATGGAGCTGGGCTGGTAGGTTCTGCTGCTTGGGAAGTATAGGAAAGTACACTGACAGTAGTGGCATCATCCCGCCCCCCATCCCACCCCATAAGTCAGTCACATATGAGAGGCCGGGCAAGTGGCACAGGCAGCAGGTGCAGTGGGCACAGAGCCCCTGGTGAGCGCTGCACAGTGCTGAGCAGTAAGAGGAACATTTGGTTACTTACTATCACCCTGCCCATCTGCTGGGCAGTGAGCTCTGTGCCCACTGCACCTGCTGCCTGTGCCACTTGCTCAGCCTCTCATATGCTGTGTGACTGACTTATGGGGGGGGAATATGATGCTACTACTGTCAGTGTACTTTCCTGAACTTCCCAAGCAGCAGAACCTACCTGCTCCATACAGGTGGCAATTACTGTGCATGAGGTAATGACATCTTATTTGCCCTACAGTATGTACCTCCGAAGCTGGAGTGAGGTGACATGAGGTAAATCTGGACCGGTGCATCTCCCCTGGAAGCAGGCTCCTTTCGACCACAGAAGGCCAGGTTAGTAGCAACGACACACCACCATGAAGCCTAACCTTATCCATATAAACTCACCTGTAGCCTAACCCTGTCCATACATACACACACACACACACACACACACACTTGTAGCCTAACCCTATACACACACACACACATAGCCTAACACTAGCCACACACACACATCCGTAGCCTAACCCTGCCTGTACATACACCCCTGTAGCCTAAACCTGTCCATACACACACACACACACCCATAGCCTAACTCTGTCCATATATACACTCACGCCCATAGCCTAACCCTATCCATCTACACACACACCTGTAGCCTAACCCTGTCCTTATACACATCTGTAGTCTAACCCTATCCATTCAGACACACACCCAGCCCAACCCTAATCTTTCATACATCCTAGCCTGCAGCATAACTGTGGGGAAATCTGGTGAGGGGGCGTGGCCAACCAGGAAGGCCCCTCCCCCTTGGCTGAACACCACCCCCCCCCCCCCCCCCGAGATCCCACCTCGATTAGGGCTGATTTGAGAAATTTCCCGGGCTGGTTTAAAATCCCAATCCGCCCCTGCATCAAGGTGTCTTTTATGTCCAAGATCGCCGAATTTGGATGCGGACAAAAAGTTGTATTTTATTAAAAAAGGTTAAACACAATCAAGTTAAAAAACAGAAATGAGAAACAGGAGGACCATCAGTGCAACAATGTATCCCTCTAACCCAGACTGATCAGGAAAAACACGGCGGCCAACCAATGGAAAGGGTGAACATGGGTCCTGCCTGTAGTCTCACTCCCTTCACACCAACAGAGGTAGATAGATAGATAAATAGAAATAGACAGATAGAAATATATATATATTTTTATATTTTAGAGGGGGGTTTCCAAATGTAATTCAAAATCTCCCACTCTGCAGCGCATTGTAGTAAGAACGGGAGTCTGGCGGAGGGTAACAGCCCTGAATATTGGTCTTTTTATACACTGTATGAAATACAGTATTAATATTTAACAGTACAGATGGTCTATAGTTCAGGCTGATTCAAATATTTAAATAAGTTGTCAGGAAAAGGTTAAACATAATTAAGAAATAAATACACAAATATAATTGAACCAGTACTGCACTTTCTAAGCTCACAATCTCTCACTTCATGGTAAGACTCCTGTCTCTTCCTCCTATCAGCTGCCCTCTGGTCCATTTGAGGGCTCAGATCCACACATACAGTAAATGTAGTAGAAGAAGCGGGTACACTGGGCATGTGCATCAGCTCTGCTCTGTCCCTTACACTGCATGATGTGGCGCCAGTTCTACTAATCATATTATACACCAGTGCTATCAATGTCATCAATTGCCAAGAGGAGGGGAGTTTCAGGGCAATCAGAAACACCCCCTGCATGTGCCTATATATATATATATATATATATATATATATATATATAAACACATAGACATTTATTTGTATACAGCCTAAATACCTAAAGTAGAAAGACTGCCCTTGGGCATTTAGTGAACATGCAATTTAAGTTTAATTTGGCCTCTCAGCTTTAGATCAGTCATTAATAAACAGGCGGGCCGCATTCATTCTGCAAGTCGATATTTGTCTAACTATTAAAACTAAGAACAATTACCCCAGCTTAACATGACTTTCTTGAAAAGGAAGACATCAAAAGAGGAGCTTTCCGGAGATCGTGATAAATTCCTGCTGTGTATATTACATTTAAAAGCTTCACATTCTCAATAGATAGAGAGATAAGTTTAAAAAAAATAGGACTTAAAATAACTCATTTCATTCTTTCCAAACTCATCTCTTTCTTTCAATCAGCAGGTTTGTACAAAGCTTTAGTTTAACATAGAAAGCAGAGCAACAATAATGTCAATGACATGTTATTTTTCCCTTGTAGGACTGTGAACAGCTCTATCTGTATTTCAATTATTATTTAGCAACTATGTCACAGTATTTCTTTATCCAGTCGGTGAGTTTAAAGGATCAGTGTGGAGCAGAGTGGTCTGTGGCACAGTGGGAATCTGCAAGAAGCAATGTTGATGACATAGAACTTGTATTTATATTTCCCTGAAAAACCAGACGCCACAGGGGTCCTACAAACTCAAGATACAGAAGTAGAACATTGACATTTTAACATCCGAGGATACTTGAACACATTCACTAAGGTAACTCAAATAGTGATTTATTTATGGGGATAAAAAAAGGAATTTTAACTGTGTGTATGGCAAGTCATTAAAGCCTAGGAAGGGTTAACCTTAACCAATTAACCAAAGTTTAAATAAAGAACAATGCATCCATACATTTGGGTATAGTCATCAATTCAAGTACGGTAAATTCAAGAAGAGATGATGTCTGAACAGCTCCGCCTACCGGTACACTTCTCAGCCGGCAGGCTTTGACTGGTTGAACCGCAAAGGCCATGCCCCCCTTTCTGAGTGGCCACACTCCTTCTCCAGTGTATATGTGCCAAGGAGGGATACCAGGGCCTGTTTTAAGCCCCAGTCCATCACTGAATTCAAGCGTGTTGTCTGCATATTGTTGAGGCATCAATTGCCATGGTTGCTGCTTGTCTGTACTCATGGTTGCACCTATGCAAATCATACTTGTACTTTTACAATTGGAAGATCGGTACTTATGTATTATCTGGACTCCCATGTTAAATGCACCCCATTTTTTTATACCCCTACTATCCAACTACGCATGGAGTTGATTTTATATAGTGTGGCGAGCGCAGCGAGCCACCGTGCTTGAAGCGTGGCGAGCGGACACGGTCTCATAAGAAAACCGGGAGTCCAGATATTACATAAGTACCGGAAGATCTTATCCTAGGTTCCCATGATGCAGCTGATACGGGTGTGGGTAGTAATGCACAGTTTCTGGTTAACATGCAAAGTGAACTTGACCATTATACTGTATATAGCTAATTATAGCTCCAGTAGGAGATGTGTTTTGTGTGTGTATATATATATGTGTATTGAAAATGATGTTACTAGTGGAGGTCTCATTGATTTGGAGCGTTTACTCATTAGAGAAGCGAAAACTTGGTGGGACATAAAAAGCTTGGATAGCTATGTGAATTGCGGGAGAATTCCTAGGGGTCTCCGGCTCACAAAGGTTCCCACCATAGGAAAAATCAGTGACCAATTTACTGTTGAATGGAATAAAGTGTTAGATGAATGCTCATTTTCTTTGATGAGGTTACTCATTGAGGAAAAGAAAAAGACCTTTAAAGAAATAGAGCATGATTTGTCTGTATTAACCCCTACGCTTGAAGGGAAATATAGTAAGGATACACTTGCTGCTGCAAAATCAGAAATGGATCAAAAAGTGTCTGTAATCGAAAGTAAAATCATTGCTACAAAACAGAAAAAATTTGCCAGAGACAGGATTGATTATGAAACTAATCAGGTCAGATCATGGCAGGAGTTAAAAAATAATAAAGCTCCATCGCATATTGTAGAGCCGGAGCAGGTTGAAATTAATTATTCACATAATGTTAGATCCAGACCCAAATACCAAACTAATCGTTATAATACCCCGAGACAACAGAGACGTGAATATCATACTCCAAAGAACTCTAGGTACAATCATCCTACTCAACGTCAGGAACGCTGGAAAAAGGTTCCTTATAGAAATTCACATAGGGCGCAAGACCCTAAAAAATACTGGGATCGACCGGTATTTCAAAACAATCAAGTGGGACGGTGGGCTGAGCCTAATAGGTTTGAACCATTAAGATCAGCAAGAGATAATGATCCACATTTTTTAGAGGATGGTCGGGGCGACGGCTTATTGATGTCGACTCCCAACAGGACCCCCCTCAGGTTAAAAAGAAGATTAGGGGAAGCCGGGGAAAAGGAGTTACCAAAAAGGGAATCAAAACAAAGGCTTATTCAATAGCTCACTCTGACAGTAATATAAATAAAGCTGATAAACAAACAGGGATATTTAACCTCTCCAAAAAAATCTTAACAGATGTTGAGGTCAGAGTCCTCCAGAAAGGTCTCTCCTTCGCCCCTGCACAAGGCCCTAACAATGTCGACCTACAGATTGATTTAAATTTGTTTGCCCGTAATCTTACGCTTAAACGCCATTTTTTAAAGAAACCTGCTCAAAATAGCGAAACTGTTGATGGTGTCGACACTACCGGCTCTAAATTGAAGTTAAAGTCTACCTTTTACCCATTAGAGTCTCGAGGTCCTTACATTGAGTTATTTACTGAATTGGTCAAAAAAGATTTTAATAAATTAGATCCCAAAGTCAGTAAAAGGAGTAATCTAAGTAAAAAGGAAAACTTAGCTTTAAAGGCTCTTATGTTAGATGAGTCAGTCGTCATAAAAAGTGCCGACAAAGGTGGGGGAGTTGTGATTGTCAATAGAGATGATTATGTTAAGGAAGCTCATAGATTGTTATATGACGTTAATTCTTATATTAGGTTATCGTGTGACCCCACCTCCGATTATTTGGTTGCTTTGGATTCCATTCTTAAGAAAGGTCTTCGTGATAAGGTGCTGGGTTTGGATGAATATAAATATCTTTACAATAGGACTCCAAACCTAGCAACCTTTTACCATCTTCCGAAGATCCATAAGGGGGTGATCCCCCCACCGGGTCGACCAATTGTCGCCGGTGTGGGGTCATTAACTTCAAGGATCTCGGAATACGTGGACTTTTATATAAAAAAGTATGTACCACTTATTGATACGTACATCAGAGACTCTACGCATCTTCTGCAAATCCTTGATACCATCGAATGGAGTGCTGGGTATGGCCTGGCATCTATTGATGTTCAGGCGTTATACACCAGCATCCCACATGATTTGGGAATTCTCTCAGTGGAACAACGTTTATTAAAAGACCCCACTATTTCTACATCAAAAAGAGAATTTATATGCGAATGTCTCAAGTTTGTACTTAAATTCAATTTTTTTGAATTTTTGGGGGAGTGGTTTCTCCAGATATGTGGGACGGCGATGAGGACCATTTGTGCCCCCAGCCTCGCCAACATTTATATGGCAGACTGGGAAACCAATACTGTTATGGGCAATGTTGATAACCATCTTGTTTTATTTAAGCGTTATATCGACGATATCATTATAGTGTGGAATGGTGATATAAATTCATTTAATGAGTTCGTCGATGGTCTTAACAGCAATCCATATAACCTTAAATTCACTTCTTCTTTCCATAAAACTAGGATTGAGTTTCTTGACCTGGTTTTAAATGTGGAAGAATTCCCACTTGAAACAAAAATAAAAACTTCCACTTTTTTTAAACCTGTTGACGCTAACAGTTATCTGGATTATTCCAGCTGCCATTTGGGGGCCTGGAAAGATAACATCCCTTATTCTCAGTTCCTCAGGTTGAAAAGGAACTGTTCCGACCCCCAATGTTTTGAAGACCAGGCAAAAGTGTATGTCGATAGGTTTGAGGAGAGAGGGTATCCTAGCAGAATCATAAATGGGGCGCTACAGAGATCACGCACCCTAGACAGAAAGAGTCTGCTGAAACCAATAGTGGATTCTGCTGATTTGTTGTCCCCTCCCCCAGATACTCCTAGGAAGATACACGATACTTTATTTGTTACCCAGTACAATACACACGAAAAAGAATTAAATTCCATTTTAAAAAAACATTGGAATGTATTAAAACTGGATCCTTTATTGGCGGACCACATTCCTGATAGACCAAAAATGGTCTTTAGACGGGCGAAGACTATCAAGTCCATGGTATCTAAGAGCCAGCTTAAACCGATTAATGATGGTCCCACCACCAACACTTTCTTGTCTCTTAATGGGTCGTTTCCTTGTAATCGATGTAAGATCTGCCCACATATGAAAAGGGGTTCATGCATCGACGGTTCAGATTTAAAGATTTCAAAATTTATTAACTGTAATTCTTCTTTTGTAGTTTATCTTTTGATTTGTGGTTGCGGACTCAGATACATTGGTAAAACCAAACGATGTCTGAAGATCCGCATCCTTGAGCACATTCGCAACATAAAGCACGGTGTGCTTAACCATAGTGTCTCAAGACATTTTAAAGAGGTACACAACTGTGATCCAAGCTCCTTAATAGTGAAAGGTATTGAGCAAGTCCAGCAAAATAAACGGGGTGGTGATCGTGAAAAGCTATTATTGAGACGCGAAACCACTTGGATTTTAAAGCTCAATACATTGGCCCCAGCAGGGCTTAATGAGGGGTATGAGATTACCGCATTTATCAACTAATGTGTATATACTTGTAGACAGGTTTGTGTATATTGTTATATATCTCCTTTTAGTTAGTTATTTCTGTCTCTCACATTTCAATGCTTATTATATGAAATGGATTTGTTGTATTGATATGTTTGGGACAATATATGTGCAAGGCTTTTTGTACCTTGCCGTTTTTTATGAATTTCATTATATATGCTATATATGTTTTTTATATGAAATGTATTTTTATATTGTATATTTTATGTTAAGCCCGCTTGTAAAAATCTGCTCACGATTGATCTGGGTAGGGGCACTAGTTATATAGTAAAACCAGGCTATTGTTGTCCCCAGTCCCTTTACGAGTGCTGACAGTTTCCAGCCTGTCATTACACTTGTTACTTTATGTACAGCACTTTCTCCGTCTCCCGCACGTAACATCTATGGGGGAGGTCCTCCGTCTTGCTTGTCTTGAGTGACAGGCAGGACCAAATAAAGACTGGATGGGCGCGCGTCGTGGCCACGCCCTCTGACGAAGTCCCAGTGACGAAACGCGTCAGGGCGTGGCTTACGACGCGTCCTTCCAGCTGATTGTACTCCGGCCTCCCTGGGTTCGCTACGAGTGACGTCCTCTGTCAGCCGTCCAAGCAAGCCAGCTTGGCGGCGTCATCTGTGGATTGATCCTGCCGTTCCCCCCGAGGATACCGTGAGCAGCTTTGCCGTGGCTTTTTATTGCATGCCGTGTGGTAACCAGTCCACAGTGCTATTTTATATGGTACTAGTCTTATGACTAATTACATCCAGGAGACTATACTGTTTCTATTAAACTTTATCTCGTTTAATGCACCATGAGGCGCACCTTCTCTATTCTTTTTTAGATATATATATATATATATATATATATATATATACGGTCGCGGAATAAAGCGGCACTGGGAGTCTGGTGCAATAATCTATTTAAGCATATAAACACAGTGTCCTATATGCTTAAATAGATTATTGCACCAGACTCCCAGTGCCGCTTTATTCCACGACTGTATTGAATTCTCCAAGGAGGGCACGGGAGCAGCTGAGCAACAAGCAGGAGTGCCGGACCATCTACCAGTATATATACTCCTTCTACATATTAAACACATCACCTGTGTAAGGCGCTTGAGCACAAGGATCTTCCACCTCCAGGTCGGGGGGGCACCTGGTCAGGAGGGGGGGGGCAACGGCGCGTAGCGTCATCGGAAGTGCACCATGTACAGGGCATTGCCTAACAACAACACACACCTGTCCCACTAATCCTGTTACTCACAAAGGTGCAGACAGATTGTGCAGCGTTATCTTTTATATATACATATAGGAAAAGCAGCATTGCTTAATGACACGCATATATTGTGGGTTTTGGCTACCATGGCAACTACCTGGAGACCGGACCACTTCCGGGGACTGTGGAACCACATTTCCTTCCCCCTCCGGCGTGTGCGGCAGATTGGTTCCACACCGCCGCCTGTGCTTCCGGTACACGGAGGTGATGTGTGCCGTCTGCTGTGACGCTGGGAGAGAGTGCAAATGTGCGGACGCTGCACCTGAGGTTGATGGTCTGAGTGTCAACAGGTGAGTATGCCATTAGATGCCTTTTAAATTCTAGGTCCTGAGTTCAGTGTCTTGATGACCCCTCTTGATGAAGGTGCTATGCCGTCGAGGAGACGTGTAATGTATAAATTTGTTTAAGCATTGTATCAGCCTGATGGGTGTCCATTTATGCTCTGTATCATCGTGAGCTTGGATCTATTAAACCTGCATTAATTTACCTGTTGGATTGGATCTTCTATGACTGGTGCCGTCAGTTCTGTTACCCCTTGGGGATCACATACAGGACTTTATCATATATATATATATATATATATATATATATATATATATATATATATATATATATAGATAGATAGATAGATAGATAGATAGATAGATAGATAGATAGATAGAATTGATAGGCATTTAAAGGCAGTGATACACAAATAAATAAATAGGAAATATAACAAATACAATTATTATTGGATAAATCAATAGAGCATTGTTGATAATATGATGTTTAAATATATATTAAAAAAATTAAATTAACTATTAACTGATTGATTGATTGATTCATTCATTAATTAATTAGCTGATAGATACATGAAGACATGATGTTAAATTTAAATATTTACATAACAACATAAATGCAAAACAATATATACCTACATTTTTTAAAATGGTAGAGATTGATAGAGAGATAAATATTGATGATAGAATTTGTTTCATAGATAGGTGGTAAATCAAATGATACAAAATACTATCAATCGATAGACCATTAGATCGATCAATCAATCAGAACTGTGACTACTGTGGCCTGTGCCAGAGAGCATTATTGTGACCACCAGACAATACAGAGAGCATTATTATGACCACCAGACAATACAGAGGGTTATACTGTGACCACCAGACAATACAGAGAGCATTACTGTGACCGCCAGACAATACAGAGAGCATTACTGTGACCACCAGACAATACAATAGCAATTTTGGTCAACAACATAATTTCATCCTTAGATAACCTTCCTCAAAAAAACGATAACTTCTTCAGCGGCATTACTCCCTCCAATAGTTTGCCCACATCTTTACAGGTTGAGAATCCCTTATCAAAAATGCTTGGGGCCAGAACAATTTTGGATAATGGATTATTCTGTATTTTAGAAAATTTTTGTATTTCAATGATGTATCTTGTGGTATAAGCACATCGGACACATGACATATGCATATACTGTATATATTTCATTTGTGCATGAAACAAAGTCTGAAACAATGAAACAAAGTTTATGTACAATCTCGGGCACTGGCCTTGAATATAATCCATTGTCTTCCACATATTTAGTGCCAGTTACATATCATTTCCCCAGTAGTACCAGTTACAGATGTCCCAGTAGTACTTTTAGCACAAAAAACAAGACATTTTGGCGACTAGGGTTTTCAGAATAATTGGGATAATGGGTATTTGGATAATGGATACTTAACCTGTATTAACATTTATATTCATTAAGCTTCTCAATATCAAAATAAATTCATTTTAACCCCACTAATAACATTAGACCAACCATACACCGTTAAGCCCTTCACTCTATAATAAAACCCAGACAAATGTAGGGTTTGCTGATCTATATCCAATACCCCGTTCCCCAATATCCCCAGCTCCAATAACACTCACTTCGCTAATCTTCACTGTGGCCCTGTGCGCTGGTACGGGATTTAATCTCATGCAGGGCCGGATTAAGGGCCTAATGGCCCTGTAGCTAGGGTGACCAACTCATCCCTTTAATCCGGGACACATATTAATTACACAGGTTCTGTGGCAGTTTAAAAGCAGGTGAAATGGAGTCTTGAGGTGTGGCAGTTTAAAACCAGGTGAAAGCCAGCCACAGAACCTGTGTAATTAATATGTGTCCCGGATTAAAGGGATGAGTTGTTCACCCTAACTGTAGCTGAAAATGTACAAGTGCCTATTTTGGAAAAGTGGAGGTAGACCCCAGACACTATACACCTCAATGTCTTCCTAAAAATAAAATACAAAAAATTGCATTAATGTATAAAATAGGAATGTAATAGCACCTTCTAGAAGATAATATAATCTGATTGGCTGCTATGGACAACATGCCATCTTCAGTAGAACTCCCATCTTAGTAAATTACCTAAGAGAGAGCTAGACATACACAGATATATAGAGAGATCTAGAGACACGAATATATAGATATATAGATAGATAGATCATACTTGCCTACTTTTGAAAACTAGTTTCAGGGAGTTTATAGTTGGTAGCAGAATTTTGCACAGTGACCCACTGAGGGGGAGTGTCATGCTCCACCCAAAGGGCGTGTCTAGTTCCATATATGGATAGATTGGGAAAAGAGATTGTGAACGTGGCACCTAGAAGTGTGGGTGTGTACTGCTACATCTGAGAGGAATCTTTTAAAATGACTTATATCCAAATGTAGATGATCCCCAAAGCAGTTAGTAAGAGCTACTATACTTGGTAAAGTGCTGGGAAATGGTGCTGATGATTCAATGTAAATGTATCTGTCTCTCATTCCTTTTTTCCCCCAATTATGTAAGAGTATAATGTGGGCTAGGTGACATGAGGGAGATTTCTAGACTAATGAGGGAGAGAGGGAGATTGCTGCTATGTCAGGGAGTCTCCTGCAGAATGCAGGAGGGGAGGTAACTTTGATGTAACAGTGTAATGTGGGCTAGGTTAAATGAGGGAGATTGCTAGACTAATGAGGGAGAGAGAGAGATTGCTGCTATGTCAGGGAGTCTCCTGCAGAATGCAGGAGGGGAGGTAACTATGATGTAACAGTGTAATGTGGGCTAGGTGACATGAGGGAGATTGCTAGACTAATGAGGGAGAGAGGGAGATTGCTGCTATTTCAGGGAGTCTCCTGCAGAATGCAGGAGGGGAGGTAACTATGATGTAACAGTGTAATGTGGGCTAGGTAACATGAGGGAGATTGCTAGACTAATGAGGGAGATTGCTGCTATGTCAGGGAGTCTCCTGCAGAATGCAGGAGGGGAGGTAACTATGATGTAACAGTGTAATATGTGCTAGGTGACATGGGGGAGATTGCTAGACTAATGAGGGAGAGAGGGAGATTGCTGCTATGTCAGGGAGTCTCCTGCAGAATGCAGGAGGGGAGGTTACTATGATGTAACAGTGTAATGTGGGCTAGGTGACATGAGGACAGATAGATAGATAGATAGATAGATAGATAGATAGATAGATAGATAGATAGATAGATGATTAAAAAAGTTGTATTTATGATTTTTTTATAGAATATATAATAAAAAATGTCCTTTCCCCGTAAGTAATACCTACTGATACATATCTCGTTACCTGCACATCCATTTACACACTGTTTTTACATTTTATTTTTAATAAACAAAAAAAACCATAGCTAATATGAATCATTTTATATGAATCTGGAAAGTCATTATTTCTTGAGAGTGTATGTGGAGCCTTTGAAGTTAAATAAATATGAAATTGTTTTTCTTTGACATTTTGCAAATGAGCTCTCAATTTGAATATATAATTTGCATTTTGTTTAGCAGGAATTGAATGTGAGTATAAGACAGATGCTTGCGCCCATAGAATAATGTACAATTTGCATGCTTTTTTCATTCCGTGTACTATCAGCATGTTACAAAATGACACAAGGTATAATTTATGAGGGACATAGGCTATTTAAGCATTAACTAATTACTGTAATCTACAGCATGTTTCAATAAACTGAGTGGACAGTCAGAAAACAGGTCATGTTCTCAGACTAGGGCTGAATTATATAGCCATGGAAAAATGCTGCAAAACAGAATGCAAATTGGGCCTGATTCATGTTTATAAGTAAGGCAAAAAAGCAAACAAATTTGTATCTGGAACAATGTTGCAAGTGGAGCAAAGACATAAAAAAAAACATTTACTGTATGTGCAGGGTAAATACTCTTTGCTTTTGCATGTAGCCCAGAGATGTTAGATAACTTAATTTTTGTGTCAGCGTCTTGGAAGTGATCCCCGGCAGCTGTTTGGACGGTGGTAGGAGTATATGCCTGGTCGTTATACATACATATCTAGTGGTAACCAGCCCACAGAGTTTTTTTAACTCTGGTACGAGCAATTTTATTATTGTCGTGGATATTGTGTTCATATCTGAATAAATCTGCCACACACTATGGAGAACAGTCCGCACTCACATCCGGAAGATATGACACTTCGGTGTGCACAACTAAAGTGGTCCGATAAGGGCAACCGAAAAATAGTCCAGCTATAAAGGAAACAGCAAGGGGCAGTCACCAAAACATGGAGTCCGCTTTATTTAGACAATAACGAGCATGAACAAAGTTGACGTTTCGACCCATTTAATAGCTGTCTGATTCAAAATGAAACATACGCATTCAAAGGCCAATTACGGCCTGCTTTACCTGTGCCCAGCACTCCACCCGACTTGCACCCCATCCTCTAAGCTGCACCCACCCGCCTACCTTCTGATGACCATGCAGGCTACCTGGGAAGTAGATGTTTTTGTCCTTGTGAATACAATATTTTCCAACCCTATGTTGGACCATTAAACATCCAAACAACACTTCACAAAGGGCATTCCATTAAATCAAGCGTGAAGCGTTTCTTGGGTCACAGTCCGCTTCATCAGATTGTCCTTTAAAGGATGGGTTTGGGCATGTGATGATCTTGTATGGTCCTTGTGCCAAATCCTATGAGATAGTTGAGTACTGCCATAATAGACAGGCATTTGTGTCTGTTGGTATGGTAGACGGTCATTGGATCGACACATATAAGGTTGACATTGGGTGAACCACTGAAGGTCCACATGGCTTAGGTTGACACATTAAATAGGACGACATGCCTAAGGTCAACATGGCTGGAATATCAACACAAGAATTAGGTCAACAATGGCTAGGTCAACAGCCAAAAAGTCAACCTGGGTTTTTCAGGAGGTTGGTATTTCATGCCCTACTATCCACTAGGGCATGGAGGGAGAATAGAATAGTGTGGCCAAAGCATGGTGAGCGCAGAGAGCCATGCAAGGGGACAAGGTACACGGATACAGTATCCATGTCGACCATGTCAACAATTTTTTGGGGGGAAACGTGCTTGTGTCAACCTTCCAACAATGTTGACCTTAGGCATGTCGACCTATTTGATGTGTCAAGCTAAGCCATTTTAACCTTCAGTGCTTGACTACCTAATATTGGTCGACACAATCACCCATACCAGTTGGTATTATGGTAGCAAGTGCTTCATGGTCTCGAAATGCACTGCACAGGCATCTGTTCTCACACACTGCGGATGGTCAATGGCTAAGGGAAATCAATCAATACATGTTAGAATATTTTAGTAGCAGACATTTATAGCATATTATATGGGCAGTACGGACGGTGTAATGGTTAGTATTACTGCCTCACAGCACTTAGGTCATGGGTTTGATTCCCTCCATGACCCTAACTGTGCAGAGTTTGTATATTCTCCCCGTGCTTGCGTGGATTTCCTCCGGGTACTCCGGTTTCCTCCCACAATCCAAAAATATACTGGTAGGCTAATTGGCTGCCAACAAATTAACCCTAGACTTGTGTGTGCGTGTACATGTGGTAGGGAGTATAGATTGTAAGCTCCACTGGGCAGGGACTGATGTGAATGTTCATATATTCTGTGAAGTGCTGCATAATATGTGTGCGCTATATAAGAAAATAGATAAATATTAGCTTTTATATTTTCTCACATTGATGTACGAGAAAAAATAATTATAATTTTCTATATTAACTTATTATGGTCCATTTAAGTGGACCATAATAAGTTAATATAGAAATGGAATATATAAGTAGTTTGACTTGGTTCCTCAGTTGGATTCTTGAGCAGCGCCCAGTTAGTTAAATTTTTTTTATTTCCAAAGCCCTACAAGTATAATCTGCCATACAGTATATGGGCCAGTGGCAATTGTCAATGGTGCTATGAATTCATTTAAAAGAGGCTCTTGGGTCAATTGTCGAGGGATCTTGATGATAGGTCGACAACGTCTAGGTCGGCAATCAGTACAGATGGAGCGGGTCTCAGCTTTGCAGGGGATGGCGGAAGATTCGCCAACCGCCATCCCCCGGCAGCCGCTGGAGATGCGCACGCATCCCCTTACAACGGGGCTTCCCCCGGATCCCCGCCGCCTCGCCGACGGTCACCCCGGGTCCCCGCCGCCTTGCCGCACCCCCCCCCCTAACGCTGTCTGTCTCCCTGAAGCGGAGACGGACAGGTTTCCCATCCCCCCGCCAACTGGAAACTGGGATGCGCGTCCCAATCTCTATCGCCGGTGCTCGCCAGTGCAAGGGATCTGGCGAACGCCGGCCAAAGATGGGACCCGCTAACTGTAAGTCAACGTTATCTTGAGGAGACATATAGAGTTGCTTCAGTAGCTTCCCTTAATTGTATATTTTTAAGAACGGTTTCTTCTATTCATTAACTACTTGTACAGCTGTAATGTGTCATCTAATTAACTCAGGAGTGTATTTAAACCCTCTGTTGAGCAAACTGCTTATCCTGATTCTAATGAAGCTAGGAGGCTGATCCCAGGGAAACGCATTGAGCTTGAGCTAATACCTGCACAATATACCACTGAGAAGAACACCATATGGACATTTTGGACCTTGCCATCTCCTATTAAATATTCGGAGGCTTTCCAAGGTGGCTACAGAACTGCAGGTTTACCCTCTACCTGTATAGGCGAATTTGTTGGATCTTCACCATCTATTCCACCACTTCTTATTGGGACACTGTCGGCTACCTGGTAACAACTTGCTGCAACTTGGTATTGGAGACGTCCAAGTTGTTTTACTCTATATCATTCAATTGATATGTAATCAGTGATAAAGTGTTTTGCTTGAATTTATAGATAAGTGCACATTTCATATCTATTTTCCTCAATTTTATTATGGAATTCCATATGTCTCAATATTATTTTTTATTGTAACATTAAAACTGTTTATTTTAGAAGAAACCGTTCTCTGTTTTTTTTATGTTTCCTGTTCACGGCCAGCGTTGGTACACTCTTTGGTTTTTCTAATAGGTCAATGCCAAAAACACAATATGCACAAGGGCAACATTGGTAAAAGCTCAACATAAGCAAAGTGTAGACGCAGCAATGGTCAACACATGATAAGGTTGACATGAGGTTTTTAACTTTTTTAACTTTTCTTTACCATCCATGTGGACTTCGATTGTGACCAGTAAAGTGTCCCGAGCACAGCAGTATTGGAGCAGCCATACAAGGATACGCAGTACACTAATTGGATGTCCATGTGCTGAGGTATCGACATTGACACCAAAAAAACCTGAAAAGCTCATATCAACCTTTACAGGCGTTGACCTTTTTCTTTTGGTCTTGTTAACCTTTTGCTTGTTTCAATCTTTTGTCAACGTTGACCTTGTGCATCACAACCTTTCTGTGTCGACTAATTGACTGTTGACCCAGACACTGTGGACCCTACGAGCCATAAACAATGATCAAATGCACCATTCCAGCCTTACTGAAGTTTAACCAAGCATTATTTTTATAAGTAATAATCATGATACAACCACAGATTCCTTTTTAAACCACGGACATAACTTAACAATAGAATTTTTTTTTTTTTATTTGTTGACCACAAAATAGATCTGGCTGGCATATACATAGTTATTTAACCCTAAATTGGATTTAAAAAATATAATAAAATCTCTGCACAGTTCGCAGCCTCTCTACGAGCTCTTCAACCAATGACCTTAAGCCACAATGCGGAAAAACAGGTAATTGTGTGGGAAAGTTATAAAGTTATTTCTTCCTGGCATGACAGATCATGTCTTACTTGAGGTTTCATAGATTTTATCATACAAAAAAAAAAGATTTAAATCACAGCGCAAACAAAAGTGTCAGCAAGATTGAAACTCAGCATATTTTACAGGATCTTAAAAGGACTTTGTGAATGTACGGCGAGCACGTTGAACATAAAAACAAATTTGAGAGAGGACATTCCTTGGATTCCTGAACGGTTAGACTCACTATTATTGCCTCCTTGTATTGGATGTCCCTCTTGTGGAATAAACCTGTATGTGTATAAAATTAAAGTGCAAACATTTCTTAATTCGCAGAAGAGTTAATGCAAATGCTATAAAACATTCTAAAACTCTTCTGATCATTCTAGATAAGGATACATCATTACGTTGGTATCTGTTTTTGAGAGTACAAGCATATTGGGTTTAAACTTTTTGTGTAGCATAGTTAATAAATCAGCAAGTTAAACTTTGTATAGATAGATTTTACATTTTGTTAATTGATTATCAACTTGAAATAGTTTTACTATTTGAACTTGTGGGGTAACTATGCTCAGGTAATGGGCATTATTCAAAGCTGTGTACAAACCCAATAGTTTGATTTATATGTATCTACTTTTATTGTCACCCCATGTCTCCAAAAAGCCCAGAAAGCAGACACTGCAGGACACTTAGGGGTGGAGCTGGCTGTATTGTTGTTAAGCCCTGCCCCCATCATGGCAAAATGCCCCAATACCGGGGTCTGCGGGAGGGATGTGCTAAACGATGTGAATTTGCATCATTTAGCCCCACCACCTCTATATGGAGCTGGACTCCTTGGTATAATCTTCTCATCCTGCCCACTTCATTAGGAAGTAGGCGTGATGTGGGAGATTCAGTCACTTTTCCAGGGATGCAGAGTACTGCGCAAAAAATGGGGAGTTTCCCACAACTTGTAGGAGAGTAGGCAAACATGGTTTATATACAACTCTGATGTTGGGAGAACTGCAACTTAAGCAAATGCTGCAACTTGGATGTGTTGATCTTGTGTGCAAGATGCTTCAGTCAGCTCCTGTGGCATTAACATATATTCGCATAACTGCTGCAATGCAAATAGTGTCCACCTCTGAATTTCATACACTATTAAAAATAATAAGAGCGATATTTATGATAATGTTATATGTGCTACTTGTTCAGTATTTGTAACAGTTTTTGTTTCAGGGTTGGGTCAAATAGACCAGACTACAGTCTACAGTGAGGTATAGCAGATCATCTAAATCAATGGTTCTCAAACTTGGTCCTCAGGACCCCACATAGTTTACATTTTCCAGGTCACCGGGCAGGTGCACAGGTGCATTCATTGCTCACTGACACATTTTTTTTAATATTCACAGGTGGAACTGTGATGGAAATCATTATTTTTGCTCTGCATTAACTACAGAAGGAGCCATAGTTAAATTACAAGGACATTCTTAAAGATGGGTTCATTTACAGAGAAGATCCTAACAGAACTCTCAAATCTTAAAGTGGATAAATCAATGGGGGCAGATGGGATGCATCAATGGGAGCAGATGGGATGCATCAATGGGGCAGATGGGATACATCAGTAGGGGCAGATGAGATACATCAATGGGGGTAGATGAGATACATCAATGGGGGCAGATGGGATACATCAATGGATACTCAAAGAGCTTTAATATGCACTGGAAGCACTATTAACAGAATTATTCATGTCATACCCAGTGGCAGAGCTTGTGGGTTGTGGTCCCAGGTGCAAAAATATCATTTAGGCCTTCCTCTTCTACCCTTGGGAGAGGAAGAGGGTGACAGTGTAAGGCAGGGTGTGGCAGGGAGAAAGAGTGGGTGACAGGTGCAAGCACAATGTCTTGTGTGCTACAGAAAACAAGGGACATGTACTTTGGTGGAGGCAAGGGCCCCTGCTCTGTCTGTGACAGCACCCCACCCCTTGGATATCCTCAGTTTGGCATCTGGTCAGACATACTGTGACAGTGCCAATTACACCAATCGTAAGCTTCTTTTAATTCACAGAAGTGAAACAGAGAAAAATGTACAACTGTCTGCTAATTAGTGGCAGTATGTGACTGTGATCATCAGCGCTCATATTGTAGGTGGCAGGACTCTGCTGTCGGTCCGGAACACAGAGATTTAGGGAGTCACTATTTCAAGTGAGTTAAAAAGAGGGAAGCAATGCAACAAAGCAATGAGGAAGGCAACAGATGCATGGGAGAATAATCAGTAGCAGGGGGAAAAAAGGCGTAATAATGCCACTGTTTAGGTCCAGACAGAACGGGCCGAGAAATTGACCCAAATTGGATGTGTTTGGAGAGGAGAAAATAGCTGTACTCCCTTTTGTAAAGTACAAAAGACCCCTAACATCTAAAAATGGTTTACGAATATATCAAATTTCAATAATCTTGACCTAAAGATGGAGCCTTCTTCAACTAGCCTTCTCTGGATAGCCACGGCTCACCAAGGCCTATTGTTCTTAGCTGCAATACAGTACATAGAACAATACAGTAGGGGATTAGCATAGGATTACGTCCAACAGCTCTGGCTCACTCAATCCTATTAAAGGGCTAGATGAGGATGGCTCTGTACAGTAGATCTAATTTTCTCATTGATCTGCAAAATCACATGACTATTGCATATGATTTGCCACCAAACCCCTTCCCATTGTGAAAGTGAATACTTCAGACTCGTCTCTCACTCTAGGTACATCTACCAAGATGAGGCGACAACAGCCGTCAAAGTGGATTTTGTACGGATCGAATTGCACTTTGTAAACTACCTATATAGTATTTCTTTAAGCACTGACTACACAATAAAATAACCAAAAATCAATACAAATAAAAGTTACAAAATAGACGACAAATTTTATGATGTGGTTTTAAAAATACATTGAAAATAACGTTCTCTCTTTCTGAATTGTCATAGAACAGATATCAGCAGCTATTGGAAAACTATATCTAATTATATAATGTAGAAGTAAAACCCAATGAAGTAAGTAAAGTATATTCTAATAAGCACGAGGATGGTTGAAAAAGCTTTCACAATGGTAATTAAGCCCAGAGGGTTAAATAAATGAACTTGACATTGCACTAATGGAATCTTACAAATACAGGCTCCTCTTTGTCAATGTACATTAGTAATCTATAGATTTAAATGCTGCCTGCTGTTTTACTGCACAAGTAAGTCCCAAAAACCTAAAGTTGTAAAAATGTAGCAGAATTGTGTTTGACTAGGATCAGAACACCATCTAAATTTGTTCATTTGTCAGTTATATGGAACTGGGCGGCGACTGAACAACTGTAGCCAAACAGATCTTTACAAAAGGTTCACAACTACATACACTACACAATTTCAGAAGATGACTGTATTTCTATTGTTTGTAGTAACCCCCTGCCTATTTATCAGTGGCGGCTCTTACCTCTGTGGAAAAGGGGGGCTTTCGGTTAAGGGAATAGCGCCCCTCTCATCTTCCTTGACGGGGATCCTGTTCCTATTGGGCTCAGATGGAATTATGAAGGAGAAGCTTTGAAAAAGCTGAGAGACCCCAAGCGAAATGTGTCAGGTGCCCAGTACACCTCTTCAAGTCTTTCTCCATTTGCATTGTGGACTACAAATTACCACCTCCATTTGGAAACCTGAACCAGGACTTAGTTTGGACTCTGCCCCCACCAGGGCTGGATTGAAGCTATCACAATATGGATAACATCTTTGCTACACTCCTATAAGGGGAAAGGATAGGTAACTAGGTTACCTGTAGGAGGCGTAGAGGTGTGAGTGGCTCTGTCAAGCTACAGTACAATGGTGGGGAGTGTCAATCCCCAAATTAGATATGGAAAAAAAAAGGGGGGTAGACTACGCTAATTTACAATAATTTGCAAAAGTAATACTTAAACATATCAAGTACCACTAAAATGGTTTTAAATTTTTTTTTAAATTATACACAATATGGTACTTATGTAATATCTGGGCTCCCTTTTTTCTTATGAGACCGCGTCCGCTCGCCACGCTTCGGGCACGGTGGCTCGCTGCGCTCGCCACACTATATAAAATCAACTCCATGCGTAGTTGGATAGTAGGGATATGAAAAAATGGGGTGCATTTAACATGGGAGCCCAGATAATACATAAGTACCCACAATATAAACTTCAAAACTTTCCAGGTCAATTATTGGCCATTGAATACCTTTTAAATAAGGGAAGGGGGAGGGGGGGAGGGTATATATGTATATTTCTGGCAAATATACATAGGATCCCCAACACAAAACTGCCAGCGGGGCTCTACTGCTTATGTCCCAATCATGCAAATAATATGTGAGGATATATTTGAGAACAAGGACACCATACCTGCATATACAGATCTCAAAAAAATCCATCTGTTCCACCAAAAATACGGTACCGTATGGACTTATAATAACTATCTCATCAGTTCAGTCAAAAACCCTCCCCCATCCCTTATTTTAAAGCTATTCAATGGCCAATAATTGACCTGTAAAGTTGTGAAGTTTATGTTGTGTATAATTTATTTTAAAAATTAAAAACCATTTTAGTGGTACTTGATATGTTTAAGTATTAATTTTGCAAATTATTGGAAATTAGCGCAGTCTACCCCCCTTTTTTCACTCCTATAAGGGGACCTTTCCATCTGCTGCAAGCCATACAGCAGCGGTGGGGAACTTCCAGCCCGCAGGCCGTATACGGCCCCCGGAGCCGTTCTTTGTGGTCCGCCCACCCGCCCGATGGCTGTACAGCGAGTCAAGTACAGGTGAAATCTCGCGAGAGCTACCGACCTCTCGCGAGATTTCCCCTGTATGAAACTCCCTGCACAGCCGCCGGACCACACAGACCTGCGACTCGTAACCTGCGGCAGCCGCCGGAGCGTGGGACGGCTGCCGCAGGATGATTTGTAAGTTTTTTTTTTAAATGGCCCCCGAGGCATTATGCCTCAATGCAAATGGCCCTCGGACCTCAAAAGGTTCCCCACCCCTGCCATACAGCAACAATTACCACGCTACACGTGAGTGTCATAACAATAACTGTCCTATTCAGATTCTCCTTCACAATTCCATCTCAGCCCAATAGGAAATTTAAACCAAAGAATCACATTTAAAAAAGGCTGCCTCTGGGGGGTGTGGCTTGGCGGCCATCTCATGAGGACATGGAGAAGGAAAGCTACCGGACTTACCCGGCCTTTAACCCTCCCTGCATCCATCCAGACCTTCCTCCTGTCACCCTATCTCCTCCGGGGGTCTCCAGGAGCAAGCTGCAGCTGCTGTGGAGCCGGGGAGGGTATCGGTTGCCTCCTGCGGTTTGCGGCCTACAGCACTCCATTTGGCTGCATACACTTCTGGGACTTCTGCCCTTCAGACAGATGTTCCCGGGAGTTGGTGTCCCCCAGGATCCTTCCGCTGTCAGCCCTCTACCTCCAGCTGCCCACCGCCGACATATCACGGCGGCAGGGGACTGCGTGCTGCTTCCGGCCAGGTGCAGCCTGAACCACTGTGCAGACCAGGACCTCAAGCTGCACACATACCTGGTGGCCGGGCTCCGGGGACAAATCAGAGCCAGGTAGAAACCACCTGACCTGTATCCCCTATTTAACTGCTGTCTCCTGAACGTCCACCCTGCTGCTGGCCCCTATGACTTCCTGCACCACAGAAGCTGCTGTATTAAGTGCAGTGCAGTAACTGGATTTAATGCACCTTACATGTGAGTTGCACCTCAACCATATACTGCCAGTGCATATCTTACTAGAGTCATTCCCTGCTCCCATTCCCTCACTTCTGCTTCCAATAGAAGCATCTATTGCACACAAACTGTTGCTGAAGTTCCTCTGTCCGCCCTGCTGACTCTGGTGCTCTGTCTCACTCACAGATATTTTGGTACATACTCAATCATATGCTGTGTTTCATATATACTACTCAGAAGATCAGTCACAGCCACTAACCTGAAATTGCCTTGGGTGACGGCCGTATGTCTACCTAAGCTCTGATACAAATCTCTCCCTGATGTAGTCCTCCATCTGGAAGTGCCACTGCCCATGTGACCCACAGCTCCATGATCACCCAGTAAAAGTGAAATTTATCATTTGATGCATTAGTGCGAAAGGTCTTGCTCGCTCTTGCCCCCATAATCTGCCTGCTTGTTTCATTGCTCTAACATGCTTTCTAAGAAAGTTAAAGAAGGTCACCCTCCTCATCTTTCTTTCCCTACTCTGAAAACCGGGCAGACCCATATATCCTCCCCTGTTGCACCCACGTCTGCACCTGTGGTAGAAGTCCCAATGCGAGGCTCCAACCCGCCTCTTCCTATGATGGGTGTTGATTGTGACCTGGATGCTCCGATTACAGTTAAGACCCTATGCCAAATAGTGTCTACCTTTAAATCCGACTTGACAAGGGACTTGACCTCTGCTATCCGGGAGGTTAAGACAGAACTAGTCACCACACAGTCACTGCACAGACCATCTTGAGAGGAAAATGGAGGAGCTGGTGACACACAATTACATCATCACCTCCTTCGATCAAAAACAATCTGAAATTGAAGCAGTTAAAATCAAGCTGGCAGATCTGGAGGACAGATCCATAAGGAACAACATCAAAATCAGAGGGATCCCAGATTCTGTATCCAATTCTGAGCTGGAAAACTATGTCATCACATTTTTCCGTAAGCTACTGCCATCAGCTGATGACAGGGACCTCCTATTCGTCCGAGTCCACCATCTCCCAAGGCCCCGCACAGTCTCTTCAGCTCTCCCCAGAGATACTCTTCTCCATGTCCACTTCTTCACCACCAAATAACGCATCCTGAGGGATGTGAGGTCAATTGGAGATGCTGACATCTTGGGATGCCTACAGATTTACCAAGATTTACCCAGATTTCTCTGCACTGACTCTAGCCAGATGACGGTCACAAGCTCCAATCATGACAGCTCTTTGGGCATTGGGGTTACCATTGGGGTTTCCCCATAAAGCTTCTAATAACACATGAAGACTCTTCATACACCGTCTCTTCCCTGGATGCCGGAGTCAAACTTCTCTTGGATTGGGACATTACAGTAAAACCCCCCTCTGTCTCTAAACCAAGTTCAGCACCACGTACAGAATAACTCTGTTAAACCCTTTTGTATTATGTTCCCACCTGGTTTTGCAACAGTTGTAGCACCCATTACACTATGTTAATAGCCCAAATTAGGCTAACGGGTACTTTCCTTATTTTTTGAGTGATATAATTGCTGGATTTATATGGGTGGAGGTACTAAGCCACCCACAAAGCCCTTGCCCTCCCCCACACTACTGCATTTACTCCCCAACTTTTCCTTGCAGTAGTCATGTTACAGGTGCCATGTCTGCTGGGTCACTACTATTGTGTATATTAGCCCCCATGCCCATTATTCTGCCCATGTGCTTCAAAAATGCTTATTGTCTTAACTCTAAATGTTAAGGGATTTAATTCTCTCAATAAATGGAGGCTGGCTCCCACTTTCTTCCATAAGCAAAAGGTGAATATGGTTGGCCTTCAAGAAACCCACTTCACCTTGATGAAACCCCTTTTATTTAAAGATAACAGTTACCCCTTGGGGTTCTTTTCCAATGTCCCATTTAAGCATAAAGGAGTTGCCATACTGTTTAGTAACAGAGTGACTTTTGTACAACACTCCTGCATTACTGATAAAAATGGATGTTACCTAATTCTAACTGGACTACTAGAGGACAAACTTGTCACACTCGTATCTGTTTATGCCCCTAATACCAACCAAGTCCCCTTCTTACGTAAACTTTTTCTCCTAATCCGCAAATCCGCTAAGGGGTCATTGCTGATCATGGGGGACTTCAATCTGGTAGTAAATCCCTATTGAGATAAATCAACCGAAACCACCCTGTTACGCCCTTCCCCCTCCTCAGGCTCTTCCTTAGCGTTCTGCAATCTCCTAGCCGAATTTGATTTACACGACATATGGTTGACTCATAACCCCTCTGGCCGCGAATATACATTTTTCTCCCCTGTCTACAACTCTTACTCTAGGATTGACTTACTCCTATGTGGACATTACAACAATCTAAAGACTTTTAAAGATATTCTCCC
The DNA here is from genome assembly GCF_055691185.1 of Crinia signifera. Taxonomy (NCBI): domain Eukaryota; kingdom Metazoa; phylum Chordata; class Amphibia; order Anura; family Myobatrachidae; genus Crinia; species Crinia signifera. Next base: position 110,332,857 of record NC_139227.1, read on the forward strand.
AATCACCTGGTCAGACCATGCCCCGATATCCTGGAGATGGTCATTAAATAAATATAATATCCCTCCCAGACCTTGGCGCCTTTCTCCTCATCTCCTCTCAGACCCATCAGCCAAAAAAAATATTTCTGAAGGTATATCCTCTTATTTAAGCAACAACTCACCTCGGGACACATCCACCTTCATTCACTGGCGCCCTTAAAGCGGTCACCCGGGGCGCGGCGATCCAAGCTGGTGCGGTCCTAAAGAAGCGACACACCCAGAGGCAGGCAGATTTGGAAAATAAAATAACTGATTTAGAAGGCAGGAATCAATCCCACCCTACCACTGCCCTCCAGAAGGAACTCTCGTGAGTCCGTAGCCAACTACAGAAACTGCTCTCTGCACAGACTTAATCAGCCCTGAACAGACTGCGTCAAAAATTTTATGTATCAGGAAATAAGTCAGGCAGAATGCTGGCCCGTAAATTGAGGATGCAACATGCGAAAAAATAGAATTAAGCTCATCCACTCCTCTTCTAATAATAAACTAATGAACCCATGAGATATTTCAAACCAATTTGCTAAATATTATTTCCAACTATATAACTATATATATGTCTATTGACCCAGAAACCCTTCAACCCTCAAAAGCCTATATCTCTTCCTTTTTAAGTGGAATAAATGTGCCTTCCCTATCTACTGATCAATAAAATGCCCTAAATGCCCCTTGGACCTCCTCTGAGGTAGACAATGCTATTAAATCCTTACCACGTGGTAAAGCCCCAGGGCCCGATGGGTTTATTAATAACTTTTACGTCACCTTTCGAAAAACCCTCACGCCCCTCCTGAGAGATCTTTTTAATAATATTACTTCCTCAGCCTCTCTCCACAAAGAGATGTTGGAAGCACAAATAGTTACCTTGCCTAAGCCTGGGAAGGATCCGGCTTATGGCCAGAACTATCGCCCGATAGCTCTACTAAATGGGGATATTAAACTATTTGCCAAACTTATTGCTCTCTGGATTAAAAATGATTTACGTATGCTGATATACCTGGACCAGACCGGGTTTGTTCCCGGGAGACAGTCATCTGATAGCACTCGCCGGGTGCTTAATCTGATTGACTCTCTTTCGGATGACCGAGGCCTCCTGTTACTATCGTTAGATGCGGAGAAGGCCTTTGATCATTTGAACTAGGATTATATGTCTGAAGTCCTCTCCAGATTTGGTTTTAAGGAATCTATTCTTGCTTTATATAGTACTCCTACAGGTCGGGTGTTCAGCAATGGTTTTCTCTCAGATACGTTCCCTATCTTTGATACAAGGCAGGGATGTCCCCTCTCACCTTTAATTTTTGTGATTTCTATCGAACCACTCGCATCTAAAATTCGCAGTGACCCCGAATTCCCTGGAATATGAGTTGGCCCATCAACTCATAAATTAAGCCTTTTTGCAGACGATGTACTCCTTTTTATTTCAGACCCTGTCTCAGCATTGCCCCACTTACATGACACACTTAATCTTTTTAGTAATGCGTCCTATTATAGTCTTTATACTACAAAAACAGATGCCCTCCTCATTAACCTAGGAAGCTCCACCCCTTTATTACGCTCTTAATACTCTTATAACTGGCAGAAAATATCCATCAAATACCTGGGCATAAACATTCCATCTAACTCTGCACAAGTTTTTGAAGTTAACTTGCCACCACTACTTAGTTCTTTAACGTCCCTTTCAAAATCCTGGCTAGCATTAGATATTTCATGGCTTGCCCATTTGGCTGCCTTTAAAATGTTCCTTTTACCTAAATGAATGTATATATTCCGAACTATTCCATATATCTTCCCAAAGAAAGACCTTGCAGCTTGCAATTCGATCTTGCTTAAATACATCTGGTCCTCTGGCCCTCCTAAATTGGTCCATTCTAGAATGATCCTCCCTAGAGCCAAAGGTGGACTAACTCTCCCAGGTCTGACCCTTTACCGTGATGCCTGTAAATTAGCACAAATAAAAACATTCTTTGATGCACGCTCTGGATTAAGGTGGATGTGTCCTGAATCATCACGTGTATTATTCCCTAAAGATGACCTATTCCGATCACAGAAAAAATGGGAGACTGACCTAGGAATGACCTTATCAGATGCCCAATGGATTCAATTTTTCCTCTCCTATTCCATGTCAGAATTCCTGAATCATACAGAAATGCATATAAAATTGATCTATAGCTTATATCTAACTCCAGACAAACTAAACTCCTTTTGGCCCACATGCTCTAAGTATTGCTGGAGACTATGTGGCGACGTCGGCCACATATACCATATCTTCTGGTCCTGTCCTTGTGTTACTGCTTATTGGAGGGAAGTATTTGGTCTAGCCAAACAGGTCTTAGATATCTCACTACCCCCTACCCCCTCAGTGGCACTATTCAATATGTTCCCAGATTCCATCCCATCTCATAAACACTATGTTCAAGGTTCATATTTTCATTGCAAACCGTGTGGCCCTGGCCCAGGGCTGGAAACAAACAACCCCCCTCTGCTACCAAAAGTTATTCAAAAAATTAATTTTCATTTTAATATGGAAACAGAACACTCATCATGCTCATATTCAGCTTCATCGCTGCTATTGCGCTGGTCGTACTGGCATAAATATGTCACTGATGGAGAGGGTTCGGCACACTTCCCTAACTCATCCCAATGTGACCCACTCCAGTTTAGTCTTAATGAGAAGTGATCAGATTTTATTGATTGGTCTTAAAACATTCTTCACCTTACCATTTTATGGCGAGTTTGAAATTCCACCCATTTACCATATAACCCATATTTGGTTGTTAGTTGTCTGCTGGTCCATAGGAGACGATTCAGCACCATCGTGTGTGTATAAACCTTTACCTAGTTTTCCCAAATTAGGTGCTATGGTTCCCTTGGGCACTTGCATGGTTGTCACTGGTGTCTATTATGAAGTCAAATGGTTTTATGGTCAATGTGATAGTCAGAACCACTGCCGGAGGGGGCTTCCAGTCTAAAGCTGGTCGTACAATTATGCAATTTCCTGACTTTCCACCCGATTCTGACGGCTTTTGACATCTGATATGATCCAATGCGCGGTTCCGTGTGCAGTGGATCAGTGTTGGAGATCGGACCGGACACGGACAGCCTCCAGGCAGCAGGGAATGGGATTACATGCAATATATCACATGCAAAAGGACCCCATGCGATCCTGCGAAGCTCCTGGGTGGCTCAAGGGGGATCTGCTGCGACTTCTCCAGTGGAATGAAGAACTTTAAAGTACCCATGACTCTGTCCAAAACCACATAAGTGAACCTTAGGATGACAGATAAGCATCATTTACTTTATTTTTTGTATTTTATGCCAAATGTTTCACTTAAAAGCTTTTGGCATAGGAGTGCCATGATGATAATGCCGATACTCTAGATCACCATACCAGCCAGGGCCGGCCTTAGGCATAGGCAAACTAGGCAATTGCCTAGGGCATTTGGAATGCCTAGGGGCATCAGCAGCTTCTGCTGATTAAAATGATATGCAGCATGCCTATATTCTGTGTGTGAGTGAGGCTGTATCTGCATATGAAATAGTGTATTCATGGAAATCACTGTAACATAGCATTCAGTATGCAGGTACAGCCACAGTCGCACACAGAATATAGGCATGCTGCATATCATTTTAATCATCGGAAGCTTCTTGTGTGTGCTGGTCATAACAATGCAAATAACGAATTTTCAGCAAAAAGGGCACCCAACGTTAGCAGAACTGGCCAGGAGCTGCATGGCTTATTAAGTCAAGATGTATGAGGAAACATCTGTATCCAAGCAGAGGCAGAGGTCACAGTGTTAGCGGCTGTGCGAGTGCTGTCTGTGGGTGGGTTGGTTGTGCAATAGTGTTTGGCATATGTGTAAGGGGCATTATGTGTGTCATGTATAAATGCATTAATGATGTGCGACATATGTGTAACAGGCATTATGTGTGTCATGTGTATAAGGGCATTAATAATGTGCAACATATGTGTAATGGGCATTATGTGTGTCATGTGTATAAGGCCATTAATAATGTGCAACATATGTGTAAGGCGTTATGTGTGTCATTATGTGTATGAAGCGCATTAATAAAGGTTGGCATAATGTGTAAGGGGTATTATGGTTATAAGGACATTAATATGTTTCATGTGTAAGGGGCATTGCTGTGTGGTATTATCAGGGGTGCCGAGAGAAAGGGGTAGGGGGTACAAATAACCCAGGCCAAAGTCTGATGGGAGGGCCCAGTGGGGGCCCTGGGTTCCCTCCCCTTAAGTGACAGCAGCAGCTGCAGCTCTTCTCCTCTGCCCAGCACACACTGCTTTGTGCTGGGTTGCAGTGTGGCCATGGAGGTGGTTAAAATACAATATTTTCTCAGGATTTTTTTCTAAGGGTATAATGTGAATAATGTGAGGAGTAATGTATATAAGGTAAAGTGGTACTACAGTGTGATGTAACGTGAATAAGGGACACCATCGCATGATATAATGTGAATAAAGTTGCACTACTGTGTGGCATAATTTGAATTGGGGGTAAAATTGTGTGGCGATGCCCCTTCCCAGCAAGAACACTCCCCTGTTTGGGCTGCGCACCAAATGTGTGCACTGTTTCTATTTAAAATATTGCGGGTAGGAGCACCAATATGATGACTGCTATGATGAGGGTTGATGGTCAGAGGCGGAACTAGTGGCGGTGTTAGGGGGCACCAGCCAAAATATTGCTTAGGGCGTCATTTAGGCTAGGGCCGGCTCTGATACCAGCACTTTAAATGTGAACAAGGAAACTTACTGTATCTTCACATTTATCTGCAGACAATGGGCCCGATTCAACAGCAGTCCAACCATTTTTATCTACAGTATTTGTTAGTATTTATTGCTTTTATGTTAATTGTTGCATCCTTCTTGTGCTATTGGCATTTATATACCATTTTATAGACTTTTATTTATTAAACTTGTGTTACTTTATCAAGCCATACTCAAATTAAATGATCAATTAGGCTATCAAGATATTAATTACATATAAGCATTGTTCAGTTTTTCTGTATATCTTGTAAGACTTAATATTATGCTACTATACTGTGTACTTTTCATGATCATGACCCTTTGTACATATCATACTGTGATATACATATACTCATACTTAAGAAAAGAAGACCTAATCACCATTTGTAAGGAAAATGGTTATTTTCAGAAATGGTGATCAGGTTGTGGAACGCCCTACCTGGAAAGCAGTGATGACAGATTCATTATTAGGATTTAAAATCAGATTAGTTGACTTGACCAGTGGCGTGGCTTGGTTTGGGGCGCCCCCCCGCCGTTAATGGGGGGGGGGGGGTGCCTCCCACCCCACCCCCCGCCAGTGCCCCCCATCGCCGCAGGCTTACCTGTCTGCGCGTCCCGGCTCCCCTCCTGGCTTCAATTAATAATTCTATGCAGACGGACCAGACGGACTGTCTGCTTTATGGGGCGGCCATTTTATCATGGTCCGTCTCCATAGAATTGATTGAAGCTAGGAGGGGAGCCGGGACGCGCAGACAGGTAAGCCTGCGGGGGATGGGGGGCGGGGGCATTACTATAGCACCGCAGCCCCCCGGCGCCCCCACATGCACAGCGCTCCCCCCGCGACGGCGGGGGCTGCGGTCTTATAGTTACACCACTGGACTTGACGTTAACTGTTGCCTTTCTGAGAGTTGCATTTTGTTTTCCAGACAAATAACGTGAACTTTTTTGAGCTATAGATCTATTTAGTAACTTTATTATAACTTTTATTATATTTTATTTATAAGGCGACACAGGTGGTTTGCAGCGCCGTTCATATAGCACACATTAGAACAATACAGGGTACACAGAACATTACAATAACTGACAAACTAAAAAATAGAACAGGTAACAAATAGAACCACACTTCTGAGTGCACAATACCGCTGAGATCTATTGGGATCTATCGGGAGTTGAACGATTACGAGTGAGAAGAGATGTGAATATACACTAGATGGTGGCTTAGTAGGAAGGAACTGTAACTGAAGTGCAAGAGAAGAGGGTTGTGTGAACAGGAGGGAAGAGGGCCCTGCTCCAAGGAGCTTACAGTCTAGAGGGAGAAGTAGACAGACAAGGTGCAGACAAGGTGGCCTGATGCCAGGAAGTAAGCAAGGTGGGGATGGCCAGGATATGATGCGGGGGTCAGGCTAGTAGCCTTGCTACTAGGTTATGTGGAAGGGTACACTTTGATGAACAAGTGGATTATAAGTGCTTGTTTGATGCTCTGCAAGGTCAGGGAGAGTCCGATAAAGTGAGGGAGCTTGATCCAGTAAAGTGGGGGCAGCACGGGCAAAATCTTGGATATGCACATGGAATGCAGTGACCAGGTAGAGAAGAGGCAATGGTCATTGGCTGACCGGAGAGGTGTAAGATCAATATGTAACAACACTATGTCTTGGAAACTAAGCTTTTACTCAATGCTTCAACACATGAAGCCTTTCGTGCCCATGTACTGTAATAGTATTTTGAGATGTATAAATTCTCAACATTATTATTAGAAAAAACAAAGAGGTCACACTGTGCTTTGTTGATCCAGTCTTCAGGAGAGACGATGAGCAGGATTTTCCCAGGAGGAGATGAAAGAGGAAAACAAAAGAACAGTACTGAGTTCTGAGACAGGGAAACCTACAGATGATGATGCTTCCTTCACAGTTACGGTCAATATCATCATTCCAGTTCAAGGCAGGATTCCTTGATGTTTGTAGTGACATATTAGATAAAGGCTCATTGTTATAAAGCTTGAAGACCTTGACACTTTGTTTTATCAAAATCTACGCTGCCTACATTATCTTTTTATAGTGTATAGATTGCATATGGTCAGCAAATGGAAAATTATAATAGTACATTGAAGAAGTGTGGGTACTTGTGTAGTTTCACGGCGCCGGTATGGCGCCGTGCGTCTGAGTCCCCTGCGGGGCTCGCTTCGCTCGCCCACGCTGTGGGCTCGGTGGCTCGCTACGCTCGCCACGCTATTTAAAATCAACTCCATGCCAACATGGATAGTGGAGGTATGAACTATCCATGTTGGCATGGAGTTAAGTTACTTTTTTGGACATATTTCGTGGCGAGCGTACACCTGGAAGTAGCACGGCGCCATGCTGGCGCCGTGAAACTACACAAGTACCGAAGTGTGTAAATGTAAATATATTTTAAGCTAATTAAATATATTTTTAATGAAAACCCCATTATTATTTGCCATTTCATCAATGCATCCCAAGAAGGAGAAACTGGTAAACGAGCCGATCAAGGATAAATAAAAACTAAACCACAAAAAGCAACACATTTTATTTGCAGTGAAATTTGTAATTTGGTAGACAAAAAAAAAGTATCACATTTTAGAAAGAAAAAAATAAATGTATTACAAGTTTGCACCATATTTGGAAAATACAGAAGCAGCCATTAAACTCCTGGTTTAAAAAAAAAAAAATCTGATTTTTTTGTCATGAGGATAAGCTGCATTGTTTGCTCAAGAAAGCCAATATCACGAGCAAAAATTAATTAATTGAGCTTTGCGTGGCTGAAAGTACATATGCTGTAACTACATGTGCTAGGAAAACCTGCTATGCCCATCAGACTCTCTGGACTCAGGCCAATTGGAAAGCAAAACTGAATGTGTGTTTACTGAAAATGACTAATGGGTTCTTGCGTTACTCTTCCCTTCTGACTGATGAAGCCCAAAGCACAATAGAACCTTTATCTGGGAAAACTATACATGCTCTAAAATGTATCTGTCATGTGACTCTCTACTGGTTGTCAACCTGACAGACGTGTGTCTAAGAAATACAGGAATCCCAGAATCCAACTCGTACAGGTCTGAATACACCTTTTTTCATATCCCTCTTGTCCCCCTGGTGTCCACGGAGGCCATTGGATTCATCTTCATCGGTAACTCCAGTCCCAAGGATGCATTGCACAGGTGCACCGGTGACATCACTGGCGCATTTGTGCACATGTGCAATGCTTCCGTGGGGCTGGGGATGCAACTGAAGACGAATCCAATGGTCATCGGGAATGCCAGGGGACACTGTGGATGTTGGGGAACTGCTAGGGGACGAGGTGAGTATGTAAACATTTTGGATAAAACCCTTATCCTAAATGCTTGTGGACCCGTTCATGTCGGGTAAGGGATACTCAACCTGTACTATAAAATGGAACAAGTAACATGTAATAATACCGCTGAGTTTGGTAGTCGTGTAGGATGCCGGCCAAACGGAGACATTTTTTAAAGGAACAATCATTTACAATGCACAAACCATGCCTTACAAAGGATTGCCCCTTTAAAAAAAACCATCTCAGCTCGTCCAACTCGGGTGGCATTACATCCTGCCCCATATTTCAGAAGCCCGGCTATTAGTGTCTGACCTCCAATGGGATGTACAGGCTTTCTGACACTGCTGCACCATTCCCTGCCATATTACAGTATATGACAGGTAGCTACATTATGGGGGGTATGCAATCTGGGATCACGGCTGTCGATCCCCGCCGACAGCCGTGATCCGGGCCCGTTTGCAGTCAGACCGACCGCATAATGACAGACGGGATTCAATGTCCCGCCTGCCGATGGGCGCAAAGGGGACATGGCCGCGATGTTGGCATTTTTAGCGATATTTTGCACATCTCTCACAGAGATGTGGCACTCAAAGGGTTCATTTATCAAGGGCCTGATAGGGACACTTAATACTCACCAAACTCTGAAAGATTAAAGTTTGTGGAGTTTGGCATTAGCCCTCTAACAGATGTCAGCGTTGTACGACCATACCTCCCAACTGTCCCAATTTTCACAGGACAGTCCCATTTTTTGGGGACTGTCCCTTTGTCCCACCTGTGGGTAGCAATGTCTCACAGTGGGGGGAGCAGCAGTAAAGAAATGTTGCAAACATGTGCACAGCGTCTGTTATCAGGAGACAGAGGGACATGGGTAATGGCCTGCAGCTCACATAAATACTACTCATGGGTGCCACATTTATGTGTGACCATCCCGGGAGCCAGCAGGAGTCCCACTTCTCCAGCTTACAAAGTTGGGAGATATATACAGCTGATGCTTACAGTATGTATAGCTGTATGCTCAAGGTAGCAATGCACAGGGTAGCACTGTATGGCTGATGCTTAGGGTAGCACTCAGGGCCAGATTAAGGTGGGCCTCAAGGGGTCAGTACCCCTGAGCCCCCTCTATAAGGGGCCCACTGTGGTCAGCATGTATTTAAATATATATATATATTATTGCTAAAGGTTTTGTGCATGGGAGTGGGGTAGTGCTGCAGCTTCACCTATCTGCCAATGTGACAATGATTAATGATACTGAGCATTGGGAGCAAAGGCACACTGACTGCACAAGTGTGCAGTGCATTACTGGGAGTTGACCCATGAGACTTTGCACAAGAGGTCAGAGGCTGAGAAGCTTGTGCTGAGCTCTGATTGATGGAGTGCATCACATGCTTCTCAGGTCCATGGAAGACAGCAGCAGCAGCGGCCTCGTCATGGTAGGGTTTTTAATCAGAGGTAGCGCTGAGCCTTTGAGGTCTCCTACAGAGTAATTTACAGAGGGACAAACACAGGCTTTTCATGCGGTATATATATATATATATATATATATATATATATATATATATATATATATTAATCCCCCACATTGCAGTTACCCATTGACCGAGTTTATACTGCCTTTACTCTGTGTTTTGACAGTGTAATATTCTCCCATGCAGTTTGTGGCCAGTAATGACAAGTGGGAGGGGGCCCCCCTGTCTAAAGTGACCCGGGCCCCCCGAAGGCTTTATCCATCCCTGGTAGCACTGTAAAGCTGATGCTTAGGGTAGCACAGTATGGCTGATGCTAAGGGTAGCACTGTACAGCACTGTACAGCTGGTGCTTAGGGTAACACTGTACAGCTGGTGCTTAGGGTAGCACTGTAAATGGGGAGACTATAACAAGATACTTAATTATATTTGTTTGCTCTTCTATCAATATAATTGCAATTATTTATATACTTGTGTTAATGAGCTAGTGCGTATTAAAGAGTAGACGTGTGGTTGCACAATTAGCAAACTGAGTTATTAACATCAATACACATGACAGCATCAATACTGGATACATCTATAATAAAGGACATTATTCAACATAACTCACAATAACATTACAAGGCCCCATTAGGAGAATACTGTCTTGTATTTGTATGTCAAGTTTTTAATGCATCGCAAAGGGATTTGGGGGGGGGGGGCAATTCTGGATCACTTGTACTGATCTGAATTCGGTTCCAGCCGCAATGGTCGGAGTTTACGAATATGCGCAGTTCTGCGCATGTGCAAACCCCCAACTGCGAATGACCACAGGGAGTTACACAGTCACCGGGCCGTTCTCAGCGGGGAGGGAGGGGCGGGGGTGGACGGGGGAAATGGCGGTGCTGGGCCATGGAAATGCCCAGACTTTTATGGGCGTCCCCATGTTCCTTTGACTACGCAGGTGGGCTGAAGTCACATGACATAAGCCGGCCGCCATGTCTTCATCCTGGCGCCTGCAAATAAAAGTCAGTTCAGACTGAGAAGGCATGAGAAATCATTCGATGACCTCCAACCATCGAATGATTTCTTCTGCAGCGGCAGCATGCGATAGGATGTTCCTTAGTTACACATCCCCTCGCATAGTTATGAGGGGACATGGCGGCGGGCGGGGCGGTTATCCAGCGGGCCGGCGATACAAATGCTCGGTAAGCTGCGAGCTTCACAGCTTACCGAGCAAATCAGAATCACCCCCTTGGTGCAGCAACTGGAAAGGCGCTGACGTTTTTTATGTGAGTAGCAGCACTCTAACAGCAGCAGCTCTCTAACAGAAGCAGCACTCTACCAGCAGCAACTCTCTAACAGAAGCAGCACTCTAACAGCAGCACTCTAACAGCAGCAGCTCTCTAACAGAAGCAGCACTATAACAGCAGCAACTCTCTAACAGAAGCAGCACTCTAACAGCAGCAACTCTCTAACAGAAGCAGCACTCTAACAGCAGCACTCTAAGAAGCAGCTCTCTAACAGAAGCATCACTCTAACAGCAGCATCACTCTAACAGCAGCAGCTCTCTAACAGCAGCAGCTCTCTAACAGAAGCAGCACTCTAACAGAAGCAGCTCTCTAACAGAAGTAGCTCTCTAACAGAAGCAGCACTCTAAAAGCAGCAGTTCTCTAACAGAAGCAGCTCTCTAACAGAAGCAGCACTCTAACAGCAGCAGTTCTCTAACAGAAGCAGCACTCTAACAGCAGCAGTTCTCTAACAGAAGCAGCACTCTAACAGCAGCAGCTCTCTAACAGCAGCAGCACTCTAACAGCAGCAGCTCTCTAACAGCAGCAGCTCTCTAACAGCAGCAGCTCTCTAACAGCAGCAGCTCTCTAACAGCAGCAGCTCTCTAACAGCAGCAGCACTCTAACAGCAGCAGCTCTCTAACAGCAGCACTCTAACAGCAGCACTCTAACAGCAGCAGCTCTCTAACAGCAGCAGCTCTCTAACAGCAGCATCACTCTAACAGCAGCAGCACTCTAACAGCAGAAACTCTCTAACAGCAGCAGCTCTCTAACAGCAGCAGCTCTCTAACAGAAGCAGCACTCTAACAGCAGCAGTTCTCTAACAGAAGCAGCACTCTAACAGCAGCAGTTCTCTAACAGAAGCAGCTCTCTAACAGAAGCAGCTCTCTAACAGCAGCAGTTCTCTAACAGAAGCAGCACTCTAACAGCAGCAGTTCTCTAACAGAAGCAGCACTCTAACAGCAGCAGCTCTCTAACAGCAGCATCACTCTAACAGCAGCAGCACTCTAACAGCAGCAACTCTCTAACAACAGCAGCTCTCTAACAGCAGCAGCACTCTAACAGCAGCAGCTCTCTAACAGCAGCAGCACTCTAACAGCAGCAGCTCTCTAACAGCAGCATCACTCTAACAGCAGCAGCTCTCTAACAGAAGCAGCACTCTTACAGCAGCATCTCTCTAACAGCAGCAGCTCTCTAACAGAAGCAGCACTCTAACAGCAGCAGCTCTCTAACAGTAGCAGCACTCTAACAGCAGCAGCTCTCTAACAGAAGCTGTCTCACCATATCTGAGAATGATAAAGTAATACTTTTGGTTTGGGCACGATACGGAGTGTTGGGGATGCAGTGTGATTCAGTCTGCGTTCCCCAGCACTTGGCTACAAGATGAGAAGTGAGTGGGTAGCGAGGCTACAGTGACACGGCCGGCAGCAGGCTGTTTACAGAAACATCTTTCCAGTAAGCTATCTTTGCAATCAGTAGGAGTTGGGTCCTATTCTTCCCTCTATGCTGCCAATAAATGTTCTGCAATGAGCTATTTCCATCTTTCGGGAGAGGAGGATTATGTAGACGGTTTGTGTGAAAAATGTAGACTATGCTAATCAAACATATTTACATAAATATGCCTATAAAATATATAATGATGCGTTTGTGTTATTGCTTTGCAGTATATTGGCTGTGAGCAGGCATACATGCTATAAATTACTGACTGGTGGTTATTGTAGTGTTCCACCTGCCCCGCTGCTTGTCAACGGCTCCAGGCTTTTTTTTTTTACTCTAAAAAATAGTTTTTACCAGCTAGTGTCTAACCAGGGGTTCCCAATCTTTTTCTAATCACGGCACCCTAGAGTATCAGAATTTTTCCAAGGCACCCCTTGGCCCCAAAAAATATATATCAAATTAAGTAGATTGTGTTTATATGTGCTTCTTAGGTTCAGTTATGTGGTAAAGGGCAGGATTTGGTTCTGATTGTACACATTTTAGGATTGGCAGCCACCAGCAGTGGTTTTGTCCAGAAAATAATTGACCATAAATAATTTGAATTGGTCCTGGACAACCAACCCGAGGCACCCCTGCAAGTGTCCCGAGGCACCCCAGGGAGCCTAGGCGCACAGTTTGGGAACCACTGGTCTAAGCAGTAACATGCACCAGGACTGACGATGCTATTTATACGTAGTATTGTACAGTAGTAATATGATCAGGGCCGGCGCCACCACTAGGCAGCTCTAGGCATTTGCCTAGGGCGCCGGCCACTGGAGGGCGCTAGTTTGGAGCAGGTGTCCCCCTTCCTGGATGGAGGTGAGTGGCGGCGGCGTGGAGCGGACAGCCTCCTGCCACCACAATACCCGGCACCCACCTCCCCGGAGCTGGTGAGCACCGGAGCGCCCCCTCCCTCCCCCCGCCTGGGGCGCTCCGGTGCCTAGCACCGGCCCTGAATATGATATCGGGGAGGATCGGCCATAGGGCAGGGATGCCGCCTCTCTTGGATTCCTGGGACATTTCACGGACTCCTGGGAGAGGACCCTTTTCTGCTGCATGATCTTCCGCAATGCGGACTGCGAATGCACTAGATCACACCGCCAACGTGATGACGTGATGATGCTCCAAGACTGCATACCCTCCAGCTGACTCTCTCCGGCTCCCCGGCCGAAAATTTATATATCTTGTCCTCCAAGAACCTGTTCCCAAGGGTGCATCGCGGGTCCCGGGCCAGCGTGCGACGTGTCATTATGTCACGCGCCGGCACCATGGACCCGGCACACTCAGGGGACAGGACAATGTGTTTGTTAGCCCTCTCTTACATGCACAGTGCCGATTTCTAGACACCAAGCGCAGCAGGGAGAGCTAGCACAGCGTGGGGTGCGGTGGCCACGGGACGGGGGAATGACTGTGCAGCCGCAGAGACTAGCGCATGAAACAAGCATGCAGCAAAGAAAGTGATGGTTACTGTATTTATCAATCACAGACATTCTATCTCTTGTCATGTCATGATGGCTGCTGGCATAATAAATAAGTACAATTAATTTATTTTCAATTTTCTGCCAACAATAATTAAATTAATTTAAAATGTAAAAAAAAAAATATTCATAAGGTATTGTAGGAAGAACATTGAAAATTAAAAAAAAAATTATGCCATCATGACATAAAACAACCCAAAACATAATGAGCTCTACTGTATACAAATTGAAGGCCTCGTCTACTTTACCTGTGGCCACGCCCCCTGCCTTTTACTTTTCTCCCATAAATGATTTTTCGGTATTTGTGTAGTTTCACTGCGGCACTTCCCTGCTGAACGCATCGTATGCAAATCGATTTGCATAAGATTCGATACGCAATGCTATTTAGCATACCCCCAAAGCGTGGCGAGCGCACGCGGTACGCGTCCTCGTGACCTGTTCATACCCCCACTATCCACGTCAGTGTGTAGTTGATTTTATAAGGTGTGCCGAGCGCAGCGGAAAACGAGCCCGAAACGTGGTGAGCGGACACGGATTACTGGACGTGTATTCCGCGTTCGCTCACCACGCTTCAGGCTTGTTTTACGCATCCTCTCGCGGGGCTTGCTGCGCTCGCTACACTTTATAAAGTCAACTCCACGCCAACGTGGATAGTGGGGGTATGAACAGGTCGTGAGGATGCGTACCGCTTCCCCTCGCGAGGCGTGCTGCACTCACCACGCTTCGGGCTGAAGTGGATAGTGGGGTGTGCTAAATCACATCGCAGATAGAATCGTATGCAAATCGTATGCAAATATTACATGCAATTTGCAAACGATTTGCATGCGATCTGCTGGGAAGTGCCGTCGTAAAACTACACAAGTACCGATTTTTCAAAAGTAGGCAACCCTGCCATAGGGGTAACAGGGAAGGTTCCTGGTGGGCTGACAGTGCTCCAATGCCTGTTTTGTTTGCTGTATTGTGGCCCTGCATGACAGACAGCTCACCGCACTCAAGCATCATACATGTACCCCTCATTACACTACATTGTCCCCATTCATTCTGTTATTTCATCTCTGCAGTACAGAAACTTTGCCATCCAGTGATGCTGTCATGACTACATGGCATGTTATGTCCACGTCTACAAAATTTTTAAGGGTCACTTTTAGTTCCCAATCTGCTCATGTACACCATAACTATATACTGTCGTACACTATTCTTAATTTTCTTTTGTTGTAAATATTTGTCTCTATAAAGTGTTTTAACTGGCAATGTCCCTTGTAGCTGCACAATGACACTTAACTAGTTTGGTACTTCCTCATCTTTGTGGCCACCGCTTACGTACAGATGGGGCAGGTCCCAGATGGGGCTTGGCCAGCCGCCATCCCCCAAAGCGCCATATCGATTGCGAGAAGGGGACGGCGCTTCCAGCTGCTCCCCCGGGTCCCCGCCGGCTTGTCGGCGGTAACCCGGGGTCCCCGCCGCCTGCCCGCACCCCCCCCCCCCCTAACCCTGTCCGTCTCCCTGAGGCGGAGACGGACAGGGTTCCCGTCGCCCCGCCGACAGAGATTGAGACGTGCGTCTCAGTCTGATGGCTGGCGAGGCTGCTGGCAGATCGCCAGCGGGGACGTTCTGGCGATTCGCCAGCCAGGAAGAGGCCTGCCCCATCTGTAGTGCTGCTAAGCATCATCGTCCCCTCGTGGGCTCGCTTCCTTACATAGCGGTTAAGTAGTGGCAAACATAACTGGCGTAACGGTGGAGCAAAGATGAGGAAGTACCACTAATTCTGAATGCTGGCTTTGTTTCTACAATTTATCCTTCCACATGCGAGGAAGCTTGCTCTGTACAAATTACACTTTCCTGTTTATAGAATGCAGGTGTCATTAACTGTTTTGTGGATGTTTGGACAGTTACATACAGTCCCACTTCTCTTTTTTCAGGTGCCAGGATGGGCACATGTGCACAAACGGCAGTTTGGCTGCAAATGCTGGTTTCTATGGACTGCATTAGCTGCAGCCCATAGCAGCAGGTTAGATCTGACAATAATGCAGCTGGGTTTCGCACAGGTTGTCGGCTCTCTGCTATTCACATCCCAGTCTGACAGTCCCAAAGGGTAAAAACATTGCCTAAAGGAACTGCCTGTCCAGCAGGTGACTGGCAGGCAGGGGCGGATCCAGGATAAAATGACAGGGGGGGCACCATGATAAAAAAGGGTTTGGGTGGGGGAGGGGCTGTGTTAGTGGTGCCAGTGTACATGCTAAGAGAGTGGCAGGAGAGGGTGGGAATGGAATTAAAAATAGGCTCTGGCATTTAAAGTATGCAGGCCCACCATGGCGACAAAAGTGAAGGTTGTAGTTGTGCGCGCGCCAAAGGCGCGCTCCGGAAAAGGGTGTGTGGCCACTCAACAGGGGGCGTGTCAACACCATATACAACTTCTACACATTATGCAACAAAATACTAGACCCCATTATACTTGCCCCTTACACATGATGCCAAATGGAATGAGCCAAAATTTACATAATGCCACATGGATTGAGCAAAAATTCAAATAATACCACATGGATTGTGTCAAAATTCACATAATGCCACATGGATTGAGCCAAAATTTACATAATACCACGCACGGATTGAGCCAAAATTCACATAATGCCAAATGGATTGTGTCAAAATTCACATAATGCCACACGGATTGAGCCAAATGCATAAAATGCCATACGGATTGAGCCAAAATTCACATAATGCCACACGGATTGAGCCAAAATTCACATAATGCCACACGGATTGAGCCAAAATTCACATAATGCCACATGGATTGGGAAAAAATTCAAAATGCACTTCATAAACAGGGACATTGTTCACCAAAGGCTCGCATTAAACATTTACACCATAATGTCCATTACATGTTAAGTTACACGCCATTATGTCCATTATGTATTATGCCAAACACCATAATTAGGGTGGCCAATCCCGGGATCGGGATCGGCGGGATCCCGGGATTTGGCCTAAAAAACGCCGGGATTTGAATCCAGGGATTGGATCTTCCAATCCCGGGATTTCGGGATTATATGCGCATGCGCATATCTAATGACGGGCAACGTCTGAGCGAGTGCTCAGACGCTACCCAGGAGTTCCTGATCCCCAGACTGCAGTCTGGAGCACGTATGGGCAGTCCGACCTGCGCAGCGTGACCTCTGACCATCACGCTGCGCAGGTCGGATTGCCCATACCTGCTCCAGAATCATCTCTGACCTGGACAGCGTCGGCCGCCCGCTCTGCTGCCCGCCCGCTGGACCGGACCTGGCAGCGTCGGCCGCCCGCTGGACCGGTCCTGGCAGCATCAGCCGTCGGCTCTGCTGCTGCTGCTACCGCCGCCGACGCCTCCCGCTCCTGTCTGCCCTGCTCCCGGCCGCTGGTGTAAGTAAATTAATGTGCGGGGCGGCTGGAGCGGGGGGGGGGGGGGGGACTGGGACTGGGCTTCTTATTTTATTGTTTTTTGGCCTAAACTGACTTAGAGATGCCAATCCCGGGATCCCGGGAATCCCGGGATTGAGCATTTTTCAATCCCGATTCCCGGGATTGAAAAAATGCCCCGGGATTGGCATCCCTAACCATAATGCCTATTAAAAATTATGCTACATAAGTGCTGCTTCTCTACATGCTCATTGCCAGAGGTTCCATGCTCGTTGCCATGTGGGATTACATGCTCATTGCCAAGGGGGAATACATGCTCGTGGTAAATGGGGGACAGCCGCCGCCAGGCAGAAGTGATAGCCACTGACAGTGGCAGAGCCTGGCTGTATTCAGAGCACTGCAGGTCCCGGCTATTGGAAATAATACCCCTTTCACACCAGAAAATGCATTCCCAGGTTGGCCCCTTTTACACCAGCCTAGACCCTGCATTTTCTGGTGTGAGGGGGAGAGAAAACCACCCCTCCCCCCTTTAACCAGTTATCTTATTTAACCAGCTATATCTTCGGAACCAACTGACCCATTTACTTGAGACAAGTATTATATTGAAGAACTTTTGATCGGGCTTTGAATGATTTTGGTCCAGTGAAACTGAAACGTTTGGTTCCAGAGTAATCTGCCCTCAAAGAACATGAACAGCCATGAAATTACATTTCAAAAATAAAAAAAATTGATTTACACGCTATATCTCTGGAACCGATTAACCGATTTGGACCAGCCTGATATCATATTGAAGGCCCAGCGATTTGGAATTGAATGGAATCAACCACAAGCTTTTGTGATGCCAGGGCGGGAACTGGCAGCCGTCGGAACCGGGTGGGGGTCGGAATTGACGGGTCCCATATTATCCTATGGGGAAAAAACGTTACAGGTTTGCCAGGCGATATCTCCGGTTCCCGGGGGGCTAGAGACACGGGGCTGGGCTCGTTGGAAAGCCCTGGTCCTCAGCTACAAAATAAATGACAGGGGGCACGTGCCCGGGTGCCCCCCCCCCCTGAATCCGCCACTGCTGGCAGGTAGCACTTGCAATGGGAAGTCACTGTCAGTCACAGTGTAGCCAGAGCAGCCACAGCAACTGGCTCAGCTATTCTCACTGAGGTAGCAGATTTTTTTTTGTGCACCACCATCTTACTTTTCTTCACATGATCAGTTCTAACCAATTACAATGTTTCTAGAATCACATGACTCTTCTGGCCAATCCAGTAAAGGTGGCTACTTTAAAAGGAAGGTCATTCAACAGGGAATCACCTTTGCAACTTGTCACCTCACTGGGCAAGTTGGCTACTGTGTCTTCCCCTGAGTCTTGTAAAATCATAAAAAAGGAGCGCTAAAAGTTAAAACAGCGTGGTGAGGAATAGTGTGTTAAAATCACAGTAATGTTTACACTGCTTCTTAAGAGAAGTAGTCCTCTGGTGATGTTAAAGATTGATATGAGTGCCATCTCTATCTTACCCTGTATTAGAGCCAGCAAAATCCCTCTTCATGGAAAATGTCTGGCTGTCCGTGGTTCGGCAATCCACAGCTACACTTGCCCCGTGTAGGGCTGGGGGCACGCTGTTATGATGGGTGTGGTATAAAAACCCAACAGTCGGGATTCCGACAGTCATTAGTCAGACGTCGGAATCCTGACTGCACAACGGGTGGAGCACAATGAAGCCCCTTTCCAGGCTCGCTGCGCTCGCCACCTATTTTATTCTCCCTCTATGGGGGTCGTGGACCCCCACGAGGGAGCAGTCAGGATTCAGATGTCGGAGTAATGACTGTCGGAATCCCCTGTCGGGGAGCCGTCCGGCTCCTGTTATGATTGTCCAGGTGTTTGGGAACGATGCACGACGGTAACGGCCTTTTGGTAGGACAATACACCTTGGGGAGAATTTACTAAGATGTGAATTCTAATTCACATGTGATGTTGCTATGGGCAACCAATCAGATCCCGTCTACTATCTTCTAGAGGGTGCTAAATAAATAAGAAGTAGATTGATTGCCTATAGCAACATCACATGTGAAGAAGAATTCACATCTTAGTAAATTTCCCCCTTGTCTCCAATGGGTTTTGTGACTAAAAACAACCCTCAATGTTTTTGGTTTTGGTTTTGTCAAAACCACCCTCAAGTGTTTTGGGTCAGATTTGGATTTGATTTTGCATTTTTTTTAATAATTTTTAAAAACATCTTAAATCATATAATTTGGACCTATTTTGTTCCTGTAGTATTATTAACATCAATATGCTTATTCCAAAAACTGCAATCCAAATACATGAAATTCGGATTTGAGATCCGAGATCCGGAACTATAGGAATATCTGAAACCGTCCCTTGGTTCAACTTAGAATCCCAAGAGATCTAAACCAGGACTTGGTTCAACTCAGAATCCCGAGAGATCTAAACCAAGACTTGATTTGACTCTGATACTCTACATTTTGGTTGGGTTCGGATTATTAAAAAACCTTACTTACTGTTTATCAATACTTTAACCTTTTGGGTGCCAAGTGAATTTATCAAAATAGGTCTGAATATTGGCAAACATTTTTATTTATCATAAGGACGTGTTTACTTTATATAGGAAATATAAAAAAAAAATTTTAACACAACATTTTTCATTTGAATTTATATAACAAATGTGAGCGACACTGGAATTTTTAGCAGATATTTTGCACATCTCTCACAGAGATGGTGGCACTCAAAGGGTTAAGACATAGCTGTGAAGCACCGATAAAAGCCAGGACAATTGGGAAATGTGAGAGGGTTTTTTTTTTTGTCAATCGCAAAAGACACAATTTGAGAACAGTAGGACCCCTAAAATGTACAGTCTATAGTTGAATTGATAGACAGGGGTGTGCTACCTAGGGACATGGGCATGAGAACAGTTAATGGAAAGAAAAGATATGTCCTTAGTTAGGTGCACCTAAGAGAATAAGTAAAATTTAACCTTTATTTGTAAATAGTTTAAAAGGCTGCGAAAAATTTAAAAAACATAGACGTACAACATAAATGGGGTTAACACAGTTTAAAACTGAAGGTGGCAGGCAGAAACTGCTGTTTGAATAAAGAATTTTAATGCATGTGTGTCCTTTTCAACGCGGTGTGGACTTCCATGTCTTGGTAAATCCACACTCAGGTTGTATAGTGTGTAGGCACCCAAAGGCGGTGCAACTGGCGCAGGTCCACTGGACTTTCTGCGGTATTGCCACACGCTTAAATTGGGTGTTTACTCTAAGAGTGGGTAAAGACCTCTTATAACTCCTAGTTTGTGATATAAGGTCCTGTAACAGGTGTCAACACTTCGCACGTCGACTGAACTCCTGTATGAATATTAAATCAGTGGTGAGTAATGGATTTGCGCTATACAGATTTGTGCTGAATAGATAACACGTATATACTCATGCGCTTTGTAAATAAATTGCGCTTATCTGATCCTCACTAGTTTAACCTGGATACCACTTGGTATACAATTACTGTGGGGGAATAAATGACCAGGGAGGACCAGTGCTGAGGTGTATGATAGAAATAACACTCTCAGGATAGCGTGATTACACCTGGATAATACGCATATGTGGACTAGTCCTAGAGTAACGATACTTGGACACAAAAAAGAAAATATTGACAGCGCCTGGACTGCTGCAGCCTACCAAAACCTAAAGATTCCTGAACCTTTAACCATACAACAAATACACAAAATGAGCGCCACAACCAACACCATTTTGTGTATTAGTCCTAGAGTAAGCCTGGATACCCCTCTCCTAGAGAGCTTAAGGGGGAAATAAATTACCAGGAAGGACTACAGTGCGATAAGGAGGTGTGAGAGAAGAGTGACACTCTCAATGTGTATCTGTAGCGCAAGGCACACGGGCGCCTGGCCCTGGCCCTGAGGAAGCTGTACTGGCCCTGAGGAAGCTGTACTGCGAAGCACGTGCCGGCTAGCGGTGCGCAGGCAGACAGCTGTTTATTATTTTTCTTACTAATGCATTTTGATTGATGTGTATGTCCGCTATATGTTACTGGTCCTGAGCTGAGGTTGAGGCTTGCGCCCGTGTGCCTTGCGCTACAGATACAAATTGAGAGTGTCACTCTTCTCTCACACCTCCTTATCGCACTGTAGTCCTTCCTGGTAATTTATTTCCCCCTTAAGCTCTCTAGGAGAGGGGTATCCAGGCTTACTCTAGGACTAGTCCACAGATGCGTATTATCCAGGTGTAATCACGCTATCCTGAGAGTGTTATTTCTATCATACACCTCAGCACTGGTCCTCCCTGGTCATTTATTCCCCCACAGCAATTGTATACCAAGGGGTATCCAGGTTAAACTAGTGAGGATCAGATAAGCGCAATTTATTTACAAAGCGCATGAGTATATACGTGTTATCTATTCAGCACAAATCTGTATAGCGCAAATCCAGTACTCACCACTGATTTAATATTCATACAGGAGTTCAGTCGACGGGCGAAGTGTTGACACCTGTTACAGGACCTTATATCACAAACTAGGAGTTATAAGAGGTCTTTACCCACTCTTAGAGTAAACACCCAATTTAAGCGTGTGGCAATACCGCAGAAAGTCCAGTGGACCTGCGCCAGTTGCACCGCCTTTGGGTGCCTACACACTATACAACCTGAGTGTGGATTTATCAAGACATGGAAGTCCACACCGCGTTGAAAAGGACACACATGCATTAAAATTCTTTATTCAAACAGCAGTTTCTGCCTGCCACCTTCAGTTTTAAACTGTGTTAACCCCATTTATGTTGTACGTCTATGTTTTTTAAATTTTTCGCAGCCTTTTGAACTATTTACTAATAAAGGTTAAATTTTACTTATTCTCTTAGGTGCACCTAACTAAGGACATATCTTTTCTTTCCATTAACAATTGGGAAATGTTGCTTGTTGGCATGAATGAGCAAGTAAATTAAAGTAACCTGAAGGTGAAAAGACTTCTTTAAATATGCCAATGACTGTTTTTAATATACATCTTTATCGCAGGGCACTTTTGATCACATTAGTTTTTTTGTGACTACGAATTGCCAGCTGTTTAGAAGACTAATACTGTAAATAAGACCTGCCTTAGTTGGTGGTAATTTGGAAAACATATTTACTAACATGATTTAATTTTATTTTCTGTGTTGTACCTGCTGACTCATGTAGCCAAGGGCATAATCAAATTGCAATTAGCAAGTCATTATCTATTAAAGTGTGTTTACTCTGCTTGATATTGTTATTAGTTTAAAGAAATGGTATAGACCAGAGGGCAGGAATCTTTAAGCTAAATACGAAAAAGCAAATAAAAATTAAGTAGCAAATCGGCACAAAAGGTCAAAAGGATCCTCGTTAGCGATGGAAGGTATCCTAATAGGCACAAGTAACAGGCAATAGAAGAAGTTGTGTGAAGGTCAGGAAAATATGTTGATATGAAGACAAAACAACCCCCATGGCACAGAAGGTTTTCCTGCCAAGTCTTTAAAACAATATGTTAACTTGGATGTATGCCACTCGCGCGTCTGTATGAGTGTGTCTGTGGTTTCCAAAATAGACCGTTCAAGACTTTTTCTTAAAATATTCTGAAACTTATCTGTTACCGTGGGAGGTTTTGGTATGAACTATTAGGGGTAAGTTTACTAAGATGGAAGTTCGAAAAATATATATACATATAAAACCAGCCAGGTTACATACCTGGCTCCTGCAAGCTGGATCCTCCTCTTCCTTTATGGCACCCTCTTTCCTGTGATATTCGGGTACTGTTGAGATCAAAGTGTCAGGAGAGAGGGGTGTGCCCAGGCCTCAGCTGGGACCTTTAACAAGCCAGGGTCCAGGTATTTAATAGCCACACACACACACCTCAGCAGCACTCCTCCCACATGCCCACACATGCTCTCTAGTGAGAATGTACCTGGATCTCTCTTCTGAAATGTCCCAGGGACATTTCAGAAATGCACATACAGATAGTGGTAGATGCTCAAATTAGTTCAGTAATACCATTCAGGTGCATGCAAGGGAGGGGTTGCAACAGAAATGCAACAGAGGATAATGATGCAAAAAAGCATCAGATTATCAAAGTAGATAATTATTTATTTTTGTATTATTGGCATATGAAGTAAACCACTACCTAAAGCAAAATGTTTATCAATAGATTCCCTTAGTGGTTTCCTAAAGTTTTGCTTTGAGTTAAAACCTCTGGCTCATTTATAAAGCATAGCTTGGATATTTGTTACATACAGAATATTTGAAGATTTATTTATATTAAGAATCTTGCACTGTATTTTTATGAAACTGGAAGACCTAGGTGGTGCTACCCAAAGCATCCAATCAGGTGTTTGCCTCATTCTTACAGGCTGTGCTCCCGGAGAGCGGGGAAGAAGGAGATCCAGTTGGTTGTAATGAGGGTGAAAATTGCATCATCACGGTTCCGCGCCCACAAGGCAATTCACAGGATTACACCGCGTGGGCAGGGCCATGATATTACAATTCAGTGATTTAGGCTCCACCTTCACAGGAAGAAGGAGAGACATAGACCGCATGTCTTCCCAGGTACATGGGACACCTCACCCAAATTTGTCAGCTCCTAGACCTTCCAGGACGATAGACAAGTACGGTTTGTGTTTTTATAAACTGCAATAGTAAAATGTCAGAATTAAATTTTCTTTTGCGCATATTTTCATAAATGTCTCTTTGACTGAGCGGCACTGCCAGCTGAGTCTGCCTATGCAATCCCATATCGAACAACTGACATTATGCCTGGGGCCACAACTTGCAGACTGGCAACTTATTGTGAAATCTCTTTACCAAAACATCACTTTTAAAATTTGCTCTCTGTAATTTCCTGGGAAATATGTTGGGATCCTGAATAATAACAATAAAGAAGGAAATGTGGATAATATGAATATAAATAATGTATTATATGAGTCAAGCATCAAGCCTGATATTGAATGAGCTAATGATACTTTAGACAGTTCTATCCCTGTGACTGTTTCAGCTCGCTGATTTCCAGAAGCCAATTAATGTGATTACATTTACGATTCTCGTTTATTTACTTATTTTGCATTACAGATGTTTGGGCATAAAACTAGTATGTTTCCAGTTATATACATGGGTGGTGGAAGCGTTTATGGCAGTGGTTCACAACCTCGGTCCTCAGGACCCCCAACAGTTCACATTTTCCAGGTCACCCTGCAGGTGCACAGGTGCACTCATTGGACCATATTTTGATTCATTCGGTCCCCTGTGCGTTTGCATGGGGGACCAATGGCGTGCATCTTCGCATGTGCAGACGGAATCGGTACATAGACTTAGGTCTACAGTCATTAGGTCAACCCCGGAAGGTCAACTGGCCCCAAGGTCGACAGGGTTAAAGGTCGACATGGGTAAAGGTCGACATGACTTAAGGTCGACATTGGGCCAATGTCGACATGGGTTTAGGTCGACAGTCATTAGGTCGACATGAGTTTTTCACTGTTTTTTTTTTACCCGAATGTCGACACAGTCGACATGGACATAGTTGGAGTTGAACCGCAATGATTCAGGCACAGTGCTTCGCTACGCTTGGCACACCATTTTATTCTCCCACCACGCCCTAGTGGATGGTAGGGCATGAAATACCGCCTGTCGGCACATGTCGGCTCAAAAAACAGTGAAAAACCTAATGAATGTCGACCTAAACTCATGTCAACCTTGGCCCATGTCGACCTTAAGTCATGTCGACCTTTACCCATGTCGACCTTTAACCCTGTCGACCTTGGGGCCAGTCGACCTTCCGGGGTCGACCTAATGACTGTCGACCTAAGTGTGGTAATTCTCATGGTAATGAGGCTGTGACGCGGGTGCTGTCCTCACACAGGGCTCCTGCAGTTTAGAGACACCATATAGGTGTCTGTGAACTGCGAGCACTGGAGAAATCATTCGATCATCCGACCATCAAATGATTTCACCCCACCTGCGAATGGATGATTATGTAAAGCATCCATTCACGGGTGTGCGGGGGGTGGAGCGTACGAGGGGGGGGGGCCGGCACTGTGGGCAGCGGGCGGCGTCAATCAGAATAAGGTCCATTATTCACTGACATATTTTAAAAGATCCACAGGTGGCGCTCATTACTTCATTTGTGATTCTGTGTGGCGACCTGGAAAACGTGAACTGTTGGGGGTCCTGGGGACCGCGGTTGAGAACCACTGGTTTATGGCATACTGCTCCCTGAATACCTGTTCTCTTTCTCAGAGTACCTGAATACCTGTTCTCTTTCTCACAGTAGAGGCAGCTGACCTATCATCTTCAGACTATATTTAAGTGAGTCACATCGGTGTGCCGGGGACTGAGTGATCTAGAATATTTACCCCAGAGATTGCCATTAATGCCACCTCCGGAATCTTCACCCATACCCACATATTGGGACACAATACGTTTTAGCTATTTAAAACTCGTTGCATATGATAAATGGTGCTTCAACCAACCTGCTTCTACCTGTCATTGGGTTGAAAAATGAAAGTTGAGAGCTGATTGGCTGGAGCAGCAATTATCATGGCTTTTGAGTTTTAAATAGCTAAATGGGCCCCATTGTATCAGTATTTGTTTAATAGTATTGCAACTGAAATCAGCATGCAACATGGGGACCTATTTAAAAATTCTAGCTATAGCTCAAGGCATTAGACAGATATCTCCAGTTTTCTAACTGGCGGCCATGCAAGGAGCTGTTCCAATGGTTTTTTATGGGGATGGAGTTAAGGGTCAATGTAACAAGCTCCTAAAGGCCCCCATACACTAGCCGATTTTGGTCAGATTTCGGCCAGATCAGTCGGATCTGGCCGAAATCGGACCAAAATCGGCTAGTTTTGATGTCCCCTCAGATCCGATGCGCGGTCCCGTGCGCATCGGATCTGCGTCGGGTGGTCGGACCTGCTGCACGTCCGACCACCCGACTTGGGACCTAGTGGGGCGGCGCGGCAGTGGAGGGAGCAGGGGGGGCTGGGGACGCTGCGGGGGACACAGGCGGCATAGAGCCGGGCAGGGGGAGCCGGGAGCTGTCATTACTGAATAAAAAAAAAAAGCCCATACAATGAATGGGCGGCCTGTGATTGGCTGAGCGCTCTCTCAGCCAGTCAGCAATTGGCTGAGAGAGCGCTCAGCCAATCACAGGCTGCCCATTCATTGTATAGGCTTTTTTTTCTAGCACTGACAGCTCCCGGCTCCCTCTGCCCGGCTCTATGCCGCCTGTGTCCCCCGCAGCGTCCCCTGCTCCCACCAGCAGCCCTGCTCTGTACCCCCGCTCCCCGGGTTTTTTACATGTGATAAATCGAGACGATTTATCACATATAAAAAATGGCACATCAAGTGCCAATCTAATCAAGCTCCCCCGGGGAGCAGCCGGGGAAGCTCAGGGGGAAGTCGGGGGCGACTTGTCCTAAGGACAAGTCGCCCTAGTGTATGAGGGCCTTTAAAGCTTTTTGGTGCCTGCGTACATTAGCTAACACTATCTTCAGGTGGTCCTAGCCATCTTAAATCAATAGAGCTGCCCTATCAGAACGGGATCTTACAGCCCCTCCCTTGTGGGCCGGAGATAATTGTAAAGCCCTTTAGAAGTTTTAGCAATGCAAGCATTGGGCCTAATTCAGGATGTGCTGCGTTCGCATTGCACATGCACACAAGAAAATTGCTATTGAATGCACGTATGCATAGCAGTCGCAGTATAACTAACAGTAAGCCAGCCTTTATGGGCGGCAACATGGCATTTTCTGGGTGTGTCTTTGAAAACGCAGGCATGCCAAGGTGTTTTTTGGGTGGATCTCTGATGTCAGCAATGATCACTTCCACTTTTTCAGATTGCCTTAGACCAGGGGTGGGGAACCTCAGGCCCAGGGGCCGTATGTGGCCCCCGTAGCCGGTCTCAGTGCCCCTCCCACCCGCCTGGGGACTTTGCCGGGAGTAAAGTACAGGGGAATTCTCGCGAGAGGTCGGTAGTTCTCGCGAGATTCCTCTTAATGAACAGCAGCCGTAGACTGTTCGTCCTATTCAGCAGCAGTCGCCAGCACGTGGGACGGCTGCAGCAGGACAATTTGTAAGAGAAATTTGTACATATGGCCCCCCAAGGATTTTTTTCCCCATACAAACGGCCCTTGGCACAAAAAGGTTCCCCACCCCTGCCTTAGACTGACATAGATGGAAAGTACTTTTTGATGTTCCGTTTTTGCGAATGAAGCTATGAATCTTTTTCGATTGCAGGCAACTGCTTTTTCTGGAATTAGTGATCCATGATGAATTTGGCCCACTGTCCGGAAGTAGGGTGATCACATACAGATGAAGCGCCTCTCGGCCAGTGCCGAGAATTGCCAGAATCCCTTAGCTGACGCCGGCTGGAGGAGACGCGCTCCATCTTATGGGATGCGCCAGTGTCTCACACGCATGTGCGTCCTCATCAACACAGCAGTGGGGAGCGCTATCCCTGCCCGTCTCTATTTAAGGGAGACAGGCAGGGATTGGGGGGGGAGCCGGGGGCAGCTTAGGGGGGCTGTAGTGGAGTTGCAGAGGGAACAGAGTGTACGAGCGTCTCGTGGATGCGCTCCCCCTTCTGTAGGCTGGCACACGTTGGCGGATGGTGATTTTATCACTGAAAGCAATCAATTCATTTCTCAGTCAACACCAGGATAGGCTCATGTTCCTGGGTCTCACACCCTCAACTTAAGGCATGGGAGCAGGCAACCTAGCGAACCGGTCAGCACCGCGCACTGCCTGCATCCTCTCGCGACTATGCAAGGGGATGTGTACGAGAACACATCCCCTCGCATGTGGCCAAAGGGGAGAGAAATCATTTCATGGTTGTCTATCATCAAATTATTTCTCTCCCCTTCGAAATTTAAAGTCATTCTAAACTGACTTTCATTTCCACCACAGATCGCTGAATACAGGATGCTGACATCATGTGTTATTAGCCGCCCACTGTCCCTGAGCAGGCAACACCACTGGGAACGCAGGCGGAACGACAAGTGTTCCCGGGGAACTGCCAGTTTTTTACGTAGGATCCTTTTTGGCTGTTGCCTAGTATAATTACTGCAGGTGGTGAAGGAGGCATTGTTTTTCTATATGCCATCGCTCTCAGGGGCGTAACTATAGCACCTCAGCCCCCGCGGGGGGGCGCTGTGCATGTGCGGGCGCCGGGGGCTGCAGTGCTATAGTTACACCCCGCCGCCATCCCCCACAGTCTTTACCTGTCAGTCTTCAGTACGCGCTGGTCCCGGCTCCCTTCTTCTGCTATGAGGACCACAACAAAATGTCCGCCCCCATGTAGCAGAAAGTTCTCTGAAACTGTCTGCTGCATGGGGGCAGACATTTGTGGTGGTCCTTATAGCAGAAGAAGGGAGCCGGGACCAGCGCGTACTGAGCGTAGGTAAGACTGCGGGGGATGGGGGGGATTGCATGGGCGGCGAGGCGGGGGTTGGTGCGGCGGGGCGGGCGAGGGTTGGTGCGGCGGCCGAGGGTTGGTGCGGTGGGGCGGGTGGGGGTTGGTGCGGCGGGGTGCGTGGGTGGGCGCCCTCCCTTTAACGGCGGGGGGCACCCAAAAGCTAGTTAAGCCACTGATCGCTCTATGGTATGCAATAGCCACTAGTAGATAGTTTATGAGAATGTTAAACAGAAGTCCAAACCTCTGATAGCATAAAGCACACACAAAGGCATAAATATGGCTGATATGCTAAATTACTCTCCGTGCATGTTCCATGCTTACATTACAGAAATGGGCATACAGTATGTCACCGGTTACAAAGAGAAACACAGAAAGAAAACCAGAAGGGACATGTTACCACCCACAGATTATATGCCCACACTAACTTGGCCATAATCCCTTATTTTAGCCAAACACAACACAATAACGACCTTTCGTTTTGTCACAGCACAGCCTATTAAAGTGTCATTTATTTTTCTGATTAAAACTTGTGCCTATGTTCAGATCAGTTCAATCACAGGATTGGCAGTGCCAGTGCCAGATCTTTGTCCACTTGAATCATTTAGATTGGCACTGGGCGATACAACAGGATGATGCGGTTAGGATATACGGATTCAGTATGAAATCCCGACAGTCAAAATCCCAACAGGGTCAAAATCCCGAATGGGTCATAATACCGACAAGGACAAAATCCTGACATCTAAAATCCCGACAGGGTCAAAATACCGACATATGGAATGTACAGGTGAAACAGTCAACATGACTTTCCGTCGACAGGTGCGAGGTCGACATGGGTATTTCACTGTTTTTTTACCTGAATGTTGACACAGTCGACATGGACACAGTTGGAAGTGAACCGCAGCCTCTCACATCGTTCGCCATGCTTCGGGCACATTATTTTATTCTCCCACCATGCCCTAGTGGATGGTAGTGCATCAAATACCACCTGTCGGCACATGTCGGGTCAAAAAACAGTGAAAAAAACCATGTCGACCTCGCGACCTGTCGACGGAAAGTCATGCTGACTATTTCACCTGTACATTCTATATGTCCATATTTTGACCTTGTCGGAATTTAAAATGTCGGGATTTTGTCCTTGTCGGGATTATGACCCATTCAGGATTTTGACTTTGTCGGGATTTTGTCCTTGTAGGGATTTTATCCTTGTCAGTATTATGACCCATTCAGGATTTTGACTCTGTCGGGATTTTGACCGTCAGGATTTTAACTGCATCCCGGATAGACATCTCATCACAAAATGCCTGGCTGTGAGTGGACCATTTCACTGGAAGAGAAACAGGTTCCGATTGTCTTTTACTGATCTGCAGAAAGCAAGTGAAATAAGTAATGCAAGTGTTTGCATTGACAAGTTACCAGTATGTTCCTTGGTAATGGAAAGTGGACATATCTATTTGCAATCTTATTCAGTACCCATCAACAGGGGTCTCTTCAAACTACAACATAAAAAATAATTTGAATAAATAAATGCTTAAACAAAGACACACAAATAAAATTGAAACAAAATTTCGGTGACAAACTATGGGGGTGATTCAGGTTGGTTTTCAAACGCAAACTCCTTCTTTAAAGAACAAAACAATGTTGCACTGCAGGTGGGGCAGATGTAACATGTGCAGAGAGAGTTAGATTTGGGTGAGTTATTTTGCTCCTGTGCAGGGTAAATACTGACTGCTTTATTTTTACACTGCAATTTAGATTTCAGTGTGAACACATCCCACCCAAACCTAACTCTCTCTGCACGTGTTACATCAGCCCCACTTGCAGTTAGGGATGCCAATCCCGGGGCATTTTTTCAATCCCGGGAATCGGGATTGAAAAATGCTCAATCCCGGGATTCCCGGGATCCCGGGATTGGCATCTCTAAGCAGTTTAGGCCAAAAAACCATGTACAAAGAAGCCCAGTCCCCCCGCTCCAGCCGCCCCGCACATTCATTTACTTACACGGGCGGCCAGGAGCAGGGCAGACATTCTGCAGATAGGAGCGGGTGGCGGCGGTAGCAGCAGCAGCAGAGCCGCCCGGAGGGCGGGCGGCCGATGCTGCCAGGTCCGGACTCAATGGTGAGAGATGATTCTAGAGCGGGTATGGGCAGTCCGACCTGCGCAGCGTGATGGTCAGAGGTCACGCTGCGCAGGTCGGACTGCCCATACCCGCGCCAGTCTGGGGATCAGGAACTCCTGGGTAGCGTCTGAGCACTTGCTCAGACGCTGCCAGGCATTAGATATGCGCATGCGCATCTAATCCCGAAATCCCGGGATTGGAAGATCCAATCCCGGGATTCAAATCCCGGCGTTTTTTAGGCCAAATCCCGGGATCCCGCCGATCCCGATCCCGGGATTGGCCACCCTACTTGCAGTGCAGCATGGTTTTTCCATTAGACAGAGATTTTGCTGTTGCAAACCAACCTGAATTAGGCCCCATGTGTATTATGCATAACACTTCCTACAGTAACTTTCCTCTGACTATTATAATCTGGAGAACAGGGGATCAATTGTACAGATATGGACATGGTTTGAGTAGATCATGGGAGAGATCTTTGTTTAGATGCTCATTTTTTGTTTTTACACAGCAACCAATTACCAAATGACTGCGCATGTGTATGGATGACACTACGGATGCACAATGCTAAACTAGGGGTGCACATGGAGCACTTTTAGTGTTTTGGGTCTGTATCTCTGCCCAGAGGCAGAACTCTGGGAGACAATGGAGTCATCTGCCGCCGGGCTCCTGCACCTCAAGGGGGCACCTCTCCTGCCCTGCAAGTTTAAATACATTAATTGAAATCCAACAATATTGCTTCTGTGGCATATGTGTTTTCTCTCTCTCTCTCTCTCTCTCTCTCTCTCTCTCTCTCTCTCTCTCTCTCTATATATATATATATTTTTTTTTTCATAACAGACATATACATATCTTATAAAAGGTGGTGTGTGTGTGTGTGTGTGGGGGCACCAATATACATCTGGCCTCCGGGCAACTGGGATGAACTTACGCCACTGTCTCTGCCCGTGTTTTGGGTCTGGATCTGTTCCCAAACACCACCCTTCTATGTTTCGAGTTTTGTGTTTTAATGTTTTGGATCTGTATTTTGTTTTTGTAAAACATAAAAAACGCTAAAATCACAGAATTTGGAGTTTTGTTTTGCTCCTACGCTATATTAACCTGAATTACATTAATTTCCATTCATTTCAAGTCTATCCTGAACACCTCACAATGTTGTTTTTAAGCCAAAAAGTTGCACCAACGTAGCTAGGTGACTATGCTAAGCAACACAAGTGGGTGGCACAAACACGTGGCCCATCTAGGAGTGGCACTGCAGCTGTAGACAGGAAGGTGCCAAAGAGCACATAATGTCAAAAAAAGAGGTGCAAGATGAAAATGTCCTTGGGCGCTCCTACCCACCCTCCCTTAATTTGTGTAAATAGGAAGTGCACACTGTCTTTAACAAACCAATCATTTCAGCGACAGGGTCTGCCCCACTACTGTGGCTGAAATGATTGGTTTGTTTGGGCCCCCACAAGAAAAGAAGCGAGTCACCTCTACCTGTACAAACCAGCTCTACAGAGGCAAGATGTCGTTCCATCCTCCGATTCCTCACCCCCTTTAGTGTGTACTTCCTCATCTTCACAGATTATCAGTTCATCCCTGCCAGACTCCACAATCACAAGTCCCTCTGTTGTCTCTGGAGGCAATTGCTGGTCTTCATTAAAGAATTGATCATTCATTTTGATGAATATCATCTTCTCCACATTTTGCGGAAGCAACCTCCTACGATGATCACTGACCAGGTTCCCCGCTGCACTGAAAACTCTTTCGGAGTACACACTGGAGGGGGGACAACTCAGGTAAAATAGAGCCAGTTTGTACAGGGGCTTCCAAATTTCCTTTTTTCCTGCCAGTACAGGAAAGGACTGTCTGACATGCCTACTTGGATACTGTCACCAATGTAATCCTCCACCATTTTTTCAATGTTCATTTCAGCAATCGTTGGCAGGTCCTTCAGTCTAGACCAGATGTCTAATCTCTCTTCTGCCTACCCTGCATCACTGCCAGCGGGTTGGGTAGGAAATTTGAGCTGTTTCCTTGCAGCCACAGGTGTGGGAGAAAATGAAGGAGGAGCTGTTGCCGCATCACGGTCCGCTTCAGATAACAGCAGGTCTCTTTGCACTGTGTTCCCCAGAAACAAAGACACAACATATGCTTTAAACTAAGGATCGAGTATGGTGGCCAGAATGTATTCCTCTCACTTTAATAGACTGACCACCCTTGTATCCTGGCAAAGGTTATGAAGGGCTTCATCCACAATAGCTACATGCTTTGTGGAATCGCAACTCTTTAGCTCCTCCTTCATTTTCTCCAGCTGCTTTTGCAAAGCCTGATCAGGGGAATGACCTGACTCAAGCTGACAGTGTCGGCACTGACAGTTGTTTCCTGTGTTTCTTGATGACAGCTTTACTCTCTTAAAGTTTCTAGCGGGGGAGGAGGAGGGATTAGATCATCATGTGAAGCTGAACCACTAGTCTTGAACATAGGGTTTAAGCCGTTCCTTGCCACTCCATGTCGTAAATGGCATATTGGCAAGCTTAGTTTTCTCCTCAAATGATTTACATTTATTTATTTTCTTCTTGTTACTGAACTTTTTGGATTTTACATGCCCTCTACGATGACATTGAGCATCGACCTTGGCAGACGACAATGTAATTTCATCACTAGGAAGCTTCAGCACTAGGAAGTGGTTCATGTTCTTCTTTCACTATTTTATCCTCCAAATTTTGGTTCTCCATTATCTCTCTGGACTGGAGTAATACAGCTGTTTCACTGGACTGTAATCACGCAGTTTAAAAAAATTGGAGATTTGTTATCAAATCTCTCACTTTCTGAATCTCTTATCCTATTAAATTTCACTCAATGTGTGCCGTTTTCAGATGCAAGCTATAGAATTTATAATTTATAGAATTTATAATCCTGCCTTTTAGAGGTTATAAATGGAAAATATAGAAATGCATAAATCTTCGACCTTTACCCATGTCGACCTTTAACCCTGTCGACCTTGGGGCCAGTCGACCTTCCGGGGTCGACCTAATGACTGTCGACCTAAGTGTGGTCTGACAGATGACCGTTTCCCGTGCAGATGCAGGGTGCGTGCACCCACCGCGAACATTCTGTACGCCAGGTGCACGCACCCTATGCAGCGGGCGGGGGGTGGAGAAGGGGGGGTGCCGGGCACCCTCATTACCATATGGCAACACCCAGCATTTCATAGGCTTTCCCATGAGAACGCTAGGCATTCTCATGGTAATGAGGCTGTGACGCGGGTGCTGTCCTCACACAGGGCTCCCCATATAGGTGTCTGTGAACTGCGAGCACTGGAGAAATCATTCGATCATCCGACCATCAAATGATTTCACTCCACCTGCGATTGGATGATTATGTAAAGCATCCATTCATGGGTGTGCGGGGGTGGAGCGTACGAGGGGGGGGGGGCGGCGCTGTGGGCAGTGGGCGGCGTCTGATGGACTCGCAAGGCTGCAAAATTCACAGCCTTGCGAGTCAATCAGAATAAGGTCCATTACTCACTGACATACTTTAAAAGATCCACAGGTGGCGCTAATTACTTCATTTGTGATTCCGTGTGGCGACCTGGAAAACGTGAACTGTTGGGGGTCCCGGGGACCGCGGTTGAGAACCACTGGTTTATGGCATACTGCTCCCTGAATACCTGTTCTCTTTCTCACAGTAGAGGCAGCTGACCTATCATCTTCAGAGTCACATCGGTGTGCCGGGGACTGAGTGATCTAGAATATTTACCCCAGAGATTGCCATTAATGCCACCTCCGGAATCTTCACCCATACCCACATATTGGGACACAATACGTTTTAGCTATTTAAAACTCGTTGCATATGATAAATGGTGCTTCAACCAACCTGCTTCTACCTGTCATTGGGTTGAAAAATGAAAGTTGAGAGCTGATTGGCTGGAGCAGCAATTATCATGGCTTTTGAGTTTTAAATAGCTAAATGGGCCCCATTGTATCAGTATTTGTTTAATAGTATTGCAACTGAAATCAGCATGCAACATGGGGACCTATTTAAAAATTCTAGCTTTAGCTCAAGGCATTAGACAGATATCTCCAGTTTTCTGACTGGCGGCCATGCAAGGAGCTGATCCAATGTTTTTTTATGGGGATGGAGTTAAGGGTCAATGTAAAAAGCTCCTTAAAGCTTTTTAGTGCCTGCGTACATTAGCTAACACTATCTTCAGGTGGTACTGGCCATCTTAAATCAATAGAGCTGCCCTATCAGAACGGGATCTTACAGCCCCTCCCTTGTGGGCCGGAGATAATTGTAAAGCCCTTTAGAGGTTTTAGCAATGCAAGCATTGGGCCTAATTCAGGATGTGCTGCATTCGCATTGCACATGCACACAAGAAATTTGCTATTGAATGCACGTATGCATAGCAGTCGCAGTATAACTAACAGTAAGCCAGCCTTTATGGGCGGCAACATGGCATTTTCTGGGTGTGTCTTTGAAAACGCAGGCGTGCCAAGGTGTTTTTTGGGTGGATCTCTGATGTCAGCAATGATCACTTCCACTTTTTCAGATTGCCTTAGACCAGGGGTGGGGAACCTCAGGCCCAGGGGCTGTATGTGGCCCCCGTAGCCGGTCTCAGTGCCCCTCCCAGCCACCTGGGGACTTTGCCGGGAGTAAAGTACAGGGGAATTCTCGCGAGAGGTCGGTAGTTCTCGCGAGATTCCTCTTAATGAACAGCAGCCGTAGACTGTCCGTCCTATTCAGCAGCAGTCGCCGGCACGTGGGACGGCTGCAGCAGGACAATTTGTAAGAGAAATTTGTACATATGGCCCCCCAAGGATTTTTTTCCCCATACAAACGGCCCTTGGCACAAAAAGGTTCCCCACCCCTGCCTTAGACTGACACAGATATAAAGTACTTTTTGATGTTCCGTTTTTGCGAATGGAGCTATGAATCTTTTTCGATTGCAGGCAACTGCTTTTTCTGGAATTAGTGATCCATGATGAATTTGGCCCACTGTCCGGAAGTAGGGTGATCACATACAGATGAAGCGCCTCTCGGCCAGTGCCGAGAATTGCCAGAATCTCTTAGCTGACGCCGGCTGGAGGAGACGCGCTCCATCTTATGGGATGCGCGAGTGTCTCACACGCATGTGCGTCCTCATCAACAAAGCAGTGGGGAGCACTATCCCTGCCCGTCTCTATTTAAGGTAGACAGGCAGGGATTGGGGGGAGCTGCGGGCAGCTTAGGGGGGCTGTAGGGGAGTTGCAGAGGGAACAGAGTGTACGAGCGTCTCGTGGATGCGCTAACCCTTCTTTAAAACTTCTAAAGGCTGGCAAACGTTGGCGGATGGCGATTTTATCACTGAAAGCAATCAATTATTTTCTCAGTCAACACCAGGATAGGCTCATGTTCCTGGGTCTCACACCCTCAACGTAAGGCATGGGAGCAGGCAACCTAGCGAACCGGTCAGCACCGCGCACTGCCTGCATCCTCTCGCGAGTATGCAAGGGGATGTGTACGAGAACACATCCCCTCGCATGTGGCCAAAGGGGAGAGAAATCATTTCATGGTTGTCTATCATCAAATTATTTCTCTCCCCTTCGAAATTTAAAGTCATTCTAAACTGACTTTCATTTCCACCACAGATCGCTGAATACAGGATGCTGACATCATGTGTTATCAGCCGCCCACTGACCTTGAGCAGGCAACACCACTGGGAACGCAGGCGGAACGACAAGTGTTCCCGGGGAACTGACAGTTTTTTTACGTAGGATCCTTTTTGGCTGTTGCCTAGTATAATTACTGCAGGTGGTGAAGGAGGCATTGTTTTTCTATATGCCATCGCTCTCAGGGGCGTAACTATAGCACCGCAGACCCCGCGACCGCGGGGGGGGGGGGGCGCTGTGCATGTTCGGGCGCCGGGGGCTGCAGTGCTATAGTTACACCCCGCCGCCCCGCCGCCATCCCCCACAGTCTTTACCTGTCAGTCTTCAGTACGCGCTGGTCCCGGCTCCCTTCTTCTGCTATGAGGACCACAACAAAATGTCCGCCCCCATGTAGCAGAAAGTTCTCTGAAACTGTCTGCTGCATGGGGGCAGACATTTTGTGGTGGTCCTCATAGCAGAAGAAGGGAGCCGAGACCAGCGCGTACTGAGCGTAGGTAAGACTGCGGGGGATGGGGGGGATTGCATGGGCGGCGAGGCGGGGGTTGGTGCGACGGGGCGGCGAGGGTTGGTGCGGCGGCCAAGGGTTGGTGCGGCGGGGCGGGCGGGGTTGTTGGTGCGGCGGGGTGCGTGGGTGGGCGCCCTCCCTTTAATGGCGGGGGGCGCCCTAAAGCTAGTTACGCCACTGATCGCTCTATGGTATGCAATAGCCACTAGTAGATAGTTTATGAGAATGTTAAACAGAAGTCCAAACCTCTGATAGCATAAAGCACACACAAAGGCATAAATATGGCTGATATGCTAAATTACTCTCCGTGCATGTTCCATGCTTACATTACAGAAATGGGCATACAGTATGTCACCGGTTACAAAGAGAAACACAGAAAGAAAACCAGAAGGGACATGTTACCACCCACAGATATATGCCCACACTAACTTGGCCATAATCCCTTATTTTAGCCAAACACAACACAATAACGACCTTTCGTTTTGTCACAGCACAGCCTATTAAAGTGTCATTTATTTTCCTGATTAAAACGTGTGCCTATGTTCAGATCAGTTCAATCAAAGGATTGGCAGTGCCAGA
This sequence comes from Crinia signifera, assembly GCF_055691185.1. Taxonomy (NCBI): domain Eukaryota; kingdom Metazoa; phylum Chordata; class Amphibia; order Anura; family Myobatrachidae; genus Crinia; species Crinia signifera. The sequence goes on from NC_139227.1 coordinate 110,370,294, forward strand.
TCTTTATCCACTTGAATCATTTAGATCGGCACTGGGCGATACAACAGGATGATGCGGTTAGGATAGACGGATTCAGTATGAAATCCCGATGGTCACAATCCCGACAGGGTCAAAATCCCGAATGGGTCATAATACCGACAAGGACAAAATCCCGACATCTAAAATCCCGACAGGGTCAAAATACCGACATATAGAATGTACAGGTGAAACAGTCAACATGACTTTCCGTCGACAGGTGCGAGGTCGACATGGGTATTTCATGTTTTTTTACCTGAATGTTGACACAGTCGACATGGACACAGTTGGAAGTGAACCGCAGCCCCTCACATCGTTCGCCATGCTTCGGGCACATTATTTTATTCTCCCACCATGCCCTAGTGGATAGTAGTGCATCAAATACCGCCTGTCGGCACATGTCGGGTCAAAAAACAGTGAAAAAACCCATGTCGACCTCGCGACCTAACGACGGAAAGTCATGCTGACTATTTCACCTGTACATTCTATATGTCCATATTTTGACCTTGTCGGGATTTAAAATGTCGGGATTTTGTCTTTGTCGGGATTTTATCATTGTCAGTATTATGACCCATTCAGGATTTTGACTCTGTCGGGATTTTGACCGTCAGGATTTTGACTGCATCCCGGATAGACATCTCATCACAAAATGCCTGGCTGTGAGTGGACCATTTCACTGGAAGAGAAACAGGTTCCGATTGTCTTTTACTGATCTGCAGAAAGCAAGTGAAATAAGTAATGCAAGTGTTTGCATTGACAAGTTACCAGTATGTTCTTTGGTAATGGAAAGTGGACATATCTATTTGCAATCTTATTCAGTACCCATCAACAGGGGTCTCTTCAAACTACAACATAAAAAAATAATTTGAGTAAATAAATGCTTAAACAAAGACACACAAAAAATAAAATTGAAACAAAATTTCGGTGACAAACTATGGAGGTGATTCAGGTTGGTTTTCAAACGCAAACTCCTTCTTTAAAGAACAAAGCCATGTGCACTGCAGGTTTGGCAGATGTAACATGTGCAGAGAGAGTTAGATTTGGGTGAGTTATTTTGCTCCTGTGCAGGGTAAATACTGATTGCTTTATTTTTACACTGCAATTTAGATTTCAGTGTGAACACCTCCCACCCAAATCTAACTCTCTCTGCACATGTTACATCAGCCCCACTTGCAGTGCAGCATGGTTTTTCCATTAGACAGAGATTTTGCTGTTGCAAAATTAGGCCCTATGTGTATTATACATCACACTTCCTACAGTAGCTTTCCTCTGACTATAATAATCTGGAGAACAGGGGATCAACTGTACAGATATGGACATGGTTTGAGTAGATTATGGGAGAGATCTTTGTTTCGATGCTCATTTTTTGTTTTCACACAGCAACCAATTACCAAATGACTGCGTATGAGTATGGATCACACTACGGATGCCCAATGCTAAACTAGGGGTGCGCATCAAGCACTTTTAGTGTTTTGGGTCTGTATCTCTGCCCGTGTTTTGGGTCTGGATCTGTTCCAAAACACCACCCTTCTATGTTTCGAGTTTTGTGTTTTAATGTTTTGGATCTGTATTTTGTTTTTGTAAAACATAAAAAACGCTAAATTCACAGAATTTGGAGTTTTGTTTTTGCTCCTACGCTATATTAACCTGAATTACATTAATTTCCACTAATTTCTAGTCTATCCTGAACACCTCACAATGTTGTTTTTAAGCCAAAAAGTTGCACCGACGTAGCTAGGTGACTATGCTAAGCAACATAAGTGGGTGGCACAAACACGTGGCCCATCTAGGAGTGGCACTGCAGCTGTAGACAGGAAGGTGCCAAAGAGCACATAATGTCAAAAAAAGAGGTGCAAGATGAAAATGTCCTTGGGCGCTCCTACCCACCCTCCCTTATTTTGTCTAAATCGGAAGTGCACACTGTCTTTAACAAACCAATCATTTCAGCGACAGGGTCTGCCCCACTACTGTGGCTGAAATGATTGGTTTGTTTGGGCCCCCACAAGAAAAGAAGCGAGTCACTTCTACCTGTACAAACCAGCTCTACAGAGGCAAGATGTCGTTCCATCCTCCGATTCCTCACCCCCTTTAGTGTGTACTTCCTCATCTTCACAGATTATCAGTTCATCCCTGCCAGACTCCACAATCACAAGTCCCTCTGTTGTCTCTGGAGGCAATTGCTGGTCTTCATTAAAGAATTGATAATTCATTTTTATGAATATCATCTTCTCCACATTTTGCGGAAGCAACCTCCTACGATGATCACTGACCAGGTTCCCCGCTGCACTGAAAACTCTTTTGGAGTACACACTGGAGGGGGGACAACTCAGGTAAAATAGAGCCAGTTTGTACAGGGGCTTCCAAATTTCCTTTTTTTCCTGCCAGTACAGGAAAGGACTGTCTGACATGCCTACTTGGATACTGTCACCAATGTAATCCTCCACCATTTTTTCAATGTTCATTTCAGCAATCGTTGGCAGGTCCTTCAGTCTAGACCAGATGTCCAATCTCTCTTCTGCCTACCCTGCATCACTGCCAGCGGGTTGGGTAGGAAATTTGAGCTGTTTCCTTGCAGCCACAGGTGTGGGAGAAAATGAAGGAGGAGCTGTTGCCGCATCACGGTCCGCTTCAGATAACAGCAGGTCTCTTTGCACTGTGTTCCCCAGAAACAAAGACACAACATATGCTTTAAACTAAGGATCGAGTACGGTGGCCAGAATGTATTCCTCTCACTTTAATAGACTGACCACCCTTGTATCCTGGCAAAGGTTATGAAGGGCTTCATCCACAATATTTACATGCTTTGTGGAATCGCAACTCTTTAGCTCCTCCTTCACTTTCTCCAGCTGCTTTTGCAAAAGCCTGATCAGGGGAATGACCTGACTCAAGCTGACAGTGTCGGAACAGACAGTTGTTTCCTGTGTTTCTTGATGACAGCTTTACGCTCTTAAAGTTTCTAGCGGGGGAGGAGGAGGGATTAGGTCATCATGTGAAGCTGAACCACTAGTCTTGAACATAGGGTTTAAGCCGTTCCTTGCCACTCCATGTCGTAAATGGCATATTGGCAAGCTTAGTTTTCTCCTCAAATGATTTACATTTATTTATTTTCTTCGTGTTACTGAACTTTTTGGATTTTACATGCCCTCTACTATGACATTGGGCATCGACCTTGGCAGACGACGATGTAATTTCATCACTAGGAAGCTTCAGCACTAGGAAGTGGTTCTTGTTCTTCTTTCACTATTTTATCCTCCAAATTTTGGTTCTCCATTATCTCTCTGGACTGGAGTAATACAGCTGTTTCACTGGACTGGAATTACGCAGTTTAAAAAAATTGGAGATTTGTTATCAAATCTCTCACTTTCTGAATCTCTTATCCTATTAAATTTCACTCAATGTGTGCAGTTTTCAGATGCAAGCTATAGAATTTATAATTTATAGAATTTATAATCCTGCCTTTTAGAGGTTATAAATGGAAAATATAGAAATGCATAAATCTTCAGTACAGTAAAGACTAAACCAGTTATGGTAAAAAGGTCAAAAGTGTCTAGGTTGACCCCAAATGATGATCATGGACAAAGTTGACATAGGAAAAAGGTAGACACAAGAAAAATGTCTACATAGAAATGCCCGAAACATGATAACGTCAAAATGGTTATTTTATGGAATATTCTTGTGTCAATTTGTATATTTCAGTTCATGGACCCCAAATAAAAGTACTGCATCCCCTTCCATGGCTTACTTCACTTATCAGGCACTTTACCATTCCCATGTGTCTGGTAAAGTATGAAAAAGTTCATATATATATATATATATATATGGGCCTGCTACTGTATTGGATCATTGTACATTGTATTATTTGATTTCACCAAATGAACGTGTAAAACTGTATATCTTTTATAAGCCTATTTGTAGGCTTTTTATTAAACATTTGTACTTTTATTAACAAAAGGAAAAGTTGTGTATTTTCACCCTTAGCGCACTCTGTATCTGTATTGTATATATATATATATATATATATATATATATATATATATATATATATATATATATATATATATATATATATATTTTTTTTTTTTATTATTATTATTATTATTATTATTATTATTACTTTTTAAACCCTGATGTTGACTGTTTCATGTTGGCTATTTAACCATGTTGACATTTTGACCATGTCGACTACATGGCATCAACAAATTAACTGTTAAATATGGCCAAACCACATCCCGGCTGGCACTATAAATGCCACAAGTGTGGAGATTGTATTTGAATATCTTTACGTCTGTACATGATGTCCCGGCTAGGCACAGCAGGAGAGGACACTGTTTTTTAGCATTAGGACATCTTCAAGCCATGTCCGAAATATACGGTTTTATACACATTTTTCTTATTTTACGCCAAGTATATGCTTGTGCAACCAACTCAGCATGAGCCCAATGTAATGTCTGGTTACATCTATGGTCCTTTTCTGTGCATCATTGGGGAGATGTCTTCACAATGACCAGCAATGTCCTGTAGAACAAGCATCTGACTTCTTACTGGTGTTTCCAGAGCAGCCAGCTTGGCTGTATTCTTCTGCATCTTTTGGAAATATTCTTTAAAATATATATATATCACTGCAAGTATGTGTGACCATGAGCAGTCTACATTAAAGATAAACTGTGTTTCTCGTATAAGAATGTATTATATTAGCCTTTTGGAAACAGACGTAGACAAGTGACAATCAGGTCCAAGTCTGTTGTGAAAAGGAGTTTGCAACTAATGTTCTGGTTCTTGGATGAGGGAACCTTATGGTTTTATTAGCTATGAAAGAAACCATAATGTATATGAAAAAGAAATGTTATACCTTACTGGGGTGCTGGACGGGGTCCCGACAGTCAGGATCCCGACAGTCAGTTACCCAACGTCGGGATCCCGACTGTTAAAATGCTGACAGACGGGTTCCCAACGGCCACTGGCTATTTTCCCTCCCATAGAGGGAGAATAGAATAGGTAGCGAGTGCAGCGAGCCACCGTACCCGCAGTGTGGCGAGTGCAGTGAGCCAGCAAGGGGCTTTGTTGTGCTCGCCATGCTGTCTGAGTCCGGCCAGTCGGGATCCCGACATCGGGCTAATGACTGTTGAGATCCTGACTGTTGGAACCCTATATCACACCCCTTACTGTAATACATCAGATGATAAATGGGTTAACTGCTAATAACAGAGGATCATCCTACCTAAAATTTAATACTATGGTAGCTAAGGAATTTGGGAATTTCACCAGAACAAAAAAAAACCTGAATCACTTTTTCGTTGGGACGCTGCAGTTACTAATGATAGAGTCCAGATGGAATACATCAAAGAGTTCCTTTACAATTGCATTACAGCTTATATTCTGCGACTAGGAGTACTTCCAGATGATATAGGAATTTTGATTTTTTTGATTTTTTTTTTTATGGTGAGGGTGACTCATGTTGGATGAACATATTAGAAAATGAATTGATATTTTCACAAAGTAGAGCAATTATTTGCTACCACACATATGCACAGACTATTCAGAAATCCCCTATTGTGCAAGCAGGGTCATGTTAACATATGGGCGTAATGGACTGCTGCCCAAGGGCCCTCCAATTCTAGGGGCCTTTGAGCTGGGGCAGATTGGGTGGGGGCATCTTACTCCTGAACTTCTTGGGAGGCAGGAGAGAATGCTGCCTGGTCACTGTGATTGTCAATCACACACTAACAGATTAACCAGGCAGCATCCTCTTCCTGCTTCTCAGCTGGCAGCCAGTCAGTGAATGGCTGTCATCATGATTAGTGGATGGATGAAGCTAACCACCAATCAGAGTGCTGAAAGCCATTTACTGTATGGAATGGCATGGGACCACAGAAGGCTGTCCTGAGTTTCTTCCCATGAGTTGGTGTGGAGGGGCCCCAAATATATTACTTTGCCAAAAGCCTACAATGCTGTAAAGAAAGCCCTAGGTGCAAGCGTTATCCTGAGAATTTGCACAATTGTGTTCGAGTGAGACGGTATCAGAAATCGAGAGACAAAGTGATGGGTGTTACTAGGCTGGGAGGTGGCTGAAGTGAAGGCTAAACAAATGTGTCACATGTGTAAGGGGCGTTTCACAGGCGTGTGAGGGAAAGCCGAGAATTTTCCAAAGCATACTGTAGCTGCTTCCACAGTTCTTCAGAGTTCTTTCAGAGTGTTTCAGATGAACAAACTGCACCAGTCATAGGGAAGGTGCAAGTGTTAAAGGTGCACATGACATGGTGCTAGAGTACCAATTGAAAAGTGTCAATCATCACCACTGCTGTTACAGCATGCCCACGTAGAGCCCCTGAAAGGTGGGAAAAAGTAGGTGCTAATCACCTGTCCTGTCTTGTTGGTAGAAGCTTGGACATCCACCACCCCTCAAACCCCCACCACCACCACCACTACCACCTGTCAGCAATAGCAGCCCTGCAGTGCAGCAGTGTGGCCAGGGAGGCTGTTGCAGTACACAAAGAGAAAGAATGTAGGTAGACTAGTGGTGGCTTCGTCTTCGGGGGGGGGGGGGGGCTGCTGTTAGCTTCAACTGCCCAACCCCGCAGCAGGCTAAGACTGTTGAGCCGCCGCATGTGAGCAAGCCACAATGTTGGGAAAAATCCTAACATCAGCGTTGCACATATGCACTGACATCTATGGGCTGCATCCTGCCCAGCCCATAGAGGACCCTTACGACTGACGGGGGACATTTTATATGCCCAATCTCCTTGATCCGTGCATGCTTCAACAAATATGAATGAAAAAGGTGCCACATTTTCCATTCATATTTTGAGCTGAATTTGCAGTCGAATTTGCTCATACGAATGGTCGTCAATTTGCCGATCTGATAGAACTCTATAACCATATGAGGCTGAGTTCTATCGATGGTCTATTAATTTGGAATGGCGAATTTGCCTGAGCTTGCCATTTGTAAAAACACTAACTCGGCCGAATTCGGCCATTGGTAAATAGGCCGATGTGAGGGACACGGCCGTGAATGGTATCGATTGGATACAAATTAGTAGATTCGTACCAATTTTCCCCATACATCTGCCATGAGCTGTGTACACAGGCTTCAATTTTTTCACTGTTTTCGATTTGACTTTGCTTATAGAAGCAAAATCGAATCCACATCGAATGGTTTTTAGGACATTCGATCTACATTCGATTCGATGCGCGCTCCCGTTTTCTCAAAATTGAAAAGAAAAATAGACTGTGAAGCCAAGGAAATCTCGAATTTGATCGAGTAAATCGAATGTGTGCAATGTACCATGAGTGTAAATCGAATTCCATATATCGAATCCGATATCAATTGCAAAAGTACAGATCTAATGTCAAATTGAATGGGAAGATCTAATGCCAGATCTAATAGAAAATCGAATCTAACATCAAATCTAAAGAAAAAGGAAGTGTGTGTACATAGCTATAAATTGATTTTTTTTCCGTAAGAGACCCCCAGGCTGGCAAACTATTTTATCAATGACAGCCAAAGTAGAAATACCTCTGGCAATATTTATATGTGCCATATAGAAAAAAAACCTTTGTACTAAAGTAAAGCATGTTTGCTCTTTTACTCTATTTTATATATTTACGTTTGACTTTTTTTTTTTTACAATAAGATTTTTGTATTCTCCAGCAGATGGGACCAGGACTAGGTGGCATAGCATACTGTACTGTAAGTCTCTTCTTTATCACTGAAAACAGTTAGCACCAACAGCCTCTTCAGTTAATGTCATTTTTCCAAACGTATTCCATTAAAAAAATTAAAATACCGTTTGTAATATAATGTATCACTAAATACAAAAAAATGTTAATTCCACCTATTTCATATCAATGTTTGTATCCATATATGCAGATAAGATAATCACTATTAATATTTAATGACCACTTAAATAACTGTAAATATTTAAACGACAATCCCCACTGTCATTGAGCAATTCATATATTATATATATAATAAGCCGCCTAAGTCTCAATTGCATGTCAGCAAGCATTTTTCATTCAACAAAGTTAATATATTCAGCAATAAACTTTGTAGAACTAACCAGCTGCAAGTGTTTCAGTCTTAGTCAACAGTCTCAGTAGGGAAAGATATAGTTAACAGCAGTAATAACTTGTAAGCATGCCACTGTTAACAAGCATCTTTCATCAATTAAATTGGACAGATCCAATAGCAGAAATTGGACAGATGCAATAGCAGCAATAATATTCAAACAAGGACATCCAAAGACGGAGCACCCAACAACAAACCCCTAAACTCCTATCTTCATCTGCCGACCAATGAATTGGGCATCTGGATGTTTCTTCTTTAGAAGATATTGATTTCTATTTCATACTGAAGTTAGAACATGCAGAGTAACACAGAGAAATTTTCTCTTTTCTCTTTTCTTATGCGTTTCCCCACTCTAAGGGGCAGTTTCATAAGAGGAAACATTTCTTACAGTGACGGACAGTATCTATATGGAGTTGAGCATCATGCAGCTAAAGATGTGTCCTCGTACAACTGCCCTCATATCATGACAAATAAACCCATTCTGCAGAGCACCGTCTTTAGTCCTAGTAAACTTTTTCCCCAAAGAAAGTGTTTTTAGTTGCATCCTGACTAATTCCAATGCTCAGGTACCATGGATACTGACACTAAAACTGCATGCAATGTAGACACTAAAATGGGTAAAAAGGACAAAAATGGAGGACGCTATAATCAGCCGTGCAATGTATTGCCCCACTAATAATTGGGCTTAATCTTCAATTGAATACCAGTTCCTTTGTAGAAAGATGCCTTGCCCTAAGGGCACTGGAGGAGACAGTGTTGGTTTCTACACTGCGAATAAGATGCTGAATCTAAGACACAATATGAACATCTGGGAAATGCTACACATGGTAGAGTTCCGAAATTGCTCCAGGTGTCTCGCGCCATATGGCAAAATAAAAGATAGATTCATAAGGAAACATCTTAGTCCCAGTTAAGTTTTCTTGCTAAATTGCCACAATAAAATATATTCTATTTGTTGTGATATTCAGCAATTTTGAAATTAATTATCTGGCTTATTGGGCACACGGAAAAGATAACCCATCACTGTCCCCCAAATCTAAGTTCCAATGCAATAATCTTTACTGGCTTTCACCCCTCCTACATTGTTCATGATCTCTATGTGAGAATCCTCATCACCCTCAGTTTGCTTCTATAGTTTTTTTTTTAATCAAGTATTTTTATTGAGTTTTTCAAATTGCATACATTACATTTACTTATCTAACCATACAAAACAAAAAAAAGAAAAACAATAAAGATATTAAACTTAAACATTTCTTGTGTGTTACATTATTCCAAGTTGGGAAACGGATATAGCATATTTGGTGTGTTTGAGCATATACATCTGCATTTTTTCATTAATCAACAGTTATTACAGGTGATGTATACAATGGCATCAGTGGGGAGGATTGAACATGGTCTTAAAGGGCCTCAACCGAGCTTCAAACCGAGTCAAGGGCTCATCAGCTCTGCAGGTGTATAGGGGTTTAGTGAATCACTGGCATGGGTCTTGTAAATATAGGGCGGATGCTTGCCATAGGCTCCAGATTTTATTGTATTTCCCCAGGCAGTTCCTTTTAGTATACATAAAGCGTTCATGGGACATAGTGGTGTTAACCAGGGCCACCCACATAGCATGCGACGGGGGGGAGGGACCCATCCAAGTCCTAGCTATACATACACGTGCCAGAGTGAAAAGGACATTGACATAGATTCTGTGATATTTAGGGAGCAGTTCCTCCAATTCCAGTCCAAAGACACAAACACGGGGGGCAGTAAACGGGACCTGTATACCCGTGTCCTGGACACTAGCCAAGACAGCCTCCCAAAAGGAGTGTACCTGTGGGCATTGCCATAGCAGGTGCCAGAAATCTGCATCGGGACTCCTGCACTTGGGACACGTGTCAGATCCGATACCACCCATCCGCATCAATCTATGAGGGGTCCAGTAAACCCGGTGTAGGATATATAATTGAATCTGCTGGAACCGTGCAAATGCCGTGGCTTCCCTAGGTGAGCTCAGCATATGAGACCATTCTTCGTCCTCTATAGGCCCCAAGTCCAACACCCATCTAGCCCGCAGGCCCTCCAGCCGATCTACCCCCGAGAAGGTGAGAAGAGGGGAGTACAGAGCGGAAACCCTCCCTCGTTCTGGAAGTTTACTGATCAATGTACGAACTGGGGATGTAGCAAGGTCAGGCATATTCCCTCTCCATTGTGCGTTCACTGCATGTCTGAGCTGGAGGTACTTATAGAAGTACTGTCTTGGTACTGCATATTTGGCTACCATTTGGTCAAAGGAGTAAAACGTCCCGTCCTGAAAGAGGTGGCCTATCTCAGAGACACCAAATGATGTCCAGTCTGGGCCTGCCCTTAATTTGTAAAGCTCAGGGAATTTTCTATTCCTCCATATGGGAGAGCAGGAGTCTACTACTGGGTCTCCCCGTATGTTCCCCGTTGTCTCCCACACTCTATGGGCCTGCTGTAAAAGGGGGGGAAGCGTCTTTAGCGTGGTTTTTGCCAGGAGGAATTGCAGGGGTGTAAAAAACAGATTTGCCCTGTTCAATAGAGCAGTAGGCAGATTCCCGTGGTGCGCTGGTGTAGTCCATTCAACTAATTGGGCCAGTTGTGCCGCTAAGTAGTACAGCCTTAGATCTGGGAGTGCCAGGCCTCCATCGTATCTAGAACGACATAAAGTTCTAGCTGCCACCCGGGAACGTTTGCCCCCCCATATAAAGGAGACTATGTGTCTAGTAATGAGCTTAAAGTAGGAGACAGGAATATACTGTATGTGGGTGAGTTCTGCAGTACGTATAGGAATTTGGGCTGGACCGTCATTTTAATGAGATTCACCCTGCCCGTCACCGATAGAGGGAGCGTTTGCCATGTGCGAGCTCTCTGACGTAGGTGGTCAATCTGTGGGGTCAGGTTCAAAGGTATAAATTCGGCGGGGGAATGGGAAATCTGTATACCTAGGTATTTAAATTGTGTGCACCAGCGTAGTGGGCCATTATAAGACAGGGGCTGTTGTGTGGCAGGAAGTAGGGGAAATACCAACAATTTATCCCAGTTTATTCCTACCCCCGAAAATCGGGCATATTCTGTCATCAGGTCGAGTAATGCTGGGAGGGAAGAGGTCATGTCAGATAGATACAAGATCATATCGTCTGCGTATAACCCAATTTTTTCTTCGGTGTCTCCTACCTGAAACCCCTTAATTAAGGGGCATGCCCTGATATAGCAGGCCAGCGGCTCCACCGCAAGTGCAAAAAGCAGGGGGGAAAGGGGACACCCCTGCCTGGTTCCCCTGCCTAGCTTAAATGAGGCTGTGGTAAAACCGTTAACCATCACTCGGGCGGTCGGTCCAGAGTACAATAATCTGACCCATGAAAGGAAATTTGGGCCTATTCCAAACCTACTCAGCACCTCCCACAAGTAACCCCACTCAACCGAATCAAAAGCACGGGCTGCATCCAAGGAGACCACGACTGCATCCTCCATCCCCTCTCGGGCCCACTGCAAATAGGTGAAAAGGCGACGTAGGTTAAGTGTTGTCGATCTGCCGGGCATAAAGCCGGTCTGGTCAGCATGTACCACCTGGAGCACAACCGCATTCAAACGTATTGCCAGTAATTTAGCCAGTATTTTGACATCAGTAGACAGTAAGGAGATGGGTCGATAAGAGTCAGGGGACAGCAGGTCTTTACCGGGTTTTGGGATAAGGGCTATCAGCGCCTCTGCCATAGACGCAGGTAGCGAGCCCTGTCTCAGCAGATGGTTATAGAGGGTCAGTAGTCTGGGGGCAAAGAATGTTATGTGGGTTTTGTATAGCTCAATGGGTAGCCCATCCACCCCTGGGGACTTAGAATTAGGGAAGGCTTTAATTGCCGCCTCAATCTCCTCCAAGGTGAGGGGGGCGTCCAAAAATTCCCTAGAATCTGTGCTCAGACTGGGGGTCCTGATCTTGTTGAGATAGTCAGTCAATTCTATCGGGCTGTAGGTTACTCGGGATTCATATACCCTCTCAAAATGATTATAGAAGGAAGTCGCCACTGGGAGAGTCCCTGTACATATCACACCATCCTCCCGCCGTACACTGTGCACTATTGTAGGTGGGAGGTTTTCCCTGGCCAAATAAGCTAGAAATTTACCTGATCTGTCACCCTGTGTGTAGAAGTCATGGGACTGAAACAGGAGTCGTCGCTTGGATTTGTCCAGCAGCATCTCATTCCATTGTTTATGGACAATTAGCCATTCTACACGGTCCACTGCAAGCCCAGATGCCAGATATTTTTGTTCAAGCTCTGTACTCCGCCTCTCCAATTCAGCCTCAGCCTTGCGGCTAAAGACCTTAAGTTGTGCAACCCGGGAAATCAACGAGCCACGCAAGAACGCCTTGAATGCATCCCAGACCAGGGAAGTATCCCCCTCCACTGGATTATTTACAAAAAATTCCTCCCACAATACCAACAACTCAGAGGCTGCTCCCATCTGCGTCAGCCAGAAAGGATTGAAGCGCCAGAATCTTGCACCCCCGGTGCCCTCCAGCTCCACCTCAAGACATATTGGGGAGTGGTCAGAGACACCTCGGGGCAGATATTCAATGGCCGTCACAGAGGGGACCAGCCGTCTCGAAATCAGGGCCATATCGATACGTGAGAAAACCCCATGAGTACTTGAGAAACATGAAAAGCAGCTAGCCGTCGGATATCTTAATCTCCATACATCTACCAAACCCACCTCCCTGACGAGTCTAGCAAAAGGTGTTGTCCCACTCCGCCCTCCTCCGGGGACAGGCCTCCACCTATCTAAAGACTCATCCATCACCGCGTTGAAGTCTCCTACACATATAACGGCATGCGATGGGAAGTCCTGCATAAAGGTACATGCTTTGTTGATTATAGTGGGTTGGTAAGGAGGTGGGTTATAAATGGCCAGCAGTACAAGGGGAGAGTCATACATAGTGCCCGCCAGAAACACATAGCAACCTCTGGGGTCTGTTTGCACTTTTTGGCATCTGAAGCCCATACGTTTATGTATTAACACCGAGACTCCTCTAGAGTTAGGATGGAAGACTGAGTGGAAGGACCATCCCACCCAAGGTTTTTTAAGTGCAAGTACTCGGCTGCCCACAAGATGGGTCTCAAAAAGGCATGCGATTCCTGTGGAGCGAGCCCTAAGTTGGTTCATTACCAGGGTGCGTTTAACTCGGTCATTAAGACCCCTAACATTCCATCCTATGACGTTCACCATTGCACAACACAAGGGGAGATAGTGGATAGGAGGAGGCAGCACACAATGAAAATGTCTTGTCGAACCGTCCCATTCCATCCAGCATCCAGGAGCAGATATATGGGAACAATGCACACACTTCAATAATAATTAAAGAACTACTATATACAAGAAAATCCCAACCCACCCGGCATACCCACCCCAACATAGGTACACTTTTCCCCCCTAACATTAACCCCAAATCGACTCCTCTAAGGAGACGTTTTAACCAAAGAAAACAGAAAGGGTCAAAAAAAAATAAACCCTTAGGGGGCAACTACTATTTATGACCCAAAGGACATGGTAGTCCTGACCGATATACATATTCATTCGATCGGTGAGAGAGTATACCTCTTAGTATAGAATCACCTCTAAATAACATAGCCTATGCTTTAAACATTACCAGTAGGGGTGCCTGTGAAAAAAGAAGAAAGATCATACACAGATTGGACAGTCCCCATCGGGCACACCAGAGGATCAGTTCAGGGAGGAAGTTCCCGCGGGGCCGGCTGTGTGTCCATCCATGTCGAGGCAGCTTGGGGTGTATCAAAGAAATGAGTACGGGTGCCAGCAACCACTCTCAGTCGTGCCGGATAAAGCATGGAATACTTCAGTTGGAGGGAGCGTAGACGTTGTTTAACCCCAGAGAACTGAGATCGGGATTTCTGGACCTCAACAGAGAAATCTTGGAAGGCTGCCACCCGTTGACCCTCATATTCAAGGGGACCATTTACTCTTGCTAATCGAAGAACAGCATCACGGTCCTTGTAATGAAGAAACTTTGCAATAAATGTGCATGGTGGTGCACCAGGAGGTAGCGGGCGTGTGGGTACTCTATGTGCCCTCTCCACTGCGAACTGTGGTGTGAAGGCATCCTTTCCAAACAGGGATATCAACCAAGACTCAAGGAAGGATTCAGGGCTTGTACCTTCCGCCTTCTCAGGGAGACCAACAAATCTCACATTATTCCTCCTCAGCCTCCCCTCCATATCTGTCAGTTTCTGCTGACATGTCGACATTTGGGATTCCAGAGTGGAGAGACGGTTAGGAATAGGTGCAGTGGTGTCCTCTAGCATAGAGATTTGGGTCTCAGTCTCCTCAACCCGATCCCTCAATTTCTGCATATCTTGCCTTATAAAGGATATATCGATTTTCACCTCCGCAACTTTACCAGCGAGCCTCTTCTCCGAATCAGTGATGGCCTGCAAAAGTTGTGCCAGCGTTACCTCTGGGGATTCCGCCATCTCGGACTCTGGGGATGGGGCCTCAGCAGGGGGTGGTGCGGGGTCTAGCCTAGCAAATTTAGCCAGCTTTGCCGCAGCAGCTGGTGTATTTCTGCGGGACATAGAGCAGGATGAGTCTTTGCAAGTAGGAAAGAAAGGAGCCCAGTAGTCCCTCACAATAGGCGTTAAACTTGTCAGTTGAATTGGCACGGTGTTAAGGCAATCAGGATGCAGGACAGATCATGCAGTATATTTCACTGCAAGGTGGAGTAGTGTAGACGGGAGGGGAGGATACAGGCAAAAGTCCAGTATGTTAAAACAGAAGTGTAGCTGATGAGTGGGGGTAGCACCAATCACTACCCTATGCGTCCAGGGGGTCCTCGACAGAAAGGCAGAGTCTCTGTGCAAAGCAGCTTGTGGAAAACACTAGACGCTGCGTCTTATTCACCTATGCAGATAGGCGGCCACTGTACATATACAGGGAGGAGAGGAGAGGGTCGGCAGACCAAACAGGGGGTTTCACTGCAATAAGCAGCCCTTCAGTATAGATGTAAGGATGTAAGGGGTAGGCACTGTGCAATAATCTTTCCTCCTCCTTTCCCCCCTTCTTTCCTTTCCCCCGTGGGTTCAGTGCCCTACAGAGGGGGCCACAGTGTATATTAGGTCCGGTAACTACTTTTGGGGTGCGGGTCTCTCTGTGGGTCCTAGGACTCCTGGAGCACGCAGTGGGCGCTGCGTCACCCCTATCCCCCCAACACAAAATGGCGGCAGGTCAAAGGTCACTCACCACCCTCTCGTGCGGATACGGGCTACTGGATAAACTGCAGCCCCGTATGCCAGTGCCTCCCGACCCTCCGCTCAGTCCCCGGCGTCTCTGGCGTCTCAGAGGGGGGCGCCCATTCAGAGCGGCACTCTCCCCGCGTCGCGTCTCCCTCCGGGTCTGCAGTGCCTGTACGGCGGGTCTCAGGGCTGCGGGGGATGGCGCATCCACGGTGGCGGAGGGGAGCCCTATGAGGCACAGTCACCGCCGAGATGTTCGCGTCCTCTCCGGCGCTGTGAACTCTTACCGGCGACGCAGCGTCCCACGATGTCTCACGATGTCCTCTCCTGCAAGATGGCGCCGGGCAGCGCGTCTCAGGAGGGGCGGATGCCTCGGAGCCAAATCCCGGGTGTTCTGGGCAGCACAGGCACCCCCACTCTGGGCAGCACTGTCAGGGGTATGTAGGCTAGCTGATTTCAGCTATGCAGAGGTCCTTCCCGTCGATTTAGGATGTAAGCAGGAGTATGCGGTCAGGAGCCTAGTAGGGACACGTCCTACTCCATATGCCGCTAGGCCACGCCCTAGTTTGCTTCTATAGTTAATTTACCTCATATTATTAATAATAATTTCATTTATATAGTGCTTTTTCTCAAATAGGATTTAAGGCGCTTAACAGATAGAATGAATGTAATACAATACAGGAACAATAAAGTACAGAAAAGCTTTTCATAAACGATACTTAAAGGAATTACAGAAATGCTTGAGTAAACAGGAAAGTCTTGAGTCTGTTTTTGAAGGACTGGGGGATCAGTCTCCCTGCCGAAGGGTCCTCAATGCCTGTGATGATCAAATCGCCCTTTGTAATTTCTTTCTCCCTCTTCCGTTCCCTTCCCGTGCCTTCCTACCCTACATCCCCAACAAAGTAAAGCTAGATGTTTTTTTTTTACTTCAGCAACCACACCAGTTGTTAGGTCTATTATATTATTGCACCCCTGTAATTCTGTGTATGCTTACTTATGCTTGCTACTGTCATTTACCCTCACTACTATATCTTACAATTGCTATCATCATATCTCTTTATGGGCCTTATTCTAGTTCACTCTTTCTGACAAAATCCTTCTTAGATGGACAAAACCATGTGCACTGCAGGAGGGCAGATGTAAAATGTGCAGAGAGAATTAGATTTGGGTGAGTTATTTTTTTTCTGTGCAGGGTAAATACTGGCTGCTTTATTTTTACACTGCAATATAGATCTCACTTTGAAGTAAAACCCCACCCAAATCTAATTCTCTCTGCACAAGTAACACCTGTCCCACCTGCAGTGCACATGGGCCCTTATTCTGATTGACGCGTACTTTACCGCATACTTTCGGATCGCGTCTTTACGGCGTCTGCGCATGCGTGGAGAACGCAACGCGCATGTGCCACGCCTTGACTCCGTACCTGTTCGGCCAAATCCCGTCCAAAACTGTTCCCCGCAATCAGTCGGGAAATATGGGCGTATTATGGGCGTCATGCGGAATGACACATGGGCGTAGTTTCAAAGTGAGCAAAACGGGGCGGAAACATGGGCAGACACGGGGGAGTACACTTATGTTGGGGGGCGTACATTCGGATACCACTCCGAATGCACGCGATCAAAAAGGGAAGAAATGTGCGGTGTCCACAAGTGTACTATTGCTTTGCGGACACCACTCGTTCATGCGGTAGGCGAACGTACGCCTAATGACTACAAGCATTAACACCTGAACCCAATAGAATCGACTCCTTTACTCATTACTCACTAATAGGACGCTTGTCAGTGCTTTAATTGAAACCATTGCTGCTTCAAGGAAACCGTACTAATCCCCCACATAAGCTGTACTTGTCACACACTTTAAAACTGCTAACAATGGACATGACTGAATATTAATACTAGCAATACACATGTGTATTCGACATGTACTCATGAAACCACACATTTTTGGTAAAGTAAACAAATTTATTTCTATACATGTCACAGTCAATGCCACTGTGATGCAATGACCAAAAAATAAAAAATACCAAACAAAAACAACATGGCAGGAATGTACAAAAATAAATAAGAATACAAAACAAATATAATTGCACACAGATGGACTCCAGCACCTCCTATGTGCCACTGCACATGCAGCCAGTGGGAAATGAGGAGGCTGCTGGCCCTTCGACAGCAGGCCAACCTGCACCTGACCATTCTACAGCAGGGCAACCTACACCTGGCCCTTCTGCAGCAGGCCAACCTGCAGCTGGCTCATATGCACCATCAGCAGAATCATTTGGAACACAACCGGGGACTTCACAAGATAGTACCATGGCCATCACTTCAAGTACAGCTGACAGTAATGGCAGGCAAACGAGGGCAACAGGGGCACCAAAAAGGACATATGAAGCAAGGGCTCATCTGGTTACCCTCAGCACGTGATTGGACACAAGAAGCTGACACACACAGCACAATGGAAGATTTGGGACCACATAACGGTGGAGATTAATGCAGCCACAAGTTCATTTGCGACCACGTTTGGCCTTGGGAGGCTCCTTGGCCTGTGCAGCAGCTCTTCTGGCACGGGCAGATGCTGGGGCAGGTGGAGCAGATGATGTTGAGGGGTTGGCTGGTCTACCCCTCCTGCCAGCAGGGAGTGTTGCCGGTGGTAATGCACCAGAAACGGATGACATTAGGACCCTGTTGCTGGTAACCAGCTCCACCATAAGCTCATTATGGTGGAGGAGGAGATCATTTTGGCGGGTGGCTTGCTCGGCCAGCACCTGAGCACTTGCAGCCATGGCCTGATGTGACTCAGCCATGGCCTGCATGCTCGCAGCGATGGCCTGCTGGGTGCTGACCAAGCTCGCCAGGATCTCCTCGGTCCTATGCATCCGTTCTGATGCCAACTCTCCCTGCTGGTTGATGTCCCCAAGCATGTTGGCCAAGGCGGCCAAATCGGCTTGGTCCGATGGCTGCTGCTGCACAGGCCTACCCCTGGGGCCAGGTGGCACGGACTCCTCCACCTCCTGAGCAGAGTCGGCACCAAGCGGTGGGTTGTCTGTGGAAAAAGATAAACAAAATTAGGACACATTCTAAGATAATTACTTGCACAAGTTTATGGCATGACCAATATTTACCTTCAATAAAAGACGCAAACACTTCAGCTGGGGCCTCGCTATCCATCGTGCTCACCCCCCTGATCTCCTCAACTGATATACAGCTCTCGGCCAGCAACTCCAGGGGGGTGAGCTCTAGCCCTGATGGCATGGGCCCGGCCCCAGATGTCTGGCTGTGTTCCCACCGCTTGGTCATCTTCCTCTTCAGGTTGGTTTTGAAGTCCTGCCACCTGCAATGTAAGTTGACATATTAATACATGTCACTCCAGATGTTAGCTGTTGCAGCCATTGCTCTGTGCTACATATTACGACATGTGATTAATGTCCAATAGATAATATGACATGCAACTATGATATCAACCGTTACAATACACATTCACAATCACCCTACTCTAACTCTCAACGAAATAACATGTCAATAATGTCTGTGTATCGTAACAACCTCACGGGCCATTTGCAAAATCCATCTAAGCATCAATTAAATCATTACTTGGCTATTACTGGGCACATGTATCACAAAACAACTTGCCTCTTCTTCACATGGTCCGTCTCACGAACTTGTGGCGCTACTTCATTAATCTCTGCCGTTATCTGTTCCCAAATCTTCCATCTGCGTGTGTGTGTCAGCTTCTCCGATGGACACTCAATCCAATCACGTGCTCGGGGAACCAGGATGGCAAGCTCCTGTGCTTCATATGCCTTATTTTTTTTTGGTGCTTCCTCTGTTGCCCTGGCTCTCCCCTTGCCACGTCCATGGCCACGCCCCCTGTCACGTGTCGCTGCACTTGAAGTGCTGGCCATGGTACTACCTTGTGAAGTCCCCGGTTGTGTTCCAAACAATTCTGCTGATGGTGCATATGAGCCAGCTGCAGGTTGGCCTGCTGCAGAAGGGCCAGGTGCAGGTTGCCCTGCTGTAGAATGGTCAGGTGCAGGTTGCCCTGCTGTAGAAGGGCCAGCAGCCTCCTCATTACCCACTGGCCGCATGTGCAGTGGCACATAGGTGGTGCTGGAGTCCATCTGGTCAAATAGTTGCTGCAGGTCTGGGTCCACCTCTGGTTGTGATCCAGACATGTTAGCAACAACATTGTCACCTTCTAATACACCTTTATATACTGTTTGTGTATCCTGTTTGGCGGACATCAGCGGCAGCTGCGTTCCGTGCGTGAGCGTACGTCGCTGTTTTTTCGCGCCGCATACGGTGGCGGAAATTCCATTGTGTAAAACCTGGCGAAAGTTCGACATGAAATACTGGTCACCAATGCTAACATTGCATAGAATCTTCTGATACACCTGTGACTATTGCACAATACACATGCTATTTGCTAGCATGACATGACATTTGATTCATGACTACTGTGGTATTGTGGAGTTTGTTTGCAAGCTAAAAGTAGCCCAATCCCTTAGATAATCCAGGCCACAAGTCATGCAATACTCATCTCTACTGTTATAGACCACACATGTGAGAGGCCTATAAATAGTGACTGGCTGCTAGAATCATTTGTCTCCAGATCTGGACTTGTCAGGGTCTAAGGTAAGCTCTTCCATGCTCCTTGTAGATATGATATCCATTAACAATGTAAGTGTATGAATGTATGCACCATTGCCTCACTGCCTACAGATTGTTGGGCCAGCAAAGTGCGTGTAGCATTATTGCAACATGTCACATGTTCACTATTTCACTCACAGGTCTTAAACCTGTGTGGGTTCATCTATTGCAGGACAACATGTCCCAGCAATAGATGAAATGTCTCATAGTACATGATGTTGGCAAAAAATGCTGACACCTTTATCTGTGTGTTTAGGACGGTGTGTATTGAGTTCATATTATTGTTACATCATTATAGAGTCAAATGGATCTGCGGGATTTCACGGGGCGGCCATCTATTGTACGTATTGAAGCATACAAATCTATTTGTAGTCGGATATGGCCATTATGTGCATAGGTGCATCAGTATTTATGTTCATTTCTTTATAGGTTGCTGAAGCAATGATGCGCTACATGGAGAGGAGGCTAAGGGCACTTGCGGCTCTCCCCACTCGTCGCCCAAGGAGGCCAGGACGTGCTAGAATCTATCGCACACGGGTGACTCTGTTTGCTATGCCCGATGATGAGGTACTTACTAGGTACCGGTTACCGCCACATGTCATTCTGGATCTGCTCTCGTTAATTGAGAGTGATCTGGAACCTCTACACGGGATCACGACAGCAATTCCGCCTCACACACAGCTGCTGGCGGTGTTGCATTTCTGCGCCTCAGGATCATTCCAACAAGTAGTGGCAGTACTTGCTGGAATATCTCAGCCGGCTTTCTGCCGAATCCTGAGGCGTGTGACGTCGGCCATGTTCAGGCGCAAGGGGCACTTCATGGCCATGACATTTGCCACCGAGACCCTGCGCAGAAGCCAGCAGGCCTTCCATCAAATTGCTGGCTTCCCTAATGTGATAGGGGCTGTGGATGGCACCCATGTACCATTTGTGCCTCCATCTCGAAGTGAGAAGATATATAGGAACCGCAAATTGTTCCACTCACTGAACGTGATGGTGGTATGTGGCCCATCCATGGAGATTCTCGCCTTCAACTCGAAGTTTCCCGGAAGTGCCCATGACTCTCATGTCATCCGACAAACCGGGATATGGCAAAGACTACAAGAGCTGGAAGGCCGTGATGCGTGGGTTCTGGGTGACTCCGGTTACCCATGTACGCCCTGGCTACTTACGCCGTACAGCTACCCAGCACCGGGCCCACAGGAGGCATTCAATCGGGCGCATGTTGCCACCAGGCAAGTGGTGGAGCGCTCAATTGGCCTTTTAAAGGGTCGATTTAGAGTGCTCCACCGCACTGGTGGTGACTTACAATATGCGCCTCAAATGGTGTCGAGGATCGTGGGCCTGTGTATATTTTTCCACAACATTGCTGTGCGGCGTGAGATACCCTTTGATGAGTGGGAGGTACCATCTGAGCCGCAAGATCCGCCCATGCGCCCATCCCGCGCCCCTGAATGCCGGAGGGGATACCAGCTGCGGGACTCTGTGGCGCAAAGATACTTCAGGTACATGTTATCGAGTTGACAGAACACACCAATTTTAGTAAAAATCACCCCTTCAAATAAGTACAGTGTGTTAGTTGTCAGTGTTACAAAACGAAAATTAGCCAGCCTGCCCTCCTAATGGCAAAGAAATAGGAGATATTTATCATATGTGCTTAGTTTTGGGGGAAGTTCAATATAGGTGCTCATTATTATACCTTGTACAAGGGATCTTATGTGTTTGTTATATCTTCATTATTGTAGTTGATACTATCCCTGATGACTGGTGAGTACATTGATTTATTCTCTAATGTGTTGGGGATTTTTTCCTGTGTTGATGTATGATTTGTTTGCAGATATATATATATATATATATATATATATATCTATATATATGATATTTGAATTTATTCACATGTTTCAACATTTCAAGGAGCAGGCAGCCAGGCAGGCAGGCAGGCACCCAGGCAGGCAGGCAGGCAGGCAGGCAGGCAGGGCTGGTGTATAATGCTGGTCTCAGGATACCTGCAAGTATGTGTATGTGTCTTTTACACATAAATGTACGCATACACATAGATGCATAGAGTAAGTAATGCTAACTACAGCTATGCGTTGCTAAGCTATAGCACGCGTTGCTTGGCGGAGCGAGGCGTCATTGGATTTGCTAAGTGCATACACACTGTGTTTTATATATATCAGATTTGTTCATTGCCATACATCAGCACTACTGTTTTTAAGGCATGCGAATTTGTCACCATTTGTGTTGGCGCAGAGACGCTGTTCATGTAAAGATGAACAATAAAGTTATTAACACAAATAACTGTGATCAACCAATGCCACCACCTGATTGGTTGATAGATGCCATTGTTAACATGGCGGAGACACGAAGGGCAGACCCCTTTACACATGCGGAGCTGAGGGTTCTGGTCTCCGTCATGGAGACAAGGCTGGGCCGTGCGGGGCCCTTTATCACTAACCGCCATAAGCGGAGGGCCTATGCTACGGCAGGGCGCCGTATTTACGCCCGCACTCGGGTGCGGAGGTCCCTCGGGCAGCTCGAGAGGCGGTGGTCGGACCTCCGCAGGCGCCAGCCCCAGCTGTTGCAGCAAATCAGGGGCGAAATTGCTGATTGTGAGTATTTTAGCTATGAAATTTCGCACTTACAACATAGCATATATAAACAATAACAGGTGTCTCATGATAAGTGGGTGTCCATGGGTTTAAAAGTCCATAGACTGTTATGTGTGCTTCTTCCTGGTTAACATGCAGTCATGTGGCTTTTATATGTAATGACATAGCATTGAGGATTCTGATGCATACAATGTGCCAGATCTAATATGTGTTACACATTGATAAATGCCAGGGTTGTAATGTTTGAACAAATTACTAACAATCACATAATAATTTAAATGTCACATTTTTGAGTCCATTAACAGTAAGGAGCTACTTGCCTGCATCGTTTGCCATCATTATCACCCTTCCATGTATGTCTTGTTATGGATTAATACATGTGCCCCAATGACCCGACATTGACCATGATTTTTTTTTCTACCACACAGCACGAGCCCGAGCCCGACAGGCCCGTGAAGAGGCCGAGGCAGCCCTGGCCCAGGAGGAGGCCCAAGACCCTGAGGAGGAGGTGGCGGCAAGGGTGGAGGAGGAGGAAGTGGAGGAGGAGGAAATGTTGGAGGAGATGGTGGAGGAGATGGTGGAGGAGGTGGTGGAGGAGGAGGAGGTGCCTGAGGAGGTGGTGGTGGAGGAGGTGGAAGAGGAGTTGGTGGCAGAGGAGGAGGTGTTGGTGGCGGAGGAGGAGGTGGAGGAGGAGGTGGTGGTGGTGGAGGTGGAGGAGGAGGAGGTGGAGGAGGAGGAGGAGGTGGAGGAGGAGGTGCTTGTGGCGGAGGAGGTGGACGTGGTCATGGTGGCAGAGGAGCTAGCGGAGGAGGGGGCTGAGGAGGCCACGGTTGCCCCAGAGGATTCCGATTCCGAGGGGGAGGAGGCGTGCCAAGCCCCGGAGTCCCAGCAGATCGGTATGTTTACATAATGCATCATTCATGAAGTAGTTGTACTGGTATTTGTTATGTAGCACTGGTGATTAAAAATTTTGTTCCAATACTATTCATATAGACCCCAAAGTGGGTAGCTACAGATACAGGTACGGGTTAGATGGGGTGTCCAAGGCATCCCTTTCATCCAGGACACCTCTCAATTACACAGGTTTGTGGGATGGGTTGGAGCTCCATTTTGACTGCCACATAACCGTTGTAGTTAAACAGGATCCTGGAGTAAAGGGATGAGTGGATCATTTGTGGATTAAATTCACCTGCTGCAATCGTAGATTATGACCCATCAAATAGTGGAATCTATATTGTTGGTGAATGTTATTTATAAACTCTAGGATGTATGCTATAAATGGAGTATGGCCCGGCCTACCTTGGAATGGAGTCAGAAGTTGCCAGTGTCCCAGGAGCCTCCTCTACCTAAACACCCCCTGTAGTTCAGATTGTTTTTTTGCCCTCACAGAATTGTAGGTTGGTTTAGACAGAATTATGATTTTGAGGATGTGTACTGTGCATTCCTGACATTTGCATAACTCCCATGCCACGAACCATCACTGAACTTAGACTGAGCAGATTGTGACAAGTTCTTATTGACGGAGGCCATGACATGCTTGTCATTGGTTAGTCATGGGTGGGTTGTGACTGAGAAGAAACACTATGACTGTTATGTCTTCTGCAGAGTAAAGGGTAGAGGCAAAAAAAGACAGTATGTAGTAAATAAGTTTGCATGTATGTATATATGTATGTGTCATATCTATTTATCTATGTGTGTCTCTATCTCTCTACATAGATAGATATATATATATATATATATATATATATATACACACACATGTCACCTAGCATTTGTGCAATTTATGTCGCAGTATGTGAAATGTATGCATGAATAACATGACTAATTTTTGCCCCTTTGACATGCCCACAGATGACACCACACCGGCAGATGAGGGGGTGCGTGGGGCCCTCCTGCGGGCGGAGCACCATTTGAGGCTACTGCTAGCCGACCTGCAGGACCTCAGAGATCTCCTGATTTAATTTATTATTTGATATTTTTTTATTTATATGTTAATTGTGTTTTCAAATAAATTGTTTATGCAAGTTCACAGTTGTTGGTTTTCTTTGCACATTAAACAGTATATGTGTAGATTGTTTATAATCTTTTACACAGGGTCTAATACAAACCATTGCACTTAAATTGCTGTAAGGGTTAATGTGTGCAATGCATGTGTTAGGCATGCTTGTAAGGATATATTGGCATCTAATTGATTCCAATTCCAAATAAGCAGTTTTTTATGAGGATAGGTAATTGAATAAGTGGGTCATGTGATGTATTGCAGAAGATACATAATAGTGGGTTGTTTGGCGTAAATACTCCGCTTACGGGCGGTAGCACCGCTTGGCTCCCGGTCGGATGCGGTATTTCCGAGCATACTCTGTAATACTCTGTAATACCGTGCAGAATCGGAGTGTTTCTCCCGCACACGCATGGTTTGTATGTCGTCCGTAAACACGCCCTGTTCTTAAAGAGTGAGTCCGTCCGAATGCGGAGGACACGTGGGCGTTTCTACGGACGATGGCCGCATGCGGCAAAACACCGTGGCGTGCGGACCGCTCCGTAAGAATGCGGGAATATCCGCACCGATCAGAATAAGGGCCATGGTTTTGTCCACCTAAGAAGGATTTTGTCAGAAAGAGTGAACTAGAATAAGGCCCTTTATGTCTGTATTCTGTGTGTCCTAAATAAAATGTAAGATACAGAAACAGTAATGCCTGTAGTGAGCAGTTTAAAAGTTAGAAGATCATTAATGACATTTATAGAGGCTATATGAAGGCTATATTTATTTTGTAGGTTTTTTTTACGCATATTATAATAGGGTAATATATCCCTTTGGTATCATGTTTTGTTGTATTATTCTCAACATGGCCAATCACAAACTTTTTATATAGTTTGGGGTAGCTCAGTCCCTAAAAGTAGTAATAGTAAGCTAATTAAATTACATTGAATTTTTATCACAACTCATATACAATTTATTTTATAGATACTCACCATAATTACCTACGCTCTCAAAATGGCCAGTAGGCTCCCAAAAATAGGGTTTAACACGCCCTGAGAAGTGGGCAGGGCAATGATGTGGTTTGCGCTACATCATGTCAACATAGCCCCTCCCTCCGCTTTACAACACCAGTAATGTGGCCATTGTAATGCAGGGTGGAGCTATGGTAACAAAATCACACCCCTGGACCACCTCCTCCATGCCTTCTCCTACTACTTCCAGAGTGAGCAGCCATGAAGTAGTAAAGCATGGAATTTGCTGGGGAAAGTATACTATGGTGGGAGTTTAATAGAAGATGCGATGTTGCTATGGGCAACCAATCAGATTATATCTATTATCTTCTAGAAGATGCTAAACAAATAAGAAATAGAATCTGACTGGTTGCCATGGGCAACATCCCATCTTCAGTAGATCTCCCATCTTAGTAAATTCACTCCGCTGAGTCATTCAACCGGTATTTTTTTTTTATCCTAGTCTCTCTTTTTTGGAAGTGCTATAAAAATATGATCATACAAATGTGTTTGCTACTTTTCTTTCTGCTTTCCATCTGTATTGGTTACGTCAGATAGAAATCATAGAAAATAACGTAAATAATGGAGAACACAGTAAAAAAATATATATAGATCTTGTCATTTGCTAACAACATGCAAATGGTGGATCCATATTCACTGAGTAAAAGTCAATGAAAGAGACCGCACACAACATTCAACACTAATGATGCAGAAAGTCATTTGGAGTCTAATAAATCAATCAAGTCTTTTACAAACCAATTATGTCATTTATCTTATAAACTGAAACAGATACTGATTATCATGCTGCCTAAGTGTCCTATATAGTATAATCATATGCTGTATGCAGTAAATACTTGCGGACACTCCTTTTCCACCGCCCCGTGTCCTGCTGCCTCGGAAAGCCTACCCAGTCTACCAGAATGGTGTTTGAAATCCATATGTGACAGGGGCGGAGTTTGAGACTGGGCACATTCCATGGCACAACATCATGTTGGCTTTCCCGACTGGCGAGACAGCACCAAGCTCACTCCCCTGCACTGCTCCAATGTACTGACCATGGCTCCCTCCACCCTCAGCAGCTACAAAATAAAAAATAAAAAATCTGGGGTGGAAATTCCCATCAATGATGTCTGATATTATAAAATTTTAGAAAGTTCTCTTAGCAATTTAAAATGCATTTTGTTTCTTAGCATACACCCGACTTCCTTGATATTTGTTCTCCTTTAATAAACTGAAAAAAGGAGGCAATTAACTGCAATCCAGAGACATAATAGAGAGAACCAAACCAAGTTAATATTTAGCTACACTATTGTAACAAACATAATAAGAAATGTGCATTAATTATATGCAGATTTTTCTATCTGCAGGAGGAAGATGAGAATTTTGCAGGGAATAAATTAACAGTCATCTTTGATTTGTAACAATTTCCAACCCACAGTCTTATATAACAACAAATTTTGGATTTACACTTA
Source organism: Crinia signifera (assembly GCF_055691185.1). Taxonomy (NCBI): domain Eukaryota; kingdom Metazoa; phylum Chordata; class Amphibia; order Anura; family Myobatrachidae; genus Crinia; species Crinia signifera. The sequence continues at coordinate 110,397,342 of NC_139227.1, forward strand.
TACCATTGAGACGTGTAACACCTTGTACTGTATTGTTGAAAAATAAACATCACCTCCTCCTCACTGCAGCAGAGAGCCTGGTTTCACCTTGTGTCTGGAGGGAAAATTGAACTTATTTGCCAATGGTAAAAAAACATTTAGCAAACAGCGTGCAGAGAAGCCAGAAGGCTTTATATCTATATGTATATATTGTATGTATAATATATAGATACAGAAGGTTTGTGGGTGAGCGGCACTCAAAGCTCTTGTAATCCAAAGTAAACTTAGGTGATAAAAAAACTTTCATCAGGATGCTCTGATGACATAGCACTGCATAGAATGGTGTTGGACAGAATGGTGGCATGGAATGGTGTTGGATAGAATGGTGGCATAGAATGGTGTTGGATAGAATGGTGGCATAGAATGGTGTTGGACAGAATGGTGGCATAGAATGGTGTTGGATAGAATGGTGGCATAGAATGGTGTTGGACAGAATGGTGGCATAGAATGGTGTTGGACAGAATGGTGGCATGGAATGGTGTTGGATAGAATGGTGGCATAGAATGGTGTTGGATAGAATGGTGGCATAGAATGGTGTTGGACAGAATGCTGGCATAGAATGGTGTTGGATAGAATGGTGGCATAGAATGGTGTTGGACAGAATGGTGGCATAGAATGGTGTTGGATAGAATGGTGGCAAAGAATGGTGTTGGTTAGAATGGTGGCATAGAATGGTGTTGGATAGAATGGTGGCATAGAATGGTGTTGGATAGAATGGTGGCATAAAATGGTGTTGGATAGAATGGTGGCATGGAATGGTGTTCGACAGAATGGTGGCACAGAATGGTGTTGGATAGAATGGTGGCATAGAATGGTGTTGGATAGAATGATGGCATAGAATCGTGTTGGATAGAATGGTGGCATAGAATGGTGTTGGACAGAATGGTGGCACAGAATGATGTTGGATAGAATGGTGGAATAGAATGGTGTTGGACAGATTGGTGTCATAGAATGGTGTTGGATAGAATGGTGGCATAGAATGGTGTTGGATAGAATGGTGGCATAGAATGGTGCTGGATAGAATGGTGGCATAGAATGGTGCTGGATAGAATGGTGGCATAGAATGGTGTTGGATAGAATGGTGGCATAGAATGGTGTTGGACAGAATGGTGGCATAGAATGGTGTTGGATAGAATGGTGGCATAGAATGGTGTTGGACAGAATGGTGGCATAGAATGGTGTTGGATAGAATGGTGGCATAGAATGGTGTTGGACAAAATGGTGACATAGAATGGTGCTGGATAGAATGGTGGCATAGAATGGTGTTAGATAGAATGGTGGCATAGAATGGTGTTGGATAGAATGGTGGCATAGAATGATGTTGGATAGAATGGTGGCATAGAATGGTGGCACAGAATGGTGGCACAGAATGGTGTTGGATAGAATGGTGGCATAGAATGGTGTTGGATATAATGGTGGCATAGAATGGTGTTGGATAGAATGGTGTTGGATAGAATGATGGCATAGAATGGTGTTGGACAGAATGGTGGCATAGAATGGTGTTGGACAGAATGGTGGCATAGAATGGTGTTGGATAGAATGGTGGCATAAAATGGTGTTGGATAGAATGGTGGCATAGAATGGTGTTGGATAGAATGGTGGCATAGAATGGTGTTGGATAGAATGGTGGCATAGAATGGTGTTGGATAGAATGGTGTTGGATAGAATGGTGGCATAGAATGGTGTTGGATAGAATGGTGGCATAGAATGGTGATGGATAGAACGGTGGCATAGAATGGTGTTGGATAGAATGGTGGCATACAATGGTGTTGGATAGAATGGTGGCATACAATGGTGTTGGATAGAATGGTGGCATACAATGGTGTTGGATAGAATGGTGGCATACAATGGTGTTGGATAGAATGGTGGCATAGAATTGTGTTGTGCCCATCTTCTGCCCCTTTTTTAATAAAACTGAAACAGTGATGCTAAAAATGGTGTATATCGCTTAAGTTTACTTAATTACAAGACCTTTATGTGCTGCTCTCCCACAAACCTTCTACACGTTGAGCGCAGCTTTGAGTTCCAGAGAGGGCACCGAGGCAATTACTACATGGGAATGGGATTGAGTGCCGGTCCTCTTCGTGACTATATATATAGCTATATATAGAGCTATATATCAATATATAGGGGGTGATTCTGGTTGACACGCAAAGCTGCAAAATGCTGGGCATTCCCATGTGCGAGGCCCCTCCATGCTGACCCCCGCCAGCACTGCCAGGTGTGAATGGGCCAGATAATAAGCAATTCGCCCCACCCGCTCGCATTAAGCGGCTGCAGATGTGCATGCACAGTCGTTAAACCTTGCTCCCCTGTGCGAATGTGCAGGGGAGCCAATGGACCAGACAACACACAAGCTTCCCCGCTTCCCCTCTCTTATACCACCTCTGAATGGATACATCGGATGTAATACCAACAATCATTACACCTGAGTTCCGCATATTTCAAGAACCGGCACTAGTCCTGGTTCCAAAAACACAGAGGACAAAGGGGGTCCCCCATATTTTTAAAACCAGTACCGGGCTCCACTAGTCAGTAACAATTGACTAGCGCATCATTTGAATTAACTGAAGTTTAAATTTTGTCTCATTCGGAACAGTTGTACGCAGTCCAGAGCCCTCTAAAGTGGGAAACTTTTTTTTCCCCCGGCAAACCTTGTATGTGTGTAAGTGTGTTTGAGTGATTGATAAACTTTTACTGTCAATGTGTGTAAGTAAGTCTATGTTTTTATTTGAATATTTGTTTGACTGGAACTTCAAGTACCAGTGGGCGCTTTAATACCCTGCATGCTGGTACTTGTGATTCTCCAAGTACCAGCATGCAGAGAGGCTTGCTGGGACTTGCAGTTCCAGAGTAAAACAAATACAACTAACCATAGGTGTGCACACATTGAGTGTTAGAGGTGCACAGGCACCCCCTAATGCTGTGCCCCACCCTTATGAACACCTCTGCCGCTAACAACACCAGCAATACCCTTAACCAAAGACTTTAGCTTTTTAGAACTGTATTCCATTTAAAGAAGTGCCCATCAATCAAGTATATGTGTGTTAATTGAACTAGAACATTGTCATATCACTAAATACCTGCGTCATCCATATATGTTTATATGTTTATGATGTATTGTACTGTTACACAGAGTAATTAGAAGATTACAACTGAAATAGGCAGGGGATTATGGTGTGGCCGAGAGATGTTTTATATTGTAGCGAGTGCCAATAGATGATGGAAGACATGACTGATTGTCAGTGTTAGACACGCCCAATAGGTGGAGCTATGCACACTCTTTGACAGTGCACCCCGTAATAAAATGTGCTGCGCACGCCTATGCAACTAACTAGTTACATGGAGGCAGGCATGACATAAGTCCTTAGAAAATATACCCCTACAGTATGTCACCCCTGGAATCCCTGTATAGTGGCCAAGAGGTCTAAATCAGGCATGTCCAACGTTGGCCCTCCAGATGTTGTGAAACTACACATCCCAGCATGCTTTGCCACAGTTTTGCTATTAGGGAATGCTAAAACTATTGCAAAACATGCTGGGATGTGTAGTTTCACAACATCTGGAGGGCCAACGTTGGACATGCCTGGTCTAAATAATACCAACAATTTGCTATAAAAGATGATTTAAACACACAATGGAACAAAACTGGTAATAAAATAATATTTTTTCTCTCTCTCTGCACTAATTGTGCATCAGCCTTCCCCAGGAAAGCCTTGCTAACAACACAGTGATTTAGACTGTATTAGGAAGGTGTTATCGCTATCTGTGTTCCAGTAATTTTGTTTATCTGTGTAATTAGCATAATTTCATATTCTGGGCATCTCCTTCCCAAATGTTACGAAATGCTTCTGGAATGAAAAGAAAAAGAAAACAATTATGGGAAATATACAGCGCGGAGCGAGACAGGTGGTAAGACCAAACGTATCTGCACACTCCTAAATACGAGGCGTCCCAATGTAGAATGCATGCCATTAAAAATTAACAAGCAAAGTTAAATATTCAATTTGAAAATGAAATATTAATAGCAATAAACAAAGTCAATTTAAAGGGGACAAATGTAGGGGTATTTCAATGCCAATAACAAAACCACGTAAAACAATTTGGAAACTCCCTGGTTTCCCAGCATGGAGAGCCAAAAATAGGATAGATAGAAGGTCAGGGCCTCATGTGCTGATGGTGTTGGACAAGTCTTAAAGCTTCCCCACAAATGATGATGAATTTTAGAAGGAGCACCTGGCAGCACAGAGCAGCGAATGGCTTTTATGAGCACTGTAGCAGAGAATGAGTTTACTGAGCACAAGCAAATGAAATTTTGATAGGACAGTTGTTCTCAAACATGGTCCTCAGGACCCTGTACAATTTTTGAGATGTGGCAGTTGGAGATACACCTTTGTTTATCTAGGTGACCTTGGAAACGTGATCCGCGTGGGGTCCTAAGGGGAAAAGTGTTTAAGGACAACTGTGATAGCAATCGGTTAAATAAAGGTTAAATAAATGCTAAAGGCTGGAGTCGTAATGGCAAAATTCCTGTAGTTGAGCGATTATCAGCCAACTGCGGGTGCATCACAGTCACACAGTTAACGAGCCAAGGGGCCTGATTCTAGTTGGCTCGCAAAGCAGGGTTAGTTTGCTGCTTTGCAAGTGGTGTAACGCTGTGAAGTCCCGCCCCTGCTAAACGACGTATGTCCCCGCAGCACTCCGAATGGATGTTTTGCATAAACATCCATTCGCAGGCTTGCATGCGGGCCCGAAATCATTTGATGCTCACCGGCCATCGATTGATTTCTGTAGCGATCGCTAATCTACAGTAAGTCAGTCTCTGGTGACTTAGATTAGCAGCTACCTGCTCTGAGAATAAGTTAGCCGCCCGCCCCCATGAAGCAGGGGCCTGCCCCTGTTTGCAAGGGGAAGCCCAGCAGTTTCCTGGATGCACCCAGCGTTTTTCCGGGTACGCCCAGGAACTGCAGGGCGTTCACATGCAAATGCCCCCTTCTCGCCTCCTACATGCCCCCCCCTTCTCCCCATGCGATCACCTCGGAGACTATGCAAGTCTCGGAAGGTGCCAGCATAGAAGCCCTGCACATGTGCATAAGCTTTACTATCGAACTCCCTGTGCGAACGCACGGGTGAGTTCGCTAATCAGAATCACCCCCAAGGTCCCTTAGTGATGTCACTCACAGGGAGGAGTAAATAAGTGATTGGCAGTCAGGGACCATTTGTAGGAGGCAGTGGGGAGTGGCAGCAAAATCCTCTGCTTACCTATGGTGTCAGCATCTCAATTCCTGAAGACATTCGGCGGAACCATAAGGTCATTCAGGGAGTCAATAACTGAAGGGCAGGGTAAGAGAGGAGACCTGGGAAGAGAGAGTAGGAAACTCTTGGGGCAGAGAGAGAGGAGACCTGGGAAAGAGAGAGAGAGAGAGAGAGAGAGAGAGAGAGAGAGAGAGAGAGAGAGAGAGAGAGATGAGAGAGAGTGATACACTCTTGGGGCAGAGAGAGAGAATACCTGGGGTAGAAAGGAGAAGAGGCATGGGGCAGGGTGAGAGAGTAGACCTTGGAAAGAGAGAAAAAGAGAGAAATGAGAGAGAGAGGAGACCTTGGAAGAGAATGAGAGAGAAGGTTGGGCATGGGGAGGAGAGAGGAGACCTAGGGCAGAGGATGAGGAGACCTGGGGCATAGGTAGAGGATACCTGGGGTAGATAGAAGAAAATAGGCATGGAGCAGGGGGAAAGAGGGGACATGGGAAAGAGAGAGACAGAGAGGAGATCTTGGATGAGAATGAGAGAGAGGGTTGGGCATAGTGTAGAGAGAGAGAGAGAAAGAGAGAGAAGACCTGGTGCAGAGAGAGAGAGAGAAAGAGAGAGAGATAAAAGGAGACTGACCTGGCACAGGTGAAAGAAGAGAGGGTAACATAGGGGCCAATTCTCTCTCTTCTGCTTTCTTGCTCCAGTGGTAGCTGTGTGATGTGCAGTGTCCCCACCATTCTCAGCTGTTCAGCAAATGGTGCTGTTACAGATGCCTCATCGCTTCCTATCCGCACCCCATGCCTCATGTCAGTCTGATCAGCATACAGGCAGCAGGATTTGCTTGGAATGGGAAGCAGAATGGTGTTGTGCAATAGGAGAAGGGTAGATGAGGTACGGCTCTGGGAGCACATTAGTGGCTTGTCCTGCAGATGGGACAAGCCAAGGAAACCCAGCAGTTTAGACGGGCTTTGAAAACAAACAGAGCAATGCATGCATGGCAGTATGAGGCGGGACCTGGCATTCAAGTGGGAGATAGTGTATGAAGGAATATCAACATGACACAGATTTTGCTCCAGCGTTGGGCCCTCCTATCTGTCTGGGCCTAGTTCTGGAGTCCCATGAGTCCCCCTCTATGTCGGTCCTGGCTGGATGCAACATAGTGCAAATGTCAACTGCATTCAGGTAAAAAACCCACATTGTTCTACTTATGTAGAGTTATGCTATATTCAAACAACTCTCCATGTCTAGACAATATCCCCGCCAAGACTTGCAGATTTCAGGAGAAGATGAGGCAGGATTAGACTTCTCTCTGAGAATAAAAGATGGGTAAAAACACAGTACACAATTCTTACCCAGCACAGTAAGTGAACGGAAAGTGTACATTATAAGTGCCCAAGTCCAGTGCCGTAACAAGGCAGCACTGCACCATGTACTGGCCACACTCCAGATTAATGACATCACAAATTGATGGTCCACTGGCCTCAGTAAGTGCAGCACTGCCTAGAGTGTCCTTGGACCATGCAACATCCCGCGATGCATATGCCCATGTGTATGCAGCGCAGAAAAGCTGAACATGGCTACATCTGTTTTTGAAAGTGTATCCATACTTCCCCATTCTTTGCTCCACACTATCCATATTAAGATGTTTTAGACATTCTGGTAAGTTTTGTGATGTAGGCCATGCACCATTTTAGTTGGGCTTCTTTGTACAGTCTCTAATGTATTTATATCCTTCTAGAAATATGTCCTCCAGAACTGAACACAGTATTCCAGCTGGGGCTGCACCAATGACCAATGCAGTGGCAATATATCTTCATTTTTTCAGATGCTGGTTCCTTTCCCTATGCAACCAAGCATCTGGCTTTCCTTCCTCAGTGCTTTATTGAATTGCTTTTCAGTGTCATAAATAAAGATATTAAATAAGCCCTGGTCCAAGCATAGATCCCTGGGATACTCCACTGGTAACTTTATCTCTTGTGAATACACTCCATTTACTAGAAGGCTCAGTTTCTTGCAACCAAGATCTTATCCACTCAGCCATCTTAGAATCCAATCCTAAACTTATTTATTTAAGTCTGCAGTGTCAGAAGCCTTAATGAAATCCTGATCATTTCCAATTATAACCCCCCCCCAGTCTATTACTTTAGTCACCCAGTCCAGAACTCAAAAGGATTTGACAGGATCTGCCCATAGTAAATCTATGATCTTGTAAAATGCTGTATTTGAGATATTCTACAACTCTTTATTTTAATTTCCCTACTATTGATGAAAGGCTCACTGTTAGATGATTGCCTCTTCCTTGCTTCCACTTTTGTGTAGTGGGACACATCAGATATTTTCCAGTTCTCTAGAATTACTCCTTTAGTTTGTGGCTGGCTGAATAATTCTGTTCATAGTGTTAACAGCACCCCTTTAAGCTTTTTTAGTATCCGTTGATGTATCCCATATGGTCCCATTGATTTGTCCAATTTCAATTTTGAGAGTTATGTTAGGATCTTCTCTTCTGTAAATTTAATTATATCTATATCATTTTTATGAATATACTGTACTTGCAATATAGCAGTGGCCCCTTTCCCCTTTTTCAGTAGAGAAAACTGAGCAAAAGTAATTATTAAGAAGATCTGCCTCCCTCAACAGGACTCCCACTCTCAATCTTATTATTCTATGTTTTGTCATTCTCCTTTTACTTATATACAGTGCTCGAAGTGGGGCGTTATATATTCTTTACGTGTGCAAAAATGAAGTGGATGTAGGAGGTGACATTATATCATGCCACCACTTCCTGCAGCCACTCAATTTTTTGCCCACGTGGCAAATTCGAAGGCCAGACAATTATCATAGACTGTGCATGCATATGGATCGTAGCTTGCATGCGCAAGGCAATCCTGTGATAGAATCCTGCCACTTCTTTTCCGCTGGCTGTATGCAAGTTGATTCACATGTAGCCGGCATTTGTGGGTGGTAACTGTCCGTTTTTTGGGAGTGCCAGAGAAAACGCATTTCAGGTGAAGGAGTGTGACGTCAGTTCCAGACCCGATCTTACTGTTTCTATCACAGCCACCAAGTAAGTCCCGGGCTACTCACCGATTGTGCACCCTGGAAAAGTCATTTGATGGTGAGTGGCATGCGAATGGATGTGCGCCTAATCGCACACCTAGCTAATTTCGCAACCTGTGCAAAGCAATTTGCAGGCTTACAAGGGGCAGGATTTCACTCTGGCGGGGCGGAGTATACATGACAGGTCTGAATAACCCCCTGTGCTGTAGCCCCTCCTTTGGAGCCAACACCGGATATAACTATCCTCCTAATTATTGTATAGTAGTTATTTTCCGGGGATCCCCAGTTAATGTCATTAGTGGCCAGTCAGTACTGTTATATTGTTTCTGCCATTACCGTGGCTTAAGTAAGCTTAGTTTTGCCTTTTACGAGAATACATATGTCTACATTTTTTATTCCTTTTGCTCCAGAAGACTGAATTTGAAACCATTATAATGCTATATTACTGACAAGGGTAAGTTACAGGAAATTTTCTTAGGATGCTTAAAAGGAATTACTGTGGGTTCTGTATGGTTTACCACCGTATTCACTGCTTAGTTTATTATTCAACAAGGAAGTGTAATAATGGTCTTCCAGCCACTCATTCTACAGCTCTGGGGAATATTAGGATCATCAACAGCCAATAAAAGCTTGCGTAAAGAAAATACTATTTACTGTAAACCAGTTGCTGAGTCGTAATTGTTCTTCCTTTACGCCGGGTTTAGTGTTCATACAAGAAGTATGACACTTCCTGATTACTTGTCTCTCAGCATCAATACAGCCGGCTGGGTGAGTAACAAGCTCACACCGACTTTGGCTGAAGGAGGAAAGTTGAAGTTTGAAAAGTACAACTTTATTCAAACACTTTCCTGGATACAATGATACAAATCATGTTATTTGAATTTTGTAATCTGTTATCTGTAATTATTTGTATTAAGTAATGCCTGCATGTGCTCCATCCCTAGGCTACTTTTGCAAATAATGCAGGTGTCTACTTCTTGGCTTCTTGGTATTGCAATAATATAAAGCATTTATAGTACTGAAAAACATGTATTTATATGTATATGCAGTATAGGACTGACCAGAAAGGGAAGACACAGCGGGTTTGGTATAACCACCCAACAGTCGGGATTCCGACGGTCAATATAACGATATCGTAATCCCCACCTCCGCTACTCTGAGAGGGTGGTGAGTGCAGAGAAGCCCCTTGTGGGCTCCCACAGGTTCTATTCTTCCTTGGTGGTCGTGGACCCCCACGAATAGCCCCAGTCAGTCGGATCCCAATTGTTGGCCATTTGAACAGTCAGGATTCCGATGTCAGTATACTGGCCCTTATTCTGATCGCTGCGCTTGGACGCCAGTGTTCCGATTCTGTGTGTATATGCATGTGCAGAACCATGTCTGTACGCAGGGAGCTAGGGAACTCCGTGAGAAGTTCGGTCACCGAGTGCTCATCCTGGCCTTCTGAGCAGGGGCTGGAGAGGGGAGTTGCGGCCTCATCAGGGTCAATACCATATGCACACACCCTGTTCTTCATTGGTGTTCCAATGAAAGTGCAGGACGTGCGTATGGAAATGCGGTCGCGATGTGCGTGTGGGGGGCAGACAGCTGACTTAACCGGATGTCAACTGCCCAACATATCTCTGCTTTGCTTCGCTCATATGTACGAGTGGTCCAGACCACTCGTGCATGGGCGAGGCTTTCCACATCATTCGATGGTCGGCGACCATCGAATGATGGGGGAGGTTCCCACAGGCATGCGAATGGATGTCCACATGCAAGCCGAGCAGCTGAATTCAGCGTGCAAATGGGTGCGGTGACCGATCCATTCGCTAGTCAGGGTTTGGTACATTCGCCTCGGCCTGTGCACGCGTCCAAGCAAAGCGATCAGAATAAGGGCCACTGACCGCCGGGATCCTTACTGTGAGGCCGTCATCCGGCACCAACACACAGCAATATGTGTAACCTGTATTCTCTGAGCCTAATTCAGCTATAGTTGTAGTTTTGCAAAAACCACAACCCCAGGGCTCCGATGCGGAAGGTAACGCTAGGTATAGCTATGGGTTTCATTACTGTATGAGCAATCCAATCTGGTCCCTCTCAGCATGCCCCAGGGCCATCCGCATTGCACTTTGCATGTACAGAGGGACTCCTGGGTCATAAACCCAGCCCTGGAGCACATCCCAAAGGGCAGCTGTTATCGGTAGACCTGCTCATTGCATTAATAATCGCTTATGTTAGTACATATATAATTAGTATGCGAGCAACAGGTGGCCGGATGTACTGCAAGTGGATGGTTTAACCCCCACCCCCTAAGAGACTGTTCAGTTTGATTGGTTTTGGCACAACTATTTGATCATATATATTATATGTATTAGCAGCACTGTATTCACTATTATGTCATATCTAAGAACAGATTTACCTAGGTGATAGAAAGGCTCAGGATGGCAAATAGAAACCAATGAATGAGAGTATTGCATGAGTAGGAAGTCATTAAACCCAAGGATGTCGTAGAGTCTATCTTGTGCAATCCAGTAAATATTTCCTAATGACCAGTATATTTGGTACAGCATTCAAAGTTCATCCAATTTAATACCAAACCTCCAAAAAAGCCTTCGTACAATGGAAACCTTTTAACCCAAACTGTTCAGCAGTAATATACTAAGCGCACTAATGATCTGCTGAACAGTTTTCTTCTCAATTCTGAGAGTGCTGCTTAGACAAAAGGCAGAGGTGTCTGACAGGTGACCACGTCAGACCAAACCGGGTCACAGCTTCTGAGGCTGAATTCACCTTTGACAAAGCAAAAATTTTGCAAGAGCATGTTGTATAAACCCACTGTCGCAGCGGTGTCAAAATAGGACGCTTTCTGGCAGTTGAAGTATATACATAAGCGTACATCGACTTGCCCGATGTGTCGAAAATGTGTTCCACTCAGTGACTAGGGCCTTGATGGCTAACCTTGGCACTCCAGCTGTTGTTGAACTACACATCCCAGTATGCTCTGCATCAGATTTAGCATGGCCAAAATAGCAAAACTGAAGCAGGGCATGCTGGGATGTGTAGTTTAAAAACATCTGGGGCGAAATGTAATAGGCTGCGATTTTTGGACGAGTTCCAAACTCGCCAGAAATCGCACCTTTAAAAATCGCATTTTTTGCCGCTAAATCGCATATGTAATGAGATGCGAATTAGCGGCAAAAAATGCGATTTGCCGCGATTTCGGTAGATTTTTAGTCCTGAAAATGTGCGCATTTTCAGTCCTGAAAATGTGCGCATTTTCATATATGCGATTTTGGTTTAAAAAAAAAAACGGCGTGCGGTCCCCCCCCTAAGCATAACCAGCCCCGGGCTCAAAAAGCCGGTGCTGGTATCATAAAATCAAAGGAACAATCAAGTTGGGGTTCCCTGGATTTTATAAAACCAGCACCAGGCTCAAGGTCCGGCGCTGGTTCCCAAAATACGGGGGACAAAATGACTAGGGGTCCCCCGTATTTTAAGAACCAGCACTGGACACAACCAGCCAGCAGGGTAATGCCACAGCCGGGGGAAACTTATTATATAAGCTCCCGCGGCCAAAGCATTAACCCCCTGGCTGGTCAGCATGGGCAGGGGTCCTGGGGAAGTGGGGACCCACCCAATGAAGGGGTCCCCCCCCTCCAGGACTTACCAGCCCATGCTGATAGTCCGGGGCTGTCCCCGATGCCCCTGGCCGGTGGGCATCGGGCTGATGACTTGTGTAAAAAAAAGAATGAAAACTATTGTTTTACACTGGCGAACTATGAGTCCCAGCAAGCCTACCCCGCATGCTGGGACTTGGGGAACCACAAGTCCCAGCATGCGGGGCATTAAAGGGCCCGCTGGCACTTGTAGTTCTGCAGTGAAAAAAATAGTGCACAAAATCACACTGACACCCTGTAAAATAAAACTTTAATACACACAAAACACACACACACTGATACTTACCTACCTTGAGCCCGTAGGTCGGTCCCTGGATCCTGGGTCCGTCCTCCGGGGCTCCAGGGCAGAAGAGTCCGGTTCCGGGGCCTTGGTCCTGGTTTCGGGGCTGGTCCTGGGGTTCCGGGGCTCCTGGCGTGAAGAATCCGGGGTCCGGGATCCGTGGTAGTCCCCAGGGGTACCTAAGGAGGCAAATCCTACTCACCTGCTCCCCGGCGGCGACCTTCGGTGACAGCGCTGCTCCAGACTGGTACCCGGCTTGAAGGACTTTGCCCGGCGCTGAGATGTTTCCTCTTCGCCGTCTCTGCACAGAATGATTTCTCGGCCAATCAGGAGCCGAGAAAGTCGGCTCCTGATTGGCCAGAAATCATTCTAACTAGAGACGCCGACGAAGTAACATCTCTGCTCTGGATGCGCTGAGATGTTACTTCGTCGGCGTCTGTATTCAGAATGATTTCTGGCCAATCAGGAGCCGACTTTCTCGGCTCCTGATTGGCCGAGAAATCATTCTGTGCAGAGACGGCGAAGAGGAAACATCTCAGCGCCGGGCAAAGTCCTTCAAGCCGGGTACCAGTCTGGAGCAGCGCTGTCACCGGAGGTCGCCGCCGGGGAGCAGGTGAGTAGGATTTGCCTCCTTAGGTACCCCTGGGGACTACCACGGATCCCGGACCCCGGATTCTTCACGCCAGGAGCCCCGGAACCCCAGGACCAGCCCCGGAACCAGGACCAAGGCCCCGGAACCGGACTCTTCTGCCCTGGAGCCCCGGAGGACGGACCCAGGATCCAGGGACCGACCTACGGGCTCAAGGTAGGTAAGTATCAGTGTGTGTGTGTTTTGTGTGTATTAAAGTTTTATTTTACAGGGTGTCAGTGTGATTTTGTGCACTATTTTTTTCACTGCAGAACTACAAGTGCCAGCGGGCCCTTTAATGCCCCGCATGCTGGGACTTGTGGTTCCCCAAGTCCCAGCATGCGGGGTAGGCTTGCTGGGACTCATAGTTCGCCAGTGTAAAACAATAGTTTTCATTCTTTTTTTTACACAAGTCATCAGCTCGATGCCCACCGGCCAGGGGCATCGGGGACAGCCCCGGACTATCAGCATGGGCTGGTAAGTCCTGGAGGGGTGGGACCCCTTCATTGGGGGGGTCCCCACTTCCCCAGGACCCCTGCCCATGCTGACCAGCCAGGGGGTTAATGCTTTGGCCGCGGGAGCTTATATAATAAGTTTCCCCCGGCTGTGGCATTACCCTGCTGGCTGGTTGTGTCCGGTGCTGGTTCTTAAAATACGGGGGACCCCTAGTCATTTTGTCCCCCGTATTTTGGGAACCAGCGCCGGACCTTGAGCCTGGTGCTGGTTTTATAAAATCCAGGGAACCCCAACTTGATTGTTCCTTTGATTTTATGATACCAGCACCGGCTTTTTGAGCCCGGGGCTGGTTATGCTTAGGGGAGGGGGACCGCACGCCGTTTTTTTTAATTTAATTTTTGTTTTAACTATTTTTTTTACAACAGAAGCATGCACAGATCTCAATGATCTGTGCATGTTTCTGTAAAAATCGCCAGCAAGAAGCTGGTCTATTTTTTTTGCGCTTTTCGGTAAGGTCCCATATGCGACTTTAGAACTCGCATCCTATAACATATGCGAGTTCTATAGTTTCCTATGGGAAAACATCTGGATGCGATTTTCAGTGTGACTGAAAATCGCATCTTTTAAATGTGCAAATTCACGGGAAAAAATGCGCTTTTTCCCGCGAATCGCACCCTATTACATGTGGGATTTTTAGAAAAATTGCGATTTTGGCCGTTTTGGACCAAATATCGCAAAAGTCTAAAAATCCCACCCTATTACATTTCGCCCCAGGAGTGTCAAGGTTAGCCATCAAGGGACTAGGGGGTAAAAGTATGAAATGGTATCAATCCCCATAAAGAACGTTGGGGCAGATATACTGTATTAAGCTTGGGGAAGAGACAAAGTGGAGATAAAGTAGAAGGTGATAACACAACAGCCAATCAGCTGTTTGTTAAATGATATTTGGGAGTTGATTGGCTGGTACGTTATCACCTTCCACATTATCTCCACTTTATCTCTTCACCAGGCTTAATACTGTACATCTGCCCCGTTATGTGCAAGGTGATAATGCTCCAACCAATCAGCTCATAAGAGAGCTGCTATGTCCAGCATCCACAGCTCTCCTTATAGGTGCCCCTGCAGCACTACGCATGTGCATTTAAAATAGAAAAAACCTCTCTTCCCCCAGTCACCTCTCTGGCCATGCGCAGTTTGTTGTGCTCTAAACAGATATACTCACTCAAATAGAACACTGTGATCTAGGGCAATTCACAGGTGGGACGGTCGCCAAGCAAGGCTGCAGCAAAACTACTAAGAAAGCAGCTGATATTAATAAGATCAATCAAATTAATCAAATTAATGAGCTTTTGTAGAACTATGGGCCTGATTCCAACGGAGATCTCCACCGCCTCCCTTTGCCTTCCCGCCGGTCCCGTCGGTCCACCCGCACCCGCTCACCCCCGTATCCCTGCATGTCTCCCTGAAGCGGAAACATGCAGGGTTTCTGCTCCCGGAAGCCAAGTGGCTGGGACAAGCGTGCGTGTGAGACGTTCGCACGTCCCAGTCAGGTGGACCGCCTCTCTGCTAGCGCTCAACGGGGGGGGGGGGGGAACCATTCTGCCGAGCCCTGGAGCACCATGAGAGGTGCTCCATCTGTAACTCTGACCCTTCCGCTAATCTGCAACCTAGACAGGCTCATCGAGGCCGGCGCAGTTGACATACCTTTCCTTAAAAAAGGGATGCCTACTTTTCTGACACTCCCAGTAAACTGCCATTTACCCCCCCCCCCTCCAACATTGGCTTCCCAATCTTCTCTAATTAGCGATCAACTCTGAATCAGGCCCTAAGACCACACCTAAGCCACATCAAGAAAAGGACAACCATGTCCCCAAACCATTACAAGCTGCGTCTCTAATGATACACTGTCATCGTGTACGGAACACACTGTACATGCCATTTAGAGGAAACCAGGCACACCCGCTCATATCATTTTGAAGATTACAAATGACCTTCTAAGTATTCACAATAACATATCTCAAGATGGTTCTGCTACTAATTAGGTAATTAGGACAACAAATTTACATTCATAGTTTAATATCTTATGTAGTGTAGTTCTGCTTGTCAGAGAATATTTATTTGTTCTAAAACAACATATTGCTTCTGTCTCCATATAATGCTCTTGTAAAACTTCTTAATGGGCAGAGGTGGTTATTTGTGGGTTATCTACTGTTCTTTAATTAATACATAATTAGGGGATAACTAGTTGTGCATTAAAGCTACAATTCCAATGGCCAGATAGACCCCACATGAAGACAAGACAGTATAACATTATTATCATCATTATTAGTATTATTATTATTATTATTATTATTATTATTATTATTATTATTATTACTATATTTTATGTGTAAAGTGGTAATCTGGTATTGTATAGCAGTGGGTGGAGCCACAATGATGCAATCGAGTCAACCCTTCCCTTCCACCAACAACACGGCCCCCACTAGCCTGCACCACGCCCCCTATTTTATCCACCTGCCTCCTCTAGGAACGGGGCAGCTATAATTTTTGCAAATATAGCACAAACAAGATAATTTTGCACATAGAACTTTATAATGAGCAACAAATAACACATTGACAGAGTATACATAGAACATACAGTATAATTGCAGTTTAGCTATTGACAAGACAGTTTGGGGTAAATTTACTAAGATGGGATTTCTAATAAAGATGGGATGTTGCCTAGAGCAACCAATCAGATGCTATCTATCATCTTCTAGAAGGTACTAAATAAATAAGAAGTAGAATCTGATTGGTTGCTATGGGCAATATTCCATCTTAATTAGAACGCAAATTTTAGTAAATGTACCACTTTTTATCAGTGATAAGTAACACCTGTGGTGCCCCGGAGCTTGGGTTTGAATAACAGTGAGACAGGAGTGCACTATTCGGAAGGAAAATAGAAGGGAACAGGGCTTCGCTTATTACGAATTATCAACCTAGAGCAGGGGTGGCCCAACCCGTCTTGGAGATCTACCAACAGTACATGTTTTCCAGGCTACCTGTGAATCTATAAAAGGTGTTGGTTAGGAATTAATGCAGCACATGTTTGAAAAATGTGACAGTTAGTAATGACTACAACTGTGCACCAGCTATGTGGTCTGTGGAATGTGACAGTTAGTAATGACTACAGCTGTGCACCAGCTAGGTGGTCTGTGGAATGTGACAGTTAGTAATGACTACAGCTGTGCACCGGCTAGGTGATCTCCCAGTTAGTAATGACTACAACTGTGCACCAGCTAGGTGGTCTGTGGAATGTGACAGTTAGTAATGACTACAGCTGTGCACCAGCTAGGTGGTCTGTGGAATGTGACAGTTAGTAATGACTACAACTGTGCACCAGCTAGGTGGTCTGTGGAATGTGACAGTTAGTAATGACTACAGCTGTGCACCAGCTAGGTGGTGTGTGTAATGTGACAGTTAGTAATGACTACAACTGTGCACCAGCTAGGTGGTCTGTGGAATGTGACAGTTAGTAATGACTACAACTGTGCACCAGCTAGGTGGTCTGTGGAATGTGACAGTTAGTAATGATTACAGCTGTGCACCAGCTAGGTGGTCTGTGGAATGTGACAGTTAGTAATGACTACAGCTGTGCACCAGCTAGGTGGTCTGTGGAATGTGACAGTTAGTAATGACTACAACTGTGCACCAGCTAGGTGGTCTGTGGAATGTGACAGTTAGTAATGACTACAGCTGTGCACCAGCTAGGTGGTGTGTGTAATGTGACAGTTAGTAATGACTACAACTGTGCACCAGCTAGGTGGTCTGTGGAATGTGACAGTTAGTAATGACTACAACTGTGCACCATCTAGGTGGTCTGTGGAATGTGACAGTTAGTAATGATTACAGCTGTGCACCAGCTAGGTGGTCTGTGGAATGTGACAGTTAGTAATGACTACAACTGTGCACCAGCTAGGTGATCTGGGGAATGTGACAGCTAGTAATGACTAGAGCTGTGCACCAGCTAGGTGGTCTGGGAAATGTGACCTGTCCTTGAGGTCCTGGCGCGTGCGATTCGTATGAATGATAACATTGGTGGTGTTAGAGTCGTCAGGACTGAACACAAACTAGTCCTATACACGGATGACCTGTTGGCATCCATATCTAGCCCCCCCCACATCTTTCACGTCCTTGATGTTAGAATTTGAGAGGTTTACATATTTATCTAATTTCTAAATTAATTTTACAAAATCTGTAGCCTTGAATATATCTGCGCCAGACAATTTAGTAGAGGGACTTAAGCGTGCCTTCCCTTTCCATTGGCACCCAGCTCACATCAAATATTTAGGGGTTCTACTGTCAAGGGATAACTAAAACCTTTTTCAACTCAACTTTGTGACACTACTAGCTAACTTAAAAACCACTTTCACAAAATGGTCTGCGCTTGTAGTTCCACAGTAAAAGAAATAGTTAAATAAACACACTGACACCCATTAAAAATAAAACTGTAATAAATACAAAGCCCATACATACTCATACTTACCTACAGATGGGGCAGGTCCCATCTTTGCAGGGCCATCTCTTTAGCGAGAAGGGGACCCACACGCACGAGAGGCGCTTGCATCCCCTTCTGACGGTGCTTCCAGTGCTTCCCCCCGGGTGACCGCCGGCTAGTCGGCGGTCACCCGGGGTTCCCGCCGCCTGCCCGCACCCCCCCTAACCCTGTCTGTCTCCCTGAAGCGGAGACGGAAAGGGTTCCCGTCGCCCCGCCGACGGAGATTGAGACGCGCGTGCGCGTGAGACGCACGCGCGTCTCAGTCAGATGGTGAGGAAGGCTGCTGGCGGATCGCCAGCGGTGACGTTCTAGCGATTCGCCAGCAAAGAAGAAGCCAGCCCCATCTGTATCTTGAGCCCGTCGGTAGGTCCCTGGGTCCGGTCCGGTGCCTTGGTTCCGGGGCCTTGTTTCTGGGGCTGGTCTGGGTCCGGGGGTCCAGGGCTGAAGAGTCCGGGGTCCTGGATCCGAAGAAATCCATGGGGGACCTGGGGAAGGAAATCCTACTTACCAGGTCCTCTGGCGAAGATCCCGACATCTTCTCCGCCTTCTCCGTCTCCGCCGCATCAGCCGCCGGTACACAATGGAATTTGAGAGGCGCAGAGATGTTTCATCTTCCGCGCCTCTCACCCGAATGATTCTATTGGCCGCCTAGTGGCCAATCAGGATGCGACTTTCTCACCTCCTGATTGGCCGCTAGGCGGCCAATAGAATCATTCGGGTGAGAGGCACGGAAGATGAAACATCTCTGCGCCTCTCAAAGTCCATTGTGTACCGGCGGCTGATGCGGCGGAGATGGCGGAGACGGAGAAGACGGAGAAGATTTCGGGATCTTCGCCAGAGGACCTGCTAAGTAGGATTTCCTTCCCCAGGGCCCCCATGGATTTCTTCGGATCCAGGACCCTGGACTCTTCAGCCCTGGAGCCCCGGACCCGGACCAGCCCCGGAACCAAGGCCCCGGAACCAAGGCACTGGACCGGACCCAGGGACCTACCGACGGCTCAAGATAGGTAAGTATCAGTATGTATGGGCTTTGTAGGTATTAAAGTTTTATTTTTAATGGGTGTCAGTGTGTTTATTTAACTATTTCTTTTACTGTGGAACTACAAGTGCCAGTGGGCCCTGTAATGCCCTGCATGCTGGGACTTGTGGTTCTCCATGTCCCACGGTATAAGATAATAGTTTATCATCTATTTTTTTTACACAAAATCAGCTCGATGCCCACCGCCCAGGGGCATCGAGGACAGCCCCGGGCTTCAGCATGGGCAGGTAAGTTCTGGAGGGGGGCTTCTTTGGGGGGCTCCCCACTCCCCCAGGACCCCTGCCCATGCTGACTGGTCAGGGGGATGAATGCTTTGGCCCGGGGGGACTTGTATAAAAAGTCTCCCCTTGGCTGTGGCATTACTCTGCTGGCTGGTTTTGCCCGGTGCTGGTTCTTGAAATATGGGGGACCCCTACTTATTTTGTCCCCCGTATTTTGGGAACCAGGACTGGCCCTTGAGCCTGGTGCTGGTTTAATAAAATCCTGGGGAAGGCTATTTGTTCAGCCCCGTGATTTTATGAAACCAGGACCGGCTCTTTACTTTTTTTATTTAATTATTTTTTTTAACACCAGAACCATGCACAGATCGCAATGATCTGTGCATGTTTCTGACAAATACGCCAGTCAGAACCTGGTCTATTTTTCTGGCAATTCTTGCACATTTTTTGGGGGGCGATTTCCAAATTCGCACCCCATTAAATTTGCGAATTGTATGTTTTTCAATGGGAAAACATCTGGATGCGAATTGGGAAATCGCGCACTTCAGAATGTGCGAATTCATGGCAAAAAGTGCGATTTTTGCGGCAATTCGCATCTCATTAAGTTGGCGATTTCGGAAAAATGGCAGATTTCGGCCGTTTTTGTGCTAAAAATCGCCAAAAAAACCAATTCCCTCACCCTATATTTCCTCCCTCCGTGGAATCAAAGTTGGTAACCGACCCCCCTTGAATCGCTATTTCTTTCTCAGGAGTTACCGAAACACCTGATTTCCAAATTTTACCAGATATGCCTGAGCAGTTGACTCGATGCCGGCCTATACCTTGGCTTGGCATAAAGAGCTGGGCCGGGATTTGACGGAGGACCAATGGAACCAAATATTTAATCCACCCATCAGTGCAGACATTAGAAACCCAATATAAGATAATGTCTCGTTGATATAGATGCCCATCCACGTTGCATCAAATGAATCACACTCTACCTAATCTCTGTTGGAGATGCGACCAGTCCCCAGGCACCCCTCTACACATCTGGTGGTCCTGCCCAGTCATCCAAGAATACTGGTGTCAGATCCATATTATTTCTGAGAAAATTACCAACTCCACACTCCCCACTCCCCTTTAGCCCGGAATTTTGGTTGCTGAACCTTACAGATATCTCACAATTTAAAAAATCCCTAATCAGACATCTACTGAATGCAGCCAGAACGGTTATTCCTTGCCATTGGAGATCTGCTGCACCTCCTCCCCTTTCTCATTGGTTTCGTAGAATAGACCTCTACATGTCCATGGTAGACCTCACATCCTTCTTGAAATATTCCACCCAGACCTTCACCACCACATGGTATGGTTGGCTTACCTTCAAAGAATCCCCTGATTATTCCCTTCATGCCATGTCTGATCAGGTCTCTAATGCGCAGTGATCCTTAAGTAAATCCTTCCTGATTTCCCATTCCACCCCTCTTTTCTCCCTCTCTCTTTTTCTCGTCACCTCTCTTTTCAACCCTATAACGGACCACTTTCCTTCTTTTCCTATGTTACATATTTTAACTACATGAGTGGTTTATATACCACAGATGGAGCCGGGCTGGTCTTTGCAATGGATGGCGGCAGAATCGCCAGCCGCCATCCCCCGCCAGCCGCCATCTGTATCTGCGAAAGGGGATGCAGCCCTTCCGACGGTGCTTCCCCCGCTTCCCCCGGGTTCCCGCCGGCTTTTCGGCGGTCACCCGGGGTCCCCACCGCCTCCCCGCACCGCCCTAACCCTGTCCGTCTCCCTGAAGCGGAGACGGACAGGTTCCCGTCGCCCTGGCGCCCAGAAACTGAGACGCGCATGCGTCTCAGTCAGATGGAGCGCCTCACTGCTGGCGCAGAGGGAGCCCGGCTCCATCTGTATGTTTTTGATTTTACTGTTAAACATAATTTCATCTTGTCCTACTCAAGTATTGCATGCTGTCTAAACGAATACCTTTGTATCTTTTGGATGTGCATCATATTGTCTGATGTTGATGCTGTACTGTCATTTTACTTCAATAAAAATTGATTGCATAAAAAAAAAAAAAAAAAACAGTGGATCATCGTAACCAGATGGGACTATTGGCATAGGCGAATCTAGGGGGTGGTCCGGGGGTGCACAGGACCACCCATTAGCCCATTTTGTAGCTGAGGGATGGGGCTTTCCAACGAGCCCAGCCCCATGTCTCTAGCCCCCTGGGAACCAGAGATACGGCCAGGCAAAGCTGGAACGTTTTCCCTATAGGATAACATGGGACCCGCTAATTCCGACCCCCACCCAGTTCAACGGCTGCCAGTTCCCCCTTCGGCATCACTGAAGCTCGAGGTTGATCTTAGTCGACCCCAAATCGCTGGGCCTTTAATCTGATACCAGGCTGGATCCATATGGGTTAATTGGTTCCTGGGATATTGAGGTTAAACCGTTTTTTTTTTTTTTTTTTTCATTTCTTAAATGTAATTTCATGACTGTTTATGTTCTTTGAGGGCAGATTTCTCTAGAACCAAACAGCCCAGTTTCACGGGACCAAAATCATTCGAAGCCAACTCAAAAGTTCTGCAATATGATACTGGTCTCATGTAAATGGGTCAGTTGGTTCCGAAGATATAGGGGGGTAGGGAGAGGGGAGTGGTTGTCTCTCCCCCTCACACCAGAAAATGCAGGGACTAGGCTGGTGTATAAGGGGTCAGCCTGAGAATGTCCCTGCATGATCCTGGGACCATATTCCCGGATAAATCCCTGCATTTTCTGTTGTGAAAGGGGTATTATTTCAAACAGCCGTGACCTGCAGTGCTCTGAATACAGCCGGGCAGGCCCCTGCTCTCTGCCCAGCTGTCAATGACTGTCTCCCCTGCAGCTTCCGCTCCAATTCTTCTCCCCGCTTTCACCTCAGCCCCCCCTAATCATGTGGTGCCGGCGCCCGGCGTGCTCCCCCGACGTCACGCACAACAACAGCGCACACAATATTTAAAATGTCCACTCGGCTAGAGGGGGCACCAGGAGGGGAGTGGGAGCGTGCTCTGCGTTGTACTCTGCTCCTCTCCCCATAGAAGCAGCTGCACCGCTCTCCATCTCTTCCTGCAGCAGCAGCGAAGGCTCATATAAAAATTTATAGTAAGTGGCACTTTTGGGGGCATTGCTTAAGGGATGCTATAAGTGGCGGTATGTGGGGGCATTACGCATAATGTGTCGCTAAATGTGTAAGGGGCATTACGGTTTGCAGCATCATGTGTAAGCGGCATTATGTGTGCAGCATCATGTGTAATGGGTACTATGGTGCGCGGCATAATGTGTAATGGGTACTATGGTGTGTGGCATCATGTGTAATGGGTACTATGGTGTGCGGCATCATGTGTAATGGGTACTATGGTGCCATCAAGCAAGAACCCCCTAGGAATGAGCACGTAGGTAAGCAGCACTTATGTGGCAAATATGTAATGGGCATTACGGTTTGTTATATAGTATGTAATGGGCATCATGATGTGTGGCACAATGTGTAATGGGCATTATGGTGTGTGGCCTTATGTGTAATTGGCATTACGGTGTGTGACTTTATGTGTAATGGGTATTACGGAGTTTGCTAAAATGTGTAATGGGCATTACTGTGTATGGTCTAAAGTGTAATACCACACCCCTTTTTGTGATACCACGCCTCCTTCCCATGAGGCCACACCCCCTTTTTGCCGCGCGGCTACGCCGCGCAAAGTTACCCCTGCTGTTATATCTAGATCTGGGACCACCCATTACCATAATTCTAGATTCGCCTATGACTATTGGGAAATTCGGATACATCCCACCATTATCTGCCCGTAACTTGTAGACTTGGTTGGGACCTTAACCACTTTGTCAGAAAACTTCTGCATCGTTCACCAACTACCATGAAAATGTGATAGCTGTTAATAAAATCTCTCTTTCCCAGGGAGAGTGTTATGGTAACAATTTGCTGAATTTATTATTACGTTCATTACCAGTGAGAGGAATGAGGTTGCAGTGACTCACTGACATATTTTATTCTCTGACATATCTTATTTCTTCTGAATAACTGACTCAAAATGTCTATGTTTTATACAACATGCAGCCACTGGGACCCTTTGCAAGAAGAAAAGGTGTGCAAGATTTTGACCAATATATCATTTTATATAATAATGATTTGCTTGTTTATAGCTGCAACCAGGGAGCTAATGAAACTAATGATTAGTAGAGAAGCAATTGTGTTTTGTAGCGGTCAGTGTATAGTGTGATGTTGTCAGTGTCGGACTGA
The DNA here is from genome assembly GCF_055691185.1 of Crinia signifera. NCBI lineage: Eukaryota > Metazoa > Chordata > Amphibia > Anura > Myobatrachidae > Crinia > Crinia signifera. The sequence goes on from NC_139227.1 coordinate 110,420,775, forward strand.
GACATAAAGGGCCCACCAGGGAATGCAGTGTTAGGGGCCCTTGTTTAGGGGTGTGGCTACTCTCCACAGGGGGTGTGAGCAGCTGCCACAGAGGTTTGGCTAATCATCAGGGAGTGTAATATCAATGAATGTATAGTAAATACTTCTAGTTTATGCATAATAATTTACCAGATTAATAATGGCGATGGACTGTACAATATGAAATATTGCCCCAAGAGGAGATAGGGTCCCCAGACAGGGGGGCCCACCGGGGGTTTCCCCTGTACTCCTGTGGGCCAGTCCAACCCTGGATGTTGTTAAATATGTTTAAAAAAAAGGTACTTGTTTCCTAGCACGGCCACAATCGCGGGCATCGTGTGCCTTAACTTTAAGACACACGATGCCCGCGATGCCCGCGATTTCCTTTGAAAAAAGCAGTACTCGGGTACATCGCGTGGGTCGTGTGCCTTAAGAAGGCACACAACGCGACCGATGCGATGCCCACGATTTCCCCATAGGCTTCAATGTTAAAATATTTTAACATTGAAGCCTATGCGCGCCCGACGCGATGCCCCCGATTTCTCCATAGGCTTCAATGTTAAAATATTTAACATTGAAGCCTATGCGATGGACCCGATTTCTCCATAGGCTTCAATGTTAAATTATTTTAACATTGAAACTGAGTCCATTTAACATAGGAAAAAATGGGAAAAGGCCGAATAAGGGCCATTTCTCATTGGGTATGGCCCCGTCATGTGTGTAAAAAATAATGGCCCCCCATTGTGGCCGCCACCCCCACGATTGACGCGAACCCAAAGCGTGGCGAGCGCAGCGAGCCCGCAAGGGGCGGCGGTGCGCGTCCTCCGGTCTTTTCATTCCCCTACTATCCACGTCGGCGTGGAGTTGAGAATAGATTAGTGTGGCGAGCGCAGCGAGCCACCGAGCCCGAAGCGTGGTGAGCGCAGTGAGCCCCGTGAGGGGACGCTGATACCTGTGAAGCCCGCGAGGGGACGCGTCAATAATGGGGGTGGCGGCCACAATGGGGGGCCATTATTTTTTACACACATGACGGGGCCATACCCAATGAGAAATGGCCCATATTGGCCCTTTTACCATTTTTTACTATGTTAAATGGACTCAGTAACAATGTTAAAAAAAATTAACATTGAAGCCTATGGACACGATGGACCCGATTTCTCCATAGGCTTCAATGTTAAAATAATTTAACATTGAAGCCTATGGACACGATGTACCCGATTTCTCCATAGGCTTCAATGTTAAATTGAGAGCACCGGGGATGACAAGGGGGCCCTCCATTAGACAATTATCCTGGACCTTCTAGGCAGGCCCAGAAACAGGGGGTCAAAGGGGACAGCTGACCTGGCCCTGATGATCAGAGGGGCCCCAGAATCAGCCACTCGTCCCTGCAGTAAGCCGCCCAGCACTCGATTGCTATGGGCGGCTGACACATAAAACACCCCCCCTAACAAGAATTTTTGCGGCCTCAGCACTGCGGGGACTCAGGAGGAGAGAAGAGGCCTTCAACTGCAGTGGCGGAAGCTGCCTGGGGATGCCTGTCAGAACACGCAGCTCCTGGCTGTCGCTTATACACACACTGACATGAGCGCCGCAGCAGTACCGGCTCATGTCAGTGTGTGTAAGCGGCGGCCAGGAGCTGCGTGTTCAAACAGCCATCGCCAGGCAGCTTCCCTTCCCGAGTCCCTGCAGCACCGCGGCCGCAAAAAAATCTTGTTGGGAGGGGATATTAAGTGCCAGCCGCCCACAGCAGTCCAGTGCCAGGGAGCTGAATGAAGGGACGATTGGCTGAATTTGGGGCCCCTCTGATGCACAGGTTACCCCTGGGCAAGAAGCATGTAAATTCCCCTGGGAGCAAACATTTAACCCCCCCCCCTGGCAACAAGCATGTTATCCCCTGGGCAACAAGCATTTAACTCATCTGGCAACGAGCATGTAATCCTCCTGTGCATTGAGCGGGTAATTCCCACTGGGCAATGAACATGTACTCCCCCATGGCAACAGGTATGTACTCCCCCATTGCAAGGAACAGATGGTGCAGCAGGTCTGTCCTCCTACTCCAAACCGCATGGTATCGCGCATTGGGTCGGATTGGATGTGAAACACATGAGATTTGATCACTTTTCATCCAATTTCTCGTCCCGGTTCATTGGAATCAGGTAAAAAGTGGTCAAATCCCACTAGTGTATGGCCAGCTTGAGACACTTTCCCCGGTGTGAAGCTCCAACAGATCCCCCAGGGGCCTTGCCAAGAGGTCATAAGCTCAACTTTTATAAAGTATGGCATATGACATTTAATGGTGATTGTTGATTGGCTCCACAATATTCCATAACTCGCGATTGGCCTTATTCTCCAGATTTATTTATTTATTTTGATCAAAAATTGAGTAAAAAAAAAAAATGTATTGCTCCATCTCTATTCATCAAAGGTGGAGAGCTAATCATATAGCAACTGCCACGCTACAGGTTGTGTTTGGGGGATGACAGTTAGGAGCTTGCTGGCTGGTACTTTTACTCTGCCTGCTTTATCTCCGTGAAATGCTTAGTAGATGCCTACTGATCGGTACAATTTGAGCTGGTATTAATAGCCAGGCATAAACATGTACCCAAAGCTTCCACGTCACAGGGATTTCCACTGTTGTATATTTAGTAGTCGTGTGTGGTTCATCTGCTCCCGAGTTTCCTCTATGACCACATTGATGGAATCAAGCGAAACCTTTTGCAACCTTGTGAGGACATCAATATTCTTTACTTTACTGAGAGTCATAAATTGCTGAAGTCATCACGCCTGGTCAACAGCCACCAATATCTTGCTTTATGAATGAAGGTGTCAGCCAGTCAATTAGCTGCAGAAATAACACTCGATCCCTTAGGGAGGATTCTCTACATCTCATTGATAGCAGCTGAAATGTCAGACACGCTGTAAATGTCGTGGCGGAGGCAGATTACAATTGGCAGCTGTTTGCTTTCTTTCCTTGTTTAAAAAAAATGGATTTTCAAAAAAAAAACGTATTTTTCCCAAACTAAAAAAAAAAAAGTGAATTCTTTCCTTTGACAACCCATAAAGGGTGCGACCTTTACACTCAAAGTGCTTTATTCAGTTATTTCAACTTTGACAACTGAGATAATGGTGAAGATGTTCTAGGTTAGAGGTCCACAGATCAGACGCTAAAAAGCAACACACATATGACGGCTACATGGTATGTTAGATGTATACATTGGCGGCTCTGGAGGAGAGGCTGCAGCACGGTTTAAAATTCAAATAGGGGAGCCACACCCACAGTTAGTGAGTCAGTTTGGAACGGCAGTTGGTGGTGGCGGCGGCTCCCTTATTTGAATTTTGAATTGTGCTGCAGCCCCTCCTCTGGAGCAGCCACTGGCTGTATCTAAAATATTGTGTGAGACCAACACTATAAAAATTAAACAGAAATGTGACTCTTCAATTACAACATTAAAGCCTGTTAACACAATGGGATGTATTTACTAAGATGGGAGTTCTATTGAATTTGCTATGGACAACCAATCAGAATCTAATTATTTGTTTAGCACCTTCTAGAAGATAATAGATATAATCTGATTGGTTACCCATAGCAACATCCCATCGTCAATAGAACATCCTATCTCAGTAAATAAACCCTCTCGGTGTGTACAATGCCACACATACTTGTATATATGATGTACCTACCATTTACAGCGGTAACTTTGCCAAAAACTTTAGCAGTAAATTTCAGTGGCTATAAAAGTGGCTTTGATATAGTTTTATCGACAGTCATCGTATCAACATTATAATGTTGACAAGAACGAAATGTCAACATGCAGCATTTTTAAACAGTTACCCTGTTGACATTAACCCCATTGACATTCATCATGTGGATAAGAATGTCGCCAAAATATTCCTGGTCGTTCACTTGTAACTTATTAGGCAACTTACTCCCGGTTGAGCTGCTATCAATGATTATCACCAGTGCTATTTTTCAGCAGGAACCAGCAGGAACTCAGTTCCCGAACCTCTAATTATATATGACATCATCAGAGACTGGCTTCCTGAACCTGTTCTGGGCAAAAATGTACTTTCCATAAGATAAGTCCCCTGTGCAGGGCCTTTGTTTCTAAATACAATATTTCTCTCTCCCACTCTCTCCCTCTCTCTCTCTCTCTCTCTCTCTCTCTCTCTCTGCCTTATTCTAGTTCACTTTCTCTGACAAAATCCATCTTAGATGGACAAAACCATGTGCACTGCAGGTGGGGCAGATGTAAAATGGACAGAGAGCATGAGATTTGGGTGAGTTATTTTGTTTCTGTGCAGGGTAAATACTGACTGCTTTATTTTTACACTGCAATATACAGTAGATCTCACTTTGATGTAAAACCCCACCCAAATCTAATTCTCTCTACACAAGTAACATCTGCCCCACCTGCAGTGCACATGGTTTTGTCCATCTAAGAAGGATTTTGTCAGAAAGAGTGAACTAGAATAAGGCCCTATATCACTAACCTCTAACCTTAGCCCTCCCCTCTGACAGCCTAACCCTCCGATGCCGTAGCCTTATCTTTTCCTCGCAGAAAGTCAACAATTAACATGTTGATAATAAAAATAGGCCAACATTATGCAGATGCCAACAAGTTCTAATTGACATTTTAACAAAGACTGTTGACATTGCGGTATTGACATTATGATTATCGTCATTGTAAATGTCAACATTTTGACTGCAACCCATTTCAGCAAATTAATGATCATACAACATTTGGTAACATCGCATGCCTCCCAAATGCCCCGATTACAGTGGGACAATCCCGCTATTTGGAGACTGTCGCGATGTTCCTTTTTTTGGGGTGAGTTGCATTCAGCAATGTTCAAAATCAATTCCAGGCACAGAATTACAGCACATGTGCAACAAATAAACATTTATAAAAAGAATTGTAACAGTGCAAGGGGATGCGTTAGCAAGGGGATGCGTTAGCAAGGGGATGCGTTAGCAAGGGGATGCGATAGCAAGGGGATGCGGTAGCAAGGGGATGCGGTAGCAAGGGGATGCGTTAGCAAGGGGATGCGTTAGAAAGGGGATGCGTTAGCATGATCGGAGCAATCATTTGATGGTCGGTGGCCATGAATGATTTGCCCTGCCTTCGCAAATAATGTCAGTTGAGACTGACTTATATTTGCGGCCGTCGGGACGAAGAAATGGTCAGCGGCTGACGTCATGTGACATCAGCCACTCGCCCCCAGCAGGCATCGGCCCGCTTGGGGACGCCCATGAAAAGCTGAGCATTCCCATGGCCCAAAACCCAATACCTTAATGGTGTACAGGGTTTATATTGGTTGTGTGAGGCCTCAGTCATGTTACGGATTCCGGTTGGCCCAAAAAATTCAACAGGCTCCCTAATCTACATACAAAAAGTTGGATCTGATTCGCATTCAGTTTGTTTAAGAAGCACCCCATTACAGTGGCCGAATTGCTGGGCCATTTTAACCTCCAACTTTGTGCAACTTTTTCTCGGCCGCGTAAATCGGCTCTCATTACATCCTGGCCACCCATGTATTATACTTACCCTTCCGTCTCACGGCGGCGGCCCAGCAGTGAGTATAGAAATGATTTTAAAAATGGCTGCCGCAGCCATTTGTGAGTTTGGAGATGTCCTTGGGAACAAGGTGCCGGACCACGTTCCCAGAGATATGCCAATGAGCAGTAGACTCTACCGCTGCCAGAAAGGAGGGGGCCTGTAACGGAGGCTTCACATGGGCCCCCTCCTCCCTTAAAATGTCCCTGGTGGTCCAGCTTATTGTTTGAATGTGTTATGCATAAGATTGGGTCATATGTAAAGCTGAATGCCATAGACACATTTACGATATGATAAAACACCAGCATATGTGCCTTGTTTATACCAGGTGGTGCAGATTTGCAGTAAATGCTAAAGCTACCGTACCCAATTTGTACACATTATAGGACTTTCATTTAGTCCATCTGTGTCTGGACAGTGTTATCAATAAATAAAACCAATTGTGGCAGGGGCAGCATCTTTACACATGAAAGTAATGTGGAAGATCCGGTCCAGGATTTAGAGCAGAAGCAGCAGGAAACTGATGTGATCAGGGTTGGGCTGATTAGCAGCACCTGTGGTTTCCTAATAAAAGTGTTTCCAGGGCAGGAGGTCATTGCTCCTTATGGTGCAATAGCTGCCCAAGTGATAGGCTGATTTGTAGGTACTTTACCTCTCTCCACTTTATCACTCTCCAGGGCTTAGTACATTTCCTCCAATTGATTGGAAAGTATATTTAAATATAACCATGTAAAAAAAAAAAAAAAGTTGCCCCTACGGCAACAATGAAAGATCCAACTGAAATATTTTTTTTTACCTGCAATAACATTAGCCCCAATTTTAACCCAGAAAATAATAGAAGAACATTTACAAAGATTACAGGAGTCTCTTGCTGTCATAACCCTGTAGTCACCATAAAGGTTGCATTATTGACCTGTTTGTCAATGTCACAACATAATTCCATTCAGGGACATTGAGAGACTGTGACCTATTTAGCCATCACCTCCTGCCTGGCTGGCTCTATACATTTTCTTCTCTTCTTTACAATCACAGATACAGTCAGAATTATACTTGCTGTCAGTGGTGGTTTTCACCTATATTCTGCAGGACTGCATGTCTCCCCCCCCCCCCTCCCCCACCAGTCTGTGAGACTGCTCTGGCTTCACTGTGACTGCCAGAAACTTCCTATTGGACGTCCGACCTGCCAGTCACCCAAGACAGTCCCATCAGGAGGTGTTCCCTCCCTCCAAGGCCGATACTGCACATTCGCTGGTCCCAGTGCCTGTCATCTGCAGTGTACAAGCACCATGGACACTGCATCAGTGTAACGCGTCCCCTCGTATGGCTCGCTACGCTTGCCGTGCTTTGGGCATGCTATTATAATCTAACTCTATGCCAGGGTTCCCTACTTCCTGGCTGCTCTCTGGGAGTGGGCAGCTAGTTCAGTCAGGCACAGAGGGCGGGGCCACTGACAGGGCGGGATAGGGGCGGCCATCGGATGACAAATGGGGGGCGTGGGCCAATACAATCGCGTCCTCATGGCCATGCCCCTGCCGTGCAATGCCGGCAAATTGTGTTGGGGGGCGGGGTGTCTTGGGAGGCTGCCCGGATTCCGAGAGGCTTGCCTACCTTTTTGGGGGGCTGGGAGGTTTACCCGATTTCCAGGACCATGCCGGCCATTACAGGAGGGTAGGCAACCCTGCTCTATGCCCACTTGGAAAAACTTGAAAAAAATCATAGAAACCCATGTCTACCTTTCCATGTTGCCCGTGTGACCATGTCAACTTAATGAATGTCAACCTTTTTCATGTGTCAATCTTCTGTCGATCTAGCCATTGTCGACCTAATGATTGTGTTGAACTTTCAACCCTGTCGACCTTAGCCATTTTGACACGTTTCTAATATGTGTCGACGAAACGACCATATACCCTTGCTATTACCTACTGCGGAATATTTTTATATTAATAACTTTTTTAATTATTATTCTTCTTTCCACTTTAGATTTTTACATTCTTCCAAACAGTTCTTTTAACGAACATATAAAAGTTATAATTGTGTAATTAAACATGCATACTGTATCTATGGTTAATGAGAGCATGAATCTGTAATGATGCTAAATGTATCTTGTACGGTTCTGGCCAGCTGCACAAGTGATGAGTTCTGCGGATCGCACCATTGTAACCAGCCTGACATTACACTGGAGAGATGTGTTTCCAGGAAATGCTCTCAGCTCGATCATTGTCCCTTCATGTTTCTGTGTGGAAAGCCACTAGACTTTGCTTATAGTTACATTTTCCTGTAAATGCTCTAAAACCAAGGGAATTCGATGCTTTCTCTTGCATGGAGGCAGCAGACATTCAGCAAATTCATGTTTGTCAGACATCTGTGCTCCTATCACTAGTCAGACATTCAAATGTTCTATGTATAGGATGGAGGAGAAAATTACAACCATTAATATTGCTAAATATACAACTACAAGATGCAATCTGGTCTCAAGTTACAGTTATTTCCAAGGCACATCATTGAAGTACTCACAGGGTTAGTATATTACTCTGCACAGTGGCTGCTCTGTTGGGTGCTCAATAAAATCAAAGAACTGTATCTTTGCTAGTCTGATCACGTGCACATACGGTATGCATACCCTCCAACTGTACCGTTTTAGCCGGTGCTGTACCGTTTTCTTTATAGTTTGTACCGGCTAAAACCAATGTGCCCTTTTGTACCGGTTTTAAGCTCCCTACCTCCGTCTCCTCTGCTGGAGCAGCGCTGACACCTCCATGGCCTACGGCAATTGTTTGGAACAGTTGGACAGCAACAGCAGCCACCATCCGCAATATGCCCATGTCTGGCAGGAGCCCCCGCTCCTGCCAGAATCCTCTACCTGCAGCCCGGACATACCACCGATCTATGAAAAAGATAGGAAAAGGGGAATGGCTACATCCCATTTCCCGAGACTACGCCCCCTCCATTTGTACCACTGGCATAACTATAGCTCTGCAGACCCCGGGTGGCTTGGAGATGCTAGGCAGGTTTGGGCATCACGGGGTCTGAGGAAGCTATTGCTACGGCCGCTGCCGAATCTGTTGATTCAGCCCGCCGGGACCAGCACAGCTTCAAGTCTGCAGAGGTGGCGACCTCCTCTTGCATCCTAAATGACGGTCTGCTGTAAAACGGCGGCCATTTTGCAAGTGGCATTCTAACAGGAGGAGCGCCGGGACCACAGACAGGAGGATCTGCTGGTCCCGGTAGGCCGGGAACAGAGCAGCAACGGACTGGGCGGCAGCGGTGGCAGATTCATCGGTGAGGGGTGAGGGGGGGACTGAATTTTTATGGGGGGGCACAAATTTTAGTGGGGGGGGGACGCACAAATTGTAGTTACGCCACTGATTTCTACAGATTTTATGATATGAATTATTGGAAGGTTTGCATTTGTATACATGTTGTAAAGCAGGAAGGTCAAATGGTGTTACTAGGTGTGATTGACATGAATCCGCTGTTATTCCTGCAGTCAGACCTTTATAGTGAGATGTAATTAGACCCTTAAATTTGAAAAAACCCTGAAAATTTTGGGATTTTTCCACATTTTTTATATGTACCATGCATTCTAGAACTTGGTCCCGGTGGGCAACATCATCTTTATATGGCATTACCAAGTGAAAACCTAGGGGCTTCTCTACGCAATTCACTCTGAAGGGGATTATTTACTAAGATGGGAGTTGTATTGAAGATGGGATGTTGCTATGGACAACCAATCAGATTCTATCTTTTGTCTTCTAGAAGGTGCTAAATAAATAAGAAGTATATACTGGTTGGTTGCTTTGGTCACATCTCATCTTCAATAGAACTCTGATCTTAGTAAATAAACCCCTAAATGTTCTATGTGGGACAATGTGATGGTTTTCTTTATGTGGGGACCGATGTAATATTGTTTTCATGTGAGAGCCTATGTATTATATTTTTGTTACCTGTGTGGAACCAGTGTGATTGTTTTTTCATATGGGGCCAATGGGTTTGTTTTTTGTCCTTAAGAGGCCACTGCGTTTTCCCTGTGGGGTCTGATTGTGCTCCTAGATATTTTTAAAATCGTGTTTGGGGCACTGACAGTTGAAAGGCATATCTAGTGTAAGGTAGCCCCCGCTGCCGCGAGTGAAAGCGGGGTCTGTGTGGGTGCCAGGCGCCGGTATCCGCCCGTCGCACTGACATGCTGCCGCTGCCCGCTGGCGGATTACCGAAGGCACAAATGGGTTTATTTACCAAGGTAAAAAGAACCGGGCGCCAATATGAGGTGCCTCCAATATTATGTGTGAGCTGCTGCCAAGTGGTGGCTATAGTAGACCACTAAAAATGGAACCATACAAGACAAAAAGTAGGCAACGCTTAATAATTAAGTAAATTGTGACGGGATTGCATGAAAATATCACATTTATTTAACAATACTAATAAAACAATGAAAGCATACATAAAAAATTAATGAGAAATTAAGGTACTCTTTACCTAGCACCGTGCCCATCGCGGTCATCGCGGGCATTGAATGCACTAAAAAATCGGGTGCGACGCGACCGACGCGATGCCTGCGATTTCCCATAGGGACCAATGTTAAATTTCTCAATTGACCCGATTTTACTGTTCAATGCCTCAATTGACACGATTTTTCCATAGGAATCAATGTTAAATGGCCCACAGAGGCCAAATAGCCACCCTGAAGTGTGAAATGGCCCCCACAATTGTTAACGCCACCCCACGATCAACGTGAACCCGAAGCGTGGCGAGCGCAGCGAGCCCGCGAGGGGCGGCGGTACGCGTCCTACGACCTTTTCATACCCTCACTATCCACGTCGGCGTGGAGTTAAGAATAGAATAGTGTGGCGAGCGCAGCGAGCCACCGAGCCCGAAGCGTGGCGAGCACAGCGAGCCCCGCGAGGGGACGAGGATACCTGTGAAGCCCGCGAAGGGACGCGTTTACCTGTGAAGGTATCCGCGTCCCCTCGCGGGGCTTGCTGTGCTCGCCACGCTTCGGGCTCGGTGGCTCGCTGCGCTCGCCACACTATTCTATTCTCAACTCCACGCCGACGTGGATAGTGGGGGTATGAAAAGGTCGTAGGACGCGTACCGATGCCCCTCGCGAGGGGCGGCGGTACACGTCCTACGACCTTTTCATACCCTCACTATCCACGTCGGTGGGGAGTTAAGAATAGAATAGTGTGGTGAGCGCAGCGAGCCACCGAGCCCGAAGCGTGGCGAGCGCAGCGAGCCCCGCGAGGGGACGAGAATACCTGTGAAGCCTGCGAAGGGACGCGTTTACCTGTGAAGGTATCCGCGTCCCCTCGCGGGGCTCGCTGCGCTCGCCACGCTTCGGGCTCGGTGGCTCGCTGCGCTCGCCACACTATTCTATTCTCAACTCCACGCCGACGTGGATAGTGGGGGTATGAAAAGGTCGTAGGACGCGTACCGCCGCCCCTCGCGAGGGGCGGCGGTACGCGTCCTACGACCTTTTCATAACCTCACTATCCACGTCGGTGGGGAGTTAAGAATAGAATAGTGTGGCGAGCGCAGCGAGCCACCGAGCCCGAAGCGTGGCGAGCGCAGCGAGCCCCGCGAGGGGACGAGGATACCTGTGAAGCCTGCGAAGGGACGAGGGGCGGCGGTACGCGTCCTACGACCTTTTCATACCCTCACTATCCACGTCGGCGTGGAGTTAAGAATAGAATAGTGTGGCGAGCGCAGCGAGCCACCGAGCCCGAAGCGTGGCGAGTGCAGCGAGCCCCGCGAGGGGACGAGGATACCTGTGAAGCCCGCGAAGGGACGCGTTTACCTGTGAAGGTATCCGCGTCCCCTCGCGGGGCTTGCTGCGCTCGCCACGCTTCGGGCTCGGTGGCTCGCTGCGCTCGCCACACTATTCTATTCTCAACTCCACGCCGACGTGGATAGTGGGGGTATGAAAAGGTCGTAGGACGCGTACCGACGCCCCTCGCGTGCTCGCTGCGCTCGCCAAGCTTCGGGTTGACGTTGATCGTGGGGTGGCGTTAACAATTGTGGGGGCCATTTCACACTTCAGGGTGCCTATTTGGCCTCTGTGGGCCATTTAACATTGTTTCCTATGGAAAAATCGTGTCAATTGAGGCATTGAACAGTAAAATCGGGTCAATTGAGAAATTTAACATTGTTCCCTATAGGAAATCGCGGGCATCGCGTCGGTCGCGCCGCACCCGATTTTTAGTGCATTCAATGGCCGCGATGCCCGCGATTTTTTTTACCTACGATGCCCACGATCAAAATCGTGGGCACCGTGCTAGGTAAAGAGTACCGAAATTAATATTGTACCCCTCACTGGCAGTTTTATGCTGAGTTTTTAAGTCCTCTTAAAGTTTACCCAAAGGCAATATACTTTTTGGCATAAAGTCTCACCACTTGGACACTTGGGAGTATTCCGGGCTTGGGTCCGTTGTCCTCACTAGTTGTGCGGTGTAATGAATATTTGTAGTTGGTGCCGCTGGAGGATTAACAAAGGCCTTGTGGAGCTTCCCAGTTGGATGATGTCCTTATTGATAGTGTATAGAAGGTGGTAATGCCGTTTTGCCGATCAGGATGGGTGTAAAATTGTGATTTTTCTTTAGAGGAAGACAGCAGTTTAAACTGTCAGGAATCAGCTTTGCCAAGATTGAGGGTACAGGATGGGCGGGGAGCCAGAGGGAGGGGATTGGTGGCAGCACATTTGAGGGGTAAGGCACAGTTGTGGGGAGATTTATTTTAGGAGGGGGCTTCTGTAATTTCCGGCGGGGGGGGCGCGCATTTTATATCTATGCCACTGCTGACAGGGGTGCCCATCAGGAACGATGACCTTATGTCTCCCTGTGAGCAAGAAGCAGTTTTGAAAGGGGATCAAACAGGCAGTAGGGATCGTTAACCACCCTCCCCTACCATTTTCCCTGTTAGCAGACCTAAGAGGCACTAGTGCTATGATGGCTAACCTATGACACACATGTCTCTCAACATCAAGGCCCTTTGACTGACATGCGTCTGACCAACCGGTGTGCAGTGAAAACCTGGATGTGTAGCGGCTAAGCCAATCTGCTGCGCTATATAAGACACTGTAACGGAATCTGCTGCGCTATATAAGATCCTGTAATGGAATCTGCTGCGCTATATAAGACACTGTAACGGAATCTGCTGCACGATATAAGGTGCCGTAACAGAATCTGCTGCGCTATATAAGACACTGTAACGGAATCTGCTTCGCTATATAAGTAACTGTAACGGAATCTGCTGCGCTTTATAAGACGCTGTAACGGAATCTGCTGCGCTATATAAGACGCTGTAACGGAATCTGCTGCACTATATAAGACGCTGTAACTGAATCTGCTGCGCTATATAATACACTGTAACGGAATCTGCTGCACTATATAAGACACTAACGGAATCTGCTGCGCTTTATAAGACGCTGTAACGGAATCTGCTGCGCTATATAAGTAATTGTAACGGAATCTGCTGCGCTATATAAGATGCTGTAACGGAATCTGCTGCACTATATAACATGCTGACAGCTGTAAATAAATATATATACAGCACAGCAGGGCAGCAGCAGATGCCAGAGAGATTCACTCTCCCCCCCCCCTCCTCCAGGACCCACGAATCCCCCAAACCCCAAGTTTATTATTATGCTTATTACATCATTAATTAGCTGCAAAAAAAAAAAAATCCACCTTGAATAGTGATAGCAGGGCGGCACGGGCGGCAGCAGAAACTCTCCTCACCAGCGCTTGGGATGGCTGTGGCTGATGACGGAGGAGGGAGTGAGAGGCAGGCGACTCTGGGAGGAATCTGTGCTGCCCGGAAGCCGGTTCGAGCAGCAGCAGCACAAATTTACATTGGAGTGTCAGCAGCCCAAGCGTCACGGACCTGGCAGGGGGCAGGAGGCAGGCGCCGGGCAGGGCAGCCGCCAGCGCACGCTGCCCGTACAGATGATCTTTCTTGTGCAGGAATGCTTTTTGCGGAGGGGGGGCGGGCCGGTGGCGCCATCCGACCAATCGGCGCCCGGAGCATGAGCTCCAGTGGCTCCGCCCTCCATACGCCTCCCTGTATAATGTGCATCACGGTGTGTGGCATATGTATAATGGGCATCATGGTGTGTGGCATATGTATAATGGAGCATCACGGTGTGTGGCATATGTATAATGGGCATCACGGTGTGTGGCATATGTATAATGGAGCATCACGATGTGTGGCATATGTATAATGGGCATCACGGTGTGTGGCATATGTATAATGGGCATCACGGTGTGTGGCATATGTATAATGGTCATCACGGTGTGTGGCATATGTATAATTGAGCACCACGGTGGGTGGCATATGTATAATGGCTGCAAATATCACCAAATTATTGATATTTCTTGAAGTGACACGCGACTTGAGGAAGGATACACTTTTTTACGATTTTCGACACACCCAGCCGGAAAGGTCACCAATCACTGCACTAGTGAAATGGGGGGAGGGGTTAATGTTAGACATAGCCGCAAAACATAATTTATTGTGTTCAAAATTCTGATTAATAAATTATCACATTCAAGCTACACCTCTATGAGTGAAAACTGCGAGACGAAAGGTGCCAGTCTCAATGTTCCAGTACATTCTTTATAATTATATCTAGCAAATAAAAAAATAAAAAAAATTATGGAAGCAGGTGGCTGATATAAGAGATATGTAATATATATGAGAGGGGCAGGGAGGTGCTAGAGCTAAGAATAAGGGGCATATTTATGAAGAAATTCACAGCCGGAGGTTCCCGGCGGGTATATTCCGGCCCCCTGTCACCCCTGGTTTTAAAAGCAATACTTGTTCCACCTCCCCACCCCCTAAGCCCAGGACAACCTATGGTGCACTGACTCTCACGTACAGGCATTAAAGACCCTCCTAGGAGGCCACCAATACTGATGCCGCATATAAACTTTTATGCAAAATCCTGAAACACTATTATAATTAAGCGCTTTTCATCCCAATTGACCATTATGTGAGTTTATGGTATACAACACGTTTGTATTACAATCACCCAACATATGGGCATAACATCAATGAACAGCAGACAGATTGATAAGACTTTCGGGCACTTGCCCTTATCCAAGATGGCCACCGTGACGATGTGCGTCACGACCAAAAAGGGTTAAACACCCAGGACTAATTCACTGCCAACATCACTCCCTGAAGAAGACCCAGACGGGTCGCAACGCGTTGGAGGACATTCCCTCTTCACTACACGGTCATCACAAGTCTCCTCCCTTTCGGGAGTAGAGCGCACGGCAGAAGCCGGGACCGCAGACTTGGGTGCAGGGAGATCGCGTCATCCGCGTCATCCACACCCGGAAGTCGAGCCCCGTGCTGAGTTCGTGGAGCCCGGCAGGACGTGCGGACACGGCGCCGACCTGAGCCGCAGCAGGATCGCGGATATAGAAGGAAGGAGCGAGGATTGGACTTACCAGCAGCCACAGGTTAGAGGTGCACTGCGGGCGGTACGGGACGCCAGCCCCCCGCACCACCGGCCTGTGACCTTATTCCCCCCACCTTGCCTATCTGACTTTCCCCACCATTGACACTGTTTACCATCTGGGCACATCCTGCATACGGTGGCCAGCATTTGCTGCCACCCAGGTGCAGTGCACTTGCGCCCCTGACTTTTGCTCTAATGTTCTCTGGCACCATGTACCATCTGCTAGCCTAACACATTAGGCGAGCCACCCGTTGCTGCCACCCTAGTGCATAACTTTGCACCCCTGAGAACTGTGGGACATTAACATCATCTCAGAGTGCTATAACAGCACCCCCCCCCCCCCTATCACCACTTGTGCTTATTACTGCGCCCATATTGTAATTTTAATAAATCTGTTTTCTATCACCATAACCTTCTCATATTCATTGCTTGCCACCACACACACCCTTAGCGCCAACCTCAAAAAAAACCCTATCCACAATTTCTATTACTACAGGGGGTCAGACCCCCCCCTGTTTCTTGAGGTATAGCAGCTTGGGTTTGTGTAACACACCAGTAAGTTCCCTGGGACCAGCGCCAACCAATAGCACACCTGTCCACAGCCCTTTCTATGGTTCTTTCTGATTTCTCACAGGTTACCACCATTGGTGGCCATTGCTGAGTCTTGTCGGGGCCAGACAATCACTGTTGGTCTCTGCCAATGACTTCCCCTTGCAACTTAGCGAAGCATCAGTATTTAACCACTTGTGTACAGGTGTCGCCACTTTTCTTCTATGACTATTAGCTGGTGATTACTAAGATGGCAGTGATGGTAAGATAAGATTTAATATTAAAATAAAACAAAGCAAAACATATAATTTTTTCTTTTTTAAAATGTTTTTCTTTTAAAACAGTTAATATTCCACAAAAGTGGAAACTGAAATGCCAAAAACTTCCATTTCTATGGCACCTGTGTGTTCTGCCGGAATCATTTCCTACTTTTACCAAAATTAGGGAACAACTCTTGTGTTCACCAGGCTGGTTATCTGTGTGCATAAACTTTCCAATATATGAATTCTGGCATTCAAAGATCTGTTGGAAGGCAGGGACAGTGTGTGTGCGGAGCCGCAAACTGTATCAATGTGGTCACTGAGCCCGAAATGTTTTATTGGGATTCTTGGAAAATTGGTGGCTACATGAGGGTTGCTAACTGGACCTGAAAGAATTCTAAATTCAGAAGTCTCCAGAAATTCCGTTGGCAAGTACCTTATAGTTGAGAAATATTTATTGGCTGAACAATTTTTGTAACATGAATTATATTATTATTATTTACATTAATATAACTGAACGATGTTTGCGTGTGTGTGTGTGTGTATGTGTGGATGTTCCATGATAACTCTTAAACGCTTTAACTAATCAGACGAGCCCTTAAGGATGCTGTCATAACGGTCCATGCTATCCCCGTTTTTCATGCATTGTGATATGTCGTTGGAAAGCTTATGACTTTCTGAACACAATCAGGGCAGCTGAAAGCGCTGCCGGGCCCTGGTAAAAAGGGAACAGGAGGGGCTGGGGCCAATGGGAGGGGCATGGCTAATGAAAGGGGTCACATCCCTGTTAAAAGAAATTGCAGGGGGTGTGGGCTGTGCTGCAGCTGCCTCTCTTCTTCGCTCAGCACAAGACACTGAGCGTGTGTTGGGCGGGGGAGAGAGGCTGTGTTGCCTTGGCAGTCTCTGCTCTCTACTCCCACTGCCTGGTTTCTGCAGCGGCGGAGGCCCAGACCCGGGACCAGGTAAAAAGTACACCCCCCATCTCGACGGCACTGAATACCCTTTGAGTGGTTTTCCTGTCCCATAAATACTCAACACAGAAGGGGCAGTTGGTGCTATCTGCAGAATCACCTGCTTCCCTGGGGCTGATGCTGTCAGCTTCGCCTGTTTGCAGCCACTTAGAGAAGCCATCAGCGGAATGCCCAGCATTTTATGGGCGTTCCGCTAGGATCGCAGGGGCAGCCTGCTCGGGGCGGGCGGTGATGTCACATGATGTCAGCGCCTGCCTCGTATTCAGCAATCGAATTACTTATCTCCCCTTTGGCCGCATGTGAGTAGATGTGTTCTCGTACACATCCCCTGGCACACTAGCGAGGAGATGCGAGCGACGTGAAAGGCCCAGGCGGTGGAGGGGCAGGCGTTCGGCCTGGAAAACAGATCTGAATCAGGCCCTTAGTAAATAAACCTTTTATGAATCACAATGGAAATCTGACTACAACAGCACAGGCTAAACACAGAGCTGTGTAGGACCCACTAATAATAATGTGCGGGTGAGAATACATTTTCTGTGCAGGGAGGTAAATGAAAGGCAAACAGCACATTAAGGGGGAGATTTATCACATTTTGGATGAAGTGGAGAGTGATAAACTACCAATCTATGAGCTTCCATAGTTTTCCAGGCTCCACTTTATCGTTCCCCAACATTTGATAAATCTCCCGCTAAACCACGATTTTAAACCACCAGTTCTGAAACCGCCATCCTGATTTGTTTTTTATGGGTGACGGACGGGTTCGCGACAGTCGGGATCCCGGCTGTCAAAACGCCGACAGCCGGGTGCCCGATGGCCACCCGCTATTTTCCCTTGTGGGGGTCCACGACCCCCATAGAGGGAGAATAGAATAGGTGGCTCGCGTAGCGAGCCACCGTGCCCGCAGCGTGGCGAGCGCAGCGAGCCCGCAAGGGGCTTTTTTGCACTCGCCATGCTGTCTGACTCCGGGCAGTCGGGATCCCGACGTCGGGATAATGACTGTCGGAGTCCCATACCACACCCGTTTTTTATATGATAAATACAAACATTGCATTGTATAATGCTGCAATTTGCAAAAGCACTAGGACACAATGCATTATTTATTATTAAAGTGGCTGTATACAATTATACTTTTCCTAAGGGACAATATTAATTCATTTTGCCCAAATTAGAGTGACCATGCAGCATTTCCTACCTAGCCTGCAACCAGACTGTAAATGGCTGTCAGCATGCTGACTGGGGAATGGCTGGAGCTATCCACCAATCAGAGTCTTGACAGGATTCAGTATTGAATCCCGGCGGTCGGGATCCCGGCGTTCAGAATCCCGACACTGGAATCCCGACAGCCGAAATGCCGACAAGGGGGGGACGTGGATCGCCCCCCCTTGCGGGCTCGCTGCGCTCGCCACGCAGCGGGCCCGGTGCCTCGCTACGCTCGGCACGCTATTTTATTCTCTTCCAGGGGTGTCGTGGACACCCCAGGAGGGAGAAAGTGTCGGCATTTCGGCGGTCGGTATTCCGGCGTCGGGATTCTGAACGCCGGGATCCCGACCGCCGGGATCTTAACTGCATCCCTCTTGACAACCATTCTCTGTATGGAAGTACATGGAGAAATGGTGATAGACCACAGGATGGGTAAGTTATCATTTTTATGTATTTATTACTCTAACATCATGCTGGAGGCTGGTGGTCTTGGCGGGAGTCCAGTTGCAGCGGCTTCCTGGAGGAGTTGACTGGTTCGGTTCCCCTGCATCATTCTTCAAGCCATCAGGCTTCAGCTAAGTCCAAGATATCATTATTATTTCAAAGATCAAGAGACTGTCGTTATTTCTTCTAAGTCCAAGCAATCATGGTTATAGTTCTAAGTCCAAGTATTTCATAGACTGCCATATTATTTAAAGTCTAAGAAGTTGTTGCTCTTGTTATTTCAAAGTCTAAGAAGTTTGTTGTCGTCGTTATTCTTCAAAAAGTCTTATATTATTCAAAGTCTAAGAAGATATTGTGTCTATCCGTATTCTCAGTCTCGAAGTTATAGAGACTGTTATTTTTTTCAGAGAGGCCTTGTCTTGTATTTTCTCAATTGGCTTGTAATCATTATGAGCAAGAATTAAGATACAGCTTTAACCCTAAGTCGTCTGTCTCCATTGCTCCTGCTACACCACGAGGACTTTTCATGTTGGCTAAGCAGAGGCCTCTTAATGTTGTGTAGTGTTGTTACCTCCTATTCAACTCCAGCTTGAAATTCATTGACTGTGAGTCATTAATAGGAGATATTGCGGCAGTTCACGTCATGCACCCTTTGGCTTGTTAACAAGCTACCAGCAAAAACATAGTTTCAAGAGATAATAATTTCCTGATTGTGACGGCTGACATTGTCCATGTTACAGTGTATGGCATGCATCTATCCTGATTGACTTAATGCTTACAAATTATGTTCTAGTTTGGAAATGTATTGTTTTCAAGAAAAACATTTTTTCAGCAGGTGTCCTACTTTTTATCATCTTACTTTACCTATATTTTTATATGTTGGAAAGTTTTTGTTTTTTTCAATAAAAAGTACATTTACTTACACCAACAATCTGGGGCGTAGTCAGAAATTTTTGGGCCCATAGCAATATTTTGAATTGGCCCCACCTCAATGCATTTCTCTACAGTGATTCTTCATTTTTTGCCCAATAATTTTGGCCTAGTTCATTGTATGGACCATGCAGTAATAGTGCCCTTTTCATTTTATGCACCACACAATATTAGTGCCTTAGTTTATTTTATGCACCATACAGTAATAGTGCCCTATTCATTTTATGCCCCAAACAGTAAGAGTGTCCTAGTTAATTGTATGCACCATACAGTAATAGTGCCCTAGTTAATTTTAAGCACCATACAGTGATAATGCTCTACTTCATTTTAGGCACCATGCAGTAATAGTGCCCTAATTTTTTAAATGCACCTTGGATGTGCCATAGTTCATATTATACCACACAGTACACATTGTATACCCAGATACATTATCTTTATTTCACATTATTCTACATATGGGGCATGGACTAACCAACGCCTTCTCCATTACTTGGAATGTCCTATTTCAAAGCTCAATTCCCACCCCCCAGCATATTTTATCAAGGAGAAGTGTTGAGCTGGGCTGATTTGCTTAGCTGTAATAGGATCAAACAGGACTGTGAGAAAAGGAACAGATCAGTGTGGAGCTTTACTGAGAGGGTGTTGCAGAGATCGCCACCCTAATTCCCACCTGTGCAGTTGGCAGTACCCATTTTTCTTCCATGCAATTTTGGAAACTTGAGCTAGGCAACTATATGACCCGGGTTCAGACCCCCTAAGTCTCTGAGCCCTATAGAGATGGCATCCACTATAGTTACACTCATGCCAGCAACCATTGTATCACACAGTGGGGTACATGTACTAAGCCTTGGAGAGATAAAGTGGATGGAGATAAAGTCTCCATTGCAACATTCAGCAAAATTTCACCCCAGGCAGTGGCATAACAATAGCCTCGCAGACCCCGCAATGGCGGGGAGGTGCTGTGTAAGTGTGGGCACCGGGTGTCTGCTACGCTATTGTTACGCTGCTGCCAACTGCCAGGACCTGCCAAGTCTGTGGCCGGGACCGCAGATTTACTTGTCGGTGGTCCCGGCTCCCCTCCTGGCTCCTGCTGCTAATGAAAACAGACCATCACAAAATGTTCGCCCCCATACAGCAGACAGTTTTTGAGGATGCTAGAGGAGACGGCAGTCTCCTCTAGCATCCTTAACACAGGTCTGCTATTAGGGGAAGCCATTTTGTAAGGGTCCGTTTTCATTAGCAGCAGGAGCGAGGAGCTGAGTGGGGACTGCAGACAAGATCTGCGGGTCCCTGCCGCAGAAGCGGCATGCGGAGGGGTAAGGCGGGTGGGGGGGGTTAACTTTACTGTTGGGGGGGACGCTGACGAAATTTTCAATAGAACTCCTATCTTAGTAAATAAACCCCATGGATTCTGATTGGTTGCCCATAGCAACATCTCATCTTCTAGAAAGTTTGGGGGATGAGCGCTAATAAAGGATTGAGGAAAGAGAAATAAGAATAGGGAAATAAGAAAGAAAAACACCTGAAAATAAAACGGGTTAAATGCAAATGCTTACAGCTCCTCTGAGCCAATATGAGTGTCCGTGGAGCGTGCTAACTAACTTTCCCTACCTCTGGTGCCGGCACCGAGTGTTGCGGGATGAGAGATCAACTTGCTGCGGCTGGTGGAATCGCCGCACGTCTTCCCTCTTCTCCCGTCAGCACGGGCGGTCTGTCTTCAGCGGCGGATGCCGCTTGAGCTGAGTTGGTATACAGCTGTCTTCCAGTGGTGCGGGGCACGCTTGGGGGACCACGGCGCTGCCTTCTACGCGGTCCCCCAAGCGTGCCCCGCACCACTGGAAGACAGCTGTATACCAACTCAGCTCAAGCGGCATCCGCCGCTCAAGATAGACCGCCCGTGCTGACGGGAGAAGAGGGAAGACGTGCGGCGATTCCACCAGCCGCAGCAAGTTGATCTCTCACCCCGCAACACTCGGTGCCGGCACCAGAGGTAGGGAAAGTTAGTTAGCACGCTCCATGGACACTCATATTGGCTCAGAGGAGCTGTAAGCATTTGCATTTAACCCGTTTTATTTTCAGGTGTTTTTCTTTCTTATTTCCCTATTCTTATTTCTCTTTCCTCAATCCTTTATTAGCGCTCATCCCCCAAACTTTCTAAATGTATTTTAACCAATTTGAGCTGCTTCTTCTTTTTCAATTCCAGCGCAGTGAACAACCATATATTTTTTACAACATCTCATCTTCAATAGAACTCCCATCTTAGTCAATAAACCCCTTTGAGTAACACGGGTGACCTTTTAGCCTATCCTAAATATTAATTTTGGGGCATTATGAAAAATAAAATAGGAAGTATTTTGCTAACCAAAAATTGTCTTTGAGTCAGAGAAAACAAATAATTCCGAGCTAATTCACTGGATGTAGTTTTTTTTTATTAAAATATACTTTTATTCCGTCTGCGTCAAGCAAGTAGAACTTGACAAGATGCTGTGAGAGTGATTTTTTATTGCTTTATATTATTGCATGGATTGAAAATATTTTGCTACAACAGGACCAATTTCATTGTCAACTGTCAACCCACTCCCCATTCCTCTGGTGAAGTTTGAAAAAGCAAGAATGGGATGTTTACTTTATATATATTGCCAGAGGCAAATTTCCCTGCTGATCTGGCAGCGCTTGTTTTGACAACCAGAATTTGCATTGCTGTATTCATTCTGTGACGGTATTTTTAAAGGGAGAATATATATATGTAATTATTATTAACTAGGGATGACTGGGTTCGGATCTCCAAGACCCGAGACCCCCCTTTCCCTCCCCCCGACACCACCCACCCCTGAACCTCCCAATCCGAGGTGGGATCTTGCTCGGGTTTTCCCGCCAGACTCAGATCGAGGCAAAATGTCATCATTCCACTGTTGGATTCTCGCTGGGATTTCGATCCTATAAAAGAAAACACACCAATCAGCACCATCTTCACTCCAGCATTGGAGAGGGTAGAAGACAGACCTCTTCTGTCTGCCATTGGTTGGGTGGTGTCTTGGGGTGCTGCTGTCCTCCTGTGCTGGCCTGTGCTGTGTGTAAAGGGGGTATTTTGCTGTGCTGTACAGGGCACTACTGTCCTCCTGTGCTGTAAAGGTGTGCTGCCCAGTGTGGTGTAAAAATATAGGGGCGCTGTCCTGTGTGCTGTACATATAAGGGGGTGCTGTCCTGTGTGCTGTTGCTGTAAAGGGGCGTTCCCCTGTGTGTGTCATAGAAATAATAATACAGGGTGCTGCCGTCCTCCTGTGTGCGCTGTTGCTGTAAAGGGGTGCTGCTTTGTCAGCTGTTGCTGTAAAGGGGCACTGCTCTGTGTGCTGCAAAAATAAAGGGGGGCTGCCTTGTGTGCTGCAAAAATAAAGGGGTGCTGTCCTGTATGCTGTCAAAATAAAGGGGTGCTGCCATGTCCCGAAAAAATAAAAGCAGCACTGCCTTGTGCTGTAAAGGGGTACTGTCCCATGCTGTAATGCGGTGCTGCTGTCCTGTGCTGTTAGGGGTGCTGTATATATGTACAGTGGTGCTGCCATGTACTGCTGGAAAAGTGCCGCGGTGGTACGTGTTGATACAGAAATGGAGGAGGAGGACACATAACTTGAAGATCAGGAACCACTTCGTAGCGCTGAAGTTGCTGCCACTAGTGATGACCTTGATGACACAATTCCATCAACTTTGTCTGCTAAGGCCACTGCCCAGTGTCATAGAGGGCATGTAAAGTCCAAGAAGTTAAAATGAATAAGCATTTTTTTAACTATATGATGATATATAAAATTACCAATATGCCATTCACGGCACAAAGTGGCAAGTAAGTGCTAAGGCCTTGGCCTGTGTTCATGAGTGGTGGTTCAGCTTCTCTTGCAGATGGAAGCCCTCCTCCCGCTCAAAAAAAAAAGATGTCAAAAGCACGGAAAACATCTGTGCATTCTACAGAGATATCACAAATCCCCAAGTGTGTCAGCGATTGCAATGTCTAGACCTGATCTTTCCAACACAGGATGGGAAAAGGAGGAACCTTCCACTATTTGGACGCCCTCTGCAAGTGCTGGTAGGAGCACAGCCAGTCCAGTTGCTGATATTGGCATTGAAGATGTCACTGTAAAAATACACCAGGAAGGGGATATTGGTATAGCTGGCGCTGAGGAGGAAGTTGATGAGGGTCAACTTGCGGTCAGGCTGAATTGCCGGTTCCCATCATAGAAGCCCATGTTAACATGAGCTTCCATGGAGCTGGCTGACATATAACTTTATATGCACATCGTTACTTATTCTTGAGTGACTTGGATATGCCTCTTTTGGCCTAAGTGGATCATTCTTTTAACCCCTACTTGTTATAATTTTTTGATCACTGTTTATTTATACACTGTACTTACGTATGTTCCTATTCCATGCGTTGTATACGACAAGATATTTAAATCACCCCACCATGGCCACTATCTGAGATCTACCTTGACAATAGAATCCAGCACCACCAATATTTTTTTGCTTTGGACTAATCACATATGTTAGTACATATGTCCTTAGTACTGTAGGTATAGGAAGTGTTACGGGAGGTACCGCCATTGGTTAGTACATTCCATTCATATACAGTACCTCTATTGCTTTTACATCAGGACTTTGAAAGGGTCAGTCCCGGCGTGAATATTTTGGGATGTTCACATCCCACAGCGAACCGACAATAATGCCGGTTCGCTGATGTCATCCAGTGGCACAGCGGGGAGTCGGCGCATCATCGGGGGGAGGGGAGGAGGCAGCGCTTAGAGCTGGCGCTGCTCCAAGCGCTGCCTCCTCCAAATTGTGAACGGGAAATGGGTCGGTCGACCCATTTAACCCATTCAGACCGCCAAGCAACATGGCAACGAACCGGTAAGAACTCTGTTTTTTTACCGGTTCGTATTGCCATGTTGCTACCCATTTAAGGGACACAGTAACCCCTTTTCACATAACACTAAATACCAGGTCAAAACGGCTTATACCCAATAATTAGTTGCGTTGTGAACGGGGTATTAGTGATGGCGTGGTAGTTTAACAGGTGTAACAAGTTCACATTTGATGAAAGTTAAAAATAAGTGGTAAATTCATCGAAAAGTCTCCAACCCAATAATACATGGTATGTTCCGGCTGCTTGCAAGGGATTCTGGGCCAGTTTCAGTGTAAGACGCAAATACCTTTTGTGCTGCAAATTTCCCCGCTTCAGCTGTGCAAAACTATGCACATCTCGCAGCTGCCGGGGTTTTCTGAGACACCCACTGGAAGCATTGGAGATCAATTCCTTTTACAGGAAGGCGCGACCATCGGATGGACAGCCCTGTGTCAGCCTTCACTGTGTCTTAGGAAAATCACGGCAGATGCACAATGCAGTTCTGACATACAGGGGTGTATTCAATGCAGCAGGGAGTGGCGGTGAGGGGGGTTTGTACGGTGAGGACGGCCTCTTTTCAGTGAGGAAAAGCCATCCTTGCCATCCAACCCCCCTCACCGTATTCAATGTTTGAGAGAAATCCTCGCCAACAGAGTCCGCTGCATTTTGTGGCGAGCCTCGCCGTTGTAATGGGCACACTTGCCAATTCCACCTTGCTGAAAAGTACCAGCGAGGTGGAAATGGCAAGTGAAGGGGAGGCAGTTGAGTACTCTGACGGCGGGCTTTCGGAACTGCTCGCCGTCATAGCTCGCCGCCATAGCTCGCCGTCAGAGCATTGAATACTGCCGCAGTCTGTGCACTGGCAAAAAAGATAGCTCCGTTGACTACAAAATCGATGTTACATTCTTCTCTGAATCAGGTCGTCTAGAAAACTGAGATATTTATTAATATACTGTAGGACTAAAACTAACACGAAACACAGTCAAGTAGAGTATGAGGCACTGAAACCTGTAGGAGTAAAATCGCAGAGTAGATGAGCCAATTGGTTACTTTATCTCTTATGAAAGGCTACGTTCCCCTGCTAGAAGGACCATTATCAGAGACGCGGCACAGTATAATAGGCACTGATGCCCTTTCAGCATTTACAAAGAATTGCAAGGAAAGTTCATTTGTTTCATACGGCATGCGAGTTTGATAGTTTAAAAAGTGTTCTTTTGTTTGCCTATGAGTCACCTTTAAAAATCCCCAGCAATGAATCAGATGACCTGCCTCCGGCAGCAAAACTATGTTTAGAAAACTTCAGGAAAGCAGCTATGATAATGGACCCCTGTCCACAGTCGTTTGATCAAGTGTGCTCTATAACAAACAGTAGCATCCAGCCTTCCAATATGGTGCATTAGTGTGTTGTGAAAGTCAGCCAGGCACAGTAGTCACAGGTGATTGTGATGACAGCATCACAGATACAAGCAGAAGACCAGCTGAGTTTGCTGGTGTCTGACGTACAGACTCGGCTGTGCCAACAAAACATTTTGGGGCATCGCGCCAGATTTAGAACAACAAGGAAATCTCCTGGGGACATGTTTGATCCGTTGTGTTTATAATGAGCTGGAAGATGAGTGCACTTGTTATAATTGTAAAAAAAAAAAATAATAATAATTATTATTATACTTGGAATAAAACGTTGCAGTAATGATTGATTTTGACAACTCCTGTGTTGAATGTCTTCATAGGGGAAGGTTAAGAAGAGAACAATGAATAAATATGACAAAATTGTTGTTGGACTAAGAAAAAAAAAGCTTTCATGTGAGTTTTTTCTCTCTCTCATTTCTGCTATGATGTTTGAATGATAACTGCCGCAGTGTCAGGCTTTGTTCATTTAAAATATTCAATTGCTGAACTGAAAGGGAACGGATTTATACATTGTATTATATTATTTTAGCATACTCTTTCCGTATATGTATGTATATATATATATATATATATATATATATATATATATATATATATATATCACCTCCAGGAGACTGGCACTCTTGCCTTAGTATTAGATAAATTCTTGTGCCCGGTGCCTTCAAATGCTGATTAAATATCCAAGTAGAAGAGAGCGGCACTCCTTGGGACTTTATATGAAAGAAAGACACTTAATACAGTGTGAATTCTACGTTTCGGTTTATTAGCCTAAACCGTCATCAGGACGGTTTAGGCTAATAAACCGAAACGTAGAATTCACACTGTATTAAGTGTCTTTCTTTCATATAAAGTCCCAAGGAGTGCCGCTCTCTTCTACTTGGATATATATATATATATATATATATATATATATATTAGTGGTGGGCAACAATAAAAAAATGTAATCGCGATTAATCGCATGAAATTTTTGCGATTAACTGCGATTAATCGCACTGATAGGCCCATAATTGGCGCTTACCTAAAATCTCGTTGCCATGGGTTCCACGCTCATTGCCAGGTGGGATTACATGCTTGTTGCCAGGAGTTTACTTGCTTCTTGCCAATGGGGGTTTACTTGCTTGTTGACAGTGGGGGTTATGTTCTCCATGCCAGGGGGGGTGGGTTACTTGCTCCATGCCAGGGGGGTGGTGGGTTACTTGCTCCATGCCAGGAGGGGGGGTACTTGCTCCATGCCAGGGGGGTTACTTGCTCCATGCCAGGGGGGTGATGGGTTACTTGCTCCATGCCAGGGGGGGGGGCTCCTTGCTCGTTGCCAGGGGTTGCAGAGTCCACAGCGCTCCCGGAATCCGCACTTCTTTTATGCAGTGTTGGAAGAGCCGCTGAGGCCTGATGAGGGAACAAATAGTGTCCAGAAGACACAGCTTGTAAGAGTACCACAGGGGATGGTCCATGGGCAGAGATGTACCATGGAGCCACCAGGACTGGAGGAAGGGGAAGATAGCTACAGCTCATCAGTGCTACTAGCATTGCCTGCATCATCTATTGATGTGGGCGATAAGGTGAGCTTTTCTTTTGGAAATACTGCACAAGGACATGGTGGAGGTGGAGCTTGTTCCACCTTCTGTTACAGGTGGTGGAACTCAGTTCGACCCCATCTCTTTCCCCTCACTTTAACCCCTGAATGCCTCTTACTTGTATTTGGGATCTAGTGCTGCATCCTAGGACACAGCATCAGAACACGTGTGACAACATCTGCCAGCTGGATGACCAATGAGGTCACCCACGCCAACTACAGAAGGCAAGAGGCCAAGGAAACTCAGATGGAAGATGGATACCTTAGCCTTGGCATTTGTGAAGCAGCTGTCATCACCCCCCAGCTTCGGATCATAAATTGCTTGACACCTACAGCAGCTCTGTGTCCGATGACGAAGACTTAAGCTTCCAATTCTGTCAATTTCTAGGATGCAATAAAGAAATGATAGCTAGGATCTGATTGGTTGCTATGGGAAATATCCCCACTTTTTACTTTTAGACGCGTTAGTAAATGTACCCCTAAATGTTTACAATGCTGTATTAACAGAACATATAACAATAGATTTATCGGTACTTGTTTAGTTTCATGGTGGCAGATGCGATATCGCATGCGATTTCATGTGATTTTGTACCTGTTCATAACCCCACTATTCACTACGCATGGAGTTGACTTTATATAGTGTGGCGAGCGTAGCGAGCCCCGCCAGGGGCCGCGGATTACTTTACATGTATTCTGTGGCCCCTTGTGGGGCTCGCTGCGCTCACCATGGAATACAGATGGAGCGGGTCTCTTCTTTGCAGGGAATGGCGATGGCGACGCCAGCCACCATCCCCCGCCATCTGTATATGCGAAAGGGGATGCGCGTGCACGAGATGCGTGCGCATCCCCTTCCGACAGCTTCCCCCGGGTCCCCGTCGGCTTGTCGGCGGTCACCCGGGGTCCCCACCGCCTCCCAGCACCCCCCCCCCCCTAACCCTGTCCGTCTCTCTGAAGCGGAGACGGACAGGGTTCCCGTCGCCCGGAAACTGAGACACGCGTGCGTGTTAGATGCATGCACATCTCAGTCAGATGGACGCCGGGCTGCTGGCGGATCGCCAGCGGTGACGTTCTGGCGATTCGCCAGCAAGAGGGAGCCCGGCTCCATCTGTACATGTAAAGTAATCTGCGTCCGCTCGCCACGGAATACATGTAAAGTAATCGGTATCCGCTAGCCACGGAATACATGTAAAGTAATCGGCGTCCGCTCGCCACGCTTCGGGCTCGGTGGCTCGCTACACTATATAAAATCAACTCCATTGACAAAAAACTCCTAGTGATTTTGTCAGCTGTCAGCAGAAAGGCCATTCTACAGCAATGGATACACACCTTGGCCCCTTCCCTGGAGATGGCAACATCTAGGTTACTCTTCCTATTTACTATGGATTGGCTGGAGGCATCTCTCCATAAAGAATCTATGACCGCAGCCTTATTTCAATGTTGGGATAGGTATATCCAGATCTTGCCACCTAGGACTAAAACGGCGATTCAGACATGCTTCCAATCCACCTCGTGGTATAACTTACAGCTACTCCAAAATAAGGTCCCTGTTACCATTTAATTATCGTAACTCAAATAACCCCTTATAAGCTCCCCCTCTCTCCTCTTTCTCTTAGTCATATTCCTTTTTCCACTCTCCTTAATGCTTCTTGCTGGACGGCTGGATCGGTCCATGGATGGGTTGATGGCTTGGGACTCGGAGCGGGCTGTTGGTTAGTAATTTCGATGTTTAGATAGTAGTATTTTGTTTAAGGTTTCATTTTTATTTATTATGGTGGATTGTGGTAACTCCTGTATATTCCTAGTCGATGCTGTCTATATTTGTATCTGCGACATCGCCGGTCACATCTCAATATCTAAGACCATGGCCATGTTACTACAGGAGTCGCCAGGCTGTTTTATTTTCCTTTTTATTTTATTTTATTTGAAAAAAAAAAAAATTTAACCTTCCTTTGTGTATTAGTTCCCTTTATTCTATTTTGTTGGAAAATTGGAAAATTGTGGATTGACCCTCATTGTATGATCTTACACTTTATTATCCTCTGTATGTATTAACTGCAATATATGAGGTTCAATAAAACATATTTTGAAAAAAAAAATCAACTCCATGCATAGTGGATAGTGGGGGTATGAACAGGTACAAAATCGGATGAAATCGCGTGCGATATATCTGCCGCCGTGAAACTAAACAAGTACTGATTTATCTATAAACAGGTGTGTGATCTATCTTTGAGCAGGTTTGTTTTTGTCTTGAGGACTTTGTAGAGCTAAAATATTTGACACCATTTTGCATAAAATCTCAAGTAGAATTTGACTTACATCTTGGGTCTTTTGTTCATTTGGAAACTCCATTTTATATCTAAGAACATATAGTTTAATAGTAATAGTTCATCCTGTCTTATTGCTGAGTGTTGTCTATATACTGTACAGCAAATAGGAGTCTCTATGCGCAACCACTCTGTTATAAGTAAAAAAAAAACTTAAATAAAACAAACAAACAAACAAAAAATATTTCAATATGTTTAATAAAATCTAAATAAAAGATGACTGCATTTCCTGGTAAACCGGTTTACCATTACCATGACACAAGACGTGTTAAAGCATAGATTATAGCTTAGATTGCATCCTGATGAACTGTATCCGTCTTGTTTGCTCAGAGCCTTGAAAGTCTTGTTTTAACATCTGCTCAACCACAAACTACCCATTTATTACCCTTAAAGCAGCTGCTAGAAGCACAGAGGAGCAGAATGTGGAAGTCCGGTTTAGTGCTCAATGTGTCCCAATTGGTAGTCATTAGTGTGAAGAGTTGTGTTTCAAATGTGAGTACCTCCTTATGGGGAAATCGGAATGTGTAAGAAGTAAGGGTCCGTGGTGACTTGAAGTCAGCAGACATACTCTTGTTTGTTTGAGACACATTTTACTTGGAGATGAGAATTTTTAGCTTTTTATCTTAGATGTTTGTCTGTAAAGAACTTGGGTGGGCCAACTAACCCTTGCACAGTTCCACTTTTGAGGAACACTGTGTTCAGCCTTATCCAGGCACCCGGGGCCCGATGTAAGGCTCCTGGGCACCCAGTAACCATTTACATCTGCTAAATAAAAACTACACTCGAAAATAATCATTTTTTTTTTATGGTATGACAATGTTTTTTTTTAAATGGATACTGGAAAGAATGAGCATAGCGGTGCTTGATGCACTAGCACAGTGATGGCCAACCTTGACACTCCAGCTGTTGTTGAACTACACATCCCAGCATGCCCTGCTACAGTTTTGCTATTTGGCCCTGCCAAAACTGATGCAGGGCATGCTGGGATGTGTAGTTCAACAACAGCTGGAGTGTCAAGGTTAGCCGTCACTAGACTAGTATAAAAGAATATATAAGATAACTGTTTTATCATATGGAAACAATATTATATGGGCAGCACAGATGGTGTAACGGTTAGCCAGTAATGGCTCACAGCACTGAGAACATGGGATGGTGTTCCACAAGTGTGTAGAGTTTGTGTTCTCTCCTTGCGCTTGAGTGGGGTTTTTGCTGGGTATTCTGGTTCCCTCC
Source organism: Crinia signifera (assembly GCF_055691185.1). NCBI lineage: Eukaryota > Metazoa > Chordata > Amphibia > Anura > Myobatrachidae > Crinia > Crinia signifera. The sequence goes on from NC_139227.1 coordinate 110,451,584, forward strand.
CACAACCCAAAAATGTACTGGTAGGTTATTTGGCTCCCAACAAAAAAGAAGCAGGATCCCGACAGCAGATGACTCCATTACCTCCCAGAGTTGCTCCTCTGAGCATATCTTCATACTGGTGGCCATAGTTGTTGGTATACAAGTGAAAGGTTAATTTTCATGAAATTATTCAAAAATTCTGCACTAAAACATTTGATAAGATGTATGCTACTCTATGTTGTTTTACGCTACTCTATGTTTTATGCTACTCTATGTTGTTTTACGCTACTCTATGTTGTTTTACGCTACTCTATGTTGTTTTACGCTACTCTATGTTGTTTTTATGTCTTTTCTTTTGGGATTTTTTTCAGCATTGGATTCACCACGTCAACGACTATTGATTGGAAGCTGTTTTGAGAACCTCTTGTTAACCCTGGCTGCATTCGAGGATTCACATCAACTAATAAATACACGTCTTTTGGTGCAGATATTTGATTTATCCGTTAACTAAATAACTACATCTATTGTGTGTATGTGACAGAGAGACTTTAACCTTTCACCTATTCATTTGCCTTTCCAATAATTACTATAGAAATAATTCTTGGTGTTACTTCACTTCGTCTGGCAAACTTTACTAAATCATGGATTTAATTTCCTGTGACGAGGCTTCATGTTATTTATATGTTAACTATAGCAGTCAGGCCAGGCACACCGAAGAAGCATACCTGTCCTCCCAACTAATCCCTGGAAGGGGAATTTATTTAATAACAAATGGGAAGAAAAAAAAGACACTTTAGAATGTTTTCATGAAATCACAGCAGTAACAAAGGAAGCTGAATTTTAATTTACTATGTATCTAATGTAAATATTTTCTAGTTATTAGGAAAAAAAAATAATTTGCATTTACTATTTATTTAATGTAAAAATTTTCTAGCATTAGGGTAAAAAGAAAGAATTTGCTGCCAAGAAATATATATATAAAAAATGATATACCTGTTTCTATATTTGGTAGAAACATTGGATGCTTACGTATCCTTCTAAATATATTTTATTTAATTAAAAAATAAATGTATATTATTCTGTTATGTATATTCACCCTATTGTGTTATAGCATCTAATTGACTGAGTGCATATATTATATAAGTGATGAAATATAATTATAATGAATGAATATTATATATCAATTTTAGATAATCATATATAATTGTGTGCATTACAAATGGTAATATTTCCATATATAGTTCAGTAGATTGTAGTCTTCTTTGACTCTTTTTGTGTACCTATTATGTTCATTCAAACAGGCAATCATGTGTATGTCATGGAACACACTGGAACCATCAGATAATTAGTATGGACACAATAGTATATACATCAGCTGACCCACACCTGCGTGATCTTGGAACTAGGCCAACATGCGGCTTATTCAAAAACTTACATAAGGAACAGTGCAGGCTACATATGTGATGCATCTACTGAACTTTGGTGTCAAAACACCTATTAAACAACATTTATATATCCAACTTTATGGATCCAACAAATTCAGCGCTAATTAAAAGGAGACAATGGGTGACATTTATTAGAGGTCGATGTTGGGTTTTTGGCGATTTTTATCGCAAAAACGGCCGTTTTCGCACTTTTTCCCGAATTCGCATAATTAATGAGATGCGAAAATCTGCAAAAAAAATCGGGATTTGCAGCGAAATCACACCTTCTGAAAGTGCGATTTTTTTAACTCTGGAATTCGCATCCAGATGTTTTCCCCATTTAAAAATATAGAATTCGCATATTTAATGAGATGCAAATTTGGAAATCGCCCCAAAAAATGGTCTAAACAGCAAAAAAAAATAGACCTGATCCTGACGGGCGATTTTGTCAGAAACATGGCGATTTTGTCAGAACTATGCACAGATCATTGTGATCTGTGTATGGTTCTTTGGTAAAATATGTATAAAAGTAAAAAAAAAAAAAAAACGGCGTGGGGTCCCCCCTCCTGTACATAACCAGCCCCGGGCTCATTGAGCCGGACCTGGTTCCAAAAATACGGGGGACAAAAAGCGTAGGGGTCCCCCGTATTTCTGAAACCAGCCCCGGACTCTTGGACCGGTCCTGGTTCCAAAGATACGGGGGACAAAAAATCTGGGGGTCCAGCACCGGGCTCCGGGCTCCAACAGCCTGCAGTGTCATGCCACAGCCGGGGGACACTTTTTACATAAGGTCCCCCGGCCGTACCATGAGCACTGTGGCTGGTCAGCCTTGGACGGGGTACCTGGAGGAGTGGGGACTCCCCCAATAAAGGGGTCCTCCCCCAGGCTTCATCCGTCCAGGGCTGAAGCCCGGGGCTGTCACCGCCGTCCCTGGCCATTGGACGCCGGCTTGATAGGGTTAAATTCACATTCCTAACATTGCTTAATACAGGAGAACTACAAGTGCCAGCAGACCTCCTCCGCATGCTGGGACTTGGAGAACCACAAGTCCCAGCATGCGGGGCATTAATGGGCCCGCTGGGACTTGCAGTCCACCTGTAAAAAGAATGTTAAAATAAAACACACACACAGAGAAGTAAAACTTTATTACATACACATCCACACACTTCAATTTTACACCACTATACATACCGATCCAGGATCCAGCGCTGGTCTCCCTTCTGCAGCAGAGCTGGCTCCCCCCGCACTGACAGCGGGGACAACCGGCTTTCTCCGATACAGCTAACAGCTTCTGTCGCATTGTCCCAGCGCAACAGAGGCTGAGAGCGTGATTGGGCGATGCGTTTCCATGGAGACGCATAGCTCAGCCCTGATTGGCTGAGCTATGCGTCTCCATGGAGACACATAAGCCGAAGACGCTCTCAGCCTCTGTTGCGCTGGGATAACGCGACAGAAGCTGTTAGATGCATCGGAGAAAGCCGGTTGTCCCCGCTGTCAGTGCGGGGGGAGCCGGCTCTGCTGCAAAAGGGAGACCAGCGCTGGATCCTGGATCGGTATGTATAGTGGTGTAAAATTGAAGTGTGTGGATGTGTATGTAATAAAGTTTTACTTCTCTGTGTGTGTGTTTTATTTTAACATTCTTTTTACAGGTGGACTACAAGTCCCAGCAGGCCCATTAATGCCCCGCATGCTGGGACTTGTGGTTCTCCAAGTCCCAGCATGCGGGGGAGGTCTGCTGGCACTTGTAGTTCTACTGTATTAAGCAATGTTAGGAATGTGAATTTAACCCTATCAGGCCGGCCTCCAATGGCCAGGGACGCCGGTGACAGCCTCGGGCTTCAGCCCTGGACGGGTGAAGCCTTGGGGGGACCCCTTTATTGGGCGGGGTCCCCACTCCTCCAGGTACCCTGTGCAAGGCTGACCATCCACGGTGCTCATGGTACGGCCGGGGGACCTTATGTAAAAAGTGTCCCCCGGCTGTGGCATGACACCGCGGGCTGTTGGAGCCCGGTGCTGGTTTCAAAATACGGGGGACCCCCAGATTTTTTGTCCCCCGTATTTTTGGAACCAGGTCCGGCTCAAGGAGCCCGGGGCTGGTTATGTACAGGAGGGGGGACCTCACGCCATTTTTTTTTTTTATGACAAAATCGCACATTACACCAAAATCACACCTTTTCATGACTAAAAATCACACTTTTTCATTCTGAAAATCGCCCTATATCGCACTCTCGCACTTTTCATGCTGGAATACACACCTCATTAAATATGCGAATTTGCTGCAAAAATGTGATTTTAAAAAACGGCGATATAAGGCGATTTGAGGAAAAAATCGCATTTTCTCAAAAACGGTTAAACCACTAAATCTCGCCCTTTATATCTATATTTATTTCTTCATTAACATCTGGAAACACTTTATTAAAGTGAATACGCTAATTCCAATTTGAAGTAACCTACATTTAAACACTGGACCAATCTCCAGGCGTAAATAAAGCTAATTAAGTGGTTTAATGCTGGACATTATCAATTGATCATTTTAAATATATTTCCTGAATTGTATGCGTGTCTGTATGGTTTTTTAAAGTGTTTATAATTTACATTTATTCTTATTAAATAATTATTAGACCAACACAGTGTGTTCTCTTAATTGGTATATATATTCAACTTGCTAGGACAATGGTGGAAATGGGTGCACTGGTATCCCTACTCTTAGTGCCTAACCCTTACCACCATCCTCAACCCTATGCAGCCTAACCCTAGCCTTACCACCCACAGGCTAGCCTCTCAATGCAGCTCAACCCTTCCTGCCCACAGCTCAACTATAACCTCTTACTGCATCCTAGCTTTCTCCCATCCACAGCCTAACATCCGTTCACAGCCTAACCCTCAATTCTGACTATATGTCTATGTCAACATGTCAACATTTTAACTATATTGACATCATAACTGTCATTATTGTGGTATCAACATTAGGATTGTTATGAGCCCCGATTTAAATGGAAACCTCTAACTCACCATCGGGACAGCTGGGCAGCATTTGAGCGAGTGCTCAGACGCTGCCCGGAATTAGACCGCACAGTCTAATCCCGAAATCCCAGCCATTTTTTCTTGCCAAATCTGGGGATTGGACACCCAAATTATAATGAACTGGCAAAAGGATCCAGCAGCCTCGTCCCCCAATAAGTTCCTTCTTCTCTGCCTTCCCCCTTTCCAACATGTACCATCCCTGCCACCACTCCTATACATGCCCCATTCCTAGTCAACATCGCAGTAGGAACTGTTGGACACAGGGCCGGTGCAAACCCTCTCTGCGCCCCAGGCAATCCCCCTCCGACACCCGCCCCCCCCTTTCCCCCTCTGCCCTCTGTGGGGGGAGGGGGGGTTTCAGCTCAACACGCACTACATGCGGCACACGATACTGCGGCGGCGGGGGTTTGGGGGGTTGTCGGGTGCCTGATGCCCGCTGACCCAGCCTCCACATCCCGCCAACCACCGTACACGCCTCCTCTCCCGCCGGGTACCTCTGCTGCGTTCCCCGGACGTGACTTCCTGCTTCAGCCTTCATGTTGCCCGGCTCCCGCGTCATCCCTACACACGCTCCGGGGGGGGGGGTTCGGGGGGTGCGGGCGATACTGCGGCGGGTGCCCGCACCCCCAGTGTACAGGGGTGTGTTTTCTATGGTACCTCTGCGGTACTGAGCCGCCGAGGAGAGGTACCATACTCTCCTCGGCGGCTCAGTACCGCCCTCCAGTGGCCGGCGCCCTAGGCAAATGCCTAGAGCTGCCTAGTGGTGGCGCCGGCACTGGTTGGACAAGCGGCAAACATCCTCGCTCTCACTTGTAGATAGCAGATGGGACAGATCTTAATCAATTATTATAGAGATTAGGAGAATCATAAATATGTTTTAGTTTTATTATCTTAATCAAGATTTGACGTCGTAGGAGAATACATTTTAATTATTACATTTGTATTGATGACTTTAATATATCTGTTTTATAAACAACACAGAAAATACAATGACTGCTGCATCTAATGGTCACTGCTGATGACCACACGAACGCATGGGAGTATGGCGAGGTTACGACGGGTATGGGTCATTGGGTTGACCCTATTTAGGTTGGCATGCATTGTTTCGACCACTACAGGTCAACAGGGCTTAGGTTGCCACCTGAAACAGGTCAACATGCCTAAGGTCAACAGGGTTGGAAAGTCGACACAAGCATTAGATCGACAAATGGGGAGGTCGACAGTAAAACAAAGTGTCAACATGAGTTTTTCATGTTTTTTTGTCCCGAACGTCAACATAGTCGACATGGACACTGTTAAAGTGTACCGTGTGACCTCACATGGCTCGCTGTGCTTTGGGCACACTATTATATTCTCTGGCCACGCCGTGGTGGATGGTAAGGTATGAAATACCGTCTGTCTACACATCAGCTCAAATACTCATGTCAACCTTTTAACTGTCAACCTTTCCTCTGCCCACCTTCCAATTATCAACCTAATGCTTGTGTCAACCTTCCAAGGCTGTCGACCTTAGCCTTGCTGACCTATTTAAGGTATCGACCTGAGCTCTGTCAACCATCAATGGTCCACCCAATGGATGGCGACCAAGTGACCGTATGCCATTGCAACCACCTCCATCTGTACAAGAATCCCATATTCTTGGGAAGATGTATCAAGCAGAGGAAAAAGGGGAGTAGTTTCAGAATTTAAGCAACTAACTGCCATCTCAAAGACTGAGCTAGATAAATAACAGAAGCTGATTGGTTGCTTTTGATCCACTTCACTTATTCTCTCTGCGAGCCTTGATGCATCTCCCCCTATGTAAGATAATGTAGATACTAATAGCATATTCCTTCTTGGAAACGTTATACAGTATATACATAACCAACACATAGTATGCTGAACCCTTTATCAAACACACAGTATTATACATCTAAATAAAAACAGCATTATAGCATATACACCTGCAATGGTTTTACAGCTTTCGTGACGTAAATGGAAGATGAGCAGCAATAACAAAAAGATCAAAGTTGGTTTGACATCAGGGTCCAGTTCTCTGTTTCATCATAATGGGAACAAGAGGTGAAACGCTCTCTATAAATAGTGTGTGCTTTATATTATCATAATTATTTTCTTGCAGACACTCAGTGCCTCTGTCACACATTGGCCCTTATTTTGATTCGTGCGGTACGGCCCGCGTGCGGCCGTACCGCCGATGTTTTTCTTCTGCACATGCGCAGAGGTCAATCTGCGCATGTGCAGCCCCCTTCGCCGCAGACGGATTTCGTCCGCCGCAAAGGGGGCGTATAGGGGCGTGAGGGGCTTCATCCCCTCATTTCCCTATGTGTACGCCCCGCGTTTCATGGGCGTTCCCATGCAAACGCGGGGCGTACGCATGGTAATGAGGGCATGACGCCACTCATGGGGGCGGAAAGCTGACGTCGGCGGATGTCAGCTTTCAGCCCCCATACAAGCTACCACACGGACGATTGTCCGTGTGGTCTCAGCTTGCGGGAGCTGCCGCGGCGTGCGGCCCTGCCTTCGATGGTCCTCGACCATCGAATGCAGGGGGCAGCTCCCACCATGGTGGAGGCGTACGCCTCCACCATTTTCGTGCGGATCGCCAGCCGTCCGTGTACGGACGGCCGTGGCGATCCGTAGTGTGGGCGGGGATACGTCTGGTGCGGTCGGAGCCGCATATGCGGCTCGACCGCACCAACCAGAATAAGGGCCATTGCCGGCTTCAGAGCGCTATTAAAGCCGCCAGATCAAAAATACACCTGGTAAAACAAGCCAACGATGAGAGAAACTAGATAGCGCCTATTTTAGACATGTTGAAGCTATCAGGTGCTGAGTGTAGTACTGACAACCAATACCTGTAATTTGATGACAGTGTAATGGAATCCAAGTGGCTCAATCTGATTAAAACACCCTTCAATAACAAGAAAAAGGGACAGTTTTTGCATGAAATAGCGGCCTCGTTTGAACTCGTTACTTTCCTAATAGTAATATTCCAATTCAAATAATAATAATAAACTGTCACATCAAGGCCCTTATTCTGGTTGACTCGCAAGGCTGCAAATTTCACAGTCCACCAAATGCCGCCCACCATCTGCATGGCCGCCCACCATCTGCATGGCTGCCCGCCCCCCCCCCCCCCCCCCTCGCACAACACGATCCCCCCGCTTGGCTGTAAATGGATGTTTTGCATAAACGGTACTTGTGTATTATCTGGGCGCCCGATTCTTTCATCGCATGCCACTACTTAAGGCATGCGATGCGATTTTTCATTGTAAAGACCCGATTTTTAATTGTATAGTCACCCATGGGTGATTTCATACCCCCACTATCCAACTACGCATGGAGTTGATTTTATATAGTGGGGCGAACGTAGCGAGCCACCGAGCCCGAAGCGTGGTGAGCGCAGGGAGCCCCGCGAGGGGACGCGGATTACTTTAAATGTATTCTGCGTGCGTTTGCCACGCTTCGGGCTCGGTGGCTCGCTACGTTCACCACACCACACTATATAAAATCAACTCCATGTGTAGTTGGATAGTGGGGGTATGAAATCACCCATGGGTGACTATACAATTAAAAATCAGGTCTTTACAATGAAAAATCGCATTGCATGAATTGTATGCCACTATATTGCATGCGATGCAATGCAATGAAAAAATCGGGCGCCCAGATAATGCACAAGTATCCCATAAACATCCATTTGCAGCCTTGGGTGCGGGGGAGAAATCATTCGATGGTCTGCAACCATCGAATGATTTCTCCAGCGCTCAGAGATCTGAGACACCTCTGTGGTGTCTCAGATCTGTGGGCACCCTCTGCGGGAAGTGGGCGGGCAGCTGACATCCGCTGACATCAGATGCCCGCCCCCTGCACCCACGTCTTCGGGGAATTACCATGAGAATGCCCAGTGTTTTCATGGGACTTCCCATTAAGTGCTGGGCATTCCCATGGGCGGTGCGCCGCCCGACACCCGCCCGGTGAATCATCTATTCACCGTGGCCACTCGCACGCAGCGGCTGCACATGCACATAAATGATTAAGTGAATGCGCAGTTGCGAAGAATCGCTCCCCTGTGAGTACATGCAGGGGAGCGTGTCAATCAGAATAGGGGCCTAAATCAAAAACAAAATATGTACTTGATCCATTTCCAAGCATACATACTGTAAGTGCACTGTTAAGGGGTGTACACACGGGGCGATTTTTCTAAGCCATTTTGACTACAATTGTCAAAACAGCTTAGTAGGCTTGCCTGAATCGCTCCGTGTTTACGCTATCACCTGGCTAAATAGTCAGACAAAAATATTCTTGCTACACCGTGTATTTGGCCGCGGCTCCCGGAGCCGGCAGGATGTGGTAAGCCGTCTCTCTGACGACCTAACTACATGATGATACACGGACTCAGCTAAAATCGCCAGGGCTAAGTCCTGCGTGCTCAGCTACAGTAGCGCTTTAAGATTGGAGTTAAACATTATTCTTGTGCTAATTTCTGGCAAGATCTTCAAAGAATATTTTTAAAAATACGAATTCAAAAACCCACAGGGCCCAGATTGGAAAATGGGCAGAATATCCATCCCCCCATACTAATGCAACACCCCCACTGTGCTGTCAGATAAAGAAGAACAGAATAAGATACCGAACTGCAGTGATTTCTGTAAATGCATGCTGTGCATCCTGGGAGATGATGTCATGCTGAGGGAACTCACTTAATGTTGGTCTCATGTTACTTTCGCTTAGTGTCTGCCTCATGGTGAGTAAAGACCTGTGTTACATCCATGCTGCAGGTGTGCTCGTGATTCTATTACTATACACATCTAGAATTCCTACCAGTGAGAGCAGAGGGGTAAACATAGGCGAAACTGGGGGGTGGTCCGGGGGTCTCATTTGCCCAAAATATATTTTTATTACCCGCCTGGCAGCAGCTCTTGGTCATTATGCATTTACAGACCCACCAGGACAAACTGGCAATGAAAGTGAGCATGCATGTGACACGATGACATCACAATGCATAGTATTGTGAATAGCATCACGTGTGCGTCCACCAAAGCCCGCCTCCTTGGTCGCTTGCCCTTGCTGGACGCTGCACCATCCGCCACTCCGATGCTCCAGGGTGTGTCTCTGATATTGGTGTTAATGTCAGGGCATTCAGGTACTGGGCAATGTATGGAATTTAATGTAATCTTTTCCTGCAAGTCCAAGGGTTCATGTGGGTATTATAGAAAGGTGCAGCAGCAAAGTATGATCAGAGTATTCATAGCAATGAACTGTTTGTGTATTGTAAATGTATATTTGTAAGTTTGTAAAATAAAATAAATTTAAATTGGAAAAAAAAGAAAGGTGCAGCAGTATATAAATTATGTATATCTTCTTTGTATTATTCTAATAATTTTTTTTTAACAAAAACTCTGGCGTATAATGGAATATGACAGGTGAGGCTCTGCCTACCCTGCCTGCACATCACATTCCCCCGTTATCTACATTTTTAAGAGAATGGGTGTGAACGCAAAAGATGTTGTAACGGGGAACGATACAAAGAAGAGTCCGAGGAATGAGAGTGAAGAGGCCAGGGATGAGAGCGAGAGAGAGAGAGGGTGAAAGAAGAGATGAGAGAGACAGGTGGGGGTTAAGGGTGCATAGTTATCAAGATAGGTCAGTGCTTAGAGCTAAAGACACATCTCGTGCTACCCCCACTCTGGCTCCTCCCCCTAGAGGTGATACCCCTATACTGCATCCCCATCCACAACCCCAATGATAGCGGAAGTGGTGTTTGAGATCAGGGAGAGAAAGTGAGAGATATCATACTTGCCTACCTTAAGTGTCTCCTCACCAGGAGTAGCCCAGAGGTGACACTCTCTGCAGCTTTTCTGGGGGACTGGGCATCAAGCCCCACCCCCATTCTAGGAAATGCTGATTCTCGTCTCTTTGTGGAGGAAGTGGTATTAAATAACGTGATTTGAGTCATTTCAGCCCTGACTCCCTAAAGAGCTGAAAATGCCAGTATTTTCCCAACAGAGGGATGCGGGGCCCTGCTAGCTTGTGAACAATTGCCCATCCTTCCGGGGGGAACAGGAGGGGGACTATTTTATTGGAGACCCTTCCGGCCATTACGGGAGTTTAGGTAAGTATGAATGATATAGAGAGGGGACATAGGCATGCACAGGGGGGTGCCAGGTGTGCCGCACATTCTGTCCGGCAGTGACAGTTTCAAAAAATTTTGGAGGGGCCACCGACAATGACAGAATGTGTGTGTGACCCGTTGTGGGTTGGAAGCCAGACATGGCGGTCAGCAGAGCGTTGTTAAAAACTCATTGGACAATGAGCATGTATTCCCCTCCCCACCCTGGCAATGAGCATGTAAGTCCCCTTGGCAACAAGCATGCAAGTACCCTTGTCAATGAGCATTCAACCCGTCTCCATGACAACACGTATATAACTCCTCCATGGCAAAGAACATATAACTACTCACAGGCAAAGAACATATAACCCTGGCAATGAGCATGTAACCCCCTGGCAATGAGCATGTAACTCCCCCTAGCAACAAGCATGTATCTCCCGCTAGAAATGAGCATGTAACTCCCTCCCCTGGCAATGAGCATAGCGTCAGTGTCTGCTTCAACTGTCTTTGATTTACCATGTATGTGTCCTAATTTTTATTTGTATTTTAAACTGTTATTTTCTTGTTATTGTGTTTTGCTCATCTATGTGTTGTCAGGCGCTGCAGAACTTTTGTGGTGCCACAAAAAAATTAAACGATAATAATAATGTAGGTAAGCTTAACTTATGTGGATAATATGTAATAGGCATTACGGTGTGTGTGGCATTATTTGTAATGGGCATTACGGTGTGTGGCATTATGTGTAATGGGCATTACTGTGTGTGGCATTATGTTTAATGGGCATTATGGTATGTGGCATTATGTTTAATGGGCATCACTGTGTGGCATTATGGTGTGTAGCATGAGGTGCAATGGGCATTACGGTGTGTGGCATTATGTGTAATGGGCATTACAGTGTGTGGCATTATGCGTAATAGGCATTATGGTGTGTGGCATTTTCTGTAATGGACATTACAGTGTGTGTCAGTACGTGTACATTTTTGCAGCACACCTTCGGTGCATACTGTCTGTTTCCAGTGTGTTTGTGGGGGGAAATGATTCATTCTGAAGCCAATATACTTAAATAAGTCACCTATTTAGTTTGCATTGATGCCTAGTAGGCGTGATAGACACTTCAATGGTGCACCCCTTAAGAAAATGGGCTGCCTATGCTAGAGATCCCCATATTGCAGCAATAATAACTAGCAATCCAGCAAACGACAGGACAAAAATATTAGTGATGGTACTTGTGTAGTTTCACGGCGCCACCGCGCGCACAGTGAAACTTTGAAACTTAGCAGTCTGCCAGACTCTGTGTTTACTGTGCGCGTGCCGCTCTAGCTGTTCTCAGCGCAGCGCATGGCTGCTTTCCTTATGTAAGCTACGTTATCAGCATAGCGCTGGGCAGCAGCAGTGCACCCAGCGCTGACAGGTCACTGTGGTACTTGTAGTTCCACAGTGAAATAGGCAGTCCTGCGCACCGCTGACAACCTAGCAATTTAGACTCCTCCGGCAATTTAGAAGTCTAGATTTAGACGTCTAAATCCAGACTCCCTGCAGTCCTGCGCACCGCTGACAACCCGGCAATTTAGACTCCTCCGGCAATTTAGAAGTCTAGATTTAGACGTCTAAATCCAGACTCCCTGCAAACCACTAAGATGGGGGCATCTAAATTTAGACTGTAAAGCGTCTACATTTAGTAGGGTCTAGGGGTACACTATTAAACCTGTTCACAATGACACTAGTCGACGGAACAGCTGTCGACCTTGTTAATTCCACTATCCACGGCAACCCGAAGCGTGGCGAGCGCAGCGAGCCCGCGAGGGGCGGCGGTACGCGTCCTACGACCTTTTCATACCCCCACTATCCACGTCGGCTTGGAGTTGATTTTATAAAGTGTGGCGAGCGCAGCGAGCCACCGAGCCCGAAGCGTGGCGAGCACAGCGAGCCCAGCGAGGGGACGCGGATACCTTCACAGGTATCCGCGTCCCCTCGCGGGCTTCACAGGTATCCGCGTCCCCGTGTCTTTTTCCATATAAAAAACTGTTATGTTTGTGTTACAGTGAAAAAGTTGACACATGTCGACTTCTGTGAATTCAGTGTCCTGCTTTTTGAAGTATACAAAAACACTTACTGAATGGGTGTAGATGGTTATAAAATAACTACCTTGCCATATATAAGCAGGTCTTAGAATAAATTTTACCTACAACTAAAACAACCTTTACATGTAGAGAAGTGTAGAAAGATAAGGTTCCAATGTGTTTGAGGGCTGTATGTGGCTTGCAGGTAGTGAAATCATGGTTTTCACTTAATAGGCTGCAGCATTGCTTATTACATTCAGGTGTATGTGTTTGACTAGTAATCAGCGTTAATTAGCAGACCCAGGCGTCCGCTCTCATACGGTATCTCTAGGGGTGGTCTGGAGCTATCTTTGGCGTCCGCATGTTTTTGGTCCAAAATGCGTTCGCCGATCGAGCGGTTGTAGCACCGTACATTTTGTGTGCTCACCCCTGTGTACGCCCATGTTTACGCCCAGTTTTCCTCATTATTCCAAGGAGGGAAATTTTGAAGGGACAGCACTAAGTGTTGCTCTTCTAGAGCGCTTAATTAGCTTTGCTTTTCTTAATGGAGCAGCTGCTGGGGTGAGGATGGTCAGTCCCCACAGAAAAAGAACTAAGTTTATACACAAAGAATTAGCAGCGCTCTTATTATTATTACTCGTCATTAAATAAGAGTGCTGCTAATTCCTCATTATTCCATCCGCTCCCATAAAGACGCCCACATGCCGCCCACAATGACTGTACTCTTGCGGACAGGTTTTTTCGCACTGAGAGACCCGTCTGTGAGTGGTGTGAGGTCTCCACACATGGGCATTGCGAAAGCTACGCTTGCGCAGATGAAAAAAAAAACGATCTGCCCGTATACGGTCCCAAACAGAATAACCCCCACAGTGTTTAAGATCGCTAACAAATGTTTCACACCAAGCGTCTCGGAATGTAAATTAGTTTCTGATATTGCATAGTAGAGAGAGGTCTAAATAAGTCCACCACTGGTATGTGCAATAGAAACAGCCCAGAATATAGACAGTCGTGTGACAGTGATGTATCTGTCCTCATTGCAATAATAATAATAATAATGATTTTATTCATATAGCGCTTTTTCTCTAATAGGATGCAAGGCGCTTAACAGATAGAATTAATGTAATACAGTACAGGAACAGTGAAGTACAGAAAAGCTTTTCACAAACAATACTTAAAGGAATTATGGAAATGCTTGAGTAAACAGGAAAGTCTTGAGCCTGTTTTTGAAGGATCCTAGAGTGGGAGTCTTTCAAACTGTGCAGGTAAAGGATTTCAATACAGTCGGAGCCGCATGGCTAAAAGATTGATCCAGGGATGATCAAGAAATGCTAATTGTGTTCATTGTCAAAAATAAACATACGCTGCTTTATTCATTCAATGTTTCTTTTCAGCTTTTTTGTTTTATTTTAGTTAAACCTGTTAGACCTACAGTATGCACGGACCTCAGATTTAACAGTATCAAAAACTAAGACAAGCTACACTATGACCACTGCCGCCAAAAAGGGGGAGCGACTACTAATTTCTCGAGCATGGGCCTAATAGAGGCCCCCGAGTCCGACATATCTTCCCACCTCAGCCCTTTACCAGTTAACTGCAGAAGCTTCGATCTCCATGCAGCACAATCTCTTCTGCCTGTGTGGTGAAAGGTAGAGGGGGGGGGGGGGATCACACCCCCCTCTGGATTTGCCCCCTGATTGAGTGGAACTGTAGTGTTTCACAATTTTTTACATATACATTTGCATAAGGGGGCATGGCACACCTCCTTTGATTAGGCCATGCCCACAAAAACTACCTGGACCCACAATAATGCTCTACACCCCTAACTAGGACATGTCAGGCCCAGGGGGGAAAAAACATTTGGAGCAACTATACTCTGAAGAAAATCCAACTATCTCAGTCCAAGGTATCATTGAGCTCAGAATATTGCAATGCGTGCATCTGCTTCTAGTATTAACTATTTATGGGGCCAATTTATCAACAGATTATTGTAAGATACTTTTCCAAACTGCTGAAGTCTGTTGCGGCCTCTCCTTTTCCAGCAGCAGCCTCAGCCCCCACAGCTGCGTAGCTGTCAGATGTACCAAGAACTCCAGGAGCAAAGCATCGGTAGCAGAACGCTATCCTCAGATTGAGACTCATTCTCCAGTGCTAGGCTCTATCTCCGAGGGACAAGAAAGTTCCTTGGGTACTCCTGGGCCACTTGAGACTGCAGCCCAGACTTTACACAGGGGCCACTGAAAATTTTTGAAGCTTTCCTGGCTGTGGGAGCCAAGGCAATGAGAAGAACTGGGGACCCTGTAGTGGCAAATTGGCAATCCAAGTGGTCCAAGTACACTTAACTGAAGACCCTCAAAACAAATAGGGGTTATCACACTGGGGCAAGTTACTACACCTTGAAAAGTGATACAATGAGAGTGACAAAGCAGCAACCAATTAGCTCCTACATGTAATTTTTCAAACACAGCCTGTGACATGGCAGTTAGGAGCTTATTGGCTGGTGGTTTATCACTTTTCAAGCTTGGTATAGCCCTGGATTACATATGACTTTCTCAATTAGATTGAAAATTAATTATATTTGATCAAAAGTGGTTAATAAGGGTTTGGATTTTATACAATTAACCTTTATTTTCTTCTGTAATTATGGGACTACATGTCCCATCTCTTACCAGGAATGACGAATCAGCCTGTTAAATAAACTCATTGTCCTAATCGCCATTATTCACTACAGCGATGCTCTGACGTCTCTGACATCTTTTGTGTAGTTTAACAAAGTTATTTAGTTTTAACCTTGGTAATTTACTTAACAATTTGAAAAAAATGAACTAAGTTGACAATGAAGCAATTCAAACACTTTATAAAGGACAGATTTCTCTGCCAGCTGTCACAATTCTAGATCGTTCAAAGGATTCAGGAAAGAAAAATACTATATAAAACACAGACTGACTGCGCAGTATAGTACAGGGCTAGGGTCCAAACAAGATATGGCTAAAAAACATCACTGTTTTGTATACAAGGTAGTCTTTATATTCATTTTTGTTTTTGGGGAAAAGGAGCGCTAAAAAATAATAAAAACTAAAGGTGCCCATACACGTTACAATTATTGTATACAATATCACAATTCATCACATTGCATAGGTTTTGCAATGCAATGAGATGAGATGAGATCTAGTACAAAAAGTATGTGCTGCGCATACTTTTTGTACTAGATCTCATCTCATTGCATTGAATTGAATTGCAAAACCTATGCAATGCGATGAGATGCGATATTATATACAATATTGTATACAATAATTGTAACGTGTATGGGCACCTTAAGAGTAAAAAAAAAAAAAATATATATATATATAACAAAAAAGGGGGGACAAGGGGGGCGCCCAATAGTGCAATATCGTTGTTTATTTTTTAAAAATTTCAATAAAACGGAAGAGCTCCGATTGTCATAACTCGTACCAAGTTATTCCACTGGAGTGGACTGGGTACCACTAGATTCACAAAACAATCCCCTCTGGCATAAACAGCATACACAGGATGGAATAAGGTCACCGTTGCAGTGTGATGGAATAACTCACGGGACCTCTCAGCTGGGCAGGACAAAGGAAGCCGGCGTCTCTGTTCGCTGCAAGCAGGCTGTCAGCGTGTACTGAACGCCAGGGATTGGAAAGCACGTCACATCAGCCAGCTGAGAGGTCCCGTGAGTTATTCCATCACACTGCAACGGTGACCTTATTCCATCCTGTGTATGCTGTTTATGCCAGAGGGGATTGTTTTGTGAATCTAGTGGTACCCAGTCCACTCCAGTGGAATAACTTGGTACGAGTTATGACAATCGGAGCTCTTCCGTTTTATTGAAATTTTTAAAAAATAAACAACGATATTGCACTATTGGGCGCCCCCCTTGTCCCCCCTTTTTTTGTTGTAGACATCCTTGGGTGCCTAGGATAGAGCACCACACTACAGCGGGGAGCAGCGGTCTAAAAGAAAAAGACAAGTGCTTACTACAATCTGCTATCTGGAGAGCAGTGATCCCTGAATAGGGCTAATCAATAGCAGGTGTCAGCGCTTCAATTCCAAAAACCCATTTGCAATATATATATATATATATATATATATATATATATATATAAAATAAAAATAAATATAAAAATAAAGTTAAATGAAAAATATAAATAAAAATAAATCCAGCCTCAGAGGTGACAGCGATAACAGTAGGGATACTGTA
This sequence comes from Crinia signifera, assembly GCF_055691185.1. Classification (NCBI taxonomy): domain Eukaryota; kingdom Metazoa; phylum Chordata; class Amphibia; order Anura; family Myobatrachidae; genus Crinia; species Crinia signifera. The sequence continues at coordinate 110,468,399 of NC_139227.1, forward strand.
GGTAGGTTGGCACCGGGAACTCCCAACACCTCTAAAAAGAGTGTAAACATTAATTTAATGACCCCATTTTTTTTCTTACAGGTCACACTCATCTGGTTAATTTCTATTCTATTCTATTTTTTTTATATTTTTAATTTAACTTTTATTTTTATATTTATTTTTATTGTATATTTATTTTTATTATTATTATTTTTACTCTTCTTTTTATTATTTTTTAGTGCTCATTATACACAAAACGATATACTAAGAATTTATTGGAGCAGCTTTGTATCAGAGCGCGGTACATTCCTTTACATTTAAGGCCCCCATACACTATGCGATTTGGTCCCGATTTCACCCGATTCAGATGGATCGGGCAGTGAAATCGGGCCAAATCGCAGGTATAGACACCCGGTCCGACCCAATGCGCGGTCCCGTGCGCATCGGGTCAGAGTCGGGAGGTCGGACCGGCTGCACATAACATTTGCTAAATCTTATGTGCAGCCGGGCAGGGGACACAGGCGGCGGATGCTGGCGAGGGAGATGGGCAGGGGGAGCCGGAGCAGGGAGCTGTCAATGCTCCGTCCGGTGGAGGGAGCAGGGGGTGGGATACTTCTAGTAGCGCAGAGGCAGCGGACGCTGCGGGGGACACAGGCGGCAGTAACGTAGAGGCAGGCAGGGGGAGCCGGGACCTGTCATCACTGGAGAAAAAAAAGCCCATACAATGAATGGGCAGACTGTGATTGGCTGAGCGCTCTCTCAGCCAGTCAGCAATTGGCTGAGAGAGCGCTCAGCCAATCACAGGCCGCCCATTCATTGTATGGGCTTTTTTTTTCTCCAGCGCTGACAGCTCCCGGCTCCCCCTGCCTGCCTCTACGTTACTGCCGCCTGTGTCCCCCGCAGCGTCCGCTGCCTCTGGGCTACTAACAGCGCCCCCCAGCCACCTTGCAGCGTCCTCCACCCGCCACCTGGATGTCCCTTGCCCCCTGCTCCCTCCACCTTTTAGCTCCCCGGGAGTTGCAAATGATACATCGCATGCGATGTATCATTTGCAAAACTTGGCACATCAGTGCCTAATCGTGTGTCCCCCTCCCGGGGAGCTGCAGGGGGAAATCAGGTCCGACTTGTCCTTAGAACAAGTCGGACTAATGTATGGGGGCCTTTAGTCTTTATATAAAGGTATGGTTCACTTATTTACTGATGTGATTTGGGGCATACACTCGCAATTACAGTCCCCTCCTAAGCGATGTGATTAGATTGTATAGAAAAGAGGCACAGATAGCTCCATGTGTATGGCCACGGGTGATGGCGATGTGCGGTCCTGCACATCACTATTGCTTGACTAGAGTTATACTGCATGCATCTATTCATCGCCCCTGTTCTCCCTATTGACAGATTGCTCAGCACATATCACTGTTGCAGCGCTGTGTGATAAGAGATCAGTGCTGAGCGATGCTAGATTGCTCAGCACAAAGCTTCCATGTGTATGGGGCAATAGTCCCAGAAAAGCCAGGGAAGACTCGATTTACCTCACATGTGATTGCATTGGCTGTTCTATGTCTTAAATGATTGAGGGTATGTTTTGACCAGTTACAGCAGTGATGGCTAACCTTGACACTCCAGCTGTCATTGAACTACACATCCAAGCATGCCCTGCATCAGTTTTAGCATGGCCAAATAGTAAAACTGTAGCAGGGCATGCTGGGATGTGTAAATCAACAACAGATGGACTGTCCAGGTTAGCTATCAGTGAGTTACAACCATGCATCATTACTTTCTGCATTCCAGACTAAATAAGATGTTATTTAGTCTGGAATAGATAATTGTTTAGATACCAGCTGCAGCCTTTTATTTATTTAAAAACATTTGTCATTAAATGAATACATGCACAGATGTATGAAATGGCGGTTTACCAAAGGTTATAGACATCACCTCTGTAGGGTAGGTTGTCTGGAAGTTTGAGACCAACCCTTGAGATATATAGGGTGAGATTTAATAGGATGAGAGTTTCAGAAAGTGAGAGATTTGGTAAGAAATCTCCAGTTTTCTTAAAGCGGCAATCAATTACACTGCAAAACCAGTTTGATTTTGAAGTGTAAATGATTGCCACTTTAAGAAAACTGGAGATTTCTTACCAAATCTCTCACTTTCTGAATCTCTCATCCTATTAAATCTCACCCGAAATCCCCCATATTAATGAGAAATAAATCAGCTGACATAGCTCAGAACTCAGTGACTGAAATAGGGTATTTCCTCTCTTTGGGCCTTATTTTGGTTCATTCTTTCTGACAAAATCCTTCTTAGATGGGCAAAACCATGTGCACTGCAGGTGGGGCAGATGTAACATGTGCAGAGAGAATTAGATTTGGGTGGGGTTTTACTTCAAAGTGAGATCTATATTGAAGTGTAAAAATAAAGCAGTCAGTATTTTCCCTGCACAGAAACAAAATTACTCACCCAAATCTAATTCTCTCTGCACATGTTACATCTGCCCCCCTGCAGTGTACATGGTTTTGTCCATCTAAGAAGGATTTTGTCAGAAAGAATGAACCAAAATAAGGCCCCTTATGATGTGTGCGATTGATGAATACATGGCAGCTCAAGTCAGTCATTGAAGGTTCCTTTAGCAACAGCTATCATACAAATAATGTAAATGCAGAAATATATTTAAGAAAAACATTTGTTTATTTTTATTCTTTTACCATTTCCTATTCACTATTTCCGGTGGGGGCTGAGGATGCTCGCACGCTTGCAGTGGCCCCACCCCCAGAGAACCGGAGAAGGGGCGCAAGAGAGAGCAGCAGAAGGGGAGGTTGGAGGATGTGGCTTCCAGCACAGGACAAGGCAGCACATCCCCCCAGTGGCAACAGCAAGATGCTGCGCCCCACCCCCATCTTCCCTCTTTTATATTGTGTACTTTGTACCTTGTATTTTTATATGTTTACTACAGCATGCTATTTTGTATAATTAAAAATTATAATTTTAATTCCTCAGTCTGTCATCAATGAGCGCAGTCTACCACCTTTTTTCTGTATATTTTCCTTAGGGATTGACACCCCCTTTTTTTGACAGCCGCTAGCAGAAGCCACTCATACAGGCGCCCCTACAGTTACCTCGGTAACTGACACCCCATTTTTTCTGCAGGCAGAGGAGAGGTAAGACTGAGGAGGGAGGCAGATGGCCCCCCCAACGCAGGCCGCAGTCCCCAGCGGGATGGTGCAACCCCCCGAATACAGGACAGCAGACCCCCCCCCCGGCCGTGAACACCCAGTTTGCCCTGCTGAGGAAGCCCGCAGAAGATGAGGTATGGCTCTGCATCAGGCCAGAAAAGGTGGACTCCAGTCCATGAAGGCTCATGCTCCAACTCCTGGCCCACGGCCTCACAGACTCTCTCTGACTACCCACCACCCCTCCCAACTGCAGCCAGGGCCCTGACACACGGCCCTCCCCCCTACACCCTGAGGATCCATCCTGTTGTGTGCTGTAGGGAAGATGGCCTGTGGAGCTCCTCTGCTTCTGCAAGTAGCAGGATCAAGATGGCACCGCAAATGGCTGCCTAGGAACTGTGTCACTCATCCATATGTAACCTTAGGTCTGCCCTGTCTCATACATTGCACAGCAATCTATATTTGTATCGTCTCTGCTTATCTGTTACCTACCTGGCTGTTTGCAAGTGGCGCCGCTGATGGCTGCCTAGGTGCTGTGCAGCTCAGTGAATATATGTTCCCTACGTCTATAACCCCCCAGGGTACATGTAGCGTATACCTCTATGTGTTATGTATTTCTCTACTGTCACTGTATAACTGTTACCTACCTGGCTGTTGCACAGCAATCCAAATCTAATTCCTAGTATGCACAAGTATACCTGGCCAATAAAGCTGATTCTGATACTAAGATATTTGTTACGTTCTTAGTTACTTACAACATTAATAAGCTCAACTCATTGGTTTATCTATAATCTATATCTATCTACCGATCTCACTTATCCACGGCACTCACCATTCCTAGATTTGGGGTGCCACACGGTTTGTGACCCCATTGTTTAAATAGAAATCACAGGGGCTCTGCTCTCTCTATATTAACTAACAAAAATAAACAGTGGAGGTTTAGTTTATGTATTGATCAGCGCATTTGAAGCCTGCAGCCCCCCTGTCACAGACCCCTCTTTTCGGCAGGTTACTGCTCTATTGCTCAAAATAATGACCATAAACATAGCTATCCCGTTAGTGTAAAGCGGCCTACACACGGGGAGATGATTGTTCTGAGCGATTCTAGACCGCTCAGTGCACAGGGATGTGTCAGCGATGTGCCACTGAGCAATATGTCAGGACCACGTGAGAACACTGTCTCTGACCCCAGCAATTAAGTATATTTATCCAGCGCGCTGGTTGTTTAACGAGACGCTCAGGGCTGCGCATCATTATCGCTATGCCCCTACACATGGAGAAATATAACGGCATTTTCTAAGTGATCTAGTGAGATTGATTAAAAAAACGCCCAGGGATCGATACGTGTGTAGGTCCCCCCAGTATACGATCTGGTCTAAAGCTCACAGTAACAATAAAGCAGCCAGTATTTACTCTGCACAGAAACAAAATAACTCTCTCTGCACATGTTAAATCAGCCACACGTGGAGGGCTCATGGTTTTGATCACTAGAGAGAGAATTTTTGAGGGTGAACCAGAATCAGTCCCTAAATTTGCTGTTTAAAAGGTGAGGGAGTTTATTTGGTTATATTTTAATTAGTCGTTATGTGATCATATTTTCTCACGCACCCCGTTTTCATTTATTCTTGTGTCCTATTTGCTGTACAACAACTGTGTTGATAACTGCGTCACCTTTAAAAGGAAAATTGCTGTGAGCTACAGTGTGAACGGGACCCGATTCGGTTGACCCAGGTTACCCACAGAATGCACAGCAACCTGGGTCTGACCCGAGATTAACCCTTCTTTCAACCTGGGTCATTTGAAAATTCCCTTTCACACTGCACATCGACCTGGTAACAACCTGGGACGGACGCAGGTTATTTGTGTAATGTGAAAGGGGTATTAGAAGTAACTAATAGGGTGGCCAATCCTGGGATCAGCGGGATCTGGGTCAAGGATTGCCATTCTGGGATTTTGAGTAGTCCAATGCCGGGCAGCGTCTTAGCACTCACTCAGACGCTGCCTGGCTTCTTCAGTCCCCAGCTGTGCAGCTCTGACATGGCTAGAGTTAACACTGAACAGGCGGCACAGCCTGCGGCACTCTCGGCAGTAATGTCCAGCTCCCAGCCACACCCGCCCATGTAAGTGACTATGCGGGCAGCTTTTTATTTTTTTTTATTAGGGAAGTCAATCCCAAATGCCAGGTTTGATTGAAAAAATGCCCCGGAATTGGCTTCTCTAGTCACTACGCTGTCCATGGTTCTGGAAAGTAAACTACTGTACCAATATACTTTGATTCTAGAGGTGCAAAACAAAACAGTACATTGGTTTACGATCCTCTATGTTTCTCCTGTAGCAATGGGCACATAAAGGGCTTTATTCTAGTTCACTCTTTCTGACAAAATCCTTCTTAGATGGACAAAACCATGTGCACTGCAGGGGGGCAGATGGAAAATGTGCAGAGAGAATTAGATTTGGGTGAGTTATTTTGTTTCTGTGCAGGGTAAATACTGGCTGCTTTATTTTTACACTGCAATATAGATCTCACTTTGAAGTAAAACCCCACCCAAATCTAATTCTCTCTGCACAATTAACATCTGCCCCACCTGCAGTGCACATGGTTTTGTCCATCTAAGAAGGATTTTGTCAGAAAGAGTGAACTAGAATAAGGCCTAAAATCACGGTGAGCAATAATTCAGCCAATGACGTCTGCAAAATAATTTAATCCATCTCTCTTTAAACTGTTAAATGCCTTTGAAATGCAACAGTTTTAAACTCTGTGATTGTTGGCGTATTGCCCTGCCCCAATACATGAAAGCCAAAGAGGGCAAGGATCCATTACTTTGTTAAACATATGTCTCTTAAAATTTAAATACATGCAAAACCAGTAACCCGGAGAATGAGCATGTTTTTTCTTTTCTAGAATACATATTGGGGTAGACTAAGTGGGATTGTATAAGAGGAGCTGGGTTTCTTAGCAACCCAGATTCTACTTAATTATCCAGCATCTTCTAGAAGAGAAAAGCTAAAATGTGATTGGTTGCTATGGGCAACAACTCCACTTCAATTAACATGTCTTTTACTAAATATACCCTGTGGTATTGTCTCCTTTAGAGAAACAAGACAATGACCTCAGAGCTTTAAAGCTTAGACAGAAGGCACAGTCCTTGGCTTCACCGATGATGAGACTGTCCACAGATGTAGAAAGACCTTCTGCCAGATGTACTGGTGCTCCTTGGATGATCCATTTCTTATATGTAAGTATAGGAGGAGATGAATTATTGCAATGATGGCTAACCCTGACACTCCGGCTGTTGAACTACACATCCCAGCATGCCCTGCATCAGTTTTAGCATGGAAAGTAGTAAAACTGTAGCAGGGCATGCTGGGATGTGTAGTTCAACAACAGCCGGAGTGTCAAGGTTAGCCATCACAGGATTATTGCCTTCACCTATTTTCTTAGGCAGTACATCCAGACAAGAACGGTATTAAATACAGGGATTTCTTATACACAGGCGGCCTACTTTATTTCTTCTCATAGCTCCAATCATAAAACTAGTTTCTATACACTTGAACCAAGGGGTCTATTGGTGAAGCCTTAAACCAGCTCCAGTCACAAACTTGGTTTGAAAAAGGGCAGTTAGAAGCTAGTTGTTTGGTGCTTTGGGGGTGATTGACTGTAAGCTGCTAAGCTCGCAGTTTACCGAGTCCGTCTGACGCCCCACCCACCGCTATTTTCCCTCATAACCATGCAAGGGGATGTGTTATGAATACGCACACCCCCCCCCCCCCTCCCCCACATGTGCCCACAGCAGGAAAAAGCATTCAATGGTTGGAATCATTTACACATAAAGCTACATATTATTGTAGCCACCTAAATATCACAGACTCCAGTGCAGCCTTCAGACTACAAAAATACAGTAAGGTTACGTACAGATGGTATAAAGCCATCACGGTTAGCATGGTAATATCAGAAGCTTTTAAATTCCAGGTTTAACAATCTTGACCAATACAGAACTTTGCCCTTTTTAGGCCTGCCGCCGCCGCCACCTTAATGTGAATCTTGTGATACAGGCCTGAATATTATATAATGATGTCCTTATTTTCCGATACCACTTTGGTATGTCTGTTTGTCACATACTATTCCTGTGTATCTCCAGAAAGCATGTCTTGCTAGATTGTAAGCTTGCAGCAGGAAAGACTCCATGGGCGGGATGTATTAAGCTGAAAATGCGGTAAAACCCCCGTTTTACCGCATTTTCATATGTACTAAGACCCGACCGCACTGTTACCGCTTGGCAGGGTATCGCCAACTTGGGGTGATGATACCCTATAGAAGCCTATAGGCTTCTTTTCACAGCCTCTGCCACAACCCCGCCGCCTCGCCAATCCCCCTCCCTCCAGCTTAAGGTAAACCCCTTCTCACCCTAGCAAGGCAGCCGGGGGGGGGAGAGGCGGCGCCGGGGACAGCCACGCTGAGCTGTCCCGGCTGCAGGGGAGCAGTAGGCGGCTAGGAGGTGACGGTGACGATGACACCCCCCCCCCCGCACACCACAGTACAGGTATTGCATGGGGCCTCCGTCACTGCACCGCGATGACAATCGCATATGTTAGTACATATAATCCCGCCCCATGTCTGATGCTGCTTTCCCACTGCAGACCCGTTTTAAGTTACAGGTAATCTTAAACGGTATTTAGCATTCCCACTGCAGCAGATTAGTTTTAAATGCCATTTAAGTACCATTCCCATTGCAGGTAAAACGTTTTAGCTCTTCAAAACGTTTTTACAGCACAAATGAGTGCCTGTGACTTTAATTGGCTTTTCAGGGTTGTGGGGAGTGTCACAACACAGGCAACAACCAATCGCTTGAACTGTAGCCTGTTTACATTAAGAATACCGTTTAAGATGCATTCCCATTGCCTCTTAAATGGTAGATTACCGTTTAAAACACTGCTTTGAAAACGGGTTGAAATACCGTTTAACTTTAAACGGTATTTCAACTCTGGCGCTTTCCCACTGCAGCCTTAAACGGTATTTTGCCCTAAAAAATCGGCAATATACCGTTTTAAGGCTGCAGTGGGAAAGGGGCATGATTGTTGTTACCCAGTCTGTTTTATCACTGTCTACAATTGTAAAGCGCAGCGGAATCTGCTGCGCTATATGAGAAACTGTAAATAAATAAATAATAAATAAATATTTACGGCGGTATTAAATCCCAGCCGCTATTTCTGACGGGAAATAATGGACATCGCCTATTCAATTCTACCGTTTCCAACAGCATTGAAGGCAGATTTCTACAAAACAGATCTGACTTTGCAAAAAAAACAAATTCAAGTTGTTTTTAAACTGCCACAGATTGTCACAGAAGTCACGGCTGTTTTTTGACAATCCATTTTCGCTGACATGCACACTTTCCGACACTCAATAACCAGAACGTTGAATTCCGACTGAGTCGAGCTGACCAAAAATGGCACACGATTCTGAAAGACAGGAGTTCCTGGATTGAATACCCCCCCCCCCCCCCCTTAAACTTTCATATTTAAAAAAAAAATAAAGAAAAAAATGTTCTGCGATACATTATTAAAAGCTGGTAAAGCTTCAACCTTTGTAACAAAGTTTATGATCATTTTAATACATGAAAATTTCAGGTTTTGAGTTTAGCCCTCAATAAATAGTGACTTTGCAATTGAGAGAACCTCGGACCAGCCTTCTTTACAAAATATTTTAATGAATATCCTGTTGAGTTAATTTGCAATTGTAAAACATGGCTTCATGCTTCTTCTAGGATTAGTATAAAATGATACGGCCCCTTCCATAAACGCTAGAACCTTAAAACACTACAATATAAATGTACAATATACGTACTTGGATTTCCCCCCGATTTGTGCAGTATCTATGCAATAACATTTATAGAATTACACTTTACCCGTAGGCTTTATAATATACTATGACTTACTGTAAGCTTCATTGAATCCTTTCATGTACAGAACACAGCTCACGCCTAAAAGGGCCCAATATTGCTTTTAAAGGGTCGGAGCGTTTAATAAATCACAGGTAGTTAAATGTTTGAATAAGGACAATCGTTTTTGTTCCCTTCAGAATTTAGGGCCTCACATTAAACTACTTCGTCACATTATCATGCCGATGATGTAAGCCAGCACGGAATTCGTTTTACGTGGCATAACAAGCTTTTTTGGGTTCGGTGAAAGATTAACATTTCAAAAGTTTTGCATTAACTTTTAAGACTCTCACTTTTGGAGAGAGAAGCACAGAAAACATCCCGGTACCTTATTCCCAATTAACTCTGTGAGCAATAAAAAGAAAAAAAAAAAAATAGATCTAAGAGAAAATAAAATTATACCAGTTTTACAACCGTTGTAGGTCACCGTAAATGGCATATAAACTGTAGTAAGCAAGAGGGGTTTCCTTTGATAGATATTATTTTATGTTGCGTTCATACCTGCTATCGTCTCGAGGGCTAACATAATGGAAAGCAGATGCTATACACTTTAATACAGCAGACTAGAGAATGTTGCCGTATCCGTAAAGCAGTCATGTGGTTAACAGAGTAAAAGAACATACTGTAACTGCTTATGAGGCATCCCAACTACATAACATTGCCACAACTATTGCTGATGTACATTCCAACACTCGCCCATAGAACTACGGTGAGTCAAAAGTGGACAGGGCCATTTCTTCCTCCCAGATAGAGAAATAGACACTCACGACCGGCTTTATTTGCCTGCAGAGGGCTAAACATGCCTGATTCAGAGCAAATGTTGCAGCTAGACTAAACCATGCTGCGCTGCAGGGGGGCAGATGTAACATGTGCAGAGAGAGTCAGATTTGGGGGGAGTTATTTTGTTTCTGTGCAGGGTAAATACTGGCTGCTTATTATTTTTATGCCGCAATATAGATTCCAGTTTGAACACACCCCACCTCAATCTAACTCTCTGCACAGGTTTGGTTTTGACCATCTGCAAAAATTGCAGCCTTGCTAACAGGTCTGAATCAGTACCATGAATACCTGGCGTCCTCCTCAAATGGGGATCTCAGGCAATGTTGCTGTTTTTGGGACGCTGAGGGGGAAATTTATTAAGATGTGTATTCTGCTTCACATGTGATGTTGCTATGGGCAATCAATCAGAATCTACTTCTTATTTATTTAGCACCCTCTAGAACTGGGGTAGCCAACCCTAGTCCTCGAGAGCTACCAACAGTGCATGTTTTGCAGGTCTCCTCACAGAATCACAAGTGAGCTAATTAGCTCCATCTGTGTATCTTTTAAATGTGTCAGTGATTGATGAGTGCAGCTGTGCAGCAGCTAGGTTGTCTGGAAAATGTGAACTGTTGGTAGCTCTCGAGGGCTAGGGTTGGCTACCACTGCTCTAGAACACGGGTGTCAAACACAAGGCCCGCGGGCCAAATCCGGCCCGCCAGACCTCATCATGTGGCCCGCGCGAGGAGATAGCACGCAGGGGCAGTGTGTGTAAAACAGGAGTGCTGCCGGACGCATCCACGGCCGCCTTACCTGTTTCTCCACTGTCGGCGGCCATGTTCCTGTAGGCACATATGTATGCGGCTACAGAAACATGGCCGCCGGCCTCCACGGCTACGTGGAGGAGGGGCCAGCCGCCTGTTCCCTCTGATGCCCGGCAGTGTCAGACACTGGGTGGGGACGTCATGACGATGACGCCGCCCGCCCATGCGTCTGTAGAGAAGTAGGAGCAGGCAGGGAAGCTGGACCGGGAGTCGGGGACAGTGTGGCCGCAGCAAGCAGTGAAGAAAAGCTGGAAGCTGCAGCAGGACAGACGGAGAAACAGTAAGTGAGGATGAAGATCACACTCACAATAAAAAATATATATCTGCCTGCTGTTTCCTGAGGTGTCCCCGTGTATAATAATAATAATGCCATGACACCACAGGCTGCTCCTCCTGTATAATCATTTGTGTCATGGCATTACTTTTATTATATTATACAGGGGGAGCAGTCTGTGGTGTCATGGCATTATTATTATACAGGGGGAGCAGCCTGTGGTGTCATGGCATTAATTTTATATTATACAGGGGGAGCAGCCTGTGGTGTCATGGCATTATAATTATACAGGGGGACCTACAGATACAACCGGCCCTTTGAGGGTGACCAAACTGCTGATGCAGCCACCGATGAATTTGAGTTCGACACCCCTGCTCTAGAAGATAGTAGGCAGGATCTGATTGGTTGCCCATAGCAAGTAGAATACACATCTTAGTAAGTCCCCCCCCCCGTGTCACCTTTCTGTGGCCACTTTTCCCTGTTGCTTGTACTCTAATGCGACAATTGGCTGCTCTAAGAAAAAAATCTGTGCGTCTGAAAGTGCTCTGTTTGTGAGAGCACGTCTCCCGATGTGCCCATAACAATACAAATAATTTTATTTATCTATTGCTTTCTCCAATAGGACTTAATACTTAAAGGAAACTATGGAAATGCTTGACTAAAAAGGAAAGTATTGAGCTTATTTTTGAAGGATTCTAGAGTGGGGGGTCTCTGGAACTGTGCGGGGAAGTGAGTTCCATAGAGTCGGAGCTGAATAGCTAAAAGCTCGACCCCCAGATGAATTATGGGAGGTTCAAGGTACTGCTAAAAGTCCTTCATCTACAGATCGCAGTAAATCGGCTAGGACAGTATGGAATCAGAAGCTGCTTCAGGTACCTTGGTCATTTAGGGCTTTGAAACTCAGTAAGTGGATCTTGAACATAATTTCCCATCTTACAGTGGAGGGAGTAAAGAATATAAGATATGTGGCTCAAACGAGGTTGGGTAACAACCTGGCAGCTGTGTTTTGTACCAGCTGTAATCGGTGCAGTCATTTTGCTGGGAGACCCAGGTAAAGGGCATTGCAGTAATATAATCAAGATGATACAAATCCATGTATGACTGTTGGCAGATCTTCAGAGGGAATAAGTGCTTGACTCTGGCAATGTTCCTCAGATGGAAGAATGAGGATTTGATTGTGGCTGATATCTGATGTATAAGTGTCATGCCCCCCCCCCATCCAGCACCACGCCAAGAGTCTGCACATGATCAGAGTTTTGTAATTCTGTACCCGCAAGTGTCGGTCCAGTTGGGTGGCTGTGCTGCAGTCTTGTCCTTTGATGTTAATACGCATCTATCCACATAACAAGTGATCACCACAACTTTCTAGCACCAAATGTCTTGGTAGAACCAACTTTGTCTTACTTTACCATACACATGTACTCAGTTTGTGAACCATAAAGTGTGTCGAGCACACTGAGGGGAACAATGCGCTAAAATCTACAAATTCACCCCCCCCCCAAAAAAAAAGGTAGACATGACTTTTCATGTCTCGATCAGTTCCATGGCAGCCTTTTGCTTGTGTCAACATTGTCTGCGTCGACCTATTGGCAGTCAACACTTTATATCAAGGCATGGCCAAACTGTGGCCCTCCAGATGTTGTTAAACTACACATATCCCAGCATGCCTTGCCATAGTTTTAGCATGCCCTAATAGTAAAACTGTGGCAAGGCATGATGGGACTTGTAGTTTCGCAACAGCTGGAGGGCCACAGTTGGACATGCTTGCTTTATAACCCTTTGTGACTCGTGCAACAAAAGTTCCACAAACATCTCAAAACCCAGGACTTCGTCAATGCTAGATTTAAAAGAAATGACGCGAAGAAGAGTGACGTACAGGTCAGGACGGAATACGAGAAAAATACTTTAATCGGAACTATAAAAATAATTATTTAAAAGCTATTTCAAGTTTTAACAGTCTATTTACAAGACGCAGCTTTGTACACTTATAGTACACATGGAAAAAAATATTAATAACACAGGAAACCAATATTTACAACGTAAAAATAAAATATTATTCATAATGATCATTCACAGAAACCATTAGTAAAACCATGGCTTACAGGAACCTCTTAAAGTTGTAGATTTTTTTTTTTTCTTCTTTGTAAATTGGTGCTGGGATCTCCAGCTGTAATGCTAATGCTTTTTACATTACCACAATGTGTGGGGAAATCCTGTCTGCCAATAAAAGTGTTTGTATGAGTAGTCTGTGTCTAAAGGAGCCCGGTGCATTTTCAGTGAATGGGAAAGAAATTGCACTTTACTAAAATTAACGTCAAGGAAAAAAGGTGACCGGAGCTGGCAGATTCTGCTTTCATATAAGTGATGCTTCTTCTGATCACTTAGGGGAAAGACTAAGAAGGGAACGCCACTGGTAAATGGGCGCGTGGCCACATGGGGGAACCCCCATGCTTGCTTTGTGTGAGTCTCTGTGCTGGAGCATTGGTTCCCAACCCAGGTCCTCACGTATCCCCCAAAAGTTAAGGTTTTCCAAGTATCCTGTGGATTTTTTTAAATGTGACAGTTGATACACAGCGCACTGGCTGGGTGACTTGGAAAACATGGACTGTTAGGGGTACCTGAGGACAAGGGTTCGGAACTACCGTGCTAGAGAAAGATCCCGATCTGGAGTGTGGTTGAAAATAAAAATGTACGGTTTGTACAGAATAAAATAATAATAATAAAAAAAACGCACACACAAAATACAACCTGGGTTGGTAATACTGTATAACTCATCGATTAAGCACAATCATTGCCATTCACACATCGGGACTGCGCCGCCAAGGCGGCAGAACGCTCTTTAATAGCCACCCATAACTCCACATCATTGGTGCCGTGTTTATTCTAAGCACCCTGTATTTTTTTAAACCCGTGCAGTTCTGCTTCTGTGTCTGGGGTGTCGCTCTCTGCTGTGCACCACTAATGCAGGTCTCCATATCAGTGCAGAAATACAGACCACACTGCGCTAGAAGCAATATAGCAGAGTGACACCCCAGTCAGGGAATAGGAACTGCACGGGTTTTGCGCTAAAATGAGCACTGCTGGTGTAGAACACGGCACACACGGTAGATCCTACTGAATTAGAATAAAAAGTACATATTAAAACCAAACTTTGACACTGCTCCCATGACGCACAGACACAGAAAATGTATCGGACGGATTCTAATAAAAACAAACATTAAAACATGAATAATACTCCTCCCCCCCAGTACAGGTTACGCTGTGTGGGGAGCCAATGACATGGGTTACAAGTCATTAATGTGAAGAATGGGCTCCAGATGTGCTGGGCTACTTTTTTTTTGCAGCTTGTAGAAACGGCTGAGACGATCCCAGGAAAGTGAAAGGCCTCTTTCTGGCACCGACCACCAGACTTCCGTCGGAAGCGCTCCTGGGAAGGCGCCTCTGTGCCCCAGTGTCCTTTGCTTTTGATAATCCTGTGGATTAGAGACATCGGATCAGTGGTTTGGCAGCACTAGCCTACCATCCGCATGGTACAAGGATTCCAGAGACTTGGACGTTCTATGAGCGCTGTGGAACTAGACATCCCAGCCGGCACTGCAACAGGATTGTAAAGAGTTATACACATAAAATTTAACCTTTAATGTGATGTATTAAAAAATGCGAAGTATAAAAACACACAACAAATAGGTGGGAACATCCTAACCCTCCTAAATGTTTTGCTGGGAAGCAGAAATAACATAAATAAAATCCACATATTGATGATTCAATAGATGTGGCAATAGGATTGATTTTTTAAATAAAACAAACAAAAAAAAAAGTTCCAACCACACGCCCACGTCAGTTAATTTTTAATCACACCCCCATTGTGTTTGTTCCACCTATTTGTTGTGTGTTTTTATACTTCGCATTTTTTTAATACATCACATTAAAAGTTACATTTTACGTGTATAACTTTACAAGTGCATCACACAGCGACAATTCTTTTTTTCTTTCCATATGTACTAATCCATTGTTGTCCAGTGATAGCACACCCCCATTAATTCACTAAAAGTATCAATCCAGTGATCCATTCTAAAAAAAGGGGGGTCCTTAAAAGACCATACTTTAAATTGCTAATATTTTAGTCTTGTGCAATAGTTTTTTTGTTACTCTTCCTGCCACAGTATTGGTTTCAGGCATGCTAAAATTAAATTAAGGGGGATATTCAATCTGTTGGAAATAGCGGCACCCGCCTATTCAATGCTGCCGTTATCAACAGCATTGAAGGCAGTTTCCGACACTCGAAACAAAGTAAAAAAGTTGAACGGAACGAAAGTGGCCCGAGACTCCGACTGTTGGAATACCCCACCTTAAAGCTGGCCATACAGCTACAAATTGATTGTCAGATCTGGCTGGTTGGAACAAAAACTTGGTCATGGATGAAAGCAGATGACAGTTGACCATTTGCTTTGAAATACTGGAAAACGGACAAAAACAGTAAATCAAATATTACCAGGATTTTGTTCCAAAGAGCCAGATCTGACAATCAATCTGACTTCAAAAAGGTTTACTATGTAATAAACCGCAGGGATGTCAGATTTTGAAGTCCCACAGAACCTCTGGAAAGAAGTAAAATGTAGGTTTGAGTGGAGACATCCTTTTATATAAATATCTAATATAATGCATTTTAGAGTGTAACGTAAACACTGTGTAGATCCACTCCAGCGATGCAACACCGTAACAAGGAACATTAAAAAGGTAAAAACAATCTAGGCAGTAAATCCTCTTCTTGCTTTTCTATGTCTGAGCCACAACATTGAGAAATCAGACGCCCACACCTTTTACAGCAAACATTACTGCCAGATGCGAACATAAAAGGACATATCACACACAGAAAATATTTTTGGTGACGGATTACAGCAGCAAACCATTAAGTTAATATCCTGGAAATGTCAGACCTGTATCAGACAGTCAAACGTGAAAGTGTAAAAGCATGATTTATCATTTCAGTCGTACCTGTTGCCCTTTTCACCCGCAGTGCCTTACACTCGATAGGGACGTCCTGTCGGACACGTTTTGGGATAGGACATAGAGCGCTGTCTTCTTTGATGGCATTGCCAGCTGCAAGACTTAAAAACATAATGTGAAAAATGTAAATGGGAAAATCAAAAAGCAGCAGAATCATTTTTGGGGTACTTGTTTCCTAGAATGGCACCCATCGCGGGCATCGCATGTACATCGCATGCCATTATAATGGCATGCGATGTCCGCGATTTTACATAGAAATGCATGGTAAAATGTAAATCGCGTCGGTCGCATCGCATGCGGCCAAAAAAAATCGCATGCGATGCGACCAACGCGATTACCGATTTTACATAGGTAACAATGTTAAATGGCCCAATTGACCCAATTTTCCATAGGGAACAATGTTAAATGGCCCACAGACCTTAAATAGCCACCCTGAAGTGTGAAATGGCCACTCCAATTGTTAACGCCACCCCACGATCAACGTCAACCCGAAGCGTGGCGAGCGGCGGCGGTACGCGTCCTCCGACCTTTTCATACCCCTACTATCCACGTCGGCGTGGAGTTGAGAATAGAAAGTGCGGCGAGCGCAGCGAGCCACCAAACCCGAAGCGTCGCGAACGCAGCGAGCCCAGCAAGGGGACGCGGAATACATGTTAAGTAATCCGTGTCCGCTCGCCACGCTTCGGGAGTGTGTTCCGCGTCCGCTCGCCACGCTTCGGGCTCGGTGGCTCGCCACACTTTCTATTCTCAACTCCACGCCGACGTGGATAGTGGGGGTATGAAAAGGTCGGAGGACGCGTACCGCCGCCACTCGCCGGCTCGCCACGCTTCGGGTTGACGTTGATCGTGGGGTGGCGTTAATTGGGCCATTTAACTTGTTTCCCTATGTAGAATCGCAGTAATCGCATGCGATTTTTTTGGGCCGCATGTGATGCGACCGACGCAATTTTTTTCCTTGCGATGCCTAAGATCAAAATCGTGGGCGCCGTTCTAGGAAACAAGTACCATTTTTGGTGACATGATGCTGTATTTCTCTAAAGTCCCCATACATTCAGGCTGACATGACCTGAGGACAAGTGGGACCCAATATCCCTTGAGCTCCCTTTAAGGTGTGGGGGGGTGTCACCGCTGGCACACACCTACGGAATTGGACCAAATACATTGTGGGTACTAAAAGCACCTGTGATGTGCCGCTGTTGGGTCCAATCTGATAGATCCCATGTGCAGGAGTTACAATGTCTAGGGTCCGACCTGATGAGCACAGGACCGAGCTTCAGGGTCAGATGGAATGACAAACACGTGATTTGGTCCGATTTATCAGCCCCATCCTTCAGAATCAAGTCAAAACGCATTAGTGTATGGGGGCCATATTGGAGGAAACCATATTGTGGGCTGGACTATAACAGTATACTAGGAACCAGTATACACAGCAAGATGATGATCAAACACAAGAAAGTACATTTAGCACGATAAAGTTATTGGGTATATTGCAGGTGCTAGAAAGCACCCGTGATGCACCTGACAGCCGCACATCCGATATATCCGATGTGCAGCAGGTTCAATCTCCCAATCCAATTTGCACGGGGCTGCGCATCGTATAGGATGTCAAACACATGCAATTTTGGACAATTTCACCCAATTTCTCAGCCTGATCTGTCTGAATCGGGTGAAATCAGGCAAACCCACACTAGATAGACCACAGCATCTACATTCCAAGAGCAAAGGGTTTGCTACGAGATTTCCACAACATCGGAAATGAGCCCTATCACCAGGGGTGAGAATCTGGTTTAGAAATTTACCTTAATAGCTTTCTCTTTCGCTCGGCAGCTGAAGTCATCGCCATGTAGGACGGTTTCTCGTTTAGTTTTCCTGGGTACCGGCTCAAAAAAGATGGAAGTCCTAATCTGTAAAGATGGGGGTTGAATGCCAAATGAGTTGTCGCGAATTTTGGCAGAACTGCTGCAATACGCGTCCGTGCATTAAGCACCGAATCTGGTGCCAGCGTCAGGGAGGATTTACCAAATAAATGTAAAATCTACATATCAGTTGTTTGCCAGGACGGTACATCCAGGGAAAGACCCGGTCTCAGCAAAGTGCTATCCCTATTGTGAAGTTTGTTAGGCTTTAGCCCAGTGGTTCCCAAACTGTGTGCCTAGGCACCGTGGGGTGCCTCAGGACACTTGCAGGGGTGCCTTGGGTTGGTGGCCAGGATCAATTCATATTATTTATGGTCAATGTACCAGGCAAAACCAGTGCTTGTGGCTGCCAATCATAATATATGTTGACAAACAGAAGCAAATCCTGTCCCTCACCAGATAACGGTGACCTATAAACACAATTTAATATTTTTTTCCTGAATTTCTCGATAAGAAGCATTTGGCCTAGGGGTGCCTTGAAAATATTTTGATGCTCTAGGGTGCCGTGATTCAAAAAAGTTTGCGAGCCCCTGCACTAGCCCAATACAATGGGGACAGAGGAACTTTACACTGTATCTGGGATACAACTAAGACACATGTAGAGAAAAATATGGCCTGATAGAAAACTCATTGCATTGAGCATCGTGCGCCATATGATGCACTAGTGCCCAGTAAATGAGGACAGACTACCGGCCAGACAAGGCCCTGTAGCTGTACTACCGGCCAGCCAAGGGCCTGCAGTTGCACTACCGGCCAGACAAGGCCCTGTAAAATTATACTGGTTTGATTTATACAATTGGACTGAATGTTGTTGTCTATTTTCCTGGGTTTGCGAGCAAAATGCAGATGGTCATTTTCTCACATCTAGTATTAGTCCAACCAACCCACTAGTTGAATGAAAGTTGATCTATTGTATAGCCAGCATTACCGGAACCATTACTTTATGTACACTGTGCTCCAGCTGTGCAACCAAAAGCCAAAGTTACCTTCCTATGCTACAAGCATTAGATCCTACATGCCAGTTGTAGAACCTTCATTACATACACATGGGCAGTATGAATGGCGAGTTCCTGAGCACCCATACATGTTTGTTTAGCAGCATTACAAGGAGAGACATTAGCCCAGGGCACCTGGAACCTTTAAATCAGGCCCTGACTATAAGGTTCCATTAGGCGCTGGCTAACCAAATAGAACTCTAGAAGCAAACTCCAGCAGACTACATGGGGAAGGTCATGGTTCCCATGGAATGGCTTTAGGTTATTTGTAGTGATGCTGGTCATCTTAGATACTTCCAGCTGATTGGGTATGCCAAGTACGGCACTGCACAATAGGGGCCATAATGAAAAAGCATTCCCTGCTAAGTCTTGGCCACTGAGACTTCCCACCAGACTCTCTCATGGGGAGGTCACTAAAGTAACCATGTATATAGCCACATATAAATATTATTTTAGTGCAAGAGGACATAGGTACCTTTGTAGCATACTGGGGGGAGGTTGTATTTGTTTCCCATTTGGATTCAGGTCACTGCTGCCCTGGGATAGAATGACGGTCGAGTCCATATCAGTCTGCTCAGGAACAGACTTCATGTGGAAAGTGAAGCCCATCTTCTGAACATCTTTGTCGTGAGACATAAAACTGCTGCCATTTTCCTTATTGTCGCCCACTGCGGAGAGTTTTGCTATTTCCTGTGTGAGAGTGACTGTTCTATTCAAGCTTTCTGGTGTGTAAACAATTGGGTTGAGCCCATCGCTGATCGAATCATCAGGGTCACTGCTCTTGGAGAAGGGAGGAGCTTCGAGGTTTTGTCCACATTGCGGTGACTCCAGTAATTTCCTCCTTGTCTTTTTACAAGCATTAATGGCTTCGGCTGGCTTTGGGGGAACAATTTCCTTCAGCCTTTTCACTTGTGAATCTACAATATGAAAACAGAAAATTGTTCAGTAGAACGGAACTTGTAATATTAGCCTTAAGGACCGGATGAATCATGGGACTGTTTCCCTGATCCGACAAAAGGGTGGTATTCTTTCATAGACCAGGTGTTGGAGGATCAGGAAATTGTGGCAATTTCAGATGAATAGGGACCTTCAATTTACATTAACATGGTTCGTGTATCACAGTTTTGGGGTGTGAACCCCGCCATTCAATATAATGGTTCTTTGTAATCTAATTTTGTAGTATTAAGTAAACCAGAAAATAATAAAACATTTTTAACTCTTTGTTTGAGACCACAACTTATAATGCAATTAAATGTACCGTGTTCCCAAAAAAAAAAATATACAGGTTGAGTATCCCGTATCAGAGTATCCGTTATCCAAATTATTCCGAAAACCATACATTCCAGAAAGTGAAAAAAATATATTTTTTTTGCTAAAAACTCACTGGGGACATTTGTAACAGCACTACTGGTGACATGATATGTAACTGGCACTATATATGTGCAAGAAAATGATTGCTTGGCATTCAAATTCAATATCTGAGATAGTACACAAATTTAGTTTCATATTTTGAAACCTTGTTTTTTGAACAAATAAAATATATTTGTGTGTATTTTATGTGGTAATAAAATATATTTGTGAGTATTTTATGTGTTTATACAGCATACATGCAAGATACTTCAAAATACATAATTGAAATATTAAAATATTCCGAAATACGGAATAATCCGTTATCCAAAATTCTCCTGGTCCCGAGCATTTTGGATACGGGATACTCAACATGTATGTATATATGTGTATATATATATATGTATATATGTGTATATATATATATGTATATATGTGTATATATATATATATATATATATATATATATATATATATATATATATATATATATATATATATATATATATATATATATATATATATATATATATATATATATATATATATATATATATATTCACATGTTCAGCATTAAAAATCTTACATTTTTTTGGTACTTGTGTATTATCTGGGCGCCCGATGTTGAAATTGTATGCCACTACCTTAAGCATGCGATGCGACGCAATTTGACGCAATTTCCCTTGAAGAGAAAATCGCGTCGCATTGTATGCTATTGTATTGCATGCGATGCGATTTTAATATGTACAGGCACCCAGATGCCCGTTTCATATGTGAAATGGCCCCCCAGACCCCATTTTTAATTGTATACCCACCCTGATGGCTAAATGCCCCCCATTGTTAATGCCACCCCACTATCAATGCCAACCCGAAGCGTGGCGAGCACAGCAAGCCCGCGAGGGGCGGCGGTACCCGTCCTCTGACCTTTTCATACCCCCACTATCCACGTCGGCGTGGAGTTGATTTTATATAGTGTGGCGAGCGCACACGTATTACGTCACATGTAATTTGCGTCCCCTCGCAGGGCTCGCCACGCTTCAGGCTCAGTGGCTCGCTGCACTCGCCACACTATATAAAATCAACTCCACATCGCCGACGTGGATAGTGGGGGTATGAAAAGGCCGGAGGACGCGTACCGCTGTGCTCGCCACGCTTCGGGTTGGCGTTAATAGTGGGGTGGCGTTAACAATGGGGGGCATTTAGCCATCAGGGTGGGTATACAATTAAAAATGGGGTCTGGGGGGCCATTTCACATAT
This sequence comes from Crinia signifera, assembly GCF_055691185.1. Taxonomy (NCBI): domain Eukaryota; kingdom Metazoa; phylum Chordata; class Amphibia; order Anura; family Myobatrachidae; genus Crinia; species Crinia signifera. The sequence continues at coordinate 110,489,863 of NC_139227.1, forward strand.
GAAACAGGCATATGGGTGCCTGTACATATTAAAATCGCATCGCATGCAATGCGACGCGATTTTCTCTTCAAGGGAAATCGCGTCAAAGCAATGCAATTTTTAGGTGCGATGAAGAAAATCGGGTGCCCAGATAATACACAAGTACCAATTTTTTTTTACAAAAACTCACTTTTTTACTGATAGACTGAACTTAAAAAAACTGTACTTTAAAACCTATCCAACGCCATTTTAATTATCTCAAACAAATGTTTAAATAATCATTTTTTTTTGTTTGTATAACATTGTTGCCCAATATATCTCATCATTGCATATATCTCATCATCGCAACATTGTAACTTTGCATTTTGCGGCTCCTTCTCCTTTCTGCAGCCGACGGGTGTATACTGAGAGGCTGGGGGCGGCTTTACTTCCATTTGCAGAGAGAAGCTGTTGGGCAGTGATCCGATACACGGCAGGCACTGGGGAAGGGAACAAGTAAAAAGAGGTCCCTCTGAGATTGGAGGCTGCTGGAACAGTATCTTCTGGTGGCAGCTCAGTGGGGTGTTTCTGAATGGTTGCATCAGATTCAATCATGAGAGGGAAAGTTCTGCCTGGCGTGGTCACATCTCACGTGACTACACCAGGCTAGGGTTTAAGAATTTAATTGTGTGCTCTTGATCATAAATATGCAATGCTTATTTTTCAATTGGCTCTAGTTTTTGAGACTGCGTGCGTGTTGTATTATGTGTCTCAAATGTGACTAAAAGCTACGTTATCACAAATAAAACAAATTGTTATTGTTGAAAGAAGGTAGTTAAAAAAATCATAATGATGTTGATCTTGTTTAAAGTACGGCGGCCTAGACTATTAAGGCACTTCAAATGGAGAAAATAATAATTAATTTGAAAACTGGAGCCAATTCAGCTAAGATCTAATCTGAGAACAGGAAGTGCGAGTACTCTCAAAGCGATCTTGAATCCTTGGGGGTAAAAAAATATATCTATCTATATTTAGGCGTGTGTGTGTATGAACGGGCCGCCGGCACTCAGCCCTAGAAGGGTTAAATGGGCCCCATGCCCTCGGTAGTGACCAGCAACGCTAGGTCAAATAATATAAAGTAGATGACCACGGCACTTGGGACTTAATTAAAGAATACAACAAACATCCAAAATATTTGTTGATGTTTTAGCCCCAAGCTGTTTTGAGAAAATCCCAGTAAAGCGACTGAAACGTCAACAAATATTTTGGCTGTTTGTTGTATTCTTTAATCATGTCCCAAGTGCTGCAGTCATCTACATACATACACACATCAGGTGCGGTGCCAGCCTATAGCACCCCGTGCCGGGGGCAACAAATAGTCTGGATGATGGCAGCACTCCCTCAATAAAAGATCAATATACACGTCTTGTAGTCAACGTTTCGAAGCTTTAATAACACGCTATATATATATATATATATATATATATATATATATATATATATATATATATATATATATATACATACACACACATATATACATATATATATACACACACACACACACACACATATACACACACACACACACACACTATATATTAAGACAGGAATAAATAACCAATACATATGTGCACTTTTCACCTACAAAATATTTCATTGCAACTTATTTTCTAAAACAGCATATAAAGCCAACACTAATTTAATAACAAAGGCCATTAATCACCAACCATCACATGCTAAGTATTACTCATACGTGCAGCAAGCTGTACGGTACTGCCTGGAGTAACTATGGCTACCTATCTGTAATGTCACGGGGGAGCAGTGTGGGTGCGTTTCAAACTCATGGTCTCTTTGGTAACCTACATTTGTGCAACAAGATAACTATTAGGAGCCATAAATATATTTGTGCACGTTGTCAATGCAAATGAAGTAAACAAAAGCGATCTGCTTGTAAAAAGTAAAAATCGGACAAGGTAGCAAGTGCTTAATGCATTACAATACCTTCATTGTGCTTTGGGAAGGGGTATATACACACACACACACACACACACGTACATGTGCAGTGCCGTCAACACTGGGTTAATTAATCCTCCGAGGAAATCATTTAACACGATGAGTGCTTGCTGATGCAGTTAGAGGTTAGTAACCTAAAGCCATTCATTCTGCTGATGAATGTGGCTGCGCCTTCTGCGGATTGTGCCAGAACAGATCGTGGGACGGAACGTCCCAACGCACAAAAACTATTTAATATTTGTAACATAAGGAGACCCAAATATAACCTGGGGCAAGTTGCTTCAAAAGCCCATTAGCCAAGTCTGACAAGAAATATAAATATATATAAATATATATATATAAATATATATATTGGCAGAACTCTCAAAAGGAATTTATACAAAAAAAAATAATAATAATAATGGTTAATGGTACAGATTTCATAGGTTTAAATGGCAGCAAAGACATGAAGGCTAGAAAAGCAAAGTAGAACTTAAATACGGAAACCGTAAGACTGCAAGATGTAAGACCTTTTAATGTATCTGCTGTTATTGAATAGATTTTTTAAATATATATTTGTATTCAAATCTTTCTATTTATTTATTGGTTACTTTTTATCCAATGTGCACCGGGTTTCCCAAGACCGGCTTCCAAGCTCAGGTTGCCTGTTTGAGTTGCCAACGGACAAGTGCCCTGCAATGTGGTAAGTTACGACTTACAGTAATTCTATTGTTAATTTACCCATCAAAAAAGTATGTAAATGTATATTTTTGGGGCTATTTGATAAAAACTTCTACATTTGTGCTGCACATTTTAAACAAATCCCGTCTGCATTGTGGAAATAGCTTTCTAGCGGGATAATTCCTAAACTTCTCCGTCGATGACCTTGGTCGACATAGCCTCCAAAAAAAGATGAAAAACTTGTGTCGACCTCAATCACGTTCCCGTCGACCTAATGCTTGAGTCTAACTTTTGTTACCATCGATGTACACGAGCTCGACTATCTTATGGCATCTTACAAGATGCGTTCGACTAAGTGTGGTTGACCATGATATGGTGGATCTAGACACCGCTGTTCCGCTACACCATAACCAAACTAACCGTAGCATACTACAGAATATACAGATACAGTAAAATACTGTAGACATAACGGCGTACCTTTTAGTAGTGCACTTTCTGGGCCTTGCTGCAATGTGCCCAATTCCATACCAATAAACCTGGCTAGTCTTTTCTCTGCCTCCGCTCCTATCACATATTGCTCCAGCCGTCTCCGACATTCTAGTCCAGTTGCCCGGTGCTAGACTTAAATGAGCCCCGGCATAGGGTCCTTTGGGTGGCTTGCAAATTGGTGCAAGAGTTGCTTATTCTCATGTGATGTTACTGAACCTAGACCATTACTACCTGCTGCCCGCACAGGAACCTGAACATGTCCTCAGTGGGAAACTACAGTATAAGCAGCGAGAGCGGCCGTGATTGATACAGAATCGTGTGAACTGGAACATCCTGCCCACATGGGTAATATTCTGAGGCTGTAATTAGGGTTGTGTCATGTTAGATCGGGGTCGATGCAATGCACTCCCATAAAACTGCTGCAAGGTCAACAAGGGCCATGTAACCGCAAACCAATTACTCATTTAGGAACCTGAACCAATGTATATGCAAATGTAATCTATCAATTCATTAGGACAAAATAACATAGCCGATGCATAGCACAGCTGTATCTACTGCATGTGCTGGACAGGTGCACAGACACCAAGGTACGGAGCATTACAAAATGGATTTTTCGATTAGAAGACAAGCTGTGCTTCAGCCAAGACAGACTCGCAATTCGTAGGGCCTTAAACAAATACATGGTTTGGTTTCTGACCTGCGGATTCCCTTGTGGCTATGCTAAATGAATAGAAAAACCGGTACATGTGAGTTATCCGGACGCCCGATTTCAAAATCGGGTCGGATCGGGCACATCGCATCGCATCGCATGCGACCATCGGATGCGATGCGATGCGATGACCCGATTTTTCCATAGGAATCAATGTTAAAATGGACTGAGTCCATTTTAACATGGAATTCAATTAGAAAAAGGGGTCCTTTTCATACCCCTACTATCCAAGTGGGCATGGAGTTGGATATAAACCTGTGGCGAGCGTAGCGAGCCACCGAGCCCGAAGCGTGGCGAGCGTAGCGAGCCCCGCGAGGGGACACGGAATACCGTCCCCTCGCGGGGCTCGCTTCGCTCACCACGCTTCGGGCTCGGTGGCTCGCTACGCTCGCCACAGGTTTATATCCAACTCCATGCCCACTTGGATAGTAGGGGTATGAAAAGGACCCCTTTTTCCATAGGAATCATTTTAACATTGATTCCTATGGAAAAATCGGGTCATCGCATCCGATGGTCGCATGCGATGCGATGCGATGCGATATCGCATCGCATCGCATCTGATTGTATGCCTTAACTTAAGGCATACAATCAAAAAATCGGGCGTCCAGATAACTCACAAGTACCGAAAAACCAGTGACCATTCCGTATGAAACCACCACCTTTAACTGCTAACCTCAGCTAATACATCCTTCTCACCAAGTTTTATTATAGTCAATACAAGCATAAACTAGGGACCTTATTCGGGATCATTCGGTCAGATTCAAATTCACACAGGGACCAATGTTTTGTGTGTGCGCAGAAGCATTTCGGCACTTGTGCATACACTGGGTGCGTGCGAACGCGGCGAGAAGTCTGGCCACCAAGTGCATGCTACCAGCCTTGCGAATGGGGGGTGGAGAGGGATGTGGGGTGCTGGGCTGGGCCATTAGCATATGTGTATGCCCTGCATTTCATAAGCGTTCCCATTAAAACACTGGGTGTACACATATGCTAATGCAGTTATGACGCACGTGCAGGGGCAGACAGCCGACATAGCTGTATGTCCGCTGCCCACCCAATTACCCGAATTTGTCCGAGTGGTCTCGGCCACCCTTACATATGCGGGCGCCTTCGCCATCATTCGAGGATCGGCGACCATCGAAATATGCGGGAGTTTCCCACTGGCATGCATATGGATTTTCATGTCAAGCCTTGCGAACCAATTTGGCGTGCGAATGGGTGGTGCGGGCAAACCCTTTGCAAGGTGGAAATTGGTTCATTCGCAAGGGTGCGTGCACGCATCAGAGTGAATGAACCAGAATAAGGCCCTTGGTGTATGCACACTTCTCCAACTGCCAGTATAACCAACAGATATAAATCAACAATCCAAAATAAAAATCATACAAAAGATCTGAAGAAAGATCTGTCGGAGCGTAATGGCAACAAAAATCCACAATTCTGTTTTCTTTTTAAAAGTTCCGTATTGCTACTGATCTCATGGATGTGTACTTTGAATGGACATACGATATGAAAACGTACTGCATTTATGGCAGGGCTAGGCACATACGGGTCACCAGGGCAACTAAGCTTTAAGTTCTGGCAAACGGATATCAGAAGAGATAGTTATTATTAACATTAAGCTAAACATGACTAAATGAAAGGTCTCCTTCATAGGCGTCTGATGGAGTGGGCGGGATGCCGTGCGTAGCGAGCGTGCATGCCACATAAGGAGGAATTGCTTGCCTATCACCGCCCATCTACCACAAGATGCTGTCAGGTGGGCGTTTGTAGTCTGACACTGGTGCTACTCCCTGCAGCTGTAACTTTGCCAGCAGGGAGGAGTGAGAGATCTGGGGGAGGAGTCAGTGCAGGGCAAACACCCCATCCCATCCCCCATTCATGCTCCCCTCTCATGCTGGTGGCTACAATCATTGCAGTCATTTATAAAGTTCCAGCCATGGGGACAGTGGAAAACTCCTAATAGAACAACTTGGTCCTGAACTCCAGTAAAGCTGGGGAATATCTGACTTCATCTGAATGACCTTTCCCCATCATTAATTGGGGCAATACGAGGTGGCACACTATTAATTGGGGGCACAGAGGTGGCACACTATGAATTGGTAGAGAATGATGATTTGGTTATTTAGTGAATATAAAAGTAAGACGTAACAAAAACATACAAATAAATGCTATATTTTACATGTGTGTTTCTCTAAAAAGTGCTTTTGAAATCTCCACTTTGTATTAATCAGATTCTATTATAAGTAATAAGTAGGGCAGCGTCTAATGCATGAACTTGTTGTTCTTATTTTAAATTCCGTCTGAGTGTGCTTTGTATGTTTTGTAGCTTTGTATGTTTTATGGTGTTTAACCTATCTGCATATATAAAAATGTAATAAGTATAAAGAAAACCGTAATAAAGCATTAAACATGGTTGATCGAGGTTACTAATAGCAATGTTTCGCAGCATTCATAGAATAAGGATTATAATGTATTATGTGATTTAAAACATTAATGCAGAAGGAAAAAAATATGTTTCAAACTAATAAAAAAAATTTCTAGCCCTGATATCATTCAACATGAAAATTGAAATGTTTGAAATAATCTATATGTTAATTAAATTACATAAGTGTTCTTTAAAAACAAATTAAACTTCTTAATATAAATAATGCTGCACTAAAAAGGTTTAAAAAAAGAAAATAAAAACATTTTATAATAATAAATATCATCATCATCATCATCACAGAAATAATAACTTATTGGCTCAAACATTCGTTAATTTCTGAAGCCGTGTCTGATGCCAGATATTAAGTGAAATACGGCAGAGGAAATGGCTAAATATGAAAAATACTATGCTGCTTTTGTTGACAAGTGAAATCCAGACAATCAGGCTGGATATTAAATATGGTTCTTTAAATATGGAATAATGACCACTGTTTAACAGGTGGCCAGCAGCTTGCAATTTCCGTGTAAAGTCCACCTTCCGCTCCCACATCTTGAAAGTATTAAGAATAAGAAACAATTCACCAAAAGGTGCAAGTGGATCTATATAAATCTTCATTTTGGTTACAAAATCAAGGGGAGTGCGAAGGCCTGAGGGAAGAGAACTTGGTTTTTCAGAGCTGCGATAGTGTGGGAGACGATATTTTCCCAGACATTACTTAGCCCGGCTTACACTGCTGGCGTTGGCCCTGTCAGCGCCTCGTTAGGTTCTACGTGACCGAGTCAGCATTTCAATCTTCTGCCTAACGTTGAGGAAGAGAACAACTTACTTTTTTTTTTCTTTTTTTTTTGTGGTATAATGGGGGCATTTATTGAGAAAATTATTAGTAGCTTCAGCTGTGATGGGAAGGTTATATTTAAGTATACCAAGTGTGCGCGCGCGTGTTCTGTATCAAGCTTCCTCGCACACATAGACGGCCATGTGGATTATTGTGAAGAGCAATTACTGAAAAGATAAACAGAACTTTATCTTTTAGGCAGTCTACACTTCAGAAAGACCTGGATTGCTGCGGAAAGGACTATAGATATAAAAACGTGACCCAGCAATACATCGTCCAGCGGCCACATCCAGGTGTCGCCTGCCCTGCAGAAGACCAGGTATTGACATCGCTGAGGATCCTCAGGAGCGCACAATTGTGGGTGCGCGGTAAACCATATGTTGCTTCTGACCGCGGTACAGTCTGACCTATCCTTAATGTGTACCCATCTTTACAGACAACCAATCAGTACGTGTTTATCGGATAGGTACTTCTGCTACCACTGCCCTGTACTTAATGGGGTTTATTTGCCAAGATGGAAGTTCTATTAAGATGAGATGTTGCCCATTGCAACCAATTAGAATCTAGACCGTATTTATTTAGCAACTTCTAGAAGATATTAGATAGTATCTGATTGGTTGCCCATAGCAACATCCCATATTCAATAGAACTCTCATCTTGGTGAATAAACCCCAATGTGTACAATCGTGAAATTTTTGTTTGTTTTTCCTTCAGATAATTATTAAAAAACTAAGCAAAAAAAAATAATAAGTATAAAAAAGGAAAATAGCAAAAGAAACAAAAAACGAAAGCAAAAAATTGGCATAATATTGGCAGATATTTGAATTGGTTGTTTGTCCCGTATTTCATTATGTTGAAGATCATTATATGTAGGACTATAGATGGAGCACCTCTCACATAGCCGGTGATGGAATCGACAGGCTCCGTCATCTGCCGGAAGGGGGCAGGTGCGCACAAGACACTCGTGCGGCCCGTTCCGACAGAGGTTGCCCCCCCCCCGCTAACCCTGCCCATCACCCTGAAGTGGAGACTGGCAGGGATTCTGCCAGCAACCGCCAAGCAACAGAGTCGCGCGTGCGTGTGAGACGCTTACGTGTCCCATCAGATGGAGCGCCTCTCCGCTAGCGTAGGGGATCTGGCGCGGGCTGGGGATAAATGAGAGGCCCTCCATCTGTACCTTATTTTCCTTGTTTAGATACATCACACCTACAGATTTATTTGTCCAATCTGTCTGGTGGGAACAAAACTCTGGCAAAGGATGGGGGCATACGACAATCAATCATTTGCTCCCAAACACTGTAAACTATTCATTGGTCAGACAGAGAAATCAGTTAAAAGCATAACAAATTTATTTGATCAATCATTTTTTTTTTGTCCATTTTCCATTACCAGATTTATGTTCCCACCAGACAGATCGGTAAGATAAATCCGGAATAACGCAGACAAGTCTACAATTTCTGCTAATGTCCAAAGCTGTTGCTACTGTGTTTAGCGAATATTTGAAAACCGGTCTCTTGTGTGTAAATGCAGATTACCGGCGGTATACCAGTCCCCGCTGCAGAGTCCCTATACATTGCATTATGGAGAATGCCAAGATCATGGCACCACACTGCATCAACCTCCACGGTGTAAGGTAAAGGGGACTGTGGAGTGGATGTATGAAGCGGTGATAAGGGAGGAGAAGTGAGCCAGTGGAGATGTTGCCCATGGCAACCAACCAATCAGCTTCTCTGTATAATTGTATACTATGCAAATTATAGATGTTTCTTCTGATTGGTTGCCATGGGCCACTTCTCTCCTCCCTGATCACTGCTTCATACATCTGCCCATATCACAATTTCACCAAACCCAAGTAAAGCCACATCTGTAAGGCATTATTGTACAGACAGACATTGTAAAGTCAATTCTAACAAACAAACGCTCAAATATTCCTAAATGCAATACCCGATATTTAAATCTTTATAAATCTTCTTATAAAGTGTTGTAAATACGGGAAATGACTGAAAACAACGTTGATATTTTTAGGTTTCCTCTTAATAGATTTGTACTACAATTATTCATCGCGAGGTGATGTTCTGACATCGCAGATGTTCGCTGTCATTATCCAGGTAAACACTAGATCTGAAATAAAAACAAATATGTACGGAACTCCTATAGGAAATAACAGAAGACAGGCAGCCGTGAGGATTGGTGGAAATGGTGTTATTCATCTCACAGCTATTTAAAGGGAGTTTAAATTAATAACTTTGTTCTTCAATAAAAAAATAGGTCTCCCAACTGCCAGGGTGCTCTCACTCCGCGCTATTCTGACTGCCATTTCTGTGCGCTGTACATCTGAGTCGCCACCTAAATAGACAATACTTTTATAACAGCGTGGGCAGGTTTAGGTGGTCTATACTGTATATACACATTTTGCGTTTCCTGCTAAATAAAGGGGAGTTCAAGTCTAGTCTCCGAAGCAATACAGCAAACCGGTCTCCTATATACAGGGGTTACAGATCCGATTGATCTAAGCCTGAACCAATATTCAAATTCCTATTTGTGGACATTTGCTTCGGATGGTAATCAGGTGGCTCTACTACTGATTAGACCAGAGGTTCCCAAACGCGTTCATCAAGGCACCCCAACGGTCCAGGTATTAAGTATATCCATGCTTGGCCACAGGTGACTTATTTAGTAACTCAGTCAGTCTGATTTAACCATCTGTGCTGAGCCTTGGATATACCCAAAACCTGGACCGTTGGGGTGCCTTGAGGACCGCGTTTGGGAACCTCTGCCCTAGATCTTTCTTGCGGGGGTCACACCCTGGTTTTTGGACCCAGCTTCAACTTGAGTGCGACCTGGTGTTTGTTACCTTTTACATTTTTTTACAAATTTCTCCTGCGAGCCCCCTTCCCTGGTGGAGGCAGTTCCTGAGCTGGCGCTTGTAGATGTCATCTCCAGTCCGATCGCTGCACCGGGCCCTGGACCGCCGCACTGGGAGCAAGCCTAGTACCAAGGTAAGCTACTGGGCTGCCCCTGTCTGCGAGGTGAATGAATGCCGCACACAGGGATCCAATCACCTCTTCCTTGCCTCCGCTGCTGTCTGCAGACAGCAGCAGAGGCTGTGTGTGTGCACCCCCCCCTGTCCAACCTGCGGACACTGCGGTCCTGAGGTTGGGCTTCCCTCGTTCATGTAAACGGGAGCCAGGTCGGATGACCCGGTGTACCCGTTTACACTGCTCTCTACCCAGGTCCTACCCTGGTCAGGACCTGGGTAGAAGTCCCGTGTAAAGGGACATGGGTTAACCCCTTTTACACCGGGGTATAAATTAGCAACAGGATCCTGCTGCCCGTCTGTCCTCCGACTTGGCCCTCCTACCGGCGGCGGGGAAAGGGGTCGCATGCGATACATCGAATATGAAAAGGACAACATGCTACGAATCACATGTGATCCGGCTGCCCAGGAAGTTCCTGAGTGGTCGGATGGCCATACACTGCTGTGATACATTGCAGTAGTGTTTGACCACCTTTAAGCTTGACCACCTTTAAGCTGCCATTTCCCCTCTGAAGTTTCTACAACAGCAAAGTTTATGCAAATGACACCACCTGAATAGATAACCAGGTAGGCTTTCTGCATTTCACATCCAAGTCCACTCCCAGAAAGTAGCATACTGGCATTCCAAAGATTAAGAGGGACCCAAAGAGAAGGCACTCTATAATTAATAAACATCCTCACACACACTGTACAACCTATCTACAGTAGAGACAGTGAGAGGAGGAGATGCATCAGACTATATGGCCTCTGAGTGTCTTATCAAGTCTGTGCCAAAGTCGCCTACAAGGAAGTTGCAAAGGAGGATAGGAAGAATATACAAGTCGATTATCAGTTATTCGAAAACAAAAATATTCCGAAGACCATAGGTCAGGGGTGGCCAAACCTGTCCTCAAGATCTACCAACGGTCCATGTTTTCCAGGCAACCTGTGGATCTATAGTAGGAATGAGTGCAGCAGGTTTGAAAATGTGACAGTTCGTATTGACTACAGCTGTGCACCAGCCAGGTAACCTGGAAAACATGGACCGTTGGTAGATCTCGAGGACCGGTTTGGCCACCCCTGCCATAGGTTTTCAGAATACTTCAGGGTTTTCGTGTCACCCCCTCACCCCGGTTTTCATGCTCACCGGGTCCCCCGACATCCACCAGTTTTGTCTTCGGAGTCGTCCCTGGTCCCAAGGATACCTCTGGAGACTAACCCGATGGCCTCAGTGGACCAAGTAAGTATGTAAAAAAATTATTCCAAAATCCGGGATAATCCCTTATATAAAGTACTCGTGGTCCTGAACATTTCAGATAAGGGATACTCCACCTGTCTCTATACTTTTGTTGCTTGTATGCCTATACAGCATCTTCAGAGCCCAAAATATTCCAATGTGCTGCATAAGGCTCACAGGCAAGAACAGGCCTCTATAATTCAAATACAGAGAAGATCTAATAGGCTTCAGATAGATCTGATAAATGGATTTAAAATATATTTTTCTGAAAGTCCATTTTTTGTCTGTTTTCGAGTATTTGGGAGAGAATGGTCAGATGTCATTGGCTCCCATATATTAACAAAATTTAAATCAACCAGAAAGATTGAAGATTGGACAGTTCATCTTAAATGTGTTTCCAGCTAAAAGGGTCACATTATATTTGATAAAACAGGATGATTAATAAATTGATTACTCCAATTATATTGCAGAGATTGCCTACATACAGAAGTTATTGTCCGTTAATTGTATCCGCGCCGGCTTAACCCATTCAGTGGCAGGTGTTTAAAAAAAAAAAACACCCCCTCGGGAGGGGTCTTAAATTGTTAAGGGTGCCAGGGGTGGGGGAAATCGCCAGTGCTGAAAGCCTGTGGGGATCCCCAGCATCAAGGCTGATTTATCGCCACCTTGAGGTGCCCGGGAATCAGAATAATGCATTGAACAGTTAAGCCCGCCCCTTGGCCTATAGGAGTCTGGGGGTGGGCTTAAGGGTGAAAAGCATAATTCCAATTCAAAGTCTCTGCTATCAATGCTGGCAGTCCCTGGGGTATCAAATACTGACGTAGCCTGACAGCCAACTCTGCCCAGAAAATATCCATGCCTAAACCTTAGGTGGCTAAGCCTATAGGACAGGGGTGGGGAACCTTTTTTGTGCCAAGGGCTAATTGTATGGTGGAAAAATAATTCGGGGGCCATATGTAAAAATTTTGCTTACAAATGGTCCGGCTGCAGCCGTCCCACACTCCGGCGGCTGACGCTGAATTGGACTGACAGTCTCCGGTTGCTGTTGATTAAGAGTAATCTCGCAAGAACTACCGACCTCTTGCAAGAAGTCCCCTGTACTTGACTCCCGCCGGGTGGGTAGGAGGGCCACTCAGACAAGGCTCGGGGGCCACGTATGGCCCCCGAGCCGGAGGTTCCCCACCACTGCTATAGGTCATTAAGTCTAAATGAAACTCCTCTACATTAATATTTATTAAAACCAGAAACTACTGCATCATGCCTAGGGCACCATGTACACATTTTAAGCAACAATCAAATCAAAAATAAATTAAAAAAAGGACAATAGATCTTACAGCATGGTGTTGTCTGTGTTTGCTGCAGATGAGGAAAGGATAGGATGGATGTAATATCTGGAACTTCAGGTTTGTTCGACTCTTCAACAATCGTCTGGTCAGCCCATACGACAGCCTTCTCTCTCTGCACCAAGTGCTCGACGTCTTGGAAAGCACACTCTACCATGGCATCTGCTAGTCCAGCCTGTTTCAGCATATCATACTGTCTTCTGAAGGCAGGCAGAATAGAACGGAGCAACCTAAAATGAAAACAAATATTTGTACACGGTGCGGTTAGGTTCCGGTTACTACTCTGGTAGAACATTACAACTTAATGCCATAAGCTAAAGTTATTACTACAGAAATTCCACTTTGCTTCACAACAGGTAGTACAGGGGGAACAGTAACTTCTAACCTAAACTTGGCAAATGAAATACTACCTATAGGCCAAGTAAGGTATTTTCTCCAAAGCAGAGGTTCTTTAAGAGATCTGAAATTTGAACAGAGGTGAGCTAGCATTCCAACTTGGTCCAGTATTCAATTCCCAACAGTCACCGATTGTGGTTAATAGTGTCGCAGCTTACCGGAGGGGGGGGGGGGATTTTGTTTTAATTGTCTCTAGGAGCTGTGTGAAGTCAACTTTTAGAAGTCACTTTTCGGGTGACTAAGGGGGGTATGCAATCTGGGATCACAGCTGTCGAACCCTGCCAACAACCGTGATCCTGGCCCGTTTGCGGTCTGATCGACCGCAGAATGACAGGTGGGATTTAATGTCCTGCCTGCCGCTCGGCGTAAAGGGGGAGTGGCCACGAAAATGGGCGTGGATTTGAGATTTGCGGCCAGGATCGCGGAAATCCACGGCCCGACAGCTTCTGAAGTCGGGGGCCCATTCTGCCATGACCCTAAAGACAGCACTGAATAGGGAGCCGCCACTATTTCCCACATCGGAACTAGTGGCGGCACATTGCATACCCCCCTAAATTGGATAGGAAAATCAGGAAAATCTCAAGGGGGTGGGGGTTTGGGGGTTTCAAACTGGATGATATTTCCAATAGTTGGAAATATCATCCAGGACCTATTCAGTCCCGTCTGCTGCAGATTCGGCAATGAAATCAACATTCATTAAAAACTAGACTTTAGATTTGCTAATTGCCGTCCGTTTCCGCCTAAAGAGATGTGGTTTCGCTGATCCACATCTTTTCCATGTTTTGGATTGTTTATGAAAGTAGGAAGAAATGGAAAAATATCCAATAAACCCCCACTGAACTAGTTTACGCTCTTGAGTCCAGTTCATTTCAACCTTCGAGGGGTACACATGTTCAAAACCCAACTGAACTGAATGGGGGGGGGGGGAGGCAAGAACTACATTAAACATTGGCGGCAAGAGTTTTTTTTATCTAATTTAATAGAATTGCCATCAATACTACAATTTTTAAAGATACAAATTGAAAATGAAAATCATTTTTATGGCAATTTTTTTAGATTTAAAACTAGTTGTGGGAAAAAAATAAAAATCGATCACGAATCGACTCCAAAACATGTAGGCTTTGGCCTACATGACAACTTTCCAAACTAAATTATAAACATTACAGTTATTCCAGATACATTTAGCCAAGTTGTTAAACAGACACAAAATATATAATTTTCATGCCAACAAAATAAAATAATTTTACTGAATAAGATCATCATCCAGAGTGAAACAATGCACAGAGGGAGATTCAATTGCGTGTGAGCTCATATCACAGCAATGCAATAAGTATTTGCAGGATATTACCGGGCGGAAACGGTGCTTTTACTCAAAGCGGAACAAACAACAATAAGCCATGTTTCTCATGCCATAATTAACATAACTTGGCACAACAGCACATGTTAGAGGGTCCTAGCGGGCCTCGTGCTGTGCTGAACTCAAAATGTATGAACCTACTTTTCACTGTGTCTGTATTCGCGTTCCTGAAGGGCCACAAGTCGATTCATGTGCTCAATTTGAGCTTTTAAATCTTTCACCTCCAAGGTTAAGTGGCAGCGCTGTAAATCCTGGGAAAGCTCCTGCAAGAAGAACAAAACATTATAGAGTGACAATATGGATTCATCATCTTCCACAGATACTGATCAGGGAGATTATGAAATGCCCAACTACGTCTAGGCCTTTACAATTAACTACTGGTACGGATAAATTATTAATGAAAATGTCACAGGAGCTATTTATAGAAAAGGATCATGGCTACTTTGCAAGAGTAGCTTATGAAATATTAACAATTGAAATCTGTGAAGTATCATGAACCATTGTTAATGAACGAGCACTGAAACTTGTATATGTATTATCTCTGCTCATGTATGATATTTTGATTAAAGTTTTGGCAACCAATAGAAAAAAAAAAAAAAAGATTAGACAGACATATTATACATATTTTTCAAATACCAGAAAAACTTTGCACCTTATAAAAAAAGTTTTAAATTCTAACTGATTAGAGATTAAGCCAACCATAACACTCAACTCTATCTTTGTGGTACAGCCCAGGAAGTATTCTGAACTACCGTATTCAATACAAAGTTATTTTACTTACACACAAAGCCATAAACCAAAACAACTACGACATACATCTCTTCTCAAAAATATCTTCCAACCGACCTCTTTGCTCCTCACTAGATCTGCATCTCTCATCCATACTCATTACTCGCTCCCATTCCCAATTGCAGGACTTTCTTCGGGCTGCACCGACTCTGTGGAATGCCCACCCAAGCACAATAAGACTCTCCTCCAGTCTCTAAACCTACAAGCGTTCCCTGAAAACTCACCTCTTCAGGCAAGCTTATCAAATTCCAGAACCAGCCACTTAGCCTTCATATACCGTTCCTATCTAATCAAATCCCCACTGTACAGTCCACAGATATTCACTCTTTCTTTCACATCCCCTGGCCAAACTGCTGGTTTACCGTATAATACAGCACACCAAAAACCTTTGCATTCTGGTGGAATGAATGCAATAAGAATAGCTATCCTTGTGTATCAATGGCTATTTCTCTATAGATTTGTAAGCTTGCGAGCAGGGCCCTCATACCTTTGACCATCCGTAAATAACCAGTTTGTTGTATCACTGTCTCCTTTGTAAAGCGCAACGGAAAAAGCTGTGCTATATAAGAAACTGTTAATAAATAATAAATAAAACGGCCATAAACAGTTCTTCGGTGCTGAGCTGCACAGTCTAGTTTACAGATTGTAAAAGGACAGCGAAACCTTTGTTTTATTTTGTGTGCATCTTTTTTCTGGTACATTAAATCTTATTCACAAAGTGGTTAAAATAGGACGCACAAGCATCTTCTGCTGATTAAAATGTGATGTGCCTATATTAATTGTGTGACCGTAGCTGTATCTGTATACAAATTGATACGAGAGAGAGAGAGAGAGAGAGAGAGAGAGAGAGAGAGAGAGAGAGAGAGAGAGAGAAGAGAGAGAGAGAGAGAAAGAGAGCGAGAGAGAGAAAGAGAGCGAGAGAGAGAGAGAGAGAAAGAGAGAGAGAGAGAGAAAGAGAGAGAGAGAAAGAGAGAAAGAGAGAGAGAGAGAGAAAGAGAGAGAGAAAGAGAGAGAGACAGAGAGAGAGAGAGAGAGAGAGAGAGAGAGAGAAAGAGAGAGAGAGAGAAAGAGAGAGAAAGAGAGAGAGAGAGAGAGAAAGAGAGAGAGAAAGAGAGAGAGACAGAGAGAGAGAGAGAGAGAGAGACAGAGAGAGAGACAGAGAGAGAAAGAGAGAGAGAGAAAGAGAGAGAAAGAGAAAGAGAAAGAGAAAGAAAAAGAGAGAGAGAGATTGCAATTGGCCAGCTCTCCATCCAAACACAATGATATATGGTACCTGGGTGCTCCCCTAGGGAACTGCAGCAGCAGACTGTAGTCCAGAAAGTAGAAACAGCATGTAAGTGGCACGCCCCGGCTTTCTGGACACAGAGACCCTTAGTTTAATATATTATATACACATACATACATACATACATACATACATACGGTGTGCCTGGGGATTGCCAGTATGCCTGTGCTGGCGATCGCCGGTGCAGAGGCGCTCCATCCGACTGGGACGCGCATGCCGCGGCGGCATCCTGCCCATCTCCTCTTCAGGGAGAGGGGCAGGGATAGGGGGGTAGGCGGGGAGCACCGGGGGAGGCGGCGGAGCTAGCTCCGTAGCCACAGGGCGTACGCGAGGCACCCCTGGCGAGAGCCAGCCGCTGGCGATAGAAACGCCAGCCCATGTAAAAGGAGCCTGCTCCATCTGTACATACATACACACACTATATATATATATATATATATATATATATATATATATATATATATATATATATATATATATATATATATATATATATATATATATATATACATATATACATACATACATACATACATACATACATACATACATACATACATACATACATACATACATACACACACAGTAGAATTTAATTGAATTACAGAACAAATAAAATAATTAAAGCAAAACAAACAAAAAAAGTTGATTTGTTGGTCATTTTAGGCCAATTAGAAAAAAAACAACACATTTTTGTTAATATACTAAAATTAAATTCAGTGTACATAAAGTAAAACAATAAAAATAAATAAAAAAGGTTGATTTGAGTGAAATTTGAGGGCATATTTCAATGACCCATGTAATTTTTCTCTTTAACAAGAAAAAGAATCCTGTCATTACTAGAATTATTAATGAAATTCAGAAAATCACAATTGCGTAATTAGTCGTGCGGTGGGGTATACAATGGGTTCTGAAGGAATCCCCTAAATAACTCATTATTTTTTCACGATCTGCTTCGTGGCTGGGGACATTGTGGCTACAGTAAAACCTTCCTACCATTGTTTTTTTTTTAATATCACACTGGCAACCGAATATAGAATATGACTAATTGCGCATAAAAGTTGTTGTTGTTTCCTTTATTCGTGCGATAATGTGAGGATTGCCTTTGCAAAAAAGATTCCCCTAAATAACAAAACAACATAGAAGCAGGAAATCGGGCAAAGGAAGGGCCTATATTCCCTTTAAGATTAATCAGTATGAACCGATCAAAGTAGTGCCATGGAGTCACCAGCTGTGTGTGCAGAAAGTCTCGTCCTCCGTTAAGCACCTGATGAACGGGTACAGGATCTCGTCACAATAACTTTGCGCATGCACCAAAGACAAACAATAACTGCAGGAGTGGTGATTATGGGGGTGTGGAGGATTGGTGCACGGTGACTTGACTCACCAAACGCAAACAACAATGAAAACATTTCTATAATGAATCATTACCTTTGGTATTTGGTTGTCGGGACCCAACAACTTCATTTCATTTTCCAGGCGGTGAAGCCAATTTGTGTTCTCGGTAAAACGTTTTTGCTCTTCTTCCTTCCTCTTGAGTAATAGGGATTGCTTGGCTTTCAGCGCCTCTAGCCTGTGATCCCTCTTAAAAGTGGCCTATAAACGTACATAGCATTAGAAATAGAAAACAGGCTCACGCAGCAAACGGTTCTACATACACACCCGAATCTATGTATTGCATATAGGAGACGTACAACTAACAGGTATGGGTTAATAGGTCGACTCTTATGCTCGACACTATTGAGTTAGACATTGGGTCCACCACTGAAGGTCACCAGGCCTAAGTTCGTCAGGGTCAAAAGGTCAACACAAGCATTCGTTCGACATTTGAAAGGTCGACAGTATAAAGGTCAACATGGCTCGTCATGCTCTAGTGGATGTAGAGAATAAAATACCTAAGTTGGCGCAAAAAAAAAAAAAGCCCATGTTTAACTGTAGACCGAATGCTTGTGTCGACCTATTGACTTTAGGCATGTCAACCTTCAGTGGTCGACCCAATGTATGCCAACCTTAATGGCATCAACCTAACGACCATATACCCAACTAACCCAATTAGGTACGTAACAGCCAAGAATAAGATGTAGCTAAAAGAATTCTAAACGTATTCAGCACTTAACACCTAACATTTCAATTCCAAAAATCAGCACATGCAGAATTGGCCGTTTTTAGATAGAAAATTCATTAGTCGCTCATATCTATGCATTAGAACGTAGGACGCTGGTGTGGACATATTCCACGCGACGAAGGATCTTTCCGCACCATCTAATATAAGATGTCCTGGGAATTCCATTCAGCTTCTCACTCATTTCCCTTCCTGGTTTCGGTCACAAAGCTGCCGTCTCTATAGTTACTGTGACATCATATCAGGTATAAGAGCGGATTATAAAAACACATTAACAGCTGTCAAGGCGAACGCCAGTGAAAACACAGCCCTGTATTGTCAGACGGCAGGTTGCTGCTTTACGTCTTCATTTTAATATGTGCTCTAGATGGTGAATAGGTTCATAAAAAAAAAAAAAAATTGAATAAGCCGGCATATGGTGCTCTCACCAATTTTGAGTTCTGTAGCTACACTTTGAGGAATTAAGGCAGTTCGGAGATGCCAACCATATGTCCTCTGAAGGTAAAGAGTCACTTTCATAGAACTCTCATTGCACAATCATACAGCGAGTGTAATGCTTTCAAATGCATTTCCCGTACATCCTCAGCACTGCCCCACATAACAGGCTGCACATGTTAATAACCATATACCAGGGGTTCCCGATCTTTTTTGAATCACGGCACCTTAGAGTACCAGAATTTTTCCACGGTACCAAGAGCTTCACAAAAAATGCAGAAAAGTAAATATATAATTAAGCAGATTGAGTTTATATGTAATTATCAGGTTCAGTTATGTGTTAAAGGGCAGGATTTGCTTCTGATTGTACACATTTTATGATGGGCAAAAACCAGCAATTGTTTTATCCATAAATAAT
Source organism: Crinia signifera (assembly GCF_055691185.1). NCBI lineage: Eukaryota > Metazoa > Chordata > Amphibia > Anura > Myobatrachidae > Crinia > Crinia signifera. The sequence continues at coordinate 110,509,353 of NC_139227.1, forward strand.
TGATCATAAATAATTTTAAGTGGTGCTGGACCAACAACCCATGGCACCCCTGCAAGTGTCCCCGAGGCACCTCAGTGAGCCACGGCACAGTTTGGGACCCACTGCCGTATGGCATGTAAATCTAGTTTAAACCCTTTGACATTTTAAATTTGACTGAAGCCGCATAAATTGGCAGGTTGAGGAGTTAGATTGTGCGGTCTGACATAGTACATATGTACTTCCAGGTTGAGGAGTCAGATTGTACTTCCAGGCTGAGGAGTCACATTGTACTTCCTGACATTGTACATGTACTTCCAGGTTGAGGAGTCACATTGTACTTCCTGACATTGTACATGTACTTCCAGGTTGAGGAGTCGCATTGTACTTCCTGACATTGTACATGTACTTCCAGGTTGAGGAGTCCATTGTACTTCCTAACATTGTACATGTACTTCCAGGTTGAGGAGTCAGATTGTACTACCTGACATTGAACATGTACTTCCAGGTTGAGGAGTCACATTGTACTTCCTGACATTGTACATGTACTTCCAGGTTGAGGAGTCGCATTGTACTTCCTGACATTGTACATGTACTTCCAGGTTGAGAAATCCATTGTACTTCCTGACATTGTACATGTACTTCCAGGTTGAGGAGTCAGATTGTACTACCTGACATTGAACATGTACTTCCAGGTTGAGGAGTCACATTGTACTTCCTGACATTGTACATGTACTTCCAGGTTGAGGAGTCACATTGTACTTCCTGACATTCTGTTCTGAAGAGCTCACCTTTAACGCCTGCTCTGGAGAGCACAGCCACTGAATCTGACCGTGGTACTGCCTCTGGTAGATGGTCTTCAGCTCATTCTCCTTCATGCGGCTCTCCATGTTGCAGAACTCGGTCCTGATTTTCTCACGCTCTGTAAACACGCAGTTGAGATTGTCTTGACATCTGTAATTGGAAGATGGAATGATTGTTTTGTCACATCTCCATGGGACTTTACAAATTAGAAATAAAGACATGGAAAGTACATAAATCATATTCAACTTATGGATTGCTCTTGCTATTAAAAATTTGCTATTGCATATGGTACAGAGAACAGGTCATAAAGGGCAAAAAGTGGGAAATTCAGACCTGATCGTAGGTCACAAAGACGCACGGCCAGCGTTCCCCCAAAACCCGTCGCACCGCTAGAGTGAAATCCTGCCTTACAAATGGATGTGTTCGGCTACAAATCTATTCGCAGCTGAGCGAATATGTCCAAAACCCATCATAACAGGCTCACCATTGGCCGATTTATTTATTTTTTACCCTAGGCAAAAGTCATAGCAGACTCAGAGTAGCCAGAGTTTTACTCGGTGGCGCGATGGAAAAGGGCATATCCGGGCTGGAGCCAACATCACACACCTTCACCTAAAACGCTCAGGCAACCCTAGCGTTTCGGAAAGCCCCCAGCATTTTCCTGGACATGCCCAACATTTTTCTCCGCTCTCCCACTAAACGGCCACTTCCACCCCCAGACACCTCCTTCCTGTCAATCACGGTGCGTATGGCTTGCTAATAGAAAAGGTAGCATTATTTCACGGCAGGACAGCCTTGCGGGAATTTGCAGGGGGGGGGGGGGGGGGGGAGCGGAACCACTAATCGGACCTTCCAGCTTTAGTTATGTGCCAGCCCTTCTGCAGCTTTTATTCAAGACAACAGTAACAACCCAGGAGAGGGTTTCAACTGTGTCTTTATATCATCAGGATAAGACTATTCTGTCACAACGCCGCTCCCTGTATAGAAAAGTACTATGCTAGGTACACACAGAGAAAACCTCTGACGATCTGATGAAGGTTCGATTCTATACAAGCAATTTAATAAGCCGAAACTAAATGTCTTAAGTGCATTCCGAAATGGTCACATTAAATATGCGCATGACGATAATTCCAATTTAATTTAATTACGAAGGAATTCAACGTAAAAAAAAAAATTATATATATATATATATATATATATATATATATATATATATATATATATATATATATATATATATATATATATATATATATATATACACACATACACACACACACACACACATGTAATTATTAGACCAATTAACCTCCAAGTGTCTAATTAGCCATAAATTATTAATTAAAAAAAAAAAAAAAAAACATTTTTTTTTTCTTTTGGGGGGGTATAAAGCAAGTTCCAACATTTTAGCTTTAAACTATACCATTTCACCTGCTCAGGGGGGAATAAAACCAGACAAGTTTATGCTGAAAAAGAAATGCAAGTTTAGTATTGAATTGCAAGTGTGTAATTCGCACCTCTATATGACTCCTTCCCCTTAGACTCTACCTCCCGCTGCTGTCCAACTTAAGCCTCGCCTCCTGGTAATGTCAGTAGTCAATCACCAAGAAGACAGGAAGAGAACACCCCGGACAGACAGGTATAAAACCTCTGCTGGGTTCCACAAACTATCAGGATTGGGTGAAAACTCAAGCGCACTTTCCGAGGAGATCTGAATAATCCTATTCCAAGCAGCGGTGTACTTGTAACATTCTCACCAGATATTGTATATAGCGCCTGATACTTGCTGGCTAGGTCACTAATAATTTGGGAGAGTTGAAGGTTTTTTCGATTGCAGCTTCAGACTTCTCTTGTACCTGCTCAAGAGTATATTGTGCGATTCCACAATAAGAAAATCTATTATCAATGTCCACGTTTTATGTTGCTAAATATACCATATATAACCATATATATTAAGTCTAATTTTCATGAATCGACGCGTTCTTTGTAGATCTTTAAAAAATGGACACATATCGCTATGAACCACTAGAGAACCAAAATGTATTCTTATTTTATTTGTTGCAAATCCACCTTCCTGGTGTAAAAAGAAAGATGAAATAAGCGGTATATTTTACGTAGACTGTTTAGAGTCGCAGTGGAAGAAGCAGGTAATTGTGTTAGTTAGAAGCCTAGGGATAGATGTGAACAGCTCAGTCCCCAGCTGTGCTGCAATGTTAACACGCGACAGTAGGTTTTAATGAAAGCTGCAGAATGTTCCTGTAATTCTCCGTGTATCCTGTATTACGTGGCTGGTGACGCTGTCCTGCTACATTTCAATATGTCTAGAACGTTTAGAAAGCTTGTGTTAAGCAAGTTCTGTGCCATAGATGAGAACAGAACTTTCCATTGATCAGACAGAAGAATCAGATATATTATTTACAAGTTATTTTTGGGGACTATCACTCTTAACCCCCTTTATACTTCATCTTTAAAATAGTACCGCATTTATTGATTTTGGTTAAGTTCTCTGCTTCTGACAAACTGTTCATTCAGAATGGACATTGTAGGTTTAAAAATTGAAGTAAAAAATGTACTTTTGGCCCTACAGTTCTTTCCCTAGATATGTTGATGCGTCACGGCTAAAGGGGCCGACACACGTAGCTATTTAGGGTCATTTTCTAAACAAAATCACTAGATCTCTTAGAAAATGCCACCATACGACGACTAAACGATCCCAACCCCAAAAAACGCCCATAAAATAATAAACACTGTTATATAATAATAATAAAAAACATTCTAGCACCCTGCCCCTTTCTAAACCTGTACAGTTCACCTTTCCTACCTAGGTTGTCACTGTACTGAGATACAGACCAGACTGTGCTAGTAACACCACAACAAACCCTCCAGGCTGGAACTGCAAGGGTTTTGAAAGGTGCAGGATGCTAGAATGAAAACTATCAAATTCTAGGTGTTTAGACTAATAACACAAAACAGGCGCTCCTGGTGAAGACGGCAGGACACTATTCTAAAGTGGTTGGCGTCATGGGGGCTTGTCAGTCTATACGCCGCGGCCGCCATCTGTAATGACCGGAATGTTTTCATTTCCCCTTCCATCAACAATATAAAATTACATTTTGCCGTAAACCGAGTCAAAGCAAAAAATCACAATCTTGAGAACGCAATGTATATAATCTGACAGCTGCGTAAATTATACAGTGTCTATATTGGAATCCCGGTATTTGATAAAACTAGAAGTTCTGCAAATGTATGCCAGAAACCGCGCCTGGATGATATACTGTATAAGATTTGTCTACAGGCATTTCGGTCTACCTGGGAGAGCTTCTGTAATGCTCACTTCTAGACTAATGTAAATAGACCTGCTTCTAAATGGGGCCTATGACAGTTCCCATCACATGGAGAAAAAAAAAAAAAGTTCCACTGTCAGCATACAAATAGGCTTTGCACTAATAACACAAGTCCATACAAAAGTATCAATTAGTGAATTCCGTTTTAGACATTTTTCAATATCTAAAGAAAAAAAAAACTTAACACATACATCGCAGAAAATAATAATAAGTAGCATGGGAAATGTACCTCTTTATTTCCATCTGCTGCTGGCTGGTAGCAAGGGATGCATTTGCCCTGCTTTGTCCAGGAAATTTTTGGTCCTCATAGTTCTTTAACTTTTCCTTTAAGCTAGCAATCTAAGACGAAGAAGAAAGATTAATAAAACAGGATTACAACATTTTCAGCAACTCCCCTGTGTCTCACCTGTATCACACTAAACAACATTATATACAGCAATGTACAGAGTTGGAGAGCCACCTACATCAGCTGCAAATGCCGCCCATTATGAGTGTATTTTGCTGCATGGCTGACAGTATACAAATGACACAAGATTGAACCGCGCAGATTGAGAACCAGTTACCAGTGCTTAAAAAGTTGCGTTCATTTACATGGAGACAATGGAAGCTCTTCTGTAAGGTTCTTGTAAAAAAAAAAACCTACGTTAATCCGATCCATTCACTATGTTATTTATACAAACCGTTTCAACTCTTTAATAGTTTGCAATAAACTATGGCCTAATGTGTGCCCGAAACATCATAAATCCTCCAGCCTGCCCTGTTCTTGGGCCGTGTAGTCTGTGCAGACACGGTAGCCCCGGGTCATTGGGTTGAGACTGACAGGCTTAAAATGCACCAATAGAATGTTAAACTGTAAGTTACAAACATGCTGGAAATGGGACAACTCTGTATATGTTGAGCTCCAAGACTATGGGCCTGGTTTAGCTTTGATATCAAAGCAAAATAACAAGCAGATGGACAAAACCATTCTGCGCTGCAGATGAGGCAGATGTAACCTGTGCAGAGAGAGGGTATGGGGCATACACACGGAGTGATTAAAACCCCATTTCTAAGCGATCTGACTAGATTGCTTAGAAATGGGATCATACCGTGTGTATAGTCCCCTGCGACACTGATGCGTGGTCCCGTGCATCGCTATCGTATGACTAGATATATACGGCATGCAGTATATATATCTAGTGTTCTTTCTCCAGAGATCAGTGGCAGTGAGAGATTGATAACACAGTGCCAGTGGAGCGCTGAGTGCTAAACTGCATTGCTAAGCACAGATACTCAGTCGCCCCGTGTGTATGGGGCATTAGGTTTGGGTGGTGTGTGTTCAAACTGAAATTTAAATTACAGTGTAAAAATAAAGCTGTGGGCTACATGCAAACGCAGCCAGTATTTACCATGCACAGAAAATTATATCAATGTTTTGTACTTGTTTCCTAGCACGGCGGCCGTTTTTACTACGAAGGCAAACGTAGTGAAATCACATTGCATGCCATTATTGTATGGCACGTGATTTTACCTGTTATAATGGCATTTAATGTACTATACCATTAAATGACATATGTCATTTATTTACGCACCCCCCCCCCCAGTATCCACGTCATCCTGAATCGTGGAGAGCGCAGCGAGCCCCAGGAGGGGCGGCGGAAAGTGTCCGCCCAACCTTTTCATACCCCTACTATCCACGTCAGCATGGAGTTGATTTTATTTCGTGTGGCGAGCGCAGCGAGCCCCGCGACGAGACGTGTATTATGTTACATGTATTACACGTCCCCTCGCGGGGCTCGATGTGCTCGACATGCTTTGGGCTCGGTGGCTCGCCACACTAGAGAACTTCAACTGAACGCCAACGTGGATAGTGGGGGTATGAAAAGGTCGTCTGGACGCGTTCTGCTGCCCCTCGCGGGGCGCAATGCGCTTGCCACACTTCGGGATGATGTGGATAGTGGAAGGGCCCTAAATAAATGACATTATATGTCAAAGCGGAACAGATATCTGATCGCATCGCATGCCATACAATAATGGCATGCGATGAGATTTCACTACCCTGAATAGCCCACTACGCAAATGCCGTAGTGGGTGTCGTGCTAGGAAACAAGTACCCAATGGTTTTTCTCCCCTTACATACAACATGGTTTGTTCCAGACACAAACGGACTTGCTTTACAGAATCTGTTCCTATAGACTACAGGCCGTACTAAACTACAATAGGTGAATATTTAACTTGCAATTTGAATATGTAGCGAACAATTAAATATAGGTAGGGGGTGGAATTATAGAACACCACAGCAATATGAACAATTCCCCAAATCGTTGCATCAGCGTTTTCCTACCTCCTTCTTCTGCTGCTCACAGATCTTAACGTATTGACTGATGTGACTGTCCAGACTGACCACGTTACTCTTAACCTGGTAATAGAAGCAGAAAACAGCGTTACTCTTAAATAATTAACACACATTGCAGTAACATTACCAGGATTTTCTTTCTTTTTTAAAGTTCAAATGCACAAGTTGTACAAGCAAATGTGGATAGTGAGCAAAGTAATTACAAAGGTTGGAAACGAATAGCAATTACAATGAACATCCACAAACGATGGGCCTGATTCATATGTGGTTGGAAAGGGCGCCTCTGCTGCGTGGTTGGGAAGGGCGCCTCTGCTGCGTGGTTGGGAAGGGCGCCTCTGCTGCTTACTTGCTCAGTTATGTATCTATATAGATATCTATCTATGAAGCAGAAAGTGTTGGGTATAAAAACAGACATCTCCTGCACGTACCAGTGATCCACATTACTCTGACACCATCGGCCAGCTGAGCGACCCATGTAGTCACGTAGGCTTGCCTGCGGCAGCTCCGTCCAGGAACCTAGAAATCTCACACCGAAGACGGAGACCCTAGCTTTTGCACTCCACAAACACCTCTGTTTTGGAGCAAAGGCTGTACTCGCCACCCTTAAACAGATGTAGCACTGAGACGACGCATGACCCGTACTGCACAAGCAAAGCGCGGGTCCAGGGCATGCACGCACTACCTGCCAACTGTACTGTGCATACTTTTCCCACTTGCGTTGGGACATGAATCAGGCCCTATGGGGCATATTTTTTAAGCAGTGATAAAGGAGAAGTGAGCCAGTGGAGAAGTTGCTTGGGGGGGGATCTACATTCTGAAACAAACAACAACAAATGGGACTTCTACTTACGGAAGACTTGATATGCTTGGCTCGGTCCGCGTATTTCAGTGTATTGTACGTATCATCGTACGACAATGAAGACGGACTAACTGCAGCAATCATGATAGTGCGACAATTCCCCCCCAGCGAATCCTTTAGTAGCCGTGTAAGTTTACTGTTCCGGTAAGGAATATGCTGCTTCTTCGTCTAAAGGGCAAACAAAACAGGGACTTCAATTAATTATTTGTGGCATTAGAAAATCTATACATGGTCTTACATCTCCTGGTGTAAATAAGACGAAATGACGACGTGCGCTGCTCTTACGCAGGAGCTACCAGAGGGGTATCCCGATGCAGAACGCTCTTTAGAACATCGGATAAGGAATTTCTTAGATGGAATCAAGGATACACAACTTTCATAACAATTTAATACCGTTTTTAAACCCTAAATAACCCTAGTCACAAAGATGCAGTATTGGCAGGCTTTTGGCTCGGCATTATTATATTCTCCCGCCACGCCCTGGCAGATGGTAGGGCATGAAATACCACCTGTCGGCACATGTCGGTTCAAAGAAGAAAAAAAAAACGAGTGGGAAAAATCCATATTGGCCTTCCCAATGTCGATCTTATGACTACCTACCTAAAGCCATGTCGACCCTTTCCATGTGTTCACCTACAGTAGTCACCCAATACCTGTGCACAGTCACAGTACATAAAACCGCCTCAACTATTCTTCACGGCCTTGAAAAGCTCCTAACACTTTGGTTGTTGGCTTATGCGAATTAGTCCATGTTTATCCCGTACGTTACCGCTTTCATATGTACCGAGCTGCTGCCAAACTATCCTGCTCCATGTATACTATAACGAGGGGGCAGCGAAGGAGAACAAGGGGAGAAATCCGCAGCTTACACAACCATCCCAGATATGCAAGTATGTTCTTTATTAACCTAATTCTAAGCAGGCGTCCTCCCCTAATGAATGACATACGTTTAATGCATCTTGCATGTTGGAGAGATTTAAAAATAAAAAATAAAGATCTTTCAAAACAAGGAACGTGTTGTACATTGCCCATGGTGATTTCCACTTAATACAATTATTGCTGGGAGAGCAATCTGTGGAATTTGTTGCCATGGCGTTTCTAAACCTTAAATCTAAAATTGAACATGTGTCAATATCTTGCACAGGAATGTGTATATTATGAACAAAAAGACAAATAGAACAAGACCCGCTTAACCCGGAGGAGGGGGGTGGTCATCAAACTTGGTGACATAAGTTTACAATGGAGTAAAGTATTTACAGCACAGAAGAAAAAAAAAAAGAGGCTATGCGATAAAAAAAAAAAAAGAGGAGTTTAACGTTAGGTGGGAACAAGTTTACAGCCAAGATACCTTTAGACAAGTAGTCGCAAATCGTCACTTCCCAGCAATCCTGGGATCCAACTGCTCACATTAGAATTCCATCTAGTTAGACATATACTACTGATTTAACGGACAGAGCAGCAAATGATTAAAAGCAACAGAGACACAAAGGGCCGTATTCATTGTGGCTGGCGAGGGGGTTAAACGGCAAGGATCACCGAAAAAAAGCAACACTCGCCGTTTAACCCCCGTGTCGGCCGCTCATCGTTTTCAACGTTCCGGGGAAATTCTCGCTGTCAGAGGACAGCGAGGATTCCCCCAAACGGCCTGGTTTGTGGCTAATGCCTGCTGCGTTTAGCCGTGAGCCTCGCTGTTTTGGCTACTGCACAGTGGAGGTCAGTGGATTTTATTTTTCTTACCGGTGGGGACCAATGTGATGCTTTTTTTTTCATATGGGGACAAATGGTTTTATTTTTTCCCCTGTGGGGGGTCTGATGGTGTGCCATGGCAATTTAAAAAAAATTTTGGTGCACTGCAAGTTGAAAGCTCACTGGTCTAGGTAGAAGGTCAAAAGGTAAAAAGGTGGACACAAGCAATAGGTCGGCAAAAGTTAAAGCCTTTCATATTTACCATCCATGTGGACTCCTTGTGAATGGTAAGGGGTGCAGAGCGCAGCGAGGCATGAAACATAGCAGCTGTAGTGTGCAAAAACAACGTAAAAAACTCATGTCCGCTTTGTCACGCCCCGTCCTATTGCTCGTATACCTCGCCCTATTATTACCCCTTTTACACACTTCTACCGTGACACATGCTCCCTCCTAATTCCCAATTAAAGGTGGGACACTAAAGTGTCTATCTAGACCATGGGTCCTCAAACTGCGGCCCTCCAGATGTTGTGAAACTACAAATCCCAGCATGCCTTGCCACAGTTTTAACACTCCCTTATAGCAAAACTGTGGCAAGGCATGCTGGGATTTTTAGTTTCACAACATCTGGAGGGCCGCAGTTTGAGGACCCATGATCTAGACCAGGGCAGGGCAATTGCGGCCCTCCAAATGTTGAGGAACTACACATCCCAGGATGCTTTGCATTAGTTTTGCTATGTGGCCATGCTGAAACTGATGCAAGGCATGCTGGGATGTTTAGTTCCTCAACATCTGGAGGGCCGCAATTGCCCAGCCCTGATCTAGACAGTCAATAGGCCACTCACATTTGGCAATTGGTCGACACATGAAAAGGTTTACACAAGTTAGATTTTTTTGGTGCTTATGTTGACATGGGCCCCAATTAGAGCAACTCGCCCACTCACGCGGCTCGCTTTGCTCGTCTTGCTTTGGGGCAACGCATCGCTGCTCTCGGCACACAGCATTCTCTCACTACGCCCACTGGTCTGTTAAAAATTCATGAAAAAAATTAATGTCGACAATTTCCATGTCACCCAATAGTGGTCAATTGACTGTCAACCAATCCAGCGGATACCCTCCCTACCTGACCACATTATGGACCATGTGCTGGTCTTAAATTGCATTGTGCTGTAATTCGATATTTTCTTGTTTTTCGCTCATCTGTGTATTATCAGGCGCTGCAGAACCCTTGTGGCGCCATATAAATAAACAATAAAAATAATTAATTGGTTTGATCACAAAATCTAATGGTTTCAACCTTTTTTAATGACATCAGTCGAATATTTTAGTACAGTCGAGCAATTAAAAGAGAAATCGCTGTAAATGATACACACAGGATGCTATTTAAAAAATAAGAAGTAAAAATAATAAAAATAAAACACACAACAAAAAAACAAAAACAAGCATTTGCTTATAAAACAAACACACACACACACACACACACACACACACACACACACACACAGCATGTATGTGCTGCTTACAGTCTTGAGGAACAAAACACAAGTCCATCCCCTACTCAGGAGAACAGAAGTACAAAAATGAAAGAAGCGGCCATATGTTCTGCTGCGTATGCCAGAAAATCGCTGGCAAAACTACTGACGGTTTTAAGTTATGCAAACCTAGAAATGAAGCTTGTAAAAGTTGGCCACTAAACAGATTTGCACTCAGAAAATGATTATGATACAGCACTATACACCAGAAACTGCGGCTACACCATCCAGACATGCACATGTGAAAACAGAGAAATGGAATTAACGTTACAGCGCAGACCAGGAGTCACACAGTACATTGCTGCTAGGCCAACTTAGTGTGGAGACGGAGATCCACCACGGTGAGCCAAACCTGCTGGAGATGGGATCAGGCAATCACCGGCGGTCTCCAGTACCCGATGCCGCAACCAAGATCCATTTAATTATTTAATAGTAGCGGGTATTCACCAATATATTTAACTATCCAGTAAATACATATACAGCATATACAATCTTATGCATTTGATTAACCTCACTTATTTATTAACAGTTTCTTATATTTACAATATCAACATGTTAATGAAGAGTTGTCTTATACCCCCTTTCACAGCGCAAATTTGGGGATTTGGACACGGGTGCATCCCGGGAGTGACCCGGCATTGCAAGGTGAAGCTCCCCTCAGTGACCCAGCAATAAGCTGGGTTGCTGATGTCACACAGGGGCAGGGCGGAGCATCATCGGGTGCGGGGGCAGCGCTTGGAGCTATAGTGTAAAATTAAGCAACCTGGGTAAAACCCTTCTTTTAACATGGCCGGAATGCCGGGTTGCTGAACCCGGGTTATTTGTGAAGTGTTAAATCATACCGATTCTAATTTGCTTAATCATACTGTTAAGACAACTGTACAGCAGGGTTCGCAAAAACGCGCTATATTGTGTATTTTACCCTAAAACGGTCCCCGGGAACTCAGTTTTTAAAACTAAAGGGGTCCCCGAGGACGCGCTGTACTAAACCTATGAGCCGCCGCTGCAAACCAATCACTGCAGCGGCCGCCGGGACCCAATCATTGAACAGTGGCCGCCCGGCAGCCAATCACTGTGCTGCTGCGCACCCTAAAGCTGCGCGCCCTGCATTTTGAGAGCAGGTTACAGTTTCAGTCACTCTGCGACCGCGTCCTTCTGCCTCCCCCCGCCATGTAAGTTCATTCCGCTGCTGAGAGCAGGGAGGACAGGATGGGATGCGGCTGTAACATCAGCTCTCAGCAGAGTAGGTGAGCGGGCTGTCAGTGTGGCGGGGGCCACATCCAGTCCCCCGCCGCGCTGATAGCCCGTTCACCTACTCTGCTGAGCAGCATGTCGGCATGTTTTCCAGCCCTTGGGCAATGACACCCCCACCCCTCTCCGTGGCAACAAGCAAAAAATGCCCCCCTCCCCCACCTCATGGGGCAACCAGCAGAAAACGCCGCCTTCCCTGTGGCAACCAGCATAAAATGACCCCCCCCCCCCCAGCATGTAACCCCTGCAAGGAGCATATAACCCCTAGCAACAAGCATGTAGGTAAGCAGCACTTACGTGCTATAATATATACTGGGCATAACTGTGTGCGCTGTAATGTGTACTGGGCATTACAGTGTGCGCTGTAATGTGTACTGGGCATTACAGTGTGCGCTATAATGTGTACTGGGCATTACAGTGTGCGCTATAATGTGTACTGGGCATTACAGTGTGCGCTGTAATGTGTACTGGGCATTACAGTGTGCGCTATAATGTGTACTGGGCATTACAGTGTGCGCTGTAATGTGTACTGGGCATTACAGTGTGCTATAATGTGTACTGGGCATTACGGTGTGTGCTATAATGTGTACTGGGCATTACGGTGTGTGCTATAATGTGTACTGGGCATTACGGTGTGTGCTATAATGTGTACTGGGCATTACGGTGTGTGCTATAATGTGTACTGGGCATTACAGTGTGCGCTATAATGTGTACTGGGCATTACGGTGTGTGCTATAATGTGTACTGGGCATTACAGTGTGTACTATAATGAGTACTATGCAATACAGTGTGTACTATAATGAGTACTGGGCATTACAGTGTGTACTATAATGAGTACTGGGCATAACTGTGTGCGCTGTAATGTGTACTGGGCATTACAGTGTGTGCTATAATGTGTACTGGGCATTACAGTGTGTGCTGTAATGTGTACTACTATGTGACCACACCACTCCCCCCCCCAAAAATGCCTTCGGCGCGCACTGTCCCTGTTTTCAGGTTTATATAGTTTCTAGTATATATGTATCTTTATGTGAGTGGGCCAATTGATACTTACATACCCACATGTGCCATGCTGGGGAGAAGGGGAGAGGAGGCCTTATTCCGTTGGGACCCAGAAAAGGTCCGGCAGGACCCCAATTTTTAGAAGTGAAGGGTCCCCGGGACCCACTTTTTTGGGTGGTTTTCGCAAACACTGACCAGTCATCAATATGGTACCAGAATCCAGTCTGCTGGGAAGCCAAACTAACACCACTTTTACACCAAAACTGCCTGCTCGCATCCGGGTTTTTGGACCCGGATGCGACCCGGCAGTTGTTCCCTTTTACACGGGCGTTATGCCAGGTAGGGGACGCCGTGAATTCGGGCCCTGAGCCGGCGCTTGGAGATGACCTCATCTCCAAGCGCCGGTAAACCTGCCGACCGTCACCCCTGCAACGCCGACCGACATGCTGGGGGGCAAGCCTAGCACCCAGGTATGCTGCTGGGCTGCCCCCAGCCTCTGTTCATGAGGTGAATGGATGCCGCACACAGGCATCCATTCACCTCTGCTGCTGTCTGCATAGTACCGCAGACAGTAGCGGAGGCTGAACGCGGCCCGTGCCCAACCTCCGGACTGAACTCGGGGCGCTGCGGTCTGGAGGTTGGGGCTCCCTGATTGGAGGAAATGGGTCCCTGGGTCAGATGACCCGGGTTACCCATTTACACTGCCCCTGACTCCAGGAAAGCCCCGTGTCCGACCCTGAACATGTGCCGGGTCGGACACCGGGTAACAGGACCCGGGTTATTTTTTTTTTGCCCTTTTACACCAAGCCCCGGCCCGGACTGGAGTGGCAATATCCTGGTCTCTGGTGTAAAAGGGGTGTAAGTATGCAGGCAGCGATAGTGTGTGACTGAGGACGACGGGCGATTTATGATTAGGCTACTGGGAGTGAACGTTAGGGTGAGGGATGGTGTATCAGTTGGAAGGTAGGCTGAGAGGCAGGGGGTAGGTACACAGCTGGAGGTATATACTTACCTGACACGTCAGGATTCCCTCCTAAGGGAAGCCGGCATTGGTATTCTAACCACAGATCATCCATATGTATCCCGTTATATCGTGTAAACAAGGTTGTGGTTAAAGGCGTTATTAAAAACATATTTTAATTACTAGTTATTAAGAAAGGAACATGTTCAAGAGCCTGCTCCTCCCTGACATCTTGCTTAGCTCTGTAGAGTAACATCGGTCTGTGGAACATTGCAGAATCTTAGCCTTAGGCCAAATTTACCCAAATTAAAGAGTGAGTTTTATAGTATTTAGAATTCAGCGGAGCAATTTCTTACACAATATAACAAAGCTGTAACAGAGCGACATCTGGTAGATACACTACAGGATATACCGACGGGGGTGTCCGATGGTAACGAAGAGATTATATACATTCTGTCAAAATGCAGCATTTCCCATTCAGTAGAAAATCCAACTGAAATCAATGGGAAACGCTCCAGTAATAAACTGAATGAAAGTGGAGGGAAAAAAAAAAATCCTAAAAACAGTAGCAACACCAGGCAGCGGATTAGGGATAACCTGCACCAGGAAAAGCAGATCCATGGTTGGAATCCATTTCGGAGGACAACATTATCATAGCGTTATTCAAAATATATGTTGTGACATCTGTTATATTCGTCTATAGAATTCACCAACACACAGCAAAGGGACTGCAAGATAGATATGCATCCGATAATGATAAAATGCATAATCTCACACAAACACACCAGCAACTATATAATAAGCCACGATGGAAGGGTGGTGGTCATCAAACTTGGTGACATAAGTTTACAATGGAGTAAAGTATTTACAGCACAGAAGAAAAAAAAAAAGAGGCTATGCCAGGGGCTCCCAAACTTTTTTGAATCACGGCACCCTAGAGTATCAGAAGTTTTTCATGGCACCCCGAGGCCAAAAAAAGAAATTACACAATGAAGTAGATTGTGTTTATATGTGATCCTTAGGTTAATTTATGTAGTAAAGGGGACTATTTTCTTCTGTGTGTACACATATTCTATGATTGGCAGCCACCAGCACTGGTTTTGTCCATAAATAATTGACCATAAATATTTGAATTGGTCCAGGACCACCAACCCGTGGCACCCCTGCAAGTGTCCCATGGCACCCCAGGGAGCCACGGCACACAGTTTGGGAACCACTGGGCTATGCGATAAAAGGTTTAACGTTAGGTGGGAACAAGTTTACAGCCAAGATATCTTTAGACAAGTAGTAGTACCTTTAGACAAGTAGTAGTAGACAAATCTGTCTCTGCACATGTTACATCTGCCCCCTCCCCTTGCAGTGCACATGGTTTTGTACATTACACAGAAAATTTGCTTTAGCAAGTGAACCAGAATAAGGCCCATGGCGCGATTCAGGCTCTCAATTTTGACTATATAGACAAAAATCTAATAGAAAGTTAGTCAGAATTGCGCAGTATTCAGCCACATTAGATGACGATGCGCACCCCCCCCCCCCCCTTTTAGTCAGTATTGCATAGAAAAATAGACTGTGCAGACAAGTCTGTCTAGATCCGGGGTAGCCAACTCCAGTCCTCAAGAGTTACCAACAGTTCATCTCACTCAGGGTAGATTTATTAAGCTCGGTGAAGTGATAAAGTGTCTGGTTTTTATCACCGGCCAATCAGCTCCTACCTGTCATTTTTCAAACTCAGCCTGTGACATGTCAGCTAAGAGCTGATTGGCTGGTTGTTTATCACTTTTTTTGAAGCTTGATACATCTGTCCCTTTGTTGCCAATCGCCAGGTCCTATAATGACCCCTCCCACATGTGGAAGTATGGTGGGCAGCATTATGCAATGTCAGCCGCATTATACATGGGATTATGTGGACATAGCCACAAAATACATTGTATAACCCCCTTCATGATGGCCGTGCATCGGGATTGAATCGAAACCATTTAATTTCAGTTCAATTATGCTTATATTAAAATCTAACAGAAAAACAGATTAAATCTGACTGTGTGTACACCCTATTACAGTAGAAAACTTAAAATAATGTCAACTTTACGGGCAGAGTTCCAAACAGTTTGTGCCTCCAGCGAAAGATAAAAGCAACAACGAAGCACTAAACGCTTCCATTTAATCGCCATTAACTTGTTAAATGCACCAAAACATTAACTCCGACACAGGATTTCCTCATACTATAATATGCCATTTAGGTTTACAGCCCACAGACCATTAAACATGAACTGAATGTTAAGTAAGCAAGTTGTTAAATGTTATTACTGCGTAATACAGTGGCCTTTATGACAGAAATGGGACAGTGTCAATTTAATGGAAGCCATCTAAATAGGAAGAGGGGGGTGATTCGGGCTGTTTTCCATGGAGAGCGCTAATAGAAGGATGATTGCTATAACAATCAAATAGTAATGGGGACATTATCGAGGCGTGTGTTACAAACATACAACAACATTATCTGGCTGTGTACAGTTCACAGCAAAAAACTTTGTATCCAAGTTGTGCTGAAGGTTGTAAGCTAGTGAGCAGGGCCCTCCTACCTCTACAACTGCAACTATACAGTTTGTTTGAGCACCGCTTCCCATTGTAAAGTGCAGGAATTTGCAGAGCTGTATAAGAAACGGTTAACAAATAAATCAATTATACCAGCGGGTCCCAACCTTTTATCTCTCCCATACCCCTTGATTAGGCTATTTCCATTTAGGAGTACCCCCCTCCTCTCGATTTGAAATATCCACAGTACTTACGAGTGGTAAGTGAGTGGTATGTGGGTCCTTATATTAAGGAGCAATAATAATAAATAATACAGGTTGAGTATCCCTTATCCAAAATGCTCGGGGACCAGGAGAATTTTGGATAACGGATTATTCCGTATTTCGGAATATTTTAATATTTCAATGATGTATTTTGAAGTATCTTGCATTTATGCTGTATAAACACAGAATATACACACAAATATAATTTTTTTTACCACATAAAATACACACAAATATATTTTATTTGTTCAAAAAACAAGGTTTCAAAACGTGAAACAAAATGTGTGTACTATCTCAGCACTGAATTTGAATGCCAAGCGATCATTGTCTTGCACATATATAGTGCCAGTTACATATCATGTCCCCAGTGATGCGGTTACAAATGTCCCCAGTGAGTTTTTAGCAAAAAAAATATTTTTTTTCACTTTCTGGAATGTCTGGTTTTCAGAATAATTCGGATAACGGATATTCGGATACGGGATACTCGACCTGTAATAATATACATTTTATTTATATAGCACTCTTTCTCCAATAGGACTGAAGGCACTTAACAGTTATAATAAATGTAATACAGAACAGGAACAATGCAGTGCAGAATTTTTTTTCATAAACAACGCTTAACCGAATCATGGAAATGCTTGAGTAAACAGGAAAGTCTTGAGTCTGTTTTTCAAGGATTTTAGAGTATGGGCCTCTTGAACTGTAGCTTAAATTCCCCATTCCCTTTATTAGCTTTGTTGCTCTTCTTTGGACTTTTTCCAGACCTATGATGTCCTTTTTATAATGTGGGGCCCAGAATTGTACTCCATATTCGAGGTGCGGTCTAACCAATGCTTTGTACAGTGGCATAATAACGTTTGAGTCCCTAATTTCCATACCCCTTTTTATACATGCTAGAATTTTGTTTGCCTTGTTGTTGCTATATGACATTGAGCGCTGCACCCCAATTTGTTGTCTATTTGAAATCCTAGATCTTTTTCAAATTCGGAATTACCCAATGCCTCCCCGCTTAGGTTATAACTAGTATACTGGTTGTGTCTCCCAAGGTGCATAACCTTGCAGTTATCTACATTGAACCTCATTTTCCACTTGTTCTCCCACTCATCTAGTTTATTAAGATCGTTCTGAAGCATGTAATTACTCTGCTCAATTTTGTGTCATCAGCAAAGATGGAAACTTTGCTGAGTATTCCCACCCCAATATAATTAATAAATATGTTACATAAAATGGGCCCTAGCACCAACTCCACTTAGTACTGGTATCATATTTGATACTGTGCCATTCACAACCACTCTCTGTTCTCTATTACACAGCCAGTTACCTACCCTCCTACAAATGCTTACCCCTAGTCCCAGTTCCTCCATTTTGTTTATCAACCTTATGTGCGGCACTGTATCAAAGGCCTTAGCAAAATCTAAGAAGACCACGTCTACAGCATTTCCATTAGCAAGATTTTTGCTGACATCCTCATAGAAGCCTAGTAAAATTTGTTTGGCATGAATGATTTTTCACAAACCCATGTTGGTTGATACTAATTAAAATATGAAGATCTAAATATTCATGGATACCATCCCTTAAAAATCCCTCAAATAATTTACCCACTATTGATGTTAAGCTCACAGGCCTGTAATTAGGTGTGTTATCTTTTTCCTTTTTTGAATATTGGCACTACCTCAGCCAATCTCCAGTCTTTTGGTACCTTACCTGATGTAAGCGAGTTATCAAAAATGTAATACAGTGGGGTTGCTAATTCCTCCCTTAGTTCCATTAGTACCCCAGGATGAAACCCATCTGGGCCTGTGATTTGTTTGTTTTGATTTTGCTGAGCCGCAATTTTATCTTGTCTGTCGTGAATGCAATATTAAGATCTGGATTGCTTGTTCCATTTGTGGTACCTAAAAGTTCCATTGTCTGTTCTCCCCTAGTAAACACTGATGAGAACAATTTGTTTAACAGTTCTGCTTTTCCCTTATCCTCTGTAAAGGATATTAGTTAAAGGGCTTATGTTCTGTTTAATTATTCTTTTACTATTTATGTATTTGAAAAACTTCTTGGGATTTGTTTTGCTCTCAGAGGCTATGCGCTCCTCATTTTCCCTTTATCTATCTTGATTACCCTTTTACAAATTTTATTCTTTGTATTTCCTGAATGCTTCGTCATTCACGTTATCCTTATAAAATTTAAAAGCGCTTTTCTTGTTATTGATTGCTGTCCTTACTTTTTACCCAACCATGATGGCTTTTTCTTATTGAATTTACCTTTATTGCTTTTTGAGATGTATTAAGTGGTTAGTGATTTGAGCACATTTTTTTGTGTTTCCCACATTTCCTCTGCATTCTTCCCCACAAATAACACTTCCCACTCAATTTATTTTAAAGATTCCCTGAATAATTCAGTTAGCTTTGCTAAAATTTTATATTTTAGAAAAGTATGTTTTAGTTTGCATAAGTTAATTTCAAGCGAGACCATGTTGTGGTCACTGTTACCTAGTTCTATTACTTTGGTATTGAAACTAGATCTATGTTGTTTGTTAATGCTAAATCCAATAACGCCCCATTACGAGTTGGTGTTTCAACCGATTGTGTGATAAACTGATCCTTGAGTAAGTTTAGGAACCCTCTGCTTTTTTCTGACTTGCATGACTCATTTGTCCAATTAATGTCTGTATAGTTAAAATCCCCCATAATTAATACCTGCCCCTGATCTGCCGATTTTTTTTTAATTTGGTTTACAGTAGAGACTCATCCGTTTCATTAACGTTCGGTGGTCTGTAGCACACCCCTATTAAAATTTTATTTTTAGTTTTTTTTTGTTTATTTTCGGTTATCTCTACCGACACGGCCTCAGTATTATCCTCGTCCATCCCCAAGCTCATTTCCTTCTCACACGGTTTTAAGTTATTTCTTACATAAAGGCCCCGCCCCTTCTATTTTCTCTGTCCTTTCTGAAGAGGGTATATCCCTCCATGTTTAGAACCCAATCACGCAACTCATTGCCACAAGTTTCTACTAATTATATCATAATCATCCCTTGCGGCCACAGTTTCCAGTTCCACAATTTTGCCTGCGAAGCTTCTTGCATAATTCAAAGTAATGGTGTGTACATACGGTCCAATGTGCCTTCTGATTCGATGTTTAGTTCGATTTTTACTTTTCCCCTTTTTTTTTATTTTTTCTCTACTCCTGTCAGATCTGCTTTAAGATTTACTATGTGATTTACTATCAGATCAGACATTGCATCTGAAGGACATCGCAAGGCGCATACTATGCATGCGATCTCCTCTAGATTTCCACTAAGAAGTCTTGCCTGCCCTCTCTATTTATGATCCGATTTCAGAGGACATCGAACCTGAAGCCCTGAAAAACATACAACCTACATCAGATTTATATCCGATTCCGATCCGATGTTGACTATATCGTCAACATCGGAAACGAAATCGGACCGTGTGTACACGGCATAAGTCTTCTTGGGGTGAATGTTTGGGAGCTAAGACCAGAGTTCTTACACTTTATGTAATCAATACCATTTTCTTTGTAGGTCTTTTATCTATGTAACTTCACACATTTTTTACTTGTGTAACACCTTTAACACAGAGTAGTTGATTTCACACACAACTTACACTCTACATAGGCCCTGGCGGGGGTTTTGCCTGCGCTGGTTTAGGGGTGCCCCACATCCCAGGAATGAGCAGTAAAGCGTTAGGGACTTACTTGACAGATAGGACCTCAACGATGGTGGACAGGTCCATATACTTTGGGTAAATATATGCAAACAATATATAATATGGTAATTCAGTTGCTTAGTGCATCGCCCGCTCTCTTGCACAGAACTATAAATCTCAGCAAGGTAGCACCGCTCATTACTAACCGCTAGGGCATGGGTCCTCAAACTGCGGCCCTCCAGATGTTGTGAAACCACAAATCCCAGCATGCCTTGCCACAGTTTTGCTATAAGGGAGTGTTAAAACTGTGGCAAGGCATGCTGGGATTTGTAGTTTCACAACATCTGGAGGGCCGCAGTTTGAGGACCCATGCGCTAGGGTATGTAGTCTAAAACCCCTATCCCTATGAAATAAAAACATTTAGGGGCAGATTCAGACTCATTCGGCCCTGTGTCTGACGGTGGGGGGTTGCGCATGTGTGAATACTTGTATGGGCATACCCCAGGAACAAACCGCTTCGGCGAGTTACACATTTGCCGAACCATTCACTCCAGGAGGGGGAACACTGAGCATTTTATGGGTGTAACGCATGTGGCTTGATACCTGCTCGGTGGTGGTGGGGACGACGACCGCGGCTGACGTCACATGACATCAGCGCCTGTACCAACCATCAAATTAATTCTCTCCCCTTTCGGCTGCATGCGATAAAACATCCCCTCGCATGGGGGTGGGCGTTCGGTGGGGCAACGCTGACCTGTTTTCTAGGCTGAGAGTATACACAGCCTAGCAATCAGGTCTGAATCAGGCCCCTAGCCTCAAAAACTGAGTTTACTGTTCCACAATGTAAAGCTGTCAAAAAGGTGCCACTTTCACATAACAGTCCTAGCGGATCATTAAGGGTCTATTCCTTTGCTGGCTGCAGATTAGTAAGTGAAAGCTGCCATACTGTTTGTTTAGTCAAAAAAAAAAATGCTCGGTACTTGTATGAACAAGTACCTTTTTGGAAAGAAGCGGGGGGGGGGGGGGGGGGGGTGGAAGGGGCAAAACTCATGTCGACCTTGCCTGTCAGCCAATAGTGGTTTACCGAACGACTGTTGACCGAAAGTCTACATCCCAAATAAACTTAAAAGAACATTGTGTTTGTATAGCATAAACAGGAGGTACACCTCTCAGCCAGCTCAGGGAGCGGCGCTCCATCTGATGGGGATGCGCGTCCCATCTCACATCGTGGATTCCCTGCCGTCTCCATTTCAGGGAGACGGGCAGGACGAGTGGGGGCTACGGGGGGGCCGGCAGAGGGTGGCGGCAAGCTCCGTCAGCACGGGGCAGATGGCGCACAGCGGCGAATGGTGATTCTATCGATAAGGCAATAGGTCAACATGAGTTTTTTCCCCTTCTTTCAAAAAAGGCACTTGTTCATACTTTATCATCCCAGAAATATAACAGTGTGCCAAGCGCAGCAAGACCCCGTGGCTGAAGCATGGCAAACGCAGAAAGCCATGCGAGGGGACGGGGCCACACTTATATGGTGTCCATTTCGACAGACACACACAAAAAAAAAAAAAGTCTACCTTTTAAAAGTCGACCTATTGCTTGTGTTGCCCTTTTGACCTAATCCACATCGACCTTTTTTTCCCTGTGTCAACCTATTGCCAAATGATTGTTCACCTAACTACCCGTACTCATGTAAAACATCCTAAAACTAATGTGAATTCTATGGTACGCAATCAGCCACAATAGGTCAAAGTGCAGCACAGATCAATAATGTCCATTAGGAACGTTTACACATTGGATTTCGGAGGCTTGGTTTTCCTATGCGTTCCTGAACCAGGGGTATCTGCAGAACTATGCGGTATAACAACCATAATGGGAGAATGCCAAGCTACTATGTCTGGGGTATATTAAACCAGAGGATAAAGGCCACTTCTCAGGGCCGCTGTGCGGTGACCGCTACTAACGGTATTGCTGTTGGCTGATCCCGAGTTTTATCCAGGGAAGAAGCAGCAGATCTGTACAGAGAGCCTATGGGATAAACACTACAGCTTCTAAAAACGAACAGAGGCTATGCTGCCCAAAGCAACCAATCAGATTCCATCTAATTTCTCCATTACATCCTAGAAAATGATAGACAGAATTTGATTGGTTTGAGAAGGGCAACGTCACTTTTCATTTCTAGAAGCTTTAGAAAATTGACCTCTAAATTAGGATGGGCACTGCCATTCCAGGGAACAGTCAACTGGCATGAGACCTTTAAAGTTGGGAAACCACTCCATAGACTTAAGGTGCCCATACACTAGTAAGATTTATCTTCAGATCTGGCCGGTTGGAACAAAAACATGGTTATGGATGAGTGACAGTTGTCAGTTTTCCAGCATTTCCAAGCAAATGGTCAACTGTCATTTTCTCTCATCCATAACCATGTTTTTGTTCCAACCAGACAGATCTGCAGATAAATCTGCATGTGTATGGCCACCTTAAACCGGCTCAATGGACGTTTCTGGAATACGCCCATGAGTAGATTCAATCCTACAGCCCAGAATAATAATAATAATAAAAAAACATATTCCTTTATAGAAGTCGGGAACCGCGATGGCGGCAGCTGCAGAGAGGGCTTTGACGGACCATATCAAGGAAAGCCCACCCTTGTGTGGTTGCATCAGAGGAGACCGTAGCAGGCAAGTGGTTAAAGAACCAGCGCTCAGGACAAACAAACTGATGACACAGGGAACCTAGCCAAGGACAGGCGATGGCTGAACACACAGGCTAACCTGATCTACATCTTCTCGGGACCGATCATTTTTCTTTAGTCCGCATGTCAAAATAAACTTATTATGGCAACCTTAAGCTGGATACACTCCTCAGGATGGAGCAACCCGATGCCAAGAACTTATACATCAGACCCACCCGGTACACACAAAGTGTTACGTTTACTAATGCTTTTAATACTGAAAAGAGGGGATGTCTCCCAAAGCAACCAATTAGATTCTCTCGCTCATTTCTCTATTATTGCATGCTAAACATTAGACAGAATCTGATTTGTTGCAACATCATCTCATTTAACGTTTAGTAAATTTACACCTTAATGACATAGCTGCTTTAGATGCGGAATGTAACTACACTGCATCGGCTGTCCCATTCCCTAGGCAACACTTCCAATCGGGACGATTTGGTGTATAACACTATGGGGGTTATTCTAGTTCACTCTTTCTGACAAAATCCTTCTTAGATGGACAAAACCACGTGCACTGCAGGTGGGGCAGATGTAACTTTTGCAGAGAGAATTAGATTTGGGTGGGGTTTTACTTCAAAGTGAGATCTATATTGCAGTGTAAAATCATGCAGTCAGTATTTTCCCTGCACAGAAACAAAATAACTCACCCAAATCTAATTCTCTCTGCACATGTTACATCTGCCCTCCTGCAGTGCACATGGTTTTGTCCATCTAAGAAGGATTTTGTCAGAAAGAATGAACTAGAATAAACCCCTATATGAGGATTAGCTGAAGGTACCAATATACCATGATAGATTGTATATAATGCACTCTTCTTTAGGCCGGTGACTGTATAATGAGGTCTTCCCACAACACACAGCCATAAATTGGACAATTGCTCTTTTTTCAGATGCAGACCATCAATAAAAGACAACAATGGGAGTAGTTCCAGAGCCATTTAAGTGCCAAGACATGAAAAAGGCATGTCAATGGTTTTTGGCACCAATACACACATACACACACACTGGGGTTTTAGTGCTAGTAATATACTGACAGATGGGATCCAAGTGTGATATATAAAATACAAAACAATACTTCAAGTTAATCCCATATTCAGCTCATTATAATTACTAAAAATGAAAATAAATAAAATGTACCACAAGGGAGAAAGACGGCTAGATATATTTTTTCAGTGGACAAATGTGTCGCACTCTATTAACTCCTTCCATGGTATTCCCGAGAATTTTGCCCAGCCTGGCAAGCCCGGAAAATTCTTGGGAATGCCGCTGGTTAGAGTCGGGCAGTGCTGCTGAGCAGGGGCGGATTTAGGGATGAGGGCGCCCCTAGGCACAACAATAATGTTTACTAAGTAGGACAGTTTATAGGGGCAGTATCTGCATGTCCTATACATTTACACTCTATTTAAGATGGAATATAGTACAGTACAGTGGATATTTTGCAGTTACTGGTACATTTTGAGCTGACAGTACCATCACAGGCATCCAAGTGCCGCCCCCAAACACGTGCCGCCCCTAGGCACGTGCCTAATGGGAAATTCGGCTCTGCTGCTGAGCCGATAGCTTAACTCAGCTTCAGCGGCGCGTCCCCTTCACCCTCCCATCTCCCCACCCCCGGCTGTGCGACAGTCTATGACAGTGCACAAATGTCACGCCAGTTGCCGTGACTCACAGAGCATACTGTAGACTACGGTTGGGCAATTAGTGTTCCTCCAGCTACTGTAAAACTACACATCCCAGCATGCCTTGCCTTGGTTTTGCTATTTGGCCATGCTAAAACTGCTTCAAGGCATGCTGGGATATGTAGTTTATAATTCTACGAAAAACTAAAAGTTCAAATATACTCTAAATGTCCAGTTTATTCATTTAGAACAAAAAGGTTTGATTGTTTATTTAACATATAAAATTAAAGAGATGATATTGAATTTTAGAAATTCTGCCAAAATAAAAAACCAATAACTAATGTAATATTTTAGCACTACAAGGTGTACAGAAAATGAGATTGACGTGGCTAAAACTGTTCTATAACAAAAGAATGTAAACCTGCCATGCTTAAGTAGTGTTCCCGCTAGGCTGTTTTAGCGGGGCGCTGCGCCCTGCCCGATTTCTAAAGGGCAAAATGCGCCCTGCCCCTCCAGCAGTGCCCCGCTAAAAGAGCCTGCTGCCTGACTAATGTTGTGCCCGGGGAAGCTCCAGGCACCGCAATCTCGGCGGCGCTAGGCTTCCCCGGCAGCTCACGGACTTCGGCGGGGCCAGGTCCGCCCCCTTGTACGACGGAGGAAGCCCGGGCACGCCTCCTTTGGTGACGCGGCGGCCCGGGCACGCCTCCTTTGGTGACGCGACGGCCCGGGCACGCCTACAACGATGACGTCGGCGGGCCCGGTCCGCCCCCATCCCATACAGCGGCGCCCTGCCCCCAAAAATTCCTAGGGGGAACACTACTTAAGGCCCCATACATTACTGTGAGTTGTCTAAAGGGCAAGTTGCATCTGATTTCCCTTAAAATAGGCCTTTTTTATTTGCATTTATATATCAAATATGAGCAACGCTGGCCTTTTTAGTGGATATTTTGTACATCTCTCATAAAAAAAAAGAGTTGTCACTCACAGGGTTTATAGACCTTTAAAGGAGGTGGAAACAAATAATGTTCGACGTATAACTTGGTTTTAAAAATATGAGCGTTTGTTATACTGCATATACATCACATTTTCACGTCTACATTTATCGGAGACTGAATGTGGCTCAATAAACAGCTTTTTCACTACCACTCCGCACAGTAAAGGTATCTCGGAAAACACAAAGACATGTCAATTGCAACACTAGATTTACACACAGATAAAATAACAATTAAAAGCAACTTATTGTTTTGGAATAAGTTTTGACTATACTCAATCGTAATTTAAAATTAAAGACATGTGGAGCATTGCCTGAACTTATCTGCCCCGAGCACATTCTACACCAAACATTCTGCATACCCTAACAGGCACTTTTATGTCCACATACACTGTTTACAAGTAAATTCATAATACAAGTAGCAAATTGTTATGTGGCGAGTCCTGTAATAAAGGCTCAGTCAGTAAGATATTGGGGGTTATTCAGGCCTGATCTGGACTGTGATCAGTTAACCGCCATCGCTCCAGAGTGAAATCCCACCCCAGGAAATGATGCGAAACGATCATCGTTCAGAAAATCAATTCACAATTCATTCGCCATCGGGTGATTTCCCCACTCTGTGTGAGTAACTGACACTTCCACAAGTCTGTAACAGAAACAGGTCGGTCGAGGCCAGATTAAGGGCCTTATTCTGGTTCAGTCGCTCGGACGTGAATTCGCACAGGGACCGATGTTGTGTGTAGGTGCAGCAGCATTTCTGCGCATGTGAATACGCTGGTGCGTGTGAACTCGGTGAGAAGTCTGGTCGCTGAGTGTATGATCCAAGCCTTGTGGGTGGGGGTGGAGAGGGGCGTGGGGTGCTGGGCTGGACCATTAGCATGTATGTACGCTGGTGCGTGTGAACTCGATGAGAAGTCTAGTCGCTGAGTGTATGATCCAAGCCTTGTGGGTGGGGGTGGAAAGGGGCGTGGGGTGCTGGGCTGGGCCATTAGCATGTATGTACGCTGGTGCGTGTGAACTCGGTGAGAAGTCTGGTCGCTGAGTGCACGCTCCCAGCCTTGTGAGCGGGGGGGGGTGGAGAGGGGTGCTGGGCTGAGTCATTAGCATATGTGTACGCTCTGCGTTCATGGGCGTCCCCATTAAAACACTGGGCGTACATATGCTATATAGGTCGTGACGCACGTTTGAGGGGCAGGTAGCTGACATAACCGGATGTCAGATGCCCGCCCAGTTCCCCAGCAATTCTTCGCTCACATGTACGAGTGGTCTGGGCCACACTTACATATGCGTGTGCCTTCGCCATCAGTCGATGGTCAGGGACCATCGAATGATGGAGGAGGTTCCCACTGGCATGCAAATAGATGTTCATGTAAAACATCCGTTCGCAAGCCTTGCGAACAAATTCGGTGTGCGAATGGTTGGTGCGGGCTAACCATTAGCAAGGCGAGGTTTGGGTCATCGCAAGGGTGCGTGCACGTGACCGAGCGAATGAACCAGAATAAGGCCCTAAATGGCACACAATGAAAACGCCGGGGCACACCATAATTTACTTGGCACTCCCAGAAAATGGCCGTTTACACCCACAAACACAGACTCCCTGTCAAACTGCGGCGGGTTGCAAAAAAAAAAAAAAAAGGTGCTGATTTCTACTGTCACTGTTTAGCGTCGAGCATTTACAATCAATTGATAATCGGTCTGCTTACGAAAATGCACAACAGCCATCAAGTCTGAATTACCCCATTATTCCCAAATTCTGAAGAGCAGATTTTCTGCTTGAATGTAGGCAGCATATATAAAGGAAATCTGAGGTGAAGACGGGTTGCTGGGGTAACTCCGGTTATAGCCTTCGTGTGACGCCGACTAATATCCGTAACTCACCTTGGGGTCCGCCAGAGCGTTGATGACATTTCCAAGTGCCAATAATGAGCGGTTAATGTTTGTGCCTTCTCGTAAGCGCGCACCTTGGGCATTTGTGGCACTCGCCCGTTCTGAACCTGCCAGATCAATAAGGCTCATTTTGGCAATGCGAACGTTTTGATCGATGCTGGCACTTTTATCCTGCTGCCGCAAGTAGATCTACAACAAAACAAAACAAAACAAAAACCAAGATTAGTCTAGAAAATAATTGCAAACGAGGATTATACTCATAGTACTAGAAACTCAAGGCAATAACGAGATCACCAACTGCATAATATTAAGGAATATAGTGTTCCCGCTAGGCTGTTTTAGCGGGGCGCTGCGCCCTGCCCGATTTTTAAAGGGCAAAATGTCTAGCAGCGCCCCGCTAAATCAGCCTGCAGTCTGTCCCGCCGGAGTGCCCGGGCCGTCGCATGGCTGAAGGGGGCTTGCCCGGCCATGGCTACGTCCCGGCAGCTCAGTGACGTAGTCATGTCCGGGCAAGCCCCCTTCAGCGATGCAGCAGCCCGGGCACGCCCCCATGTGCGATGCGGCGGCCCGGGCACGCCCCCTGTAGTGACGCGGCGGCCCGGGCACGCCCCCTGTAGTGACGCGGCGGCCCGGGCACGCCCCCTGTAGTGTCTTCGGCGTGCCCGGTCCGCCCCTCCAGCGCCCTGCCTCATTTGGTTCCTAGAAGGAACACTAGGAATATTAGAACTACAGGTTGAGTATCCCGTATCCGTAGATCCAAAAACCGTGGTTTTTCAGAATATTTTTGGGTTTTCTGCCCCCCCCGACCCTTTTTTCATACTTGCCACGTCCCTGGTCTTCCACGGTGGGCTTTAGGATCCTCTTCAGCTGCATCTCCGGTTCCAGGAGTGCATTGTGCGAGTGCACAGGTGCGCCGGTGACCTGCAATTTTGCACAATACACCCCAGGGACCTCTGAGGAGGATCCTGAAGGCCGCTATGGATGCCGGGGGGACACCGTGGAACCATCGGGCACCACCAGGGGAGTAGGTTAAAAAAATATATATTCCAAAAACCTTGTGGTCCCGAACATTTCGGATAAGGGATACTCAACCTGTATCTGATTAGGGCAATAAAACTACACAATGTTACCAATGGCTTGTAACGGAGCTTTGCAATGCTCTCTGTTTAATGCCAAATGCAAGTTTTCTTGGAATTACCTGAAACACAGCGTGTGATCGGGATGACGTTGCGTTGGCATCAGTGGGATGCTGAGTTCTGTTCTTATTACCACAGTCCAGTAAATGCAGGATCTCCTCCGCCGATTTGGGCTACAGAGAGAAAATACATAGTTAATGCCAAACTAAAGACGTTTCTTCTGACTCCATGGCAGCCATTACATTGAGCAAAAGTCTATTGTAAATCGGTAGTATAAAGATCAGTACATACAGGAGCAACAAATCTTCTGTGGCCAAGCCCAAAATGTACCCAAGAGAACGAGATCTGAACATTCAGAACAGGCTGACCACACCAGGTGCTGGTTAATTATTATTTTAATTCTATTTATAAGGCGCTCATTTAATTGCCGCTTTAAAAAAAAAAAAAAAAACTGGAGATTTCTTACCAAATCTCTCACTTTCTGAATCTCTCATCCTATTACATTTCACCCAAGTCCAGCCATTACCGGGCAGCACTTGATTCGGTGGCACATGTGTAGTTGTACCGGGCAGCGCTCAGCACTAGCAGTACTTAAATCGAACCATGCCCTGACAGCAGTGGTGTATATGAGCTTTGGCAGGCAGTTCTAGTCAAACAGACAGTCAGCAGCATCTCAAAAGTAGCGCCGGCCACCAGCCAGTCAGATATGACGTACCAGCAGCATTTTAAGGAAGCAGCTGCAACAGCCGCTACTGATTGGTTGCCTGACCACCATCTCAGATTGGTTAGTGACCGGCACTACATTTAAAATGCCGATAGCACGGTGTCCTGGACTGCCCACCTAATAGTAAATGCCCACAAACCCACCCTGACTGCTCTCTACTCCTACCTCAATGATCCCTACACCCACCAAACCCTAAATATTTGTCTAACCCAGGGGTTACCAATCTTTTTCTAATCACGGCACCCTAGAGTATCAGAATTTTCCCAAGGCACCCCTAGGCCACAAAAAATATATATCAAATGAAGTAGATTGTGTTTATATGGGCTTCTTAGGTTCAGTTATGTGGTAAAGGGCAGGATTTGCTTCTGACTGTACACATTTTATGAATGGAAGCCACAAGCACTGGTCTTGTCCAGAAATAATTGATCATAAATAAATTGAAATTGGTCCTGGACGACCAACCCGAGGCACCCCTGCAAGTGTCTCGAGGCACCCCAGGGAGCCTAGGCGCACAGTTTGGGAACCACTGGTCGAACCCATTTTTAAACAGATGAATAGTGTCTGCCATCACAACTATCTCCAGCAGATTATTCAATATCTTAACTGCCCTGACTGTAAATAATCTCTTCCGTCAAAGGGTATGAAACTTCCTCTCTAACCTTAGGGGGTGCCACTTGTCCTGCGCACAGTCCTCATAGTAAACAGATCACCGGATGGTTCACTGTATTGACCCTTAATGTATCTGTATATATTGATCATATTCCCTTAGACGCCTCATTTCAAAGGTAAAGCAGGCTGGGGATTAATGTCAAACGGGGCTAAGTTTGCGTAGTGGTTTTTTTTTTTTTCTACATGACAAAACAACTTAACTAAGAGGGTAACAATAAAACATCTCTTGTGAATCAGAGACATGCTGTACAATAAAGGGAAATCTGCCTTCATATAACCCAGGGCTGGGCAATTGCGGCCCTCCAGATGTTGAGGAACTACACATCCCAGCATGCCTTGCATCAGTTTCAGCATGGCCACATAGCAAAACTAATGCAAAGCATCCTGGGATGTATAGTTCCTCAACATCTGGAGGGACGCAATTGCCCAGCCCTGATATAACCCATAAACGCTAAAAGGAAACGTATACCCCTTACAAACAGAAAGAGTCTGAAAATCCTGGCAAATACACAGAATTTAAAATGCTGGGTAATTTTGCTGGGAGCAGCCCAACCCCCCTTCACACAGAAGAAGGAATTACCGGGTTGAAAATTTCTACCCGTTAATTTGCTGAATAACACGGGTATTTCTTCTGTGTGAAAGTGTCAACCCAGGCCGTAAAATCCCGTGTCCTCGACCCTGGTCAATTCCAGGATCGGAGACACGGTATTTACGACCCGGGTGTGCCCTTTCACACTGAAAAAGGACCTGTGTTATTCACGAAATTACTGTGTAGAACTGCTTCACCCGGTAATTTTGTTTTCTGTCTGAAAGGGGTATAATTGTACAAATAGCTGTTAGGACAATAGTTCTATGCACTCAAACCAAAACTATTCACATTTGTAATTTAGGTACTCTTTACCTAGCACGGCGCCCATCGCGGGCATCGCGGGTACATTTATGTGTGCCCGCGACGCGACCGACGCGATGCTCACGATTTCCCATTGAAACCCATGTTAAACATGGAAATCGCGTCGGTCGCGTCGCGGCCGGCCATAAATGTGCACACGATGGCCGCGACGCGATGCCCACGATTTGCCATAGGAATTAATGTTAAAAGACCCGATGGACACGATTTTAATGTTAAATGGCTCAATGGACCCGATTTTAGCATAGGAAACAATGTTAAATGGGCCTTAGAGCCCAAATACTTACCCTGAACTCAGAAATGGCCCCCCCAATTTTTTACGCCACCCCACGATCAACGTGAACCCGAAGCGTGGCGAGCGCAGCGAGCCCGCGAGGGGCGGCGGTACGCGTCCTCCGACCTTTTCATACCCCCACTATCCACGTCGGCGTGGAGTTGAGAATAGAATAGTGTGGCGAGCGTAGCGA
Source organism: Crinia signifera (assembly GCF_055691185.1). Lineage (NCBI taxonomy): Eukaryota > Metazoa > Chordata > Amphibia > Anura > Myobatrachidae > Crinia > Crinia signifera. The sequence continues at coordinate 110,540,683 of NC_139227.1, forward strand.
GCCACCGAGCCCGAAGCGTGGCGAGCGCAGCGAGCCCCGCGAGGGGACGCGGATACCTTCACAGCTAGACGCGTCCCCTCGCGGGCTTCACAGGTGTCCGTGGCGACGCGGACACCTGTGAAGCCCGCGAGGGGACGCGTTTACCTGTGAAGGTATCCGCGTCCGCTCGCCACGCTTCGGGCTCGGTGGCTCGCTGCGCTCGCCACACTATTCTATTCTCAACTCCACGCCGACGTGGATAGTGGGGGTATGAAAAGGTCGGAGGACGCGTACCGCTGCCCCTCGCGGGCTCGCTGCGCTCGCCACGCTTCGGGTTCACGTTGATCGTGGGGTGGCGTACAAAATTGGGGGGGCCATTTCAGAGTTCAGGGTAATTATTTGGGCTCTAAGGCCCATTTAACATTGTTTCCTATGCTAAAATCGGGTCCATTGAGCCATTTAACATTAAAATCGTGTCCATCGGGTCTTTTAACATTAATTCCTATGGCAAATCGTGGGCATCGCGTCGGGGCCATCGTGTGCACATTTATAGCCGGCCGCGACGCGACCGACACGATGTCCATGTTTAACATGGGTTTCAATGGGAAATCGTGAGCATCGCGTCGTGTGCGGGCATGTTTAGCCCGCATACGACGCGACCGACACGATTTTTTACCTCACGATGCCCACGATCAAGATCGTGGGCGCCGTGCTAGGTAAAGAGTACCGTAATTTATAATAGGCATCTGTTGTCAAGCCACTGGAAAGACCCGTTACAGTTACGTAGAGCGCGGTGTAGCGCGTTTGCCGATGTTATCGGTAGCGACTGAGGTGACATTCATCACTTCTCCTACATGTTTATTGCTGGGATTAGTAATTAACTAACGCACTGGTGAATATATTAGAGCTTGATAAATAAGTTATGAGGAGGTTTATGTGGGTGGCAGAGATTAAAGGGCTTTATCGTCTATTTCTGAACACATACCTGATGCAGAGTTAATCCTTGTACAACTACTCCTTTGTGAGCATCTTCGCGTACAGCGAGCGGACCAGATTTGGAGAGAAGGTCATGAATCTGTTCATTGTACACCTACAGAAATAAAAACAATAATACATGTATGGAAATGGGAAACTGCTGAGGGGCCGGTTTATGGAATAAATTCTGTAACACAAAAAAACTTTACAGGCAAAATCGGAGATTAAAAAAACCTTCTAAACGATCAAATATTCCTTTACTTTATCAAGTGCCCATTAAGACAAGCTGCAAAACATAAACGATCACATGACAGTAAACAAACGTGGTAACTACAGGATACGGTCATTATGCATTGGGTTGACCACTGAAGGTTGACACAGCCTAGGTCGACAGTGTTGGAAGGTCGATACAAGCTTTAAGTCAACAATTGGAAGGTCGACAGTCAAAAAGGTCTACATGAGTTTTTCACAGGCCCCACCATCCGCTACGGCGTGGTGATAGAATTAAATAGTGCAGGAGTGCAGTGAGCCATGTGAGGGGAAGCGGTACACTTAAACAAAACCCATTAATGCTTGGATCAACCTTCCAACCCTGTCGACTTTCAATGGTCGACCCACTGACCCATACTATATAGATTACAGCAATGAGATACAGAGTTGAATTGTTCCAATGGGATACGGTCATTAGGTCTACAACAACTAGGTCGACAAGCATTGGGTCGACACCACTAGGTCGACATGGGTCTAGGTCAACACATGCATTAGGTCGACATGGGGTTTTTCACTGTTTTTTGTGCCGACAGGCGGTATTTCATGCCCTACCATCCACTAGGCCGTGGTGGGAGAATAAAATAGTGTGCCCGACGCATAGCGAGCGAAACGAGCGGTGCACTTCAAACTGTGTCCATGTCAACATTCGGGTCAAAAAACAGTGTCGACCTTGCCCGTGTCAACCTAGACCCATGTCGACCTTGTCCGTGTTGACCTAGACCCATGTCGACCCAATGCTTATCGACCTAGTTGTTGTAGACCAAACGGTCCACACCCGTTCCAATATCCGGGGTCTCGGAACTGTAGTAATCTATGGAAGGGGCAATGGGGAGAACAGAAGTACGCACAAACTAACATGGTGGCCTCTATCACTGCGAGATACTCTATGGACAAAAGCACTCTATGGACAAAAGCACAGCTTTTCATATCATTATTGTACACCATTCACTTACATGGAATACAGTCTGGAGATCATGCAGGGACTTTCCCGGGTTGGCCCCTTTCACACAAGCCTAGTCCCTGCATTTTCTGGTATTTTGGGGGGAAGTTAGTGCGGCCGGCGAGGTGAGTTGGATGCTACTGGTAGGGCAGGCCTGGGATTGGCTCAGAGCTGTGAGTGGGATGCGAGCACCTGGGATTGGCCAGATCGGCACCCATCCACTATAGCCCTGCCGGCACCTGTCTAACCCCCACGCGGATGGGATCCATGTGGACACCGGGGATTGCCTCCAGGCACAGGGACCTTCCCTCCTCCTGTGTGGACACCGGGGCACTGCCTCCAGCCCCCGGTCGCTCCGCTGCTGCCACCGTCTCTTACTCCTGCCGGAAGGGAGGCACACTCCATCCCCAGCACTCACGGCGTCGCAGAGTGTGCGTCGTGACCATCGACAGAGAACCGGAAAAGTACTGTTCACGCAAGCCTGTAGTCCAGGAAGGGCCCGGGAGCAACCCTGATAGCTAGCAGGCTGGAAATCCCAGCAAATTGTTCTAGTCGCGGGATGTTCACGGGCCCAACCCAGGAATTTAAGCTGGTGTGAAAGCGGTATAACTGGAATCACAGCACCAACACTTATGGTCTATGACTTCTGCCAAAATACCATAAGCGCAGTATGTAAAAAGGGTCTCATTTCCATATTGGCTTTCTACATACACATCAGGTTTTTATTTTTGCATTGCAATAAAATGAACGGTTTTTACACAGCAATCCCCTAGGTAAGCAAGGAACAAGCTCTGGCCCAGCAGCAGCCATGTGTCAGCTTTGCCACTGTAGCATCTGTAACTTGGTGCTACTGCCGCCACAAAGCCCTTCACACAGTATACAGCTGTGCACTCAAGGAAATACCACTTGGTGCATCTTTAGACCCTACGCAAGGTGCCAAATCCCAGGCGGAGTGATGCATGTACCGCTCCTATGAGATGCATCATCCTCACGCATCTGAATAGCCTCCTCTGTCACCACACTTCCCAAGATTCAATACGGATTCAAATCTTTTATACACAGTGAAGTGAGAATGCGCTAAACAAGGAAGGACGGCTTTCAGAACTACATTTGTAAAGTAAACAACCGATAAAAGCTCCACTATAGATTAAATTCCCCTCAGCACAGGGGATGTGCGCTGTTCTTATAAGACGCAATATAAAATAAACTTTGTAATAAGCACAATTTCAACAGCAAAGCGACACATTGACTAATCAGAGGAGCCTCAGACATAAGACAGCAGAGGAAACTTTACTCAGAACCAATCCAACTGGTTTGATCAACACACACACACACACGGCACTATATGGGGAAAAACCGCAATATAGAACTTTAAATTGGGGTAGGAAGAAGTTTTACAAACCTCCAAGTAAGAGACAGCGACTGTACAAAGCTTTTCTTCTTTCACACTCTCCATCCGATTAAACAAATCCATCATGGTAAGGTACATTACTCCAGGATGTCCAGGGGAACCCAGCATTGTGTGGGTCTTTCCAGCCCCTGTAGCCCCATAAGCCAGAACTAGGAGAAAAAAAAAACAAATACCGGTAAGTAAAAATTAGGAGTATCAGAGAAACAGAATATAGTTTCAATCTATCCTTTTGCTCATGCCTGCAATAGTAAAATAATAAATTTGGTGATGCTTGGCCTCTATTTTGCGACTGTTAAAATGGGTTTTATTTGCAAAACAGAACCGAAAACACAAGTAGCTGATTAAAATCTTTTGCGGCATGTCAGAGTGTGATTGCATCTGCATAACAAAAGTTACTCTTTGGGCTATTTCACACGCTCCGGCCAAGAAGCCGTGCCGCACTCAGAAGTTTACAATGGATGGGGTGGCCAAAGCCCGGCAGCCGTCCTTTCCAGTGGTGGGACTGGCTGCAACCGGGCGGTGTCCGTCCCTTGTGAATAGACACAATTGTGTCCATTATTAACTGCTGTGTGCGGCACGACATTTGGCTGTGCGGGGTTTCGCCGCCCGGCAGGAGCCAGAGCGTGTGAAAGGGGCCTTTTCCTGATGTATATGAATATAAAATAAACAAAAAGGAACCTTCCTGCTGTATCTGCATATAAAACTGAACATTGCAGTGTTTCCATGTAAAAAGGCAATCCATAATCCATTACACACTCCTGAGGAAGAATTTTATTTGAAACGCGCTGAGTGTCTTTTATGGAGGATTCCCTGGTTTGCTGACAGCCGCCGGTGACGTGTTATCCCCTGGTCTCTGGTTCCCCTGTTCCGGACGGGTCGATCATGGACTTTTGAAGAGGATCTACACGCCATTACATCTTCACCTGTTTGCTGTATCTGCCTTTGTGGAATCTATCCAATGCTGTTTTACTGTCTACCAGTTGTAAGTGTGAACTTTTATTAAAAAAAACCTGTTTTAAAAGGTTAATTTGCACTATTTGCTTTTCCTTTATTGTACCCCGTTGTCACATATCCTGTGAAAGGGAGGTTATTCCTACAGGTTTCATCTAAACCCTGCCAGCATCTCATTTGGAAGCAGTGCTGATTTATGGTGATATAATTAATTTTGTATCGTTCCTTGTATATGGTTACACACTGAGCGCTATCTTTCAAAATCACCACCATTGTTGCTCTCTACCTTGTATGAAGTGAAATGGTCATGGAGGACTTCATTTAACAGTAATGTCTATAAACTCTAAACCAATCACTTACATGCCAAACTATGGGCCTGATTCTGGTTGACTCTGTAAACTGCAAAGCTCGCAGCTTGCCAAGTACCAGAGAGCCAAATTCCCCAGCGTTTCCCCTTGCAACCATGCGAGGGGATGTGTAATGAAGACACACCCCCTCGCCGTTCAGTCAGTTTGCGCATGTGCAAACCTCAACCTAGACACTGTCAAACTAATGACCTGTCGAACTAAGGATGTTTCCACCTAGAACCATGTCGACCGAATGACTGTCGACCATCATGCTGTAGACCAAATGACCGCAACCCCCTGCAAAATATGCACTGTGTGGAGTCCTGAGGACCAACTTTAAGACCCTGTGCTCTAGTGTGTAATAAACGTATGAGAGCCATGGAGAAGAAGTGGCATTGCCAAGTTATCAGCTTTAGTAGATGCGCCAACACATTACTGTCATAGCACATGTATTGATACATACCTGTACAGTTATAGCCATTCAGAACCCCGTCCAGCACAATCCTTGTCGTCTGATCGAAAACTTCCTGCTGCGTTGAGTTCTCGCCAAAGACACCATCGTACACAAACTTAATGTCTTTATTTTTCTTTTTCGCAACATCCCTATTGGTTACTTTCCTGCCGTGAAAAAAAGCGACGTCTTCCGCTTGCGGATCAAACACTAGAATATGTTTGTCGACGACTTGCACCACATTGGTGGAATTGGCTTGTTTTTCTCTCTCATTCGGAGGACGTACTCGGACCACCACTCTAACATGGCTGCAAACATCTGCCTCGCCAGTAGCCATGGCTGAATAAATGAAGATCCGGGGGAACGGTTTATATTCTGGAAACAGAAAGTAAGAATAAGTCACAGCTCGCTTCCACTATACAACAGATTTACTTAACCCTTTGAGTGCCAACGTTGCTGTAAAACACAGGGATGGGGAACCATCGGCCCTCCAGCTGTTGTGTAACTACACATCCCAAGACGCCCTGCTACAGTTTTGCCATTTGGCCATACTAAAAAACTGTTGCAGGGCATCTTGGGATGTGTAGTTCAACAACAGCTGGAGGTGAAGGTTCCCCATCCCTGATGTAACAGATCCTCGAAGTATCCGCCAAAAATGACAGCACAGCTCACAGCGACTATACTTTCAGTATACAGAACATACACATTCAGCCAAGTCATTTAATTGAAGTTTAATTAAATATTACACACAAAAAAAATTAACAGTTGCTGTGAGCGAAGCCAACATAGATGTATACAACCTGAATATTTGCAATAGCCAAAGGCCCATTAACACTGGGCAACGGAGACCGGGCATCGGCAAGCACACACTTACCGATGGTGGCGGGTAACAAGCGAAGGCAGGGGAACGGAGGCCTGCTGAATTCTGCAGCATTACCATTGTTAACAATCCACTCGCTCATCTGTATATGGACAGAGGCGGTCCATCACGACGCGAGGAGTGCGTATCGCCCGTCGCTTATAGCATACACTGCGTGCTAAAATGAGGGATATCCCTGATTTCAACTCAAAAGCTACCCTGTGTGTACGGGCCAGTGATGAACGCTGAGCACTGTTGCACACTCCCCCATCATCGCCGGTGGCTCCTGTTCATCGGCTGGATTTACAGCTTTCCATAGTGTTTTAGGTACAATATGGGTCGGGAGTGGCACTGGAAAATGAAGATGGGTTGGTATTCACGTACCAGAATTAATAGATTAGACCAACATAATTACCACCATTGGTAAATCCTGAGGTGGTCTGTGGTTGGTGGTGCTCCCAAAAAGGGGGGGGTTCAGCGTTATATTAAAAGCTATGTTTTAAAATTCACACATTACCATTTGTCAAAGTGTGCCCCAAAAACCTTGTTGTTCACCCTTCTCTCTGGTCACACAGTGACCTCCACCTTTTCAGCTTTCCATAGTGTCCTGCTACGTAGAGCCTTTCACAGTAGTGTATGCACTGAACGATTTTCAGCAGAGTGATTTCAGCGATCAGCACTGTCCATACACGCTGGCCAAAAATCGCCCAGTGTGTATGGACCTTGAGAGTTGTACTTTATTGCATTTGCAAATATGATCACACAATCTGCTAATACTGGCCAACAACTCCCCGCCTGTAATATTGTGCAGCAGACTAAGTAATTGTTGCTACTCACCCCTTACCCATCTGCATTGCCGCCTCTGACTATATTTTTGACACTACATTTTGCACAGGAGCAGCAGTAAATGTTGAAGTGCGCTATATAAATACATTTTTTTATTAGAAATAAATCGATCCACTGAAAACATCAGTACAGCATATAACTCTGAATCAGGCCTGTGGGGGTCGACGATTGTTTGCCCAGATAACGGAAGTACGATTATAAAAGTGACAGCTGGCTGTAGTGTTTTATATATGTACAGTCGTCATCTGCATAAAACGCAGGTTGGGATCGGCCATTAATACTGTACCATCGATGGATGACCATTTACGATGAAACACCATCGGCTTGAGATCACAGGGCACCTATTCTATAGTCAAGGATTATATAATACCCTGGCACTCTCCCCAATGGGATCCCTTTGCCCACAGGGCACCTCTGCTATAGCCAGGAACTAGACCATACCCTGGCACTCTACCCAATGGGATCCCTTTGCCCACATGGCACCTCTGATATAGCCAGGAACTAGACCATACCCTAGCACTCTCCTCAATGGGACCACCTCTACTAGAGCCAGAAATTAGGCCATACCCTGGCACTCTCCCCAATAGGATCCCTTTGCCCACATGGCACCTCTGCTATAGCTAGAAACTAGATCATACCCTGGCACTCTCCCCAATGAGATCCCTTTGCCCACAGGGCACCTCTGCTACAGCCAGGGACTAGGCCATACCCTGGCACTCTCCCCGATGGGATCCCTTTCCCCACAGGGCACCTCTACTAGAGCCAGAGATTAGGCCATACCCTGGCACTCTCCCTAATAGGATCCCTTTGCCCACATGGCACCTCTGCTATAGCTAGAAACTAGATCATACCCTGGCACTGTCCCCAATGAGATCCATTTGCCCACAGGCCACCTCTGCTAGAGCCAGGGACCAGGCCATACCCTGGCACTCTCCCCAATGGGACCACATTGCCCACAGGGCACCTCTGCCATAGCCAGGAACTAGATCATACCCTGGCACTCTCCCCAATGGGATCCCTTTGCCCACATAGCACCTCTGCTATAGCCAGTGACTAGATCATACCCTGGCACTCTCCCCAATGAGATCCCTTTGCCCACATGGCACCTCTGCTACAGCCAGGTACTAGGCCATATACTCTCCTTTGCTCTGGCTGATGGCAGTAAGGGTGCCTGTGTGACCCTGAGCTGATTTAGCCGCTCACAGCGCTCGGCCAGCGGCCTGCAGTCAGGATGGGAGGCTATGGACGTACAGCACAGGTCCGGATGGCCGGGGGTGACAGGGCAGCTGGCTACCTCCGGCCCGGGCAGTAGCTCCCCCGACACTAACCTTCTGGGCCGCCTGTGTGTCACCATGTCCCGGGCGTAACTCCACAGCTGTCCCCGGCTGCTCCGGCCTCCGGGCAACAACAAGATTCAAACCACAGCGGCTGTTGCCTCTCGGCCTGCGATTGGTCGGCGCGGGCACTGCGTAGCCAGGCGGCACGCCCACAGCCCTCTCCGCTCCAGCCATCTGATTGGCTGGCAGGACGCAGCCGGTGACGTCGTTGTGACGCTGAGGGAACCCTCCGTGTGCTGGTAACCCCTTCCGTGCCGTGGTTGTCATCACTCCGCAGCGGCGCCGGCAATGGGGGAGCTCCCGCCCGCAGTGACAGGAATATGTTATACGGCGCTGTGCGTGTGACGGGCACATGGCAGTGTAACTGCAGCCGAGGCGGACCAGATGCTCCCGTTATCCTCTAAGCCCCGCCCCCTGCTCTGGTCCGGCACTGGGGCTGTCCTGCTGTAATTGGGAACCATGTACTCCAGTCTCCCAGTCCCAGGTGACACGCATAGAGATGGCTGGTGCTGGGAGAGCTGGAGATCCGTCACCCGCATACATAACATCAGTGGCGTAGCTACAGGGGTCGCAGCGGTCGCAACTGCGACCGGGCCCCTGAGCCAGGGGGGCCCAACCCCCGCCACTGTCATACCCTCAGCTGCCCGCTCGGCTCAGCAGTATTAGCTTCCTTGGCCCCGGCGGCGCGCTGCAGTGATTGATGCCCTGTGCGAGTGTGCGGTGCGCTGGCTCTCTCTCCCCTCCCCGGCTCCGTTCCCATGAGTGCATTGCGGCGGGCATTGTGTGACGTCATGACGTCACGTGCCGCCAGCCCCGCACCCTGCGCACTCAGGGGACGGGAGGCAGAGACATACTTGCCTACGCTTCCGCATTCTGCGGGAGCCTCCCGTTTTCGGCATCCTTCTCTGCAGTGTGAGAGCCTGTGGTGAGCCCCCCAGGGCAGCAGGGAGACCTGACCACACAGCTCCCTCACCAGAGCCTCGAGGTTGTGGCAGCAGCAGCGATGGATCTCTCCCTCTCCTCCAAACCCCAGCTGCACGCTGGAGACATACAGGAGGGGGAGTGACGGGAGCTACTGCGGAGATGAGCTGCTGGGAGACTGACAGTGAGGGCCAGCTGGGAGCTCCGTGGAGAGGATGGGGGAGGAGTAGGAGTGCCCAGGCTGCAGGTTCGTGCATGTGGTTCTTCCTCAGCAGCTCCATAGGCTGCACTGTGTCAAGCTAGGTGTGTGATGTTCTATATGTGTGTGTGTGTGTGTGTGTGTGTGCGCATAGTAGCTTGGTACTGATCCAATGTGTGTCTATAGGTGACCCCTGTGGGTGTGTACAGGGTAGCACTGACCTGTGTGTCTGTGTAAACTGACGTGTGTGTGTGGGCTGACACTAAATCTTGGCACTGACCCTTGTGTGGGTATATAGGTGATCCCTGTGCGTGTGTGTCAGTGTAAGCTGGCTCTGTCCCCTTTTGTTTATGTGTGTGTAGGCTGAATCTATCCCCTGGTGTTGACACCTGTATGTGTCTATAGGTCACCCCTGTGTAGTAGGGTAACTATAGAGGTTGCAGGAGGTACACTGGATATGGGGCCCTGCAATTTTAGTGATAGGCAGCCTTACGAGTAACCCCACTGTACCGCATCCCACCACCACCACCACCAACGTGGGGTCTCTGGGAGGCAAGTGCGTCGGCCCCTTGCAGCTAGTTTTCTGATCACTCATTGTTATCTTATTATAATTTGACCATAAACAGCTTTGTGTCTTATATGTAGATTCATGGTGTAGTGATGTTCACAGATCCGTTGTTCACTACACCATACCATATCATGTGCAATGTTTTAATTATATTGTTCGTGCTAATGTTATTTTTCTATTAATTGTATTTTTTTTTGTTCACGTTTCTGCCAACATTGTGACTGGTTAATAAATGTTATTATACTGTACCTAATGCTAGGACCATTCTGTCATATATAGACACAACACCCCACGGTTGACACTCTACATTTGGCACGTGCAGCTCATAAACCAGTAGGTGTATATCGCAATAATGTGAAATGGGCATTACAGTGTGATTAGCGTAATGTTTAATAAGTATTACGGTGTGTGCAATAAAAATTATGGTGTGGCTCAATGTGGCCTTGCCCTTATTGTCATTTAGCCACTCCCCTAGTTTCATGTAACCACTCCCATTTGACATATGACCATGCCTGCGGCGTGCACTACCAGTACCACTACTTTCTACTTGCACCACTGGCTAACACTGGCCTCTTTTGTGTGTGTGCGTAACTTGGCGTCCATCCCTTCGTACATGACACGCCCTTTCATCCGCGTGCCATGAAAGAACTCACACCATCTAAAATCTCCCTGAAACTAGTTTCCAAAAATAGGCAAGTATGGGCAGAGATGGTGCAGTGGCCAGTCGGGGCGCGCATTGAGGGGGGATCTCTGAGTCCAGGAGGACGCAGGTCACGGGTCCCGGTCCGGAGCCGCTGCCTGCCACACAGATCAATCTCCTCCAGAGAGTCTGCAGCATGAGCAAGGTGATGTGTAAATAATTATCACTCAAGCTGAGCTGAGACTATTCAGCATTGTTTCACCTGTCTGTCTGCAGTGCTCATGTCACATGGATTCTTAGTAGTGGGCTGCTGGCATATTAAATAAGTATATTAAATATATTGATTTAATATGCCAGCAGCCCACCATGTGGCATGAGCTTCATCAGGTGCTCGGCCGGGGGGCCGTTGTTGTATGTAGGGGGGCCCCAAGCTGACCTTTCGCACCAGGGCCCATGAACCCTTAGCTACGCCCCTGCATAACATGATACATAGCTGTAATATAGGGGCAGATGTAGCAAAGCTTGGAGCGAGAACATACCAGCCAATCAGCTTTCATTGTCCTTTCCCATAGTTATCTCCCCTCCCGCATTCTGCAGGAATAGCAGCAATCTCCCTCTCTCCCTCATTAGTCTAGCAATCTCCCACCATGTCTCCTAGCCCACATTACACTCATCATAGTTACCTCCCCTCCTGCATTCTGCAGGAGACTCCCTGAAATAGCAGCAATCTCCCTCTCTCCCTCATTAGTCTAGCAATCTCCCTCATGTCACCTAGCCCACATTACACTGTTACACCATAGTTACCTCCCCTCCTGCATTCTGCAGGAATAGCAGCAATCTCCCTCTCTCCCTCATTAGTCTAGCAATCTCCCACCATGTCACCTAGCCCACATTACACTCATCATAGTTACCTCCCCTCCTGCATTCTGCAGGAGACTCCCTGAAATAGCAGCAATCTCCCTCTCTCCCTCATTAGTCTAGCAATCTCCCACCATGTCACCTAGCCCACATTACACTCATCATAGTTACCTCCCCTCCTGCATTCTACAGGAGACTCCCTGACATAGCAGCAATCTCCCTCTCTCCCTCATTAGTCTAGCAATCTCCTTCAGGTCACCTAGCCCACATTATACTGTAACATCATAGTTACCTCCCCTCCTGCATTCTGCAGGAGACTCCCTGACATAGCAGCAATCTCCCTCTCTCCCTCATTAGTCTAGCAATCTCCCTCATGTCACCTAGCCCACATTACATTGTTACATCATAGTTACCTCCCCTCCTGCATTCTGCAGGAGACTCCCTGACATAGCAGCAATCTCCCTCTCTCCCTCATTAGTCTAGCAATCTCCCTCATGTCACCTAGCCCACATTATACTCTTACATAATTGGGGAAAAAAAGGAATGAGAGACAGATACATTTACATTGAATCATCTGCACCATTTTCCAGCACTTTACCAAGTATAGTAGCTCTTACTAACTGCTTTGGGGATCATCTACATTTGTATATAAGTCATTTTAAAAGATTCCTCTCAGATGTAGCAGCGCACACCCACACTTCTAGGTGCCACGTTCACAATCTCTCTTCACAATTTCTACATATATGGAACTAGACACGCCCTTTGGGTGGAGCATGACATGCCCCCTCAATGGGGTGCTGTGCAAAATTCTATTACCAACTATAATCTCCCTGAAACTAGCCTTCAAAAGTAGGCAAGTATGCCTTTGTCACACACAGCTGTAACATGGCAGCTAGGAGCTGATTGGTCAGTACTTTTTCTCTCTCCAGTTTATCACGCTAAAACTTTGATACAATGTTCTACATGCCTTATAAAGCCACCAGGTGATGTGGGCACTTGCTGCACAATGAGGACATCATCTTAGGGATGGCCATCGGTGCAACCAGCCAAAAATAGTAACAAACTATGTGATGGTCATCCATTCTCTTTGACTGACTGGCCCATAGGCCAATCAGAACGTGCGGAGGGACTATGTTCTATGCCCCAGCACCTTGAAAATAAATAAACATTGTTTCTGCTGTGCCATCGATGTAGGGAAACCACCAGTGGGTGGTGGGGCATATGTCAACACTGTCCCCACTCCCTGCTCCCGCTGGTAAGCCATCCTTCCTCTCCTGATGCCTAGTCCCTCTACTAAGCGTGTGACCTCAGGTGCCCAAATCCTCCTCTACACATTTATTATTTATTATTAACAGTTTCGTATATAGCGCACACATATTCTGCAGCGCTGAACATAGAGTATTATTACCAGTTATTATATAGAGCACACATATTCCGCAGCGCTGTACAGAGAATATTATTACCAGTTATTATATAGCGCACACATATTCCGCAGCACTGTACAGAGAATATTATTACCAGTTATTATATAGCGCACACATATTCCACAGCGCTGTACAGAGACTATTATTACCAGTTATTATATAGCGCACACATATTCCGCAGCGCTGTACAGAGACTATTATTACCAGGTATTATATAGCGCACACATATTCCGCAGCGCTGTACAGAGACTATTATTACCAGTTATTATATATCGCACACATATTCCGCAGCGCTGTACAGAGATTATTATTACCAGTTATTATATAGCACACACATATTCCCCAGCGCTGTACAGAGACTATTATTACCAGTTATAATATAGCACACACATATTCCGCAGCGCTGTACAGAGAATATTATTACCAGTTATTATATAGCGCACACATATTCTGCAGCGCTGTACAGAGAATATTATTACCAGTTATTATATAGCACACACATATTCCGCAGCACTGTACAGACTATTTATTACCAGTTATTATATAGCACACACATATTCCGCAGCGCTGTACAGAGAATATTATTACCAGTTATTATATAGCGCACACATATTCCGCAGCTCTGTACAGAGACTATTATTACCAGGTATTATATAGCGCACACATATTCCGCAGCGCTGTACAGAGAATATTATTACCAGTTTGTTAAATAGCGCACACATATTCCGCAGCGCTGTACAGAGGATAATATTACCAGTTATTTATATAGCGCACACATATTCCACAGCGCTGTACAGAGACTATTATTACCAGTTATTATATAGCGCACACATATTCCGCAGCTCTGTACAGAGAATATTATTACCAGTTATTATATAGCGCACACATATTCCGCAGCACTGTACAGAGACTATTATTACCAGTTATTATATAGCGCACACATATTCCGCAGCGCTGTACAGAGACTATTATTACCAGTTATTATATAGCGCACACATATTCCGCAGCACTGTACAGAGAATATTATTACCAGTTATTATATAGCACACACATATTCCGCAGCGCTGTACAGAGAATATTATTACCAGTTATTATATAGCGCACACATATTCCGCAGCGCTGTACAGAGAATATTTGAACACTCTCATCAGTCCCTGCCCCAGTGGAGCTTACACTCTATATTCCCTACCACATGTACACACACACAGACATTCTAGGGCTCATTTGTTGGGAGCCAATTAGCTTACCAGTATATTTTTGGATAGTGGGAGGAAACCACAATCCATGTTCCCATGGAAATCGCCCGGTGATGCCCCCCTTCCTCTTCACACAGCGCCTGATTCCCGCACACCTGCCCACTGATGCCTCAACCCTCCTCTCTACACAGATAGCACCAACACACAGGGGATTATATACCTTACACTTAGGCTGACATTTACTAAAGCTTCTAAAAGTGAAAAGTGGGGGATGTTGCCCATAGCAACCATCAGATTCCAGCTATCATTTCACTATTGCATCCTAGAAAATGATAGACAGCATTTAATTTGTTGCTATGGCCCCTTTTAGGGCCAGATGTATCGAGCTTCAAAAAGCGATAAAGTGTAGCGTGATAAACAACCAGCCAATCAACCCCTAACTGTCATTTCTCAATCCCAGCCTGTAACGGAAGTTCGGAGCTGATTGGCTGGTTGTTTATCATCCATTTTATCCCGTTTTAAAGCATAATACGCCTGGGCCGTAGACTCTTCACTACAGTTATCTCGTCCTGTCCCATGCAGTCTGTTGAAGAACTAAACTCTTGTAATTGGTCCAACTTTCCTGGACCCATGTTCGATGTTGATGTATGGGCGATTACAATGATGATGATGACAGCAATTTGCAAGGCCAATACCTCCTTGGCAGCTCTCGTTCTACTGACAGAGCGGCCAGGGAGGACTGGCGCAGGGAAATACCCAGGTGTGTTCACTGGCCCATGAACATGCCGGGGAACCTGACACTTATCACATGTGTATAGCGCAGTATATACACCTCATTGCTGCTGCCAGTAAATAGCCACACATAGGGCCTGATTCAGAACTTTTTGCTAGGCTGCGTGTACTCGGCATCGAATCCCTTCTCTAACATGCGAGGGGATGTGGACCAGAACACACCCCCTCGCATGCGGCCAGAGCCAGACCATCGAATGTTTTCTCTCCCCTTCGGTAATAAAAGTCAGTCTGAACTGACATTTATTACTGCTGGAGATGGGCGAAATGGGTGGCGGGCGCTGCTGTCATGTGACGTCAGCTGTCCAACCCAAGCAGGCATCAACCCGCCTGCGTTCCCAGGGGAACACCAAGCGTGTTTATGGGGATGCCCATAAAATGCTGGGCGTTTCCCTGCACCAGCCCCCCCCCCCCCCCACCTGCATACTATGGAGCGAACGGCGCAGCGAGTGCAAAACGTTTACTTCTGGGGTTTGTTTATACGCAAATGCAAACATAGGGTAAGGGGGCGAATTCTGAATCAGCTCCATATTGTAGAAGAAATTGCTTCCACTTATGGTTCTCCAACCTCCCACCTGCTTACACCCTGCTATCAAGCCACCTCCCACCTGCTTACACCCTGCTATCAAGCCACCTCCCACCTGCTTACACCCTGCTATCGAGCCACCTCCCACCTGCTTACACCCTGCTATCGAGCCACCTCCCACCTGCTTACACCCTGCTATCGAGCCACCTCCCACCTGCTTACACCCTGCTATCAAGCCACCTCCCACCTGCTTACACCCTGCTATCAAGCCACCTCCCACCTGCTTACACCCTGCTATCAAGCCACCTCCCACCTGCTTACACCCTGCTATCAAGCCACCTCCCACCTGCTTACACCCTGCTATCAAGCCACCTCCCACCTGCTTACACCCTGCTATCGAGCCACCTCCCACCTGCTTACACCCTGCTATCAAGCCACCTCCCACCTGCTTACACCCTGCTATCGAGCCACCTCCCACCTGCTTACACCCTGCTATCAAGCCACCTCCCACCTGCTTACATCCTGCTATCTAGCCACCTCCCACCTGCTTACACCCTGCTATCAAGCCACCTCCCACCTGCTTACATCCTGCTATCAAGCCACCTCCCACCTGCTTACATCCTGCTATCAAGCCACCTCCCACCTGCTTACACCCTGCTATCAAGCCACCTCCACCTGCTTACACCCTGCTATCTAGCCACCTCCCACCTGCTTACACCCTGTTATCAAGCCACCTCCCACCTGCTTACATCCTGCTATCAAGCTGTGATACGCCGCGGGTGGGGGTAGATAAATACCTTGAGTCGCTGGATACTCTTGGTTCCACGCCGGTTGTTAGAGGGCAGTTCCGAACGGGCCCAAATAGAGGCAGGGCTACCCCAGGGTTGGGGAAGGGTAATGTGTCCAAGACATTGGGCACAGCGGGGTCTTGGCTGGGTGCTGGGCACAGTGGGGGTCTGCCTGCTTAGTGTCCCGACGTTGGTGGCAGGGAGTGGATACTTGGAGGCAGAATCTGGGGTCACCAGCAAGTGGGGTACCTGGCGTCAGCTACTGGGTGCAGGCTCCTGCCCGTCACGATCGGGTCCCCGGTCATCTGGCATGACTGCTGCTGGTCCTCTTCTTCAGGAGGGCACGCTAGTGGGGGCGCTGCTAGTGCAGCGTTGCCTCACTCAGCCAGCCACTCCGCGCTGCTGGGCTCCTTCTCTCCTGTCTCTCCCCCTCAGCCAGCCACTCCGCGCTGCTGGGCTCCTTCTCTCCTGTCTCTCCCCGTCGTTCCCCCCCTCTCCTGTGCGTCTGGGGGTCGGCGGGGGTCATGCGCTTCCAGCTCTGCGTCCCTGCTCCGGCGTGTGTCTAAGGGTCGGCGGGGGTCACGTGGTCATCACCGCGCCGCCGCTCAGATCTCCCGTCTTCCTCTCCCCCGCTCAGTCCCTGCTCCATGCTGTCCCTCCCTCCTACCGCGCTCCAGACCTCCCTCTGCCCGCACTTCCTCCTCTTCTCATACGTCCCCCAGTGCTGTCAATCAGCCTGGGGACGTTTTCTCGCGCTCTCCTTGCCCTGTGGGTTAACCCCTAGGTCCCCGCTGCTGGGACTAGGGAAAATAGGCTGGGGTGCCACACATCCACCCACTTAAAGGATGCTCGTCCTCGAGCACCGAACTGGATAAGATAAATGTTCCTGAAGAAAGTTTTCTGGGTTTGAATTTGGGCCCACATGTCTACTGTCCTCGGAGAGGGGCCACATACACAAGTCATAATTTACAGTTCTTAACATAATATACACAGCACACATCTTTAAGCAAGACAATATGGACAGCATGCCTATTCCCTGTATCGCAGGGGTAACACGCCTTGCGTGCTCCTAACTGAACGCCTCGCTCCAGTCCCAGGGGGTGCAAACCCAACGGCCTCAGGAGCAGGTTCAGTGATTCTCGGACTGGTCTGCGGCGGTATATTCGGAAGGAGTGGCACGGACCAACCGACATTCGGCCTCAGTTCCCACGGGTCCTGGGGCCACCTTGAGATGGGGTCTTCCTTTCCGGGGTTCTCTTCACTATTCGATCTGGAGTCTACTGGAGTTTGGCTCAGATACGGCTTGCTCTGACTTTGATTGATCCGCTGGGAGTGGGTGCCAACGCGCTGGGTGATGCCGTAGGCTGCTGCTGTATCCCGTGGTTTTTCTGCCACCACATAGGGGCCCGCTTCCCACTTCGCATGGATCTTACGCTTGCGACGATTGTTTCTTATGAACACCGGGGTACCAACAGGTATGCGGTCAGCATGGGCATTCTGGTCAGGATGAATCTTCTGGCGGTCTCTACTTTGTTCCAACTTTTGGTCGCCCACGGCTCTTGTGTTAGTCATTCTGGGCTGATGTTCTTGCACCCAGGGTGCACATGGTTCCCAGCGGGGCGGTACTGGATTGGCGGAAGTGGGTGTCTCTATCTGCTCTCTGTTATCCTCCACCTCTCCCTCTGGGTGTAGAGGCAAGCGGGAGGGGGCATCGACGTTACTGTGGCAACGCCCACTTCGGTACCGGTGGTAGCGCCTGCGGGCACGACGCCTGTCTGAATCAAACCGGCTCCCTCTTACTGGTACCCCACCTGGGCCCGTCACGTCTATCGCTTGAGCACCCTTTTCTCCTTCTACCACATTGAATTCCACCGTCTCGCCATCTTCGACACCGTGTAGAAACTTCTGCGGGTGGTTTCTCTTTATGGCCGTCCGGTGGACAAAAACATCATCTTTTGTGTCATTTCGGTTAATGAAGCCATATCCCCTTCGGCCATTAAACCACTTGACAGTTCCTCGTACCCGTGTGGCCAGTACTTTCTTCACCACCTGACTCCTCTGGACGCAGATGATGTGTTGCAGGGTTACCTCCTCAGCCTGATCTTGGTCAACCAGTTCCTGCTTTAGGGCCGAAATCAGCTCTTCAGGGCAATTTCTTAGGATGTTCATACCCAGGATGATGGGGGAAACCTTTCCTTCTCCACAGGTGATCACCAAATACCCCTGTTTGGGCAAGTGCGCTCGCCCGATCTTCAGGTCGGCCTCCCAGTACCCGTTGCAGGTGACCTCTCGGCCGTTGGCAGCGACCACCTTCACCTGCGTGGGGGGCGGTCTAAATGGTACTTCTTTTCCCCAGTATTTTTGGAGGGTGGGTAGTTGTATCATGGATACTTGCGACCCGGTGTCTATCATGGCCACTGTCTCTTTTCCATTGATCAGCACTTTGATCCTCGGGCATTGTCCTACGTACTGGGCCCACCATTCCTCCGCGTCTGGGTCTACTCCCGGTGTTCCGGGTCGCTGGCATATTTCCCCCTGCATCTCTGCCATGCTGGCGGTGAGGTTCTCAATCTGCTTTTGTAGAACCTTGAATTGGTCGTCCGAGACGTTCTGTGCGGCCCGTATGGCTGTGTCTCCGTTCTTCTTTGCCCCATCTGGGCTGGTAGGGGAGGCTCTCTGTGAGTACGGCTGTTCGTGAAACCCTCGTAATTCAGGGTACTCCTCTCCTGCTTCATCCTGTGTCCCGACCACCCCAATGGCGGCGTCTTTGAAGTCGGCGAAGGTCGCACCCGACATCTGCCTTCGCAACAGCCTCAGTGGTGCCCGTATGCTCTCTCGCCCGGCTCCTTCGATCAGCTGAACTATTAGTGTCTCATCCATGTTCCTCATCTCTTCTGGGTCGAGGGCTTGTATCGCCTTACTCATTTCTAGTAGGCTGAGAGCATAGTCCCTCAACGTCTCGCCCGCTCGTTGTTTTCTTCCATAAAACTTCAATTTTAGTACTGGGAGGCTTCGCGTCTCGAAGGTGGCGGATAGCTTCTTTAGTATCTGTGCTACCGTCGTCTTGTGTTCGGGTGCCCATGACCTCACTTCACGGAGGGCAGATCCGGTCAGTTGTCCTATTAGGATCTGAATCTTCTGTTGTTCCTGCAGGGTATACAGTAGGCATGTTGACTCCATTCCCCTCTTGAACTCCGCAAATGTGGTTCCCGGTGCCTTCTTTTTATCTCCGCTGTAGCTGGGCAACCATGATGCCCCGAAGTAGTAAGGGAGCGTGATTTGGGTGGTTGGTGCAGCGGCGGCTTGTCCTTGTTGTTCATCCCCGGGTGTTGGTATCTCTCTGCCTTGCGCTGGCGCAGCTGGTTGTGCCGGTGCTTGTACCGCCGGTTGTGCAGCTTGTTGCTCCATCTTCCCTGCTTGGTTGTCCTCTCAGCCGACTCGTATCCTGTTCGGTTTGACGCCAAGTGTGATACGCCGCGGGTGGGGGTAGATAAATACCTTGAGTCGCTGGATACTCTTGGTTCCACGCCGGTTGTTAGAGGGCAGTTCCGAACGGGCCCAAATAGAGGCAGGGCTACCCCAGGGTTGGGGAAGGGTAATGTGTCCAAGACATTGGGCACAGCGGGGTCTTGGCTGGGTGCTGGGCACAGTGGGGGTCTGCCTGCTTAGTGTCCCGACGTTGGTGGCAGGGAGTGGATACTTGGAGGCAGAATCTGGGGTCACCAGCAAGTGGGGTACCTGGCGTCAGCTACTGGGTGCAGGCTCCTGCCCGTCACGATCGGGTCCCCGGTCATCTGGCATGACTGCTGCTGGTCCTCTTCTTCAGGAGGGCACGCTAGTGGGGGCGCTGCTAGTGCAGCGTTGCCTCACTCAGCCAGCCACTCCGCGCTGCTGGGCTCCTTCTCTCCTGTCTCTCCCCCTCAGCCAGCCACTCCGCGCTGCTGGGCTCCTTCTCTCCTGTCTCTCCCCGTCGTTCCCCCCCTCTCCTGTGCGTCTGGGGGTCGGCGGGGGTCGTGCGCTTCCAGCTCTGCGTCCCTGCTCCGGCGTGTGTCTAAGGGTCGGCGGGGGTCACGTGGTCATCACCGCGCCGCCGCTCAGATCTCCCGTCTTCCTCTCCCCCGCTCCAGACCTCCCTCTGCCCGCACTTCCTCCTCTTCTCATACGTCCCCCAGTGCTGTCAATCAGCCTGGGGACGTTTTCTCGCGCTCTCCTTGCCCTGTGGGTTAACCCCTAGGTCCCCGCTGCTGGGACTAGGGAAAATAGGCTGGGGTGCCACAAAGCCACCTCCCACCTGCTTACATCCTGTTATCTAGCCACCTCCCACCCATTTTCCCCTGCTATCTAGCCACCTCCCACCTGCTTACATCCTGCTATCAAGCCACCTCCCACCTGCTTAAACCCTGCTATCAAGCCACCTCCCACCTGCTTACACCCTGCTATCAAGCCACCTCCCACCTGCTTACATCCTGCTATCAAGCCACCTCCCACCTGCTTACATCCTGCTATCTAGCCACCTCCCACCTGCTTACATCCTGCTATCATGCCACCTCCCACCTGCTTACATCCTGCTATCTAGCCACCTCCCACCTGCTTACTCCCTGCTATCAAGCCACCTCCCACCTGCTTACACCCTGCTATCAAGCCACCTCCCACCTGCTTACACCCTGCTATCAAGCCACCTCCCACCTGCTTACACCCTGCTATCAAGCCACCTCCCACCTGCTTACACCCTGCTATCGAGCCACCTCCCACCTGCTTACAGCCTGCTATCAAGCCACCTCCCACCTGCTTACACCCTGCTATCGAGCCACCTCCCACCTGCTTACACCCTGCTATCGAGCCACCTCCCACCTGCTTACATCCTGCTATCTAGCCACCTCCCACCTGCTTACACCCTGCTATCAAGCCACCTCCCACCTGCTTACATCCTGCTATTAAGCCACCTCCCACCTGCTTACATCCTGCTATCAAGCCACCTCCCACCTGCTTACACCCTGCTATCAAGCCACCTCCACCTGCTTACACCCTGCTATCTAGCCACCTCCCACCTGCTTACACCCTGTTATCAAGCCACCTCCCACCTGCTTACATCCTGCAATCAAGCCACCTCCCACCTGCTTACATCCTGTTATCTAGCCACCTCCCACCCATTTTCCCCTGCTATCTAGCCACCTCCCACCTGCTTACATCCTGCTATCAAGCCACCTCCCACCTGCTTACACCCTGCTATCAAGCCACCTCCCACCTGCTTACACCCTGCTATCAAGCCACCTCCCACCTGCTTACATCCTGCTATCAAGCCACCTCCCACCTGCTTACATCCTGCTATCTAGCCACCTCCCACCTGCTTACATCCTGCTATCAAGCCACCTCCCACCTGCTTACATCCTGCTATCTAGCCACCTCCCACCTGCTTACTCCCTGCTATCAAGCCACCTCCCACCTGCTTACACCCTGCTATCAAGCCACCTCCCACCTGCTTACACCCTGCTATCAAGCCACCTCCCACCTGCTTACACCCTGCTATCAAGCCACCTCCCACCTGCTTACACCCTGCTATCGAGCCACCTCCCACCTGCTTACACCCTGCTATCGAGCCACCTCCCACCTGCTTACATCCTGCTATCTAGCCACCTCCCACCTGCTTACACCCTGCTATCAAGCCACCTCCCACCTGCTTACATCCTGCTATCAAGCCACCTCCCACCTGCTTACATCCTGCTATCAAGCCACCTCCCACCTGCTTACACCCTGCTATCAAGCCACCTCCACCTGCTTACACCCTGCTATCTAGCCACCTCCCACCTGCTTACACCCTGTTATCAAGCCACCTCCCACCTGCTTACATCCTGCTATCAAGCCACCTCCCACCTGCTTACATCCTGTTATCTAGCCACCTCCCACCCATTTCCCCCTGCTATCTAGCCACCTCCCACCTGCTTACATCCTGCTATCAAGCCACCTCCCACCTGCTTACACCCTGCTATCAAGCCACCTCCCACCTGCTTACACCCTGCTATCAAGCCACCTCCCACCTGCTTACATCCTGCTATCAAGCCACCTCCCACCTGCTTACATCCTGCTATCTAGCCACCTCCCACCTGCTTACATCCTGCTATCAAGCCACCTCCCACCTGCTTACATCCTGCTATCTAGCCACCTCCCACCTGCTTACTCCCTGCTATCAAGCCACCTCCCACCTGCTTACACCCTGCTATCAAGCCACCTCCCACCTGCTTACACCCTGCTATCTAGCCACCTCCCACCTGCTTACACCCTGTTATCAAGCTACCTCCCACCTGCTTACATCCTGCTATCAAGCCACCTCCCACCTGCTTACATCCTGCTATCAAGCCACCTCCCACCTGCTTACATCCTGTTATCTAGCCACCTCCCACCCGTTTTCCCCTGCTATCTAGCCACCTCCCACCTGCTTACACCCTGCTATGAAGCCACCTCCCACCTGCTTACACCCTGTTATCAAGCCACCTCCCACCTTCTTACACCCTGATATCAAGCCACCTAACACCTGCTTACACCCTGCTATCAAGCCACCTCCCACCTGCTTACATCCTGCTATCAAGCCACCTGCTTGCACCTCATGTCCAACCCGACCTCTACGCTCCTCCCAAGATCTGCGTCTCTCATCTACACTCATTACTTGCTCCCATTCCCGACTGCAGGACTTTCTTCGGGCTGCACCCACTCTGTGAAATGCCCTTTCAAGCACAATAAGACTCTCCTCCAGTCTCCAAACCTATAAGCGTTCCCTAAAAACTCATCTCTTCAGGCAGCTTATCAAATTCCAGAACCATTAATAGAACCTTGCATTCTGGTGGAATCGATGCAATAAAGAATACAGTATCTATCCGTATGTATCAATGCCTATTTCCCTATAGATTGTAAGCTTGTGAGCAAGGCCCTTCTACATTTTGACTGTCTGTAAATACCCTGTTTGTTGTATCACTGTCTCCTTTGTAAAGCGCAACGGAATATGCTGCGCTATATAAGAAACTGTTAATAAATAAATAAATAATGTAATCTGTCTGCCTCCCCTTCCTACTAGATTGTAATCTCCTCCGAGCAGGAAAAGTGAAGTGATTATTTACTGTAATGTTAAGTTTTGTCTACCTGTACTGTTCCTTTGTACGGCGCTGCGAAACACTTGTGGCGCCTTATAAATAAAATAATAATTAAAATAAAATCTTCTGAAAATGAATATGTTCCATTGTTACAAAGAATTGCGTATATTTATTTGATTAAGAAATGTAGTAATTATAGGAAGAAGATTCTTTGCTACGGTGATCCAGACTGTTACAGGAACTGCTGGCTTCCTAGGCTGCCACAGGTCACTCACTCGGAGGCTGCTTCTCCTTCAGTGACCTCCAATTGGCTGCTGCAGAGACATCAGAAATGCTATTAATATGTGACAGCGCAACCTGCTACCATTTCCTCTGACTGACTGCTCTCCGCTACCCTAAACCACCTGACAAGGAGTGAGGTTACAGTAGGAACATTTCCCTATGATTTATCGCATTTGTCATTCAGACTGAATATAGTGAGTCTTCTGCACTGGCGGCCTAACACGGACAAATAGGTTGACATGGCTAAGGTCGACAGGGTGGAAGGTTGACACAAGCATTAGGTCGACAATTGGAAGGTCGACAGTCAAAATGTTGACATGAGTTTTTCACATTTTTTTTTAAACGACATGTGCTGACAGTCGGTATTTCACGCCCTACCATCCACTACAGCGTGGCGAGAGAACAAAAAGCGTGCCCGAAGTATGGGGAGCTCATAGAGGCATGCGCGGGGACACGGTACACTTTGCCGGTGTCCTCGTTGACTATGTCGACATTCGGGACAAAATAACCCCGTCAACAACTCATGTGGACCTTTTCATTGTTGAGCTTCCCATTGTCGACCTTAGCAGCAGATAATCGCCGCGCTGCCAAACTGAAATCCTGCCCTGCGCAAGTCTGCAAATTGCTCTGCGCGGCGTGTAACAAAGTCGCAGGCCGAGCATGAGTAATATAAGGAAACGAGCTTCTGGCCATGCAGCATGGAACGACGGGATAGTAGGAAGCTGGACCTGATTGGGTGACACATGGGCCCTTATTCAGGTTGATTCGGCCGGGTGCGCATTCGAACTGGGACCATGTGCAGCAGCATTTCTGCACGTGGGAACGTGGGAACTCAGCGCTAAATCTGTTCGCCGGGTGCACGCTCCCAGCCTTTCGAGCAGGGGGTGGAGAGGGGCGCGGGGTGACAGGCTGTTCCACTAGCATATGTGAACGGCCAGCGTTTCGTAGCTGTCCCCATGAAAACACTGGGTGTACACATGCTAATGCGTTTGTGACGTGCGGGGGGCGGACAGATGACATAACCGGATGCCATATTCCCTGGATTACTACACGCATTTGTACAAGTGGTCTGGGCCACCCTTACATGCACATGCACCTTAACCATCATTCAATCAGTCGGCCATGGGGGAGGTTCCCACTGTCATGGGAGAGGATGTTTATGTAAAACATCCATTCGCATGCTGGGCGAACAAACCACAGTAAAATAAAGGTGGGGGCAGGGCCTCCGGGGCGTGGCCACACTCCCATGGAAAAAAAAATGAGAGGGAGAGAGGACAGGCTTCCGCTGCAGCTATCTCTCTCCCCAGCTCAGCTCACTGAGCAGCAGGTCCGTAGCTGGGGAGAGAGGCTGTGCTACAGCGGCAGCCTATCATCTCTCTCCCCACTGCCCGGTTTCCTGCAGTGGGGGAGGGAGAGCGGGACCCGGGACCCTCCAGCAGACCCGGGACAGGATAAAAAGTAGCCCCCCCCCCCCCTTCTCGACGCCACTGGGTGGGACAGCGGGACAGTCTGCAGTTAGCCAGATTGTCCCACTGTAATCGGTGTGATTTATGGCTGACCATCAGAGCCGGCCCTAGCCTAAATGATGCCCTAGGCAAGATTTTGGCTGGTGCCCCCTAGCACCGCCACTAGTTCCGCCTCTGACACTGCTCCCCTTTCCCAGCACCATCAACCCTCATCATAGCAGTCATCATTTTGGTGCTCCTACCTGCAATATTTTAAATAGAAACAGTGCACACATTTGGTGCGCAGCCCAAATAGGGGTGCGTTCTTGCTGGGAAGGGGCATGGCCACACAATTTTACCCCAAATTCAAATTATGCCACACAGTAGTGCAACTTTATTCACATTATATCATGTGAGAGTGTCCCTTATTCATGTTACATCACATTGTAGTACCACTTTACCTTATATACATTACTCATCAAATTATACCCTTAGAAAAAAATCCTGAGAAAATATTGTATTTTAACCACCTCCATGGTCACACTGCAACCCAGCACAAAGCAGTGTGTGCTGGGCAGAGGAGAAGAGCTGCAGCTGCTGCTGTCACTTAAGGGGAGGGGGCCCAGGGCCCCCACTGGGCCCTCCCATCAGGCTTTGGCCTGGGTAATTTGTACCCCCTACCCCTTTCTCTCGGCACCCCTGATAATACCACACAGTAATGCCCCTTACACATGACACACATTATTAATGCCCTTATACACATGACACACAAAATGCCCATTACACATGTCGCACATTATTAATGCCCTTATACACATGACACACATAATGCTTGTTACACATATGTCGCACATTATTAATGCATTTATACATGACACACATAATGCCCCTTACACATATGCCGAACACTATTGCACAACCAACCCACCCACAGACAGCACTCGCACAGCCGCTAATACTGTGACCTCTGCCTCTGCTTGGATTCAGATGTTTCCTCATACATCTTGTCTCAATAGGCCATGCAGCTCCTGGCCCTTCTGCTAACGTTTGGTGCCTTTTTTGCTGAAAATTCGTCTTATTTGCATTGTTATGACCAGCACACACAAGGAGCTTCCGATGATTAAAATGATATGCAGCATGCCTATATTCTGTGTGCGACTGTGGCTGTACCTGTATACGGAATGCTATGTTACAGTGATTTCCATGAATACACTATTTCATATGCAGATACAGCCTCACTCACACACAAAATATAGGCATGCTGCATATCATTTTAATCAGCAGAAGCTGCTGATGCCCCTAGGAATTCAAAATGCCCTAGGCAATTGCCTAGTGTGCCTATGCCTAAGGCCGGCCCTGCTGACCATGTAGCCCCTGGGTGGCTGGTTCAATAAGCTTCCACGTTGCCTATGTTTATGTGGAGGCCCGTGGCTGTAATGCCATTTGCTCCATTGTTAATCTGGTCTTGATAACAAAGTCAGGAATATAACAAAGGTCTTTGAGTGTATGGACACGGTACGCTAGTGCGGTACTAATAGAACCCCCATCAGCGGCACACTGATCATTTGTTTCCTGTCCTCTCTAGACAGCTGCCTCGTCTGCTTAAATTGAGCCTCCCTAATTTTCACCCTAATTAAAAGTAGCTTGTGTAATCTCTACGCATTAGTATTATTAGCCAGTTATTTCGCTGATAAACAGCAAAACACACATTGGAATCACTGTAACGTAGGATGCAGAGAGTGTTTTGATCTAGACAACCTCCCCCAGGCGTGGGGCTGCATTTAAATGCCTCTTCCATAAATATATCACCTAAACCAGGCATTTGGCAAAGGATGGAGGAAGCCTCACGAAGACACATCAATAATGTATGAAGGAGGGAGATGCATCTGTAAATAGATCTATTATCTGAAATCCCAGTGTCCACTGATATTAGTTGTTTTTTGACAAGTGTGATAGGGAAATCCAATTATTTTCCCTGTAGGCTGTGACATTGTTATTTTTGTTGTTGCTGATATTAATGGTAAAGGATGAGGAGGAGAGGATGTGTGTGTGGCAGGGATATCCCCAAATATCACAATTCAAAGATGCATTGAACCTGCTAAAAGGGCTGGTGTGTGTGGGCAGCAGCTGGCAGCCGCTGATGACTTGCCTGCAGTAGAGATGTCTTTCACAGACAAATACCACCCTCACATCCCAGGAGAGAGTCAAGGCGGGGGCCTAAACATTTCTTTTTAATGCAAATCTCAGCTCCTGAAGGTGTTCATCAGGGATATCCTGAGAATGATTAATGGATGTGTGCACAAGATCGTTCCTTCCTCCAGACCTGCTTAACCTCTGCTCTGCCAAAAGCTATTGCCATCAATTAACATGTGCCCATCAAACCTACATTGCAACTGGCTGGCGCAAATTAGGGCTTTCTCAAATGGTTTATACAATTAATAACTGTGGAGTTCTGTGCATGGTTAATAAACACAGTTATATTGGGCCTTATTCTGATCGGAGCGGCCAAACGTGCGTACGTTCACAATTACCGCACGCTAGCCGTACGCGGCCGTTAGGGTTAAGTCCACCCACAAATCAGCCGCTTACGTACGGCCAGAAATACCGTAGAAGGGGAGTGCCGTACAAATGAGCGTACGGCAACGTACGCGGACGGGCCAGCCCTTGCACTCCGACAACAGGCGTACAACTGAGCGTACGGCGCCGTCTACGGCCGTCTTTCCTCCGTCTCCCCACCGCCTTCTTGCGGCGATCTGAGCGTACGCCAGTTTGCACGGACGGGTCCCTATTGTTTTCAATGGAAAACTCAGCTTATGTCACCGCTCGTGAGAGTGAGCGTACGTCCGTGCACGCTGGCATACCCTTCACATATATGGACCTGCAAATCTTGCCTCTCAACTACTAATCTGACAATTGATTAATTCATCTATTTGTTATTCACTTATTGTTTTCTATTAACTCAATTGTCTACCTTAATAAAGACCTAATAAAACTACATTTTAACCCACATTACATGTATATTTGTTATGTTCTAATGTGGCATTTTAATCACTATCTATGTGTCCCCATATTGCTGTTACTTTTAAATCAAGTTATGTTGGTGTTTCTGTATATGTACTAAATTATGTACGTAATTACTTTGTCCAAAATGTGTAACATGTATACCTACCCTGATGTTATGTGTGATGTTTTAATCGAACAACATTAAACATTCATGCATTTTCACTATGTGTTATTTTACTCAAAAACACACACATTCACACATCAATCATTACCCCTCACCTCAAATTACAAGTATAACTTACAGTACACATCTGTATGTACCTACCCTTACACGCCCTCTAACATATTTATTATTAAAAACACAGGCAATTTCGAACTGTCATCAAACTTTTATTGGATACAAAAATAAAAAGGGGGGGGGGATAAATAAAAAATTAAAGGCGGGCCTCCAGAAGCCCAAAAAGTAGCTGCAGGTACACCAGGGTGACCATTATTTCCCGCATTATTGCGGCCACCTCCTCCTGCTGCTGTTCAGTGTCTGTAATGAAGGGATAAAACAAAAAATTAATATACACAAATGTTTGTTGTATTTGTACATAATAAAAAGTTCAGAGTTATGTGTGAAGGCCACATACATTTAGAAACTACATTGAAGATGGGTCTGCTGTAAACACAGTACTAAAAAATAATATGTTAACACACACATACTGTACATAGTAAATAACATTAATTCAATTACTCCTTCATCAATGAATGTATGCTGTATCCCAATTGGTACTTTGGTTTTGGGGGACTCTCCTCTAACCTCACAATTAGCCTGTGCTATTTAAGGGTTATGACATTGTTGTGGCTTAAGCACTCCTTACTATTTTAAATTTAGGACATTGCTGTACAAATTATAGGCCTACAGCTATGTTTGTAAAGCATGCATCCGCATGGCCTCACACACTATTACCAAAACAATCTCTACATTTAAGTTGCACCAGTGGCAGATTAAGCCTTTGGGGGGCCCGGGGTACTTTAGAGCGGGGGGCCCCCTTGCACTTGTCATTACTGGCCGCACACTGCATGGGCGAATATTATACTGTCAAAACATAGAGTAAAGGCAGAATAAACTTGGTCAATGGTTACCTGCAGGGGATATATATATATATATATATATATATATATATATATATATATATATATATATATATATATATATATATAGACAGGGGGTTGGCGGCACTCGGAATAATAATAGACACCATATATATATATATATATACACACACCACATGAAAAGCCTGTGTTTGTCCCTCTGGCCCTTACTCTGGAGGAGACCTCACAGTCCTAGTGCTGCCTCTGATTAAAAACCCTCCTATGACTAAGCTGCTGCTGCTGTTCTCCATGGACCTGAGAAGCATGTAATGAGCTCCACCAATCAGAGCTCAGCACAAACTTCTCAGCCTCTGTCCTCTGGTGCAAAGTGTCATGGGACTTAGTCAACTCCCAGAAATGCACTGCACACTTGTGCAATCAGTGTGCCTTGCCTCCCGATGCTCAGCACCATAAATCATTGTCACATTGGCAGATAGGAGAAGCTGCAGCACTACCCCACCCATGCACAAAACATTTAGCTAAAAAAAAAAACATAACTTAAACATTTTCTTTTTAAAAAAAAAAATGACAACCACAGGGGGCCCCTAGCTAGAGGGGGTCCCAGGGGCACTGACCCCTTGCGCCTCCATTATAATCTGGCCCTGTGTTGCACATCATGCTGGGAACTGGAGTTACCCAACACCTGGAGCCACATAACTACCACACCACTAATGTCGGATATCTCATTGGATGTACTGTTATGTCAATTATTCAAGGGGTGAGGCATGGCCACACTCAAAAAAACCACCAAGGGGAGCCTTGTTCCTGGAGAAGGACAGGACACACCTCATGGTCGGCCTGCAGTGATATGTTGCAACTAATGTTGATGTTGGATACACATATGTGGTTGTTGTGATTGTTTATGTGTAGAAATGTGTAGGTCAACATTAGACACATTATTTACTTACGGCTACTTGAGCCATCCTGGGCGCCGCTGGTTGGCTGTGGAGTGGTTGGGGGGGGGCAGGAGCAAGGTGGATGGTCCTGGTGTTTGGACCGAGGTAGTGGGTGTGACTGGGGAGTGGAGAGGTTTGGGGGTGGGTGGTGGAGAGGTGTAGGGGGGTTGGAAATGGGGTGGGGAGGGGGGGGGGTGGGGGTTGTGGAGGGGGTGGGGGTTGTGGAGGGGGGGGGGGTTGTGGAGGGGGTGGGGGTTGGGGAGGGGGGGGGGGTTGTGGAGGGGGTGGGGGTTGGGGAGGGGGGGGGGTTGTGGAGGGGGTGGGGGTTGTGGAGGGGGTGGGGGATGGGGAAATTGTGTGGGTGCAAACTGCACCCTGGGTCTCCTCTTCTTCCTCCTCCTCTTCTTCCTCCTCCTCTTCTTCCTCCTCCTCCTCTTCCTCCTCCTCCTCCTCTTCCTCCTCCTCTTTCTTCTCCTCCTCCTCCTCCTCTTCCTCCTCCTCCTCTTCCTCTTCCTCTTCTTCCTCCTCCTCTTCCTCCTCCTCCTCGGCTGCCTGGTCCCGGGCTGCCTGCTCCCGGGCTTCAATGCGTGCCCTTGCCCATGCTGAAATGTTCATGTTGATGGCATAGAAATCGAAGATTGGGTTTCATAAAAAAGGGTGAAAGAAAAATTCACATTAGTCATGCTCATAACCTTCAAAATTATCATTGCTGTGAAATTTCAGACATTTATCATGCAAACTATTTGATATCCTACACCCAAAAACTGATCAACTACTTAAACCCCCCCCTATACACCCCCTATACACCCATATACACCCCCATATACCCCCATATACACCCATATACACCCCCATATACCCCCCCATATACCCCCCATATACACCCATATACACCCCCATATACACCCATATACCCCCCATATACACCCATATACCCCCCATATACCCCCCATATACACCCCCATATACCCCCCATACACACCCCCATATACACCCATATACACCCCCATATACACCCATAAACCCCCCATATACACCCATATACACCCCCTATACACCCATATACACCCCCATATACACCCATATACACCCCCATATACACCCATAAACCCCCCATATACACCCATATACACCCCCATATACACCCATATACACCCCCATATACACCCATAAACCCCCCATATACACCCATATACACCCCCTATACACCCATATACACCCCCATATACACCCATATACACCCCCATATACACCCATAAACCCCCCATATACACCCATATACACCCATATACACCCCCATATACACCCATATACACCCCCATATACACCCATATACACCCCCATATACACCCATATACACCCCCATATACACCCATATACACCCACATACTCAGGGACACATTTATAAAAAGTACAGAAAACATTTGCAAAATAACGCAGGCATACTAGTAAATAAAAACTTACATCGGGCAATATGGCGGCGAAGTGTGCTGAGCAACACTGGCTGCCGCCGGCGCAGGTCCGACCAGCGCCGCTCCAGTTGAGCCAGGCTCCTATCCACGCCGGTCCTGGCGAAAATTAGCCGGCGGGCAGCATTGTATGCCCGCCGCTTTTCTCGATTCGATACATAAGGGCCCCTGGGCCCCAGGCGGCGGTCCATGACCTCAACCAAGGCCAATAGCTCCTGGGTAGAAAACGCCCTAGCCCTGGTTGAAGTCATGGTGGCAATGGCGCAGTTATTAATTGCAGGTACATATATCACTTTTGGTGCTTGCTGATTGGTGTAAAAAATTGTTTGTTTGGTATTAACTTTATTAATCCTTCTTACATTAACAAACTGGATGCGAATAGAAACTTACGCGGACCGTTCCGATATACACACACCACAACCAACAGCATGCATTCAATGAAGAGAGAAGTACTGTATTTACAGTGTGCGGAAAATAATACACGCAACCCTCTACCTATAACTACGCTGCTTAAAGGGGGCACGATACACCGATATCCATGGAGAGGAGTACTGTATATACAGTAGGCGGAAAATAATACACGCAACCCTCTACTTATAACTACGCTGCCTAAAGGGGGCACGATACACCGATATGCATGAAGAGGAGTACTGTATATACAGTAGGCGGAAAATAATACACGCAACCCTCTACTTATAACTACGCTGCCTAAAGGGCCACAATGCAACATGTTGCTGTATGACAATTTCATACACATTACATATGTAAGGAAAGCATTATAACGTGATGTTTTGAAATGTGACTCACAAAGCATACACGAACTCCAACAGATACCAGCTGACAACACTCATCATTGGAATGACAGGTGCACACATTTCACGATGTAGCCCACAATGCTCCACAACCTGTGTATATACATATACGGGTGATTGATCAGGTGCATTGAGACCTGCGTAATTTAAGCGGCAATTATCGGCGGGAAATATCGGCGTAAATTTGCATCTACCTTGCGGGGAAAAATATACGCCCCCTTGTTCGTGGCGGGAGATTAACATATAAATATTCAGTCAGATGCAGCCCACAATTGCTGCAAACATGTCTGACTCTGACGATTCAGCAGCAGAGGACGCTCTGCAGAGAGCACAAGCCGAATCCCTGCTTCAAGCATTACAGAAGAGGGAACAGGAGCGGAGAAGGAGGGCCCAAGAGAGGAGTCGCCTGCAAGATCAAGCGGGCCCCTCAGTAACAGGCCCTGGTGAACCTCCACCAGCTCCACAAGGGCCAAGCAACCAGCCAGAACAAGAGGTTGCATCTCTCCAAACAGGTGTGACCCAGCAGGTGCATGGTGAGAGAGCTGGGGCCACCAGAAAACGTGCTGCAACATCTAGGGTGATGACTGAGCAGGATACCACCACCAGAAGGAGAAACCCTGCATTTGTAGAGGCCGAAATGCGAATTCTCGTGCCCAGGGCACGCGAATGGATTGAATTGGCAACCAGGAAGCCGGGTGCCAGTGCAAGGAGAAACCTTTGGGACAAGATAACAGAGGAAGTGAACCAGGTGGCACCAGTGGTCAGAACTTGGGACGCGGTGAAGAAAAGGTTAGTGTGTTTGTCAGGGCAATTTTTCAGCAGTCTCCAGCAGGAACTGAGGCCCTTATTCTAGTTCACTCTTTCTGGCCAAATATTTCTTAGATGGACAAAACCATGTGCACTGCAGGTGAGGCAGGTGTTACTTGTGCAGAGATAATCAGATTTGGGTGGGGTTTTACACCTGCCTCACCTGCAGTGCACATGGTTTTGTCCATCAAAGAAATATTTGGCCACACATGGCACAAAAGATCACCCACACTAGGAAATGTCACGTAGCTAGGGGTACCACCTAGTCCCTTTAATTCTGGACACATATTAATTACACAGGTTCTGTGGCTGGCTGACTTCAAGACTCCACTTCACCTAATTTTAAACTGCCACAGAACCTGTGTAAGTAACATGTGTCCGGAATTAAAGGGACTAGGTGGTAACCCTACACGTAGCACAGTGGTGCACATATCTCATGGTGATATTTGTATTTTTAAACTTGTAGGTGGACTGACTTCAAAAGTGCCCTGAAGAGGAAGATGACTGACCGGTACAACCACAGCATGTCCACCGGGAGCGGTCCTATGCCTGACCATTTGGAGTATACCCCCCTGGAGCTGGACTCCTGTGACGTCATCGATGTGGGGGAGATCAGGGGGATCTCCAATATGGACAGTGAGCTCCCGGTGGAGGTCTTTGCTGCTGCTTTTGATGGTAAGTCACAGTAATGCATTGTATTTAGAAAGATATTTTTTATTGCGTATGTGATGGTGACATTGTTTTCAATTCTTATCCTAGCAGAAGCAGAAAGTCAGGATGTACCGGCAGCATCTTCCTCTGCAGAGCCACAGGTGGAGCAGGTGGTCCAGCCTCCAGCAAGACGTCGCCCCCAGCCCCAGCCACAGGAGACATTGAGTGAGAGCCTGTTGGTGACGCTGGACAGGATCGAGCAGCAAGGGGTGGATGCTGCGATCCGTCAGCAGCAGGTGGCGGATTTTCTGGCGGAGTGGAAGGCCACAAACCAGCTGCAGGTTGAGGCGTTGAACCGCATTAATGAAACTCTGGCGGCTGGCATGCTAAGCATTGGCCAACACCTCAGCCGCCAGAATGAACTTATTGCGGAGCAGCTGTCCACCGCCAGGTCCCTAAGGGACAATCCCCCATCTGCTGCCCCACCCCAAGCTGCTCCCCAACCTTCCACCTCGGCTGACCCTCCTGTGGCGACTAGGGGAAGACGCCGAAAGCCAGCTGACCCAAAGGCCCCTGTCCCCAAGGCCCCATCTAAAAGGGGCAAAAAAGGGCCCAAATGAGACCTGGTTCACTTCCTCTGTGGTTGGAGGCCAAAGGTTTAAATTGCACTGGACATCCGCTTCCTGAGTTGCCCATCGATCCATTTGCGTGCCATGGGCATGAAAGTTCGTATTTTGACCTCTACAAATGCAGGATATTTTTTTTTGGTGGTGTGTATCTTGCTTAGTATTCACCCTGGTTGTTGCAGTACGTATTCTGGTGTCCCCATTTCTTTCACCATTGCATTTGCAGGGTAACACATGTTTGGAGATATGCAACCTCTTGTTCTGGCTGTTTTATTATTTGTGTGTCTATTTTATTTGTTTGTTTTGATTTCTCACATTAAAGTGTCAAGCTGTGATGCTGAACAGCAAATAAATTTATTTTACAAATTAAATCAAAATTGTGGTATGTGTCATTTCTTGTGTGAAACAAATACTAGATTTATGTGTACTTACTAACCAGGGTATTTTTGAACATTTGTTGAACTGTGGGGGAAGTTTCCCATGTGTAACCCTCTCCATGGCCATTCCCATGTTCCTATCCAACTTTTCCCTGCTAATTAGTTTGTGTCAGAACATGTGCAGAGCAACTTAATAGGTGAGAAAGCAGTTTGTGTGCAGGTGAGGTAGCTCCTACAGTAGTAGGTAAAAGCAGGTCCAGAACAATGCTTTCCTCATGGAGTGGGTGAGGCAGACAAACAAGGGTGAAAAGGTACATTTGTGTAGGAAT
Source organism: Crinia signifera (assembly GCF_055691185.1). Taxonomy (NCBI): domain Eukaryota; kingdom Metazoa; phylum Chordata; class Amphibia; order Anura; family Myobatrachidae; genus Crinia; species Crinia signifera. The sequence continues at coordinate 110,575,877 of NC_139227.1, forward strand.
GCATATGTGTCCTCCCTAAAAAAAGATGTGTGAATGGGCCAAACATGATAAATTAGCTTGTGAACAAACATGCATAACTTTTAAAATATATATGATTTGACAGTGTCATAAGCAGATGTAGGAATCCTTTGTTAGAGAGATGAGAGTGCAATAATGTGATTGGTGGCATCTTACATCCAGAGTGTAGTGAAATCCAAATCATAGCAGATGAGATAGTGGTACAGGTCATAATTTTGGGTACTATACAAAGATTGTGTGGAAAATAGTGGTCATGGGCTTCAAACATTGCTGAAACATCCTTTGTAGGTGTTAGATGTGGTTTATGTTATTGTATCCTAAATACAAAACCTATGTTAGTATTAGAGTGAACACGTTGACACATGTCGACTTGTGTAGATTGAGTGTGCTACTGCGTAAAGTCTATGAAAGCAGGTAGTGAATGTGTCTGTTTAGCAAATACCTACCTTAGCGTATAAAAAGATTCTTACCTTAAATTAAACAAACCTTTAAATGTGGAGAAGTATAGAAACATAAGCTTCCAATGTGTTTGCGTGCTGCATGTGTGGCTTGCAGGCAGTGAAATCATGGTTTGTAGTTAATAGACTGCAGCATTGCTTATTACATTCAGGTGTATGTGTTTGAGTAGTAATCAGCGTTAATTAGCCAACTCAGGCGCACGCTGGCATGCGGTATCTGTAGGGGTGGTTTTAGCTGGCGGTTGGCGGCCGCCTGTTTGGTGTCCGAAACGAACGGTGCCTTAGTCGATCGTGCGGTAGTAGCACCGCTCATTTCTGGTGCACACCCCCGTGTACGCCCATATTTACGCCCATTTTCCCTCATTATTTCGGCCGCTCCCATCAACACGCCCCTATGCCGCCCCATTACCCGTACGCTCGCGTACAGGTTTTTTCGCACGTTGAGACCCCGGCCGTAAGCGTTGTGGAGTGTTCGCGCCGGCGCATTAGCGTATCTGCACATGCGCAGATCGAAAAAAAACCCGGGACGTACGCGTCCGGCCCGGACGCTCCAAGCAGAATAAGGCCCATTGTGTCTTATATCCTCTATCCCTATATCATTCACAGTAATACAGTAATAAATATTTTCAATAAAACATTTACTACTACTACTACTACTACTAATAATAATAATAATAATAATAATAATAATAATTTGGTACTCTTTACCTAGCACGGCGCCCATCGCGGTCATCGCGGGCCTTGAATGCACTAAAAAATCGGGTGCGACGCGACCGACGCGATGCCCGCGATTTCCCATAGGGACCAATGTTAAATGTCTCAATTGACCCGATTTTCCTGTTCAATGCCTCAATTGACCCGATTTTTCCATAGGAAACAATGTTAAATGGCCCTGAAGTGTGAAATGGCCCCCACAATTGTTAACGCCACCCCACGATCAACGTGAACCCGAAGCGTGGCGAGCGCAGCGAGCCCGCGAGGGGCGGCGGTACGCGTCCTACGACCTTTTCATACCCCCACTATCCACGTCGGCGTGGCGAGCGCAGCGAGCCCCGCGAGGGGACGAGGATACCTGTGAAGCCCGCGAAGGGACGCGTTTACCTGTGAAGGTATCCGCGTCCCCTCGCGGGGCTCGCTGCGCTCGCCACGCTTCGGGATCGGTGGCTCGCTGTGCTCGCCACACTATTCTATTCTCAACTCCACGCCGACGTGGATAGTGGGGGTATGAAAAGGTCGTAGGACGCGTACCGCCGCCCCTCGCGGGCTCGCTGCGCTCGCCACGCTTCGGGTTGACGTTGATCGTGGGGTGGCGTTAACAATTGTGGGGGCCATTTCACACTTCAGGGTGGCTATTTAGCCTCTGTGGGCCATTTAACATTGTTTACTATGGAAAAATCGTGTCAATTGAGGCATTGAACAGTAAAATCGGGTCAATTGAGAAATTTAACATTGGTCCCTATGGGAAATCGCGGGCATCGCGTCGCACCAGATTTTTAGTGCATTCAATGGCCGCGATGCCCGCGATTTTTTTACCTGCGATGCCCACGATCAAAATCGTGGGCGCCGTGCTAGGTAAAGAGTACCAATAATTTTATTATATAATACTCTTGGGGCATTTGGGAAAATGTCACATCTAGTCCAACAACTGCTGATTTCTTCCACATAATCTACCGCAGACATGTCCAAACTGTGGCCCTCCAGCTGTTGTGAAACTACACATCCCAGCATGCGGTGCAGTGCACTGTGGCCCCTGAGGACTAAGGGCCCCACTGTTGCCACTATCATCCTCTTCCTGTCACCCACTGTTTTTCCCTGTCACAGTCTGCCTCCCCCTGCCTCTCCCTGTCACTCACTCATGCCGTGATGCATATTGTGAACTGTTGGGGTTAGAGACACCCGGATTGAGTTTGTCAGTATAAAGGAAAACTTTAATCCCCCTCCTCTCACTCCATAGCAGTGTCACTTATCTGAGTGGCAGTGCAGGAGCTGAGCAGTGGTGGTGCGGTGGCCGGGAGCACGTGTTGGTGAGGTGGTCGGGTGCCGGGCAATAATGCGGCAGTCGGGTGATGTGTCAGGTGGGCTATGTAACATGACCTCTGACAAGTCACGCTGCACACAGCCGCAGAGCAACGCACCGTCATCAGGAGCAGTCGGGCAGCGTCTGAGCGTGTTCCCAGCGCTGCCCGGCATTAGATATGCATATGCCACCCTAGTTGGGGTGGAGGATGGGGGCCCATTTTATATTTCTGCAGCGGTGCCAAACACCCACAGATCCCACCACTGGTGTCTGTCACAGTATAGACTTGATGATTGTTCCTCATTGTTGGTTCTCAATAAACATGCATTAAATTACATAAAAACAAACGAAGCATCATTTGCTTTAGAAGACAAGAAAATGAAAAGATAATCACAGTGTAATTGGCACACTGAACAAATGGGAAATTTAAGGGCTGAATCGGACACAACGATGGTCGTGTGGGTGGTCGCACATCGGCAACTTTACCATGAATACCATGACAAGCCCTTCCATGGTGTATGAGCGTATGAATGTGGAGGAACTGAGACGCCCACTTTTGGTTGCACTGTTGACACTTTCACCGGCCGTAAACTAAGTGCAGATACTCCATCTGAGTAAGGCCTCCAACATACCTCCCAGCATGCCCCTCTCCAGGGGGGACACAATGCTCCATACCTCCCAGCATGCCCCTCTCCAGGGGGGACACAATGCTCTGCTCCTGGACTTCCCTCTTAAGTTATGATTGCCATCAGCTGTGATGAAACACTTTTATTTTTAATTCACCTGTTCCAAACAAGTGAGGGCCAATCATAAATGAAGATGAAAGTCCAGGAGAAGAGCAGTTTGTCCATCCTGGAATGGGTCATGTTGGGAGGTATGCTCCAATGTGGATGAATCAGGGCCTGTGTATTCAGTGCAGCACCTGGGACACCCATAACATATCCAAAAGACGTACCTTGTATGTGCATCTGAATAACCACCCAGAGTGTGGGAGCAAATGGTACTTTGGGGTACTCTGGGAAGTTGCCCATGACCCTGTGATCCAAGGGTCCTTCCAGACAGGTTGGGCTGAGACAGGGATCATCCAGAGCTTCTTGGGTGGCTGGTACAGAATGTTGGGAGTGGTAATGTCTAAGTCGACACCATAAGGTCAACACTGTAAAAAGAGTGACACATGCAAATGGTCAATACTGGAAAAATGTTGACACATGAAAAGTCAACATAAATTTTTTACATTTCTTGGGTGTCGGTGTTAACATTTGAGCACGCCGACCCCCAATTAGTCTACCACATCCCATTGCATGGCTCACTTCACTCACCATGCTTCCGGCCAGGAACCTCGCTGCACTCAGTACAACATACCATTCCTGACTGAATCAGCATGACAGTATAAAATAGCAAAAAAAAAAAAATTGCCCATAAAACTCAGGTCGACCATTTCTAGTGTCCACCGTAGCCATGTCAATCTTTTGTTTCTTTCCACCTTTTGACCATGTCTACTACATGTATGTTGACCACATGGTGTCATGATAGACGTTGTTTGTCAGCCATACGGATCCCGAGAATGTTGCCCTTTTGATTTGTTTGTGAATGACAAACAAGCAAAGCAGCTAGCCGGCAGCCAGGCAGTGATTGGTCGCCTGAATGCTGATTGGGGATGGCTGGAGCCATCTACCAATCAGAGTGCTGATAGACATACACTGTATGGAAGCATGTGGAGAGATCTCAGGAGACCACAGAAGATGTAAGTAATGATTATTTTATTCAGTATTTCCCGTGGAATAAGTGGATAGATAATCTGTATGTGTGCGGGTGTGCGTTCTCTGGGTCAACAATGTCTAAGTTGACAGTCACCAGGTTGACCACTAATGGTTGACAGTAACTAGGTTGGCATGTATGCATGGTCAACATATCTTAGGTCGACATTGACAGATGGTCGACACAAGCTTAAGGTGGACATGGTCATGAGTTTTTCACGTTTTTTGTTCTTAAAAAGGTGGTTTTTCATACTTTACTATCCAAGTGGGCATAGAGTGAGAATATACATGCCCGAAGCTTGGCGAGGGGAAGTGGTACACTTATACGGTGTTCATGTCGACATAGACACCAAAAAAGTGAAAATCTTATTCAAGTTGACCATGACAATGTCGACCTTAAGATTGTGTCAACCTTCTGTCAGTGTCAGCCTAGGGTATGTTGACCAATCTTAGGTGTCAACATAGACATTGTCTACCATCTGTTCCGTAACCACGTGTGTAGTCATCTTAAGAAATGGCCCCAAAGTTGAAAGCACTATTAATAATATCAGGGCTCTTTTTATGGAGCATTGGAGGCCGTACGGGGCAAGGGAAACCTTGGAAACATTACACTGTTGTCTCTGGCCCCTTCTTCCATAACTCATACCTCCCAACTTCTTGGAAACAGGATGCGGGACCGTCGCGCACCATAGACGCGCCCGCAGCGAAAATGGGGTGTGGTCTATGCAAATGAGGGGTGTGTCATATGCAAGCAATGTCTCCGTCGGGCCCCCCTTTTCATCCTCTGCAACGCTGAAAAACGGGATGGTCCCTGGAAAGTCGAGACTGTTGGGAGGTATGATAATTTACTTGTCTGAAGCCAATGTTGCAACCGGCTGCTACCATTTTATTGGGATATAAAAACTTGGTACTTGTTTCCTAGCACGGCACCTGCGATAAAGATTGTATCCATCAGGTCCTAAAAAATCGCGTCCATCGCATGCAACCAAATCGCATGCGATGCGATCGACACATTCAATGCGATTTTTAAATTGGAACCAATGTAATATGGTACCTGAGACCTGATTTTACATTGGGCCCAATGTTAAATGCCCTCCAGACCCCAATTTTCATTGTATACCCACCCTGATGGGTCAAATGCCCCCCCATTGTTAATGCCACCCCACGATCAACGCCAACCCGAAGCGTGGCGAGCGCAGGGAGCCGGCGAGGGGCGGCGGTACGCGTCCTCTGACATTTTCATATCACCACTATCCACGTCGGCGAGGAGTTGACTTTATATAGTGTGGCGAGCGCAGCGAGCCACCGAGCCCGAAGCGTGGCGAGCGCAGCGAGCCCCGCGAGGGGCCGCACATTACTTCACAGGTATTACGCATCTGCTCGCCTCGCTGCGCTCGCCACACTATATAAAATCAACTCCACGCCGACGTGGATAGTGGGGGTATGAAAAGGTTGGAGGACGCGTACCACCGCCCCTCGCGGGCTCGCTGCACTCGCCACGCTTCGGGTTGGCGTTCATCGTGGGGTGGCGTTAACAATGGGGGGGGGGGGGGCATTTCACATGTAAAATACCCATAAGGGTTGGTATACAATGAAAAATCGGGTCCATTGGCCCATTGGCCCATTTAACATTGTTCCCTATGTAAAATCGCATCCATCGCATCGGTCGCATCGCATGCCTTAACTTAAGGCATGCGATGGACGTGATTTTTTAATTGTCGGGGAAAAGGCTAAAAATAGCCCTGAAAGTGCGTTAGTCGCGTCCATCGCATACCGTAAGTTAAGGTATGCGATCACCTACGACGGGCGCCATGCTAGGACACAAGTACCAAAAACTGTGTAGTTCCTTCTTGTATCTTGGGGTAAATTTGCTAAGGTTCTATTGAAGATGGAATGTTGCACATAGCAACCAACCAGTTTCTAATTATTTATGTAGCACCTTCTAGAAGATAATAGAAAGAATCTGATTTGTTGCTATGGGCAACATCGTATCCTCAACAAAATTTCCATCTTAGTAATGATGTCTATTGCTACTGACGCCGGCAATTATGAATGTGCAGTGCTTGCTCCTAGGCAAGATCACAGGGAGATGCGCTGTGGGCGGGGCATCACCATCCACATGTACTTCTATACTGTCATTGTAAAACTAATGCTTCCGTCCTACCCTGTCGACATTAGCCATGTCGACCTATTTCAGATGTCAACCTAAGGACTGTCAAGCTTCAGTGGTCGACTCAATGCATGTCAACATAAATAGAGCAGACCCAATGACCGTGTCTCGTGATATTACAGTACTAACGGAGCTCCAGGAAAAATGTCTGCTCCAGCGAGGGAAAAATATCAATTTAATGACATTTCTTTTCTAACGTGATATAGTTTTTAAGCCAGAAAACAAACTTTTATTTTCTTAATTGTAAGAATGCCTTTCCCTCCCATGATATACCAGCTCTGTGCTGGAGGAAGGGAAGCATTTTATATATGTGGCCCCAGCATTCCGTTAACACAACTAATCATAGGTTAAAAGAATGCTGTCAGTAGTTGCCTTGACATCAAGCACACGCCGTCAGTCTCCTACTCGGAACTGCATGTGCGGGCACTTGTTGTGTAGAGACTGTATAACAGTGAGCACCCTGCACTCAGCTACTTCCGGTCTGTCCAGGTGCTGCGGACAGAACAGTAACATTGGAGGCTACACTGTATCCTGCGGCGGCCAGTGTGTGATAGTAAGTCGGTGCCTATTCTCGGCAGCACAGCCCACCAGCCCAACTCTTTAAATGCTGTTAGTATACTTTAGTACATAACAGTCAGCACTGTAATCGTCACATGCATATTAGGAATTGAGGGGTATTTGTACTAAGCCTTGGAGTGAGAGATAATGTACCAACCAATCAGCTCCTAGCTGTCATTTTTTTCAAACACAGCAAGAGCGGATTGGTTGGTACTTTATCACTCTCCAGCTTCTGCATTGACCCGGTAATTTGAAATGTTTTACAAATGGGTCAGACAGCCTTAACCCCTTGCACACTGCATATCTTAAATGGTATATTCCCAGTTAAAGTGCGGTCTGAAAGGGGTATTACCCAGGGTTGCCAACCCTCCCGGAATGGCCGGGAGGGTCCCGGAAATCGGGTCCCCCTCCCGGCCCCCCGGAAAGGGGGGCAACCCTCCCGCATATTCCCCTATCACCCGCGAACCCCCACCTGGCGGGGGGGTCCGCGGGTCAAATGAGGCGATCGCGTCATTTTAGCCCCGCCCCCCGCAGTGCAATGACTGAAATACCGACATTGCACTGCGGGGGGCGGGGCTAAAATGGCGTGTTTGCTGTAGCCACGCCCCCGATAGTGCAGCCCGCACGTGGCTCCACCCCCGAACCGCCCTTTCCCCTCCCGGTGATGACCCCGCCCCCCTACTTCAGTGGCTGACTGGCTGCCCTCTCCCGGAGAGTCGGCAACTATGGTATTACCGTTTCAATGTCGTTTTGTCCCATCACGTTACACAGGGACACTGAAGGGGGTAGGACCCTGCTTTTAAAACGGTTTTCTTCAACCGGTAAATTCAAAATGGACCTTTCACACCGCACGTATTACCGTTTTGAAACGGTAAAAAAATTGGTATTTTACCCGGTAATAAGTGCGGTCTGAAAGGGGTATAAATGTGTAGCACTGGAGCTTGATTGGTAGATCTCAGTGCAAAATAGGGATGGCCATCGGCACAGATGCCATCGATGGCGATACTGCAACCGGCCATTTTTTCTTTGACTGACAGGCCCGTGCGCCAATCAGAACATGGGGGCGGGGCTTCATGGGTGTGTTACGCTTCGTGTCCGATGCTTTGAAAAAACAAAAACTAAACATTGGTTTTGCTGTGCCATCGATGGAGGGAAACCATATGGTTCTCCCCCATCGATGGCAAATGCATTTGACATCGTCCATAAACCATCGATGATTTAGAATCATCGATGGTCAATGGCATCCCTAGTGCATAGCAGCTGTATCACCCCCTCCCTCTGCTGCAGGCAGGTGTAGTGCACCTAGAGAGCTGGTTGCAGCTTCAGTGGTTGAAACATGGGGAACCAGGAACAGCGGCTAGAAGTGCCTGCAGGAAAACTGGTACAGGCAGAGACCCCCAGAGCAGCTCATTTCAGCTGGCAGGGGAGAGTACTGGGTAAGAGCTGGCTAGCAGGGTATGGGCTGCTCTCAATGAGTTGGGGAAGTGTTGCTGTCAGTGAGTTGGGGAAGTGTTGCTGTCAGTGAGTTGGGGAAGTGTTGCTGTCAGTGAGTTGGGGAAGTGTTGCTGTCAGTGAGTCGGGGAAGTGTTGCTGTCAGTGAGTTGGGGAAGTGTTGCTGTCAGTGAGTCGGGGAATTGTTGCTGTCAGTGAGTCTGGGAATTGTTGCTGTCAGTGAGTCGGGGAAGTGTTGCTGTCAGTAGTTTGTCTTGGAGTGATGCTGTTCTCTGGAAACTGCTGACTTTGAGAAATAATGCATAGTCATGTGATCTAATGTTTTCAATCATGTTAGTGGGTATATGTCATTGTAGCATGCTTATAGTATTACATATTTACTCTTGTTGTAATGCCAGAGAGCAATATTGACAAAAGTACATATAAAACAAATTGTGTCTTGCAATACAGTGAGTAGTAATCCTTTACCATTCTACAATACTGTCATGTATGTACAGTTGCTTTCATTCTGATTGTGTATACATTACTGTACCCGCTTCCTGCCTGTATGATAATGTACCAGTATAATAATCAGAGACATTAGGGAGCAGAGGCAGGATGGAAATGTGTTACATGCATCGTCCTGGGACATGGTTGGGAAATCTCTGGATGTCTGTCTGGAATCTGATGTTTCTGCTTCCAATTTTTTTTTTGGGGGGGGGAGGGGCTGTCCTTTCTTCTTTTCTAAGTAAGAGTGCATTATAGTCCCACTTTTCACCAGAGATGCAATCTACGACATTGCAATATTACCAACAATGCATGCTGTGACACATACGATTCCCAAATGATTAGGATGCTAGCATTCAAAGGATCAACCTCGGCATCCTGATTCTGAGAAACCTGACAGGGGCCCCATAGCGCCTTAACCCTGTCCCTCCATGGTATTGTATAGTGCAGGAGGAGTGGGCAACTGGCCGGCCACATGCGGCCCGTGAACAGCTCCTGACTAGCCCGCCGCTGCTGTGTGTGTGCGCACGGCATAGTCCTGTGTAGCCGATGCTCAACCTGTGTGTAGCAGGTGCCAGGTCCGGCGCATACGCGGAAGCCTGCAGGACTACACCGTGGGCACACACAGCTGCCATCGGACACACATACATCATGGCCGAGCCGTCCGCCCCCCACATGTCTCTACAGCCACAGGGCCGCCACAGAGGATGGGTGAGTCGCCGTGCATGGGTCTGCAATCAGCGCCATTTTTCATGGCAGGTGTTTGGAATATCAAAAGAGGGGCAGGTGTGTGAAATAACTAAGGGGGACCTGGTGTGTGGAAATAGGAGGGACATGGAATATGTGAATTTTTACTTCTTCAGTGTGTAATTTCACTCATTCCGTGTGGCATAATGTGACTTTTGGCTCAATCTGTGCGGCATAGTATGTAAGGGGAAGTATAAGGGGCCTACTATTTTTTTGCATGATGCGTAAAAGGGGTATATGGTGTGCTACAATACACACCCCCTATTTCTGGAGTGCGACCCTCGGATATCTGCTGAAAGTATTAAATGGCCCTGGTAGAGTGGATCGACGCTGTCTAGATTGACCATGTTATCGTCGAACCCCTCTATTTAGACATCTAAAGACAGAAATTAGACCCCAGCATTAGAGGGACGGAAGCGTGGTTGTGGTCACATGGTCGACATTGTTTTTTTGGTGCCAAATGTCGCAGGGATCCTACATGACACGTATACAGCGTGTCTTAAAGTATACAGTGAAGAATAATACACTATGGCTTAACCCATTAAGTGCCAACATCTCTTTGAGAGATGTTCAAAATATCTGCTAAAAATGGTCCAGCGTCGTTCACATTTGTTATATAAATTCAAATAAAAAGTGTATCATTTTTTTTTTTATTTCCTATATAAGGAAAACATTATGGGTCATTATGATAAAAAAAACTTCTTTGCTTGATCATTTTCTTTTTACACCTATTATGACAAGTTTACTTGGGCACTCAGAGCTTTTTTTCCCCTTTAGTATCCTTATAATGTGACTGCACTTTTCAATCCTAAATCCATATTTTTTTTTCTTATTTTTTTGCTATAATTATTAGGTAATTTTTTTATTTAACCAGAGGGAACTGCAATCTCTCTGTTGCTATTAGTGATAAATCACCACTGTCAAGTATAATTACACTTGCATCTGAAGTGGTGGCAGGCAGGGAATATCTGACCAATTGCGGGTGAGACATTGTCCAAATATTTTATTATTTGTTGCATTAATTAGCAGACTAGCCCTGATATCTCTACAGAGCGGTGTGCAGCTACCACGTGACCGATACATAATTACACATTTGTTAAACATCTAACACCAGCAGACGACTGCAGTAAAAACCTTTAGGTGTGTACCCAGCTTTAGCCAATGAAACTATCAGTATGTTTTTTTTGCAGGTTAGCCATGGGAAAGCCACACAAAGTTAAAATTACCTCCGTGGTTCTCAACTTCAGTTCTAAAATACCTTAACAAGTCATGTTTTCAACATTACCTGTTTGAAATACATGAGGAATTGATCTAGTGTTTCCCGACTTTGGTCTTCATGGACCTCTCTCACTCCATGTTTCCTAGATGACCTAGTTGGTGCACAGAAGTAGTCATTACTAATGCTGGCCACACACCAGACCAACCATCCAACTAGTTGGTTGGTTGGACTGAAAATCTGGTACTGTATGGGGGCAAATGCCAATAAGCAATTTCCTCACAAACTCAGGAGAATGGACAAAATCATTCAGTGAAAATGTCTACATCAAATAGGTCCAACTACAGTACATTGTCTGAGTGACAGTTGTTGTCCATTTTCCGATTTGGGAAACAAATGACTTAATTACAAATTACATTTGCTCCAATCCTCCGGTCCCAGGTTTTTATTCCATTGGTTGGAGGAAAGTTGGTCTGATGTGTGGCCAGCAGAATATCCACACATGGTGCTAATTATTGTATTTGTGACACTGAGGGCATCTATATAACTAGGGCCTGATTAAGGGTTCCAGGCACCATAGGCTATTAGTGTTGGCCGCCTCCCTCATAATTTTTTTTAGCTCCTATTCAGTCTAAAATCTGTAACAGGCTCCGGCCTCCGCTTCATTCATAATGCCACTTACCGCTCTAGCAGTGCTGGCAACGGCTGCAGTGGCATCAATCACAGCCTCAGAATCACCTTTTCCCAGCGTCATTGCCTCAGTTATGTCGGCAATCCAACCAGGCATTGCTGTTCCCACAGATCCCCAGGGAAGAGCTCACGAGACCTTTCTTGTCACCAGTAAGTGCTCCCATCCCAGCGCAATCTATTGTGCCCTCCCCCAGGACCCAGCGCTCCAGGCTGCAGCCCACTTATCTTATTGGTTAATCAGGCCCTGTGTATAACATGGAGAATAATTGTTAGCAGTGGTCAGACCAGGCAGTTCTATCAGGTGAGAATACTAAACAGCCAGCAGTATAGAGAACTTCAAAACTTGTCATAACACAAAATAATGAAACTGGGTAATTGGTTTGCTGCAGTAGTGGGTGTGAGGTGAAGCAATACCAATGCTGTTTGCTTTGTTAATGAACGGAAGTTTGGTGTTAGAGCTTGAGATATGGGGGTGGCATATGCAGCAACGAGCACAGCAGCTGATAGTTCCCACTTTATATCCCCCATGTACTTCCAAACTTAGCTGTCAATTGGTCTGTGTGCTGAGTTACTGCACTGCAGACCTTTCAAGGCCCCCATACACTAGGCCAATTAACCTACAGTTTGGGCTCTTTTTACTGTGAGTGGGGTGATCAGTCACAGGAAAAGATCCCAAACTGCAGGTGAATGACAGCAGGCCCGATGCACGGTCCTGTGTGTGTGTCACACAGGAGCCTGCGAGTTGCACCGGCTGCACAAGCAATCTTTTGGATAGCTTGTGCAGCTGGGCAGGGTTTGTTGGGATTATATGCGATGTATCACATGTTAGAGGACCGCATATAAGCAGAAACACGCAGCACTCTGGAAATAGGGGGTTATTCTAGTTCACTCTTTCTGACAAAATCCTTCTTAGATGGACAAAACCATGTGCACTGCAGGTGGGGCAGATGTAACGTGTGCAGAGAGAATTAGATTTGGGTGGGGTTTTACTTCAAAGTAAGATCTATATTGCAGTGTAAAAATAAAGCACCCAGTATTTACCCTGCACATCAACAAAATAACTCACCCAAATCTAATTCTCTCTGCACATTTTACATCTCCCCCCCCCCCCCCGCCTGCAGTGCACATGGTTTTGTCCATCTAAGAAGGATTTTGTCAGAAAGAGTGAACTAGAATAAGGCCCATAATGTGTAGAATCCTGCCGGGTGCCTTCCTACGATGTATACAATACTTAGGACAGTGATGGCTAACCTTGACAATCAAGCTGTTGTTGAACTACCCGTCCCAGCATACCCTGCATCAGTTTTGGCATGGCCAAATAGCAAAACTGTAGCAGGGCATGCTGGGATGTGTAGTTCAACAACAGCTGGAGTGTCAAGTTTCCCCACCACTGCTTTAGGAGAATAGGCAGCACTCATGGACTTAAAAAAACAAGAAACAAGTAGCTGAACTTCTACATTTTGGTTTTATTCAAAACTGTCATCAGGAAAGATATACAGACAAACAGGCATGACCTATACCTTACATAGAAGAGAATTTAGCACCACGTGTTCAGGTGTCAGATATACGTCACTGCCTACTGGCAGTCCAGGGGCAATGACGTCACACACCTGTCAATCAAAGTGCATGAACAAAAAATAACTGCAATAAAAAAAAGGTCACAAAGGGGAAAGGAAAGAAAACAAAAACTGTCTTCATGATTTGTGCAGCAATCTTATGCCATGGCCATAAAAAAAATTAGCTCCAAAATGATACATACAGCAATTAGATTGAGCGGATACAGCAAACAGGCGCAATATTTCAGCGAGGAATTTGTCACTATGATGCTCGAGGTGAACACCGAAGATCCTAAAAAAAAAAGCGTGTAGTGTGTACGCACCTTAATTCCTAGAATTTCTCTCTCACTTGCATCTATTTAATAAACAGCAGCAATATTAAATAATGACGTGCGCATCATGCTCTGCGACCTGCCAAAAACGTGAATAATTCATGTTCTATAGTACATTTTATATATAATTAAAAGGTGTGACTTTGCTTTACTGCTAGGCAGTGAGTCACGTAGCGCCAGAAAATCCATTCTCCGTCTCATGAATCCATTTGTCTGCTAGTTGCCTTGACGTTCTGTTTGATGCTGGGTAATTGGAGGGCTGATTAATACGGCAACCAGATTGGGAACTTGGAAACTGAAGCCAAGTTTGATTTTTTCGGTTTGCTTACATTTAAATATAATATTTTCAATTTGTGGATTCCTCGTCTAGGATATCGTCTGGCCAGAGACTTTGTGTCAGTTGGCAAATGAAAGTTATTTTTATATGTTAGAGCAGTGATGTATGGTGCTACGGCTTGTACACATTTACGGCTTCTAATCCACAGGTTCTCAAACTCGGACTTCAGGACCCCACGTGGTGCTTGTTTTGCGGGTCTCCTCACAGAATCACATGATATAATTAGCACCACCTGTGGATCTTTTAAAATCGTCTGTCATTAATGAGTGCACCTGTCGGGTGGCCTGGAAAACGTGAACTGTGTGGGGTCCTGAGGACCGAGTTTGAGAAACTCTGTTCTAGACAAATAGTACATAATGAGGAACCATGTAAAGATCAAGAGCTGTGGTTCCCAACCTTTATTCTCTCCCGTACCCCTTGATTAGGCTTTTCATTTATGAGTACTCCTCTTAATTTGAAATATCCACAGTACTTACGAGTGGGGTGTAAGTGAGCGGTTTGCGTATCCTTCTATCAAGGAGTAGCGGAGGAGTAGTCTGGCCACTGGCTGTGTACTGTCTGCGGGGTTCCTGTAACGCCAGCTTACTGTGGTTTATGAAATTCACCAAGTCTGCTATTTTTATGCTTACTATACTGGTCCAGATATTAGTAAATTTTGCTGTGTATTAACATATGCAATTGTGTCCATTATACTCCAATTTCAGTTGATTACCCACCTCCAATTTTAGCATATTATTTGTGGTCCTATATGTATGTGTATAAATGTTAATTATATTCCAATTTTAGTTTATTACCCACCTTATTCTTATAATTTAATTTTTGTCTATATATATAAAGAGCTTTTTACATTCACTCACAGCGTGTCCTCTACTCATTGTGCTTGGTGTGCCCTATATATATTTTTATTCTACTGTATCACATTACCAATTATTCCTACCACAGTTCTGATTGACAGCTGGGTACACTTGGCGATTCCCAACAAGGCTGATATTGTTAACTATATCTGTGGTGCTGTGGAATAATGATGTATTGCATACACACTGACATCGTGAACAATATCGATCAATGACATCACCCACCCCCCTGCTCCATCAATTCAGTCTCTGATGATATTATCAGATTGAGCTGCTTTTACAGACAGTCGTTAATGATGTGTGGAAGCATTGTTAACGATATATTGGGTACACACTGAGTGATTTGCACTATATATCCGTAACGATATATCACGCAGTGTGTATGCAGCTTATCGTTTTTCAAAGGATTTTCTCTCAAAAGTAAAAAGATGGGTTAAATCTGTGGTCCTGAGGACCACAAACAGGCCATGTTTTCCAGATCACCTGGCAAGTGCACCAGTGTAATTTTGACTCTTTCAGAACATACGCTGGCAGAGTTAAATATTGCGCTTGTGATGCTATGAGGAGGATGACATTTTATTTTCGCTGTTTGGGGTCTAGCTTGCGAGGTTGAGAACCTATGGGTTAAATCGGAAGTTCCCTGGGACCCATTAGACAGTAACAATTATTACAGTACCCCAACAAGGGGCTGGGCTGAACAAGAGGCAGAGCCCTGGTGTGGGGGGAGCTCCCCGATGGCTCCCCATATCTGTTAGCCAGTGATCCAGGGAGTCTGAAGTAACTTACAATTCAGCTGATATTTCAGACTCCTTGGATCACTGGCTGGGAGGAGTCAATAGCCTGATGGTCAGCAACATGGAGTCTTGATGGTCGGGATCCTTTTTGGTGTCGTAACCCATAGTTTGAGCACTGCTGGGTTAAATAAGAAGTTCTTAAAGTCGCACCCCAGGACCCCACACAGTACATGTTTTCCAGTCTCCTTATGGAATCACAAGTGCAATAATTAGCTTCATCTGTTGACCTCGTAAACTTTGTAAGTGAGTAATGACTTCACCTGTGCACTTGCTAGGTGACCTCCAAAATGTGACTTGCTCGGAGTCCTGAGGAACACGTTTTAAGGATTCAGTATGCGCGTCCAGCGGTCCAGATATTAGAGATCAGAAGACCGATGGTGGATCCTAATGAACAGAATTCCGCCAATGGTAAGTGTACTTACCCTCTCTAGTGTTCATTCTAGCACCCGCTATCTTTGAAAACCCAATTCCTCTTCCCTGCTTGGGGTGTCGCTGCCTGCTGTGGTGTTTCCAGCACAGGTCTGGTTTGCATATCAGTGCTGATTTACAGACCACACTGTGCTAGAAGCACTACAGCAGACAGCGACACCCCAGGCAGGGAAGAGGAACTGCATGGGTTTTCAAAGATGGCGGGTGCTAGAATGAACACTACTCTCCCCCTTACCCTCTACTCAAGGAGGCTCTGTGAGATGCTATGGCACATTGCAGGGATGACAATGTTTTTATAAAAGAAAAACCCTGGGTCCACGGTGTAGCATGAAAAGGGGTCTTCTGAGCTGGAGTTCAGGTTAAATCCATGCTGAAGAGTACCTATGTATTTACTGGGGTATTATACCAGACAAAATTCAGGGCTTGGAATCTGCTTTTTCCAGGATTTTGGTACCCGGGCTTGACTTGGGTTCAAGCTCCTATACCCCCCTTCATGCTGAGGCTTTGAACTGGGTTAATCCTGGGTTAGCCTCATTCACAGAGAACCAGTGTCCGTCCTGCAAAATATGGTAGTCATCAAAAGTTGACACCACAGGCCTTTTCATTCTTTTGGGCACGAATGGACCCGAAAACACATGGATCGGTGGTGAATTTGCCAATCCACGTGGTTTTTG
Source organism: Crinia signifera (assembly GCF_055691185.1). Taxonomy (NCBI): domain Eukaryota; kingdom Metazoa; phylum Chordata; class Amphibia; order Anura; family Myobatrachidae; genus Crinia; species Crinia signifera. The sequence goes on from NC_139227.1 coordinate 110,592,422, forward strand.
AACGTGCCGGATTTTTATACCAGTGAAACAATTGAATAGGGTGCATTCAATTCACCCTAAAACAGACGAAAATTGCTGATTTTCCTCTGCCTCCCCCATGGCAGCCATGACCTTTTGCGTTCCTTCCCTCTGGGTAGTGCTTCGGAAAAGAAAGAAAAACACCAGCCCCTATAAGAAGGTACCTCCTCCTGTCTCCAGTGTCTTTTTTCCTTTTCCGGGTATTGTATATTGCTTACCCTGTGAAGATCTGTCAGGTGTCCTCTGCCGCAGCTTTTGGCTTCCCAGCAGGAGGTGAGGATATGGCCCTCTGGAGGCTGGAGTGGTCTCCGTGCTGCATGTGGACCCCAGGGGGGCAGCTAAGGCGGTGGCATCCACAGGCATGTGTGCAATGGTGGCGCAGGAGAGAGTTCTGCCGCAGCATGCCTTTGCCTGCGTTCATCTGTGGAAGGAGCGGGCGGATGTCATCGGTGGTGCACGACGCTGGTGCATAAACACTTCCAGCCAAGGAGGGCGTCTGAGCCTCAGTACTGCTTGGCGTGGATCTGCTGGAGGCAGCAGCGGTGGCTAGCGGACGGACGCCGGAAGCAGCACTGGGCATCAGGAGTCGGACTGCAGATCATGGACGTTGAGCAGATATGTTTCTCCACTATTTTACCAACGCTGGTTTGGTCTGGTTGTTCATATTTCAGTCTGCTATGTACAGGATTGGTCTGGAGGCATCCAGGGTACATTAGTCAACAGTGTCTGTGGCTGGATTCTGACAGGATAGGCCAGGTAATAACCAGGGGGTGTTTTTTTTTCTGGTTTTATATGTCACTGGATGGATTCTTATGGATATGTGTATGTTTTTATCAGTGGGTACCGCCGATACAATGGAGGAGGAAAATTTTTGTTAGGTGGTGGTTTTTTTCTCACTATTAAGTTGTTTTTATTTTGGACACAATTTTTTTTAAATTTTTTTTTTTTTTTTGCTACATTGTGTAGGTCAGAGAACAGCAAGGACAAGGTTCTTAAAGCCAAGCAAAAGAGGGCTCATATGGCTAAATGTACTATATCAGGGGTGGCCAACCGGTAAGAGGTAAAGAGCCGAAAAATATCGGTAGTCAAGCTAAAGAGCCAACATCATGCGCGCGCCAAAGGTGCATGCGCCAAAAAAAGGGGCGTAGTCTATTTTGACCCCTTGGGTGGGTGTGATACAAATATGCCTCCAATAGTGCAGTGCCATATATACATATGGCCCCAATAGTGCCAGATACACATATGCCCCCCACGGTGCCAGGTATGCACCACATGGTGCCGGGTATGCCCCCACAGTGCCAAAAAGCTGGTATGCCCCCACAGTGCCACAAACTGCTATGCCCCCACAGTGCAAATTTCCCAGCAGCAGCACTCACCATTGTTGCTGCTGCTGCCAGGCGGGGAGAGGACGGTCTGGCGCCCCCCTGCAGTCCTCCTGTCATGTCACCGATGGGAGGAGAGCACAGCACACCGCGCGTCTCCTTCCCCCTCACTTCCCTGTGACTGGGCCGCCCACCAATCAAAGCTCGCTGGCCGGCTCCTGATTGGCTGCAGGCCTACGAGCTCTGATTGGCGGACGGCCCAGTCACAAGGATGCACAGTAAGGGGTAAGAGATGCGCGATGCGCGCTCTCCTCCCCTCAGAAGGAGAAGGGATTCAGGGAACCGGCAGCAGGAGGGACTGGGACAGACGGTGGGCAGCAGTGGGAGCAGGAGCCGCACTTTACAAGGGGAAGAGCCGCATGAGGCTCAAGAGCCACAGGTTGGCCACCACTGTACTATATGCAATAAGATGCTACCTGATAAGCACGTGGGCAACCTGTGTGAGGCATGTAAGACCACCCAGCAAATACCTTTTGCACAGATGACCAATTTGGTAGACATGCTGAAAACAGCGTTGGCTGACAATTTTGTCACCAAGAATGACTTGAGCAAAATGAGAGCTAAGAGAAAGCACATAGTGTTAAGTGAGGGCTCTGAAGACTCAGTGGAGGAGTCAAGCAGTGTTCAGATGCTGGGTCAGGACCTGGATAATGAGGAGGAGCAATTGCAGGATAAGTCGGAAGCTGGCTTAAATCCTGATATGATACAATTTATTGGGCCTTATCCATAAAGCCCTAAATATTGAAGATCCGCAGGAGGATCTCAATTTACAAGAACTACTGTTTAAAGACAGCAATAGAAAGGGTAAATCATTTCCATTATTTTAGACTTTGAAGAGTGTTATGGCAGAAGAATGGAAACACCCAGATAAGAGGGTAACGATACCTGGTTGAATTTGCAAAATGTACCCTTTTGATAAGGAGCGGGTACTAACGTGGGAGGAGGCACCAAGAGTGGACGCGGCCATAGCGCGTTTGTCTAAAAAGACCACATTGCCGTATGAGGATACCAATATATTCAAAGACCAGATGGAACGAAGAATTGAATTAGAATTCAAGCAGCATGTGACTACAGGGGCATCTCTGAAGCCGGCAGCCGCTATGGCAGTGACTTCTCATGTTTTGAGGGGTTGGTGTCAGCAACTAGAAGGAGATGTCTTGGATGGGATCAAGAGGTCAGAGTTGCTCAAAGTCATTCAAGATATACAGTTAGCTGTAAGTGTTTATGTGTGAAGCATCTATGGATGCTGTTCACTTAGCAGCCAGAGCAGGGGCTACCACGGCAGCTGTCCGATGGGCTCTATGGTTAAATCCATGGACAGCGGACGCACAATCAAAAAAATAAGTTGTTGTCCCTACCGTTCCAGGAAGACTATCTATTTGGAAAACAACTAGATGACTTCATTATGAAAATTTCTGGCTGCAAGTCAGTATGGTTGCCTCAAGATAAGGTGGCTAAGAAGAATGCGGCTGCTTTGGATACAGTTACATGGGCAAGGTTCCACACAAGGAAACTTCAAAGCTGTTTCCTGTCCCTGTGGGACAAAAACAGCAAAAATCTTACCCAGAGGAGTCCGCAAAGTCAGATTTGGACTGGTGGTCGGACGAAGTGCGACTGGAAGGAGGAAAGTCGTTTGCAACAGTAAAACAGGTCATCGTGACTACAGATGCCAGCCAGACAGGCTGGGGAGCAACCTGCGGTCAGGAAATAGCACGAGGGGAATGGTCAACAGGATGGCAAGAGGCGCATTCCAACCTGAGAGAAATGAAGGCTGTAGTCATGACATGTCGTCAATTTCAGGACCGGTTAGAAAGCAGAGAAGTGATTATAAGGTCGGACAATCAGGCCGTAGTGTCCTACATTAATTCGACATGGTGGAACAAGGAGCCGCCGTCTTATGGAAGTAACAACAGAACTGTTGTACTGGGCAGAATATTGCGTACACAACATTATGGCAGTATTCTTAGCAGGAAAAGAGAATCAAATGGCGGACGAACTAAGCAGGAAAAGTTGTATGCCAGGCAAGTGGTCTCTCAATGAAGAAACTTTCCAGAAGTTATTACAAAAATGGGGGCAGCCGCAGGTGGCTACGGCCAAAAAGAGGAAGGTGCCAGTGTTCTTCTCTCGGTTAGAAGACCCACAAGCAGAACAGGTGGATGCGCTTACAGCGACATGAAAAATGTCACGGGCATATGTTCCCCCCCCAAATTCCGTTATTCCATGGTTGTTAAGGAAGATCCAAGGAGAAAGAACGAAGGTCATAATAATACTTCTATACTGGCCACGGAGAGCATGGTTCGCCACAGTGCTACAGATGGCGGTAGACGGCCCGTAGACGCTACCTTCAACACCCGACCTCCTAGTTCAAGGCCAAGTACGTCAGGCACAGCGGTTAGAAGACTAAGGTTCCGGACACCTCTAACACCTTGGGATCTAAATCTAGTTTTGGGGGTGCTGACGGAGGCACCTTTTTAAGTCACACTGAAACTACTTTCATAGAAGATTGCTTTTTAGGTAGCAATAACCTCTGCAAGGAGAGTGTCTGAGTTTCAGGCACTGTGGGCTGAGGAACCTTTTTTACATTTTTTTTTTTTTTAGGATAGGGTGGTGCTACGCACTAATCCCCAATTGCTGCCGAAAGTAGTGTTGGATTTTCACAAAAATCAAGAAATTGTTTTGCCATCCTTATGTGCCGTTCCGGCAAATGCAAAGGAGGCGGTACATACACTTACATAGGCTTGGTAATGGCTCTAAGGACTTATGTGCAGAGGACAAAGGATATTCAAAAGTCTAAAAAGCTTTGTGCTGACTGAAGGCAGAAATAAAGGCCAAATGGCCTCAAATTCTACAATGGCATGATGGATCAAGGCCTGTATTGTTAAAAAACGTATACACAAAGGTAAACGGCGCTAATAGACTACACTATTAGTATCAGAAAGTATAAATTTATTTAAAATACACAAAGAAAATTAAATGTGCACAACAATTAATTTTTGACAGTAAAAATACAATTAAAAACTAAATCACTAAGCTGCAGCATATATGACTGGAATCCAATGGTTATTAGGCATATATTTATAAATACCCAATTGGGCTACTGTGTGATGTGAACCTGAGGCTTGGTAACTTTCCGTCAACTTTAAGTGATATATTCAGGGGTAACTACTCCCAGAGTCTCACTGTAGGCACACTGATGTTAATTTAAATAGCAAGCATATTAGTCAGTCACACAGACAGCTTGGTTATGGAGCAGCCTTCAAAATGCTCAGTTGTGTAATTAAAACTGCGAATGCCCATTCATTCAAGCATAATTGCATAGGGTAATTTTTGAAATAATACTTAGGCTTCCATTTGGATGCAGGCAGTAGGTAGCGATTTGTAATCCACTTTTGGGTGAGAGTTCACTGGCCTGGAGCGGGTCCCCGGCTGCTGGACTTCCCGATAATGCAGCCCTCTCTAGGACTCCCTGCTCCGGCAAAGGTCTCCTCGGCTCACGTGGTTTGCTTGTTTGCGGAAGTGGGTAGTGACGTGTGATGACGCATTTCCCCGCCTTTCTCCTGGTCAGCGGCTTCATAAAGCTTATGAGCTGAGACGGAGAGAGCCACCGAAGGGGCTGAAGGCTCATTCCACAAGGGCGGTGGCGTCGTCCTGGAGAAAGGATCCGCTTTAGTATTGGAACTGTGCAAGGCCGCAGGATGGGCGTCAATACACACTTTTGCGACAAACATTACCGATTTGATGTTATGTCCTCATCCGATGCTAAATACGGGAGGAAGGTCCTTAGTGCAGTAATATGAAGAAAAAAAAGGAGAAGAGAAGAAAAGGGGAACATACCCGATGTTACTTTAAATGGTACTCTTTACCTAGAACGGCGCCCATCGCGACCATCGAATGCACTAAAAAACGGGTGCGATGCGATGCCCGTGATGGCCGCAATTTCCCATAGGGACCAATGTTAAAAGTCAGATTGGACGCGATTTTAGTGTTCAATGCCTCAATGGCCGCGATTTTTCCATAGGAAACAATGTTAAATGGGCCACAGAGCCCTAATAGTCCCCCTGAAGTCTGAAATGGCCCCCACAATTTTTAACGGCACCCCACGATCAACGTCAACCCGAAGCGTGGCGAGCGCAGCGAGCCCGCGAGGGGCGGCGGTACGCGTCCTCCGACCTTTTCATACCCCCACTATCCACGTCGGCGTGGAGTTGAGAATAGAATAGTGTGGCGAGCGCAGCGAGCCACCGAGCCCGAAGCGTGGCGAGCGGACGCGGATACCTTCACAGGTAAACGCGTCCCCTCGCGGGCTTCACAGGTGTCCGCGTCGCCACGGACACCTGTGAAGCCCGCGAGGGGACGCGTATAACTGTGAAGGTATCCACGTCCCCTCGCGGGGCTCGCCACGCTTCGGGCTCGGTGGCTCGCTGCGCTCGCCACACTATTCTATTCTCAACTCCACGCCGACGTGGATAGTAGGGGAATGAAAAGGTCGGAGGACGCGTGCCGCCGCCCCTCGCGGGCTCGCTGCGCTCGCCACGCTTCGGGTTCACGTTGATCGTGGGGTGGCGTTAAAAATTGTGGGGGCCATTTAAGACTTCAGGGGGACTATTAGGGCTCTGTGGCCCATTTAACATTGTTTCCTATGTAAAAATCGCGGGCATTGAGGCATTTAACACTAAAATCGCGTCCAATCTGACTTTTAACATTGATCCCTATGGGAAAATCGCGGGCATCGCGTTGCACCCGTTTTTTATGTACCCGCGATGCCCGCGATTTTTGCCCGCGATGCTAATCGCGGGCGCCGTTCTAGGTAAAGAGTACCCTTTAAATTTGAAGCCAGGAGCGCTGTTAACTTTGGTTTGTAAGTATGTAACCCTCCCAAGTGAATTAACTGCTAGGGTATGCCCCATAGGTCATGGCTGCCATGGGGGAGGTAGAGGAAATATCAGATTATTACCTGGTAATATGCTTTCCTCTACTCCACCATGGCATCATATATTCCCGGCCCTCGTTTATTGTAATGATGTGCTATGTGGATTAACTATGTTTATGTTGAAGATAGAGAATACAAAAACACTGGAGCCGGGAGGAGGTACCTTCTTATAGGGGCTGGTGTCTTTCTTTCGGAAGCACTACCCAGAGGGGAGGAACCCATCGGTCATGACTGCCATGGTGGAGTAGAGGAAAGCATATTACCAGGTAATAATCTGATATTTTCGATTGGTTGTAAAACCCATCAATATTGAATACCCCCATAGATGGCGCATCCCCCCTGTAGCAGGACATGCACCCGAGTTAATGCCCCTATACTGTAAGTAAATTTCAGCTCTCTGCACAAATGCACCAACTTCCAAGCCTGTACCCCAGCGATCAGATAAGTCTATAGCAGCCCACCCTCGCCCACATGATGGGCAAGCTTTATTGCTAATTATCTGTAGCTTAGGCAAAGCCTAAATAAACCTGTGCAGTGAAGTCATTAATATGATGTCACAAGAGACCTGTTTTTACCTCTGCACATGTGCAAAACAAGGCTTAAGGTACCAAGAGCGCATTATATAAGTCAAGAGTTCTTGTGTAACCTCTCCGGGCTAATGGTAATTATCCTTTACTGCTAGTTTCTTATATTGCTTTAAAAATATGCATATCCCCTAGCTACATATTCTCAAATGAAAGAGAAAGATGACTCACTGTCTACTGTTAAATCCTAATTGTAAATGTATAATTGAATTTCTGCTGTTAACTTTTCTTTGGTAATTTAATTTATTAGCCTATTTATGTGCTGGCTTTTTTTAACCTATTCCCTATCAGATGGGGCTTGCTGAAATGATATTCTTGATCCCGACACTGTGCCGTTTTTGCTTAACCACTAATTGAAACCCAACATGTTTAGTCTGATTGATGGAATAATGCAATTGAATAAGTTTTTGCCTGAGTGAAGAAAGAAAACTACACTATAGATATAAAAACGTAAATCGTGCTCTGACACAAAATCCCATTGCAAAATATTATAGCTGTGTGTTTACTGTATAGTTTATGGTATAGGGCCGGGTTCGTCAAACTATTTTGGTCTTGGACCCCATCAGACAATAAAAATGACAGGACCCCAGCAATTTACTGCAGAAGGTCATCACGTCACACGTGTAGTCAGCAGACAGCACATACACGGCAGCATTGTGGGGGTACAGAGTGATGGGAGGAGTCTGATATACCATAACCCATCACATCACACGTGTAGTCGGCAGACAGCACATACATGGCAGCATTGTGGGGGCACAGAGTGATGGGAGGAGTCTAATATACCATAACCCATCACAGCACACCACACGTGTAGTCAGCAGACAGCACATACTTGGCAGCACTGTGGAGGCACAGAGTGATGGGAGGAGTCTAATATACCATAGCCAATCACATCACACGTGTAGTCAGCAGACAGCACATACTTGGCAGCACTGTGGAGGCACAGAGTGATGGGAGGAGTCTAATATACCATAGCCAATCACATCACACGTGTAGTCAGCAGACAGCACATACATGGCAGCATTGTGGAGGCACAGAGTGATGGGAGGGGTCTAATATACCATAACCCATCACATCACACGTGTAGTCAGCAGACAGCACATACATGGCAGCATTGTGGAGGCACAGAGTGATGGGAGGAGCCTAATTTACCATAACCCATCACATCACTTCTGTAGTCAGCAGACAGCACATACATAGCAGCATTGTGGAGGCACAGAGTGATAGAATATCGCTGTATTCTTTGTTAGTTACTAGAAAGTTTGGTCAACATGAGGTCAACTCATGTTGACCTTGTCACTGTTGACCTTGCCTATGTCGACCGTAAGCTTATGTTGACATTTTGGCAGTGTCTACTTAAGGTATGTCAACCCTTTTTAACCCTAACCCTAGTCACTGTCACATCTTTAGTGTGGCTAGAGACTGTTGACCTAGACATCTATACCGTAACCCTGTATTTTATAGTGAGCAAAACAATACTGTATTTTATCGGTATTGCATTGGTCTCGGTTGAATAGTGGTCACTAAAGTTTCTCCCTCTCCCTCCGTCCTGGACAAGTTGTGTGAATGCAACACAACACGAGAGCGCTCTATTTCTTGATCTTACTGTGTTAAGCGCTACCACTTTAGTGTTCATTCTAGCACCCTGCTCCTTGTAAAATCCTTGCAGTTCCTCCTTTCTGCCTGGGGTGTCGCTGTTTGCTGTGGTTCTTCAAGAACAGTCTGGTTTGTAAGTCAAGTTTTGGTGATTTAGTCCCACTTTATTGTTTTGAAACTACTGTTCTCAGTCCAGGATGAACACAAACCGTTTCCATGAATGCGAGGGCTTGTACTTACTGTGTCCTATTCTTGCTTCCTGCAGTACAATGCTTTCCTCACTAAGACCAGCGATTTGTAGAAAGCTTGGCAGATTCCCCAGCTGCACCATTGTGGAGATGAGGAGGTTACAGCATACGTTGGTGTCGCCAGAAGCACAGAGTGAAAGAGCCATCCACGTACCAGTAATGGTTGATGAGGTTCTCCGCTGCTTGTGCCCAACAGACGGACAGGTTAGTTGGTCTGGTTCTCTCCTTTTGTATCCGGTGAAAGATTTGTTGCATCATCTTCTGTTAGTGATATAGACCAGATGCACTAAGCTTCAAAAGTGATTCAATAAATAGTGATAAACAGCCAGCCAATCAGCTACTGCCTGACATTTTCAAACACAGCCTGGGACATGGCAGGTAGGAGCTGATTGGCTGGTGGTTTATCGCTCTTTATTTTATCACTTTTGAAGCTTAGTGCATCTGGCCCATAGTAACAAACTAGACCCCAAATTGTGCTACAATGTGTTTCTTTAATGCCCCTTTCAGACCGCACTTTGTAAACGGTATATTGCCGTTTTTTTACCGTTTTAAAACGGTAATCTGTGCGGTCTGAAAGGTGCAGGACCCCTTAACCGTTTTACATAAGCCGATTTTGTAAAACGGTTAAAATGGAGGGTCCTACCCGTTTCAGACCCGGTATTTTTGCATCAAAATCGGGTCTGAAACGGTATTTAGGACCCAGCCAATGAGCTGGGTCCTAAATTCAGAGCAGCGAATATTTAATGAGCACTCATTAAATATTCGCAGCACTGGAGCCGCCCCCCCGCACGTGTCGCCCCCGCGCATGTGTTGACACCCCCCCACGCGACGCGTGTGTCGACACCCGCCGTGCAGCCGGTACCTTCGTTGTGGATCCCGGCAGTGAAGTATGGTCGGGGAAGCACTTATGGAAAAAAAAGCGTCTTTCAGAAAATGGCTGCCCCATAGGAAAACCTGTTTTAAAAAACTGTCTTTCGTATGGGGGCAGACATTTTCCGAAAGTCACTTTTCTTATAAGAAAGACGCTTTTTTTCATAAGTGCTTCCCCGACCAACTGCAGTTCCGGATCACGCAATGGAGGTACCGGCTGCACAGGGGGGGGGGGGGGGGGTTGTTAGCCCTGGGGTGGGGGGGGATTTGGGGGTGTTAACCCCCGGGGAAGGGAGGGCGGGGGCGGCGTGCGCTGAAGACTGGCTTTGACCCTGTTTTTGGAAAGTTTCCAAAAATGGGTCTGCCAGTGTAAAAAAAAACGCACTTAAACGGTAATATACCGTTTAAGAGATGCGGTGTGAAAGCGGTTTTACCTGGCAGACCCGTTTTTGAAAACGTTTCCAAATACAGGGTCAAAGCCAGTTTTGCGGTCTGAAAGCAGCATTATTGACATTTCTGTTAGACAGGTTTTAGATTTCCATTTGTTATGTACACTGAGCTGAGAGAGAACTTGTTCAGCACCTGCATCTATGGTAAATCCACAACTGGCACCGGTGGGTAATGCACCGTCCACACCCCCTCTTTTTTAGGACCTCCAGTGACCTATGGCAGGAGGCATTGCATTTTTTCTTACTGCAGCTCCTAATTATCAATACATTGCAGAGATTGGGGGGATTTCTGAGGATGAACGTAAAGATGTATGCATTGGGTTTGGAGAAATTAAAACATAGACAAACTTGAGAGCTACGAGTGGAACAGAGTCCTGACTCAGGTCTTCCCACTAAGGCCCTTATTCAGATCTGATCGCAGTCACTGTATCCAGGATGTAATATACAGGTACAGTCATTATATATAGGCCCTTATTCAGATCTGATCGCAGTACAAATTTGTTTGGAAAATGGACAAAACCATGTGCACTGCAGGTGGGGCAGATGTAACCGGTGCAGAGAGAGTTAGATGTGGGTGGGGTGTGTTGAAACTGAAATCTTAATGGCAGTGTAAAAATAAAGCCGCCAGTACCCTGCACAGATACAAAATAACTCACACAAATCTAACTCTCAAAAGATGTTACATCGCTGCGTCGCTGCGGTGTGTGCACTTGCCGTGTCGCTGCGGTGTGTGCACTTGCCGTGTCGCTGCGGTGTGTGCACCTGCCTTGTCGCTGCGGTGTGTGCACCTGCCGTGTCGCTGCGGTGTGTGCACCTGCGGTGCCGCGGCGGTGTGTGCATCTGCCGTGTCGCTGCGGTATGTGCAAAAGCAAAAAGATTCCTCGCTGCTTTGGGTGAATCTTCATCTCAGAATTGGACAAAGATGAAGTCTAGTACTTTCCCACAAAAATTGTCTGTGAGACAATCTTTTGCATGGGGTACAAGAGTGACAGCTGCCATCCTGTTACAAAGCGGACCACTGAAGCTATGACTGTTATGTTAGCATTAAATCGACGTCCAAAATCTACCATCACTGTATCTGGGTTGAGGTCATTATCCACGATATTAAATTCCATCCCAATTCTGTTTTACCAGAGCAGCAATTCCTCACCTGTACCGGGACATTCAACAAAAAGTTATTATTTGCTTACAAAATGCCGTTGTACTAATTATCCAATTAACTAATGATATGTGTACAGACAAAAGCTTACGAGGGGTATTTATCCTGAACCTGACTCTCGGGACGTTACCGTCAGTCGCATTCACTGTTCCATCTGTAACTGGACATTCTGTATTCAGTATGTCGAAACGACCGCGTTCTGTCACAAACGGAAATTAATTGTCGGAATCAACAAATCCGATTCGGCTTTAAAAAAAGCCAAATCTGAAAGTCTATTGTGCTGTCGGAAATGACAGCATTGAATAGGCAAGTGCCGCTATTTCTACCGGTGGAAATAGCGGCACAGATTGACTACATGACTAACAGTCTATTGGATTGGTGTATCATCCACAGTGGCAGCAGTATCTAACACACAATGCCAACTCATTCACACACTGTCTGTAGTACTGGCTTCGGTACTTCTGTAGTTTAATGGAGTCAGCATGGCGCCATGTGTCTGAGTCCCCTTGCGGGGCTCGCTCCGCTCGCCACGCTATCTAAAATCAATTCCATGCCAACGTGGATAGTGGGGGTATGAACTATCCACATTAGCATGGAGTTAAGTAACTTTATTTTAGATAGTTTGCCAAGCGTACAACCCGGAAGTAGCACGGCGCCGTGAAACTACACGAGTACCCTGGCTTCACTAAGGGGTATACTGGTGCCTCTGCTGGGAAAACTCAGAGATGTCTTACCCCAGCTCTTTCCTCCAGATTTATAATTTCCAGTAACACAAATAACATCATACAAGCCTTATGACTGGGTGGATTATAGCGCATACTATGTTTTGTGTGCTCAATAAACTTAAAGGTACAGAACTTCTAAAGAAAATGGCCAGTGCATGTAGGAGATGCTGTCTGTGGCCCATGAAATGGTTGCCCAATTTTCAGCATTCAGCAAACACATTCGAGAATTACAGTGGTTGCAAGAAATTAAATTTGCCATGCCACCATCTGAAGCTAGAGGTAGGAACCTGGTGGTATTGCACACATTATACCTTTCAGCGATTGGAGAAACAGCTACAAGCCATCCATACACATTAATCTCATTGCTTGATGTGTATGGATTAGAATTGGGGGTCAGTGCTCGCGCTAAATACCTTTTGTAGCGAGGGGGCTGCTGGGCTGGAGTGGTCCAAACTCCCAAACGTAAAGTGTATTCGCAGGTGGGTAACCTAGCGCTCACCTCTTATGTAACACAATGGTATGTGTGGTAGGTGTGGAATGAGAGAATAGACACGAAATATTCCTTTAAGAGGTTTATTGTATATACACAAAATGATAAGTATAGATAAAAGGCAATAAGGGTCCGTCTGACCAAACCTGCAGCAGCTTCTGGTTTGGTCAGACGGACCCTTATTGCCTTTTATCTATACTTATCATTTTGTGTATATACAATAAACCTCTTAAAGGAATATTTCGTGTCTATTCTCTCATTCCACACCTACCACACATACCATTGTGTTACATAAGAGGTGAGCGCTAGGTTACCCACCTGCGAATACACTTGATGTGTATGGATGGCTTGTATGGATTGCTGAATTACAGCACAGTGGTGCTACTGAAACCTTTTGAAACGGTAGCCAATGAAGTGAGTTGGTCATACGCTTAATTAAACTACTGGCAAAGCAGCTGAAGAAGCTGAAGAAGGAGATGAAACTAGGTGATTCTGCTAAATTCACTCGACTTGTAGATCAGGTGCTCTTTTATGCTTAAGAGAAGGATGCAAAGGTTTGCAGCATTTTGCAATTGGATAAATATTTGATCCTAGGTTTAAGTACTATGTAATGTACTGTATTTCTTCCCAAAAGGCACACATCTTAATATGTGCAAAAGCTCCTTGAAGGAAGTTAGTCAGGTAAAGTGGTATATGACCACATCTTCTGCTTTCAGTTTCTCTTGCAAATGCCATGGACAGGAAAAATCGGTACTTGTTTCCTAGCAGGGCACCCAGATTTCCTACATACACTCAGTAGTTAATTTAATTAATTTATTCACTGCACCCTGAGTGAAATCGCATCGCATGGCCCTTTTTTGTGGCGTGAGATGTGTGATATGCGATCTAAGTAGTTAATATGGTAAAACAGCACCACTCTCCACGTCACCCTGAAGCGTGGCAAGCGGCGGCGGTACAGGCACCATTTTTCGTCGCCAGTAACGAATCGGTAAAGAAATCGTTCCTTGTGTCCATGAATTGAACGGTGACGAGCAAGCAAACCAGCGGAGATTGTGGCTCGTTGATTTTTGTTGTCGTCACAAAGCATGCGGAACTCATGCTCCACACTTCTGAACCTTTCCTATTGTTTTTGTTCCCAAAACAACCAAATAATGTGGTTATTATCTTTGAACTGGTAAAGTTCCTGTTCCTGATGTTTATGCCTACTGCTACTACCCAGCCATTTTAATTAATTAATAAAAAAATTAATAAAACTTTGTTTTCAATGTGTTTGTCCTTTGCTTAAACTGTTCAATACAGTAGACTGTTGGCTTCCCAGCCTCTAGTTTCTGTAGTAATAATATGTATGTTACCTTTCTTTCCTTCAAGTAATGTATCAAATACATTCGCATATTAATACAGAGGAGTCGGAGTCGAGGAGTCGCCGTCAGAAGTATGAGGAGTCGGAGTCGGAACATTTATCTACCGACTCCACAGCCCTGGTTTTACCATATGAACTACTGAGATCTCATATCACATCTCACACCACAAAAAAGGGCCATGCGATGTGCGATGCGATTTCACTCAGGGTGCAGTGAGTAAATTAACTAAATTAACTACTGAGATCGCATCGCAAGGCACAAAAAGCCATGCGGTGCGATGCGATTCTACTGCGCAGAACAGCCCACTAAGCAAATAGCTTAGTGGGCGCCCTGCTAGGAAACAAGTACCGAAAATTTTTCTATATTCCAAGAAACTCATTGGTTATGAAGGTGAGTCAACATCAGGACAGGCTTAAAACAATCACGCTTATATTGACACCTACTGTGACTCAGTCTGATACAGTAATCATCAATTGTGTGATTGAGAAGCAGGGTTTAATATAAAAATGTATTGGGTTGTTGACGCACTTCGTTATCTTTCAGGGCTATCCATCACCAGCCTCTCATATACGCAGGTCCCATTTCCTGCAGCTTCTCCACATATACAGAGGTATCGTCATATCATATATTCCTCATGTAACCTTCAAATCCTATCATCATGTAATTACTGAATCGCCTGTCCTAGCCTCGGGCTTCTGATATATTTCTTGATTAATGGAAACATTCTATAGGATTGTAGAGTTTCTTAGTCTTACATCCTACATACTGCTGTGCTGCTATGTTTCCGAGATTCACTCTGTTCTTTCCAACTGGCACGTGTTTGTGCCACTGCAGGTAGCCAGCTCGCTGCCGATATTGGTCTTGTCCATTTTGTGAGTTGGTCAAAATTGAATGGAAATGTTATAAATACTGTAGGAGAAAAAACAGGTCCAAAGCTGGGGTTTTTTTTTAAATCCATTTTTATCCATATATTTAAAGAAATCTAAAAACCAAACATTTTAGAGTTCCGCATACCTTTGTAGATACAATAGGCCGATATTTCGGGCAGGTGGCGATATCGACCAGTAATTAATCCCGGCTGGGACTCACTAATGCAGATTCAGCTTTGTTAAAGTTGTAATCTTCGTTGTCACAAACAGCCGCTGGATTGTTGAATCCGCTGCCGTTTTTGACTATCGGTGGGCAGTTTTTGCCAATGTATGGATTGCCAACTGTCAATCTATTTGACAGTCAGAAAAACGTCACTGACATTGAATAGTTCGAATGCAAAAAATCATGAAAAACCCATGACAACCTTGTAATGTGTCTACGTTTTATTAATGTCTGCCTTTTGATCCTGTAGACCGTTTGACCCTGTCGACCTTTTGGGCTAGACCTATTGACTGTTTATCTAGACACTGTAAATTGATCAACAGGAACTAATTAAAGGAGACTTATCTTTGTTCTAAAAATGCACCTTTGCCTTTATACCCTCGGAAGTGTTACCATTCTCATGGCTATTATCTCCTCTCAGTAAAATAATCAAACCCCTCCATATGTGCATTGTTTGCTTTTGAGATGTGTCACTTGCATCAAGAGCGCACTTGCTATTTAGTCTGAGTGTCATAAGAGATTGTTGATATGCCAGCAAAGCTTTGTGTGTTGCTGTCAGCTGCTTCAGCCTTTCTACTAGCCCTTAGGTGTTTGTGCAAACTTCCACAGCCCCTTCCTTCCGAGTGCCATGTATGAAAATAGGTTCATTTTACTACAGGTTGAGTATCCCTTATCCAAATATCCCTTATCCAAATTATTCCAAAAACCATAGTCTTCAAAATGTACTTTTATTTTGTATTTTTTGCTTAAAACCTACTGGCAACATCTGTAACTGGCATTATAGGGGAAATAACATATAACTGGCACTAAATATGTGCAAGGACGTGATTGCTTGGCATTCAAATTCAGTTTCTGATATTGTACAAAATTTTGTTTAGTTTTTTTTAAAACCTTGTTTCATGCACAAATAAAGTATATTTGTGTGTATTTCATGTGTTTGATGTGTTTATACGACATAAATTCAAGATACCTCGTTCAAAGATAAATATATTACAAAATACGGAATAATCCGTTATCCAAAATTCTTCTGGTCCCGAGCATTTTGGATAAGGGATACTCAACCTGTACCTGCTTTTTGTTTGCATGTTGACCAGGCAAACCTCTATATGTTACATTGGATGTGCACACTTATCATTTTCAGAAATCTACACACAAACACACGCACACGTCTGTTCTGTATGCGGGATCTGCAATAAGTTTCCGGATGCACAAAAAGCATATGTACAAACAAAGTGAACATCACATTTTTCTGAAAGCATTCACCAGAGAAGTCTAGGCAAAGTTGCATGTTCCCAAACCACTTGGTGAAGCAACTGGATCAGACCGAAGAAAGTATGTCTTCTATGCGCTCAGTGGCTCAAAACAAATCGGAAAATGCACGGGCCAGGCCTGGACTCTACCAAGCTCCTGGATGCTTTAATGGGCCCGAAAATATACCAATTTCCTGGACTTATGGGCAGATTCATTTTTGTGATTGAACAGGGCACCACAAGCGCAAGTTCTTGGACGGATGTTGAATGAGTGATATGGTGGCTACATGTTGAGCCTTGGCACAGAAACCGCCACTATATGCTTGTTCATGCTGCGCTCACGTTGGAACTCTTCTCCAACAGGGGTAGTTTGGTCTTGTTTGGTCTTCGGGTCAAAACTATAGATCGCAGATTCATTGCCACTCAAGATCTCCCAGACTTGACCAGATTGTGTCTACTCTACCTATGCACTGAGAATCCCAAAATTTATTGCAAAACCCTTGTACAGTCTGGGCCCAGAATTTGGAACATGGGGGGGATTCTAGTTGACTCGGTAAATGTGCCCTCCCTGCTGCAAACGGCCTGGCGGCATTGTAAATCACCAACCCTCGTGACAGGGACCAAATTTGGTTCTCTCCAAGTGTACCAGAATCGGCCCCAAGCTTTGGAAACTCTAGAATTACATCTGGGTAGGGTGGTGGGGGCTGGAGTTTTGTGTTTCCACCATTAAGGGTGTCTGCAGTCACAAGTTGTCACCATGGAGATTAGATTTCAGCCACTGTGTGTGTGTGTTTTGGCAGTGGGGGAACATGCAACATGGCAGCGCAGGAGTCAAGGAGGGTGGGCGTGAGTCAGCTACTCCTACCACTGGTTAGAGTTGCGGCCAGGAGTCATTATAATGGAGTGTGGGCGTGTGTGCTTTACACTGTGTAGGGATGGCCATCTGTGTCTTTGCCATCGATGGTATACTTACAGTATCACCCTGACATACCTTAATTAAACTTAAAATACCTATCACTTTTAAACTATATACCTATGATGCTCACACACTCCAGATACTATATACTTATCACCCCCACACAGGGAAAATACTATATACCGACTTAGCTCCCAACATGACCCATTCCAAGAGGGACACAGTGCTCTGCTCCTGGACTTTCCTCTTCATTTCTGATTGTTATCACCTGTGTTGGTGGCACTTGAATAGGGACTTGATGCAAGCAAAGAAAGAGCTGAGAAGTGATCAGCTAGTGCTAACCGTTTCGGAAATTTAATTCCTTCGTCAGAGTACAATAAATGCAAACAAAGAACTTACCTAAATAAGCTTCCCAACACCGACACCCGTGCTGCAGTTCCCACGCTCCCCTGGCCCGGCGAGAAGTGCTGACGTCATCAGTGCGTCCCGCATCAGCCGAGGTGGGTTGCCATGGTAACCTGCATAAGCAAATTGAATAGATGTGTAAAAAAAGAAAACAAAGAGTGCAGAAAATAAGATAACTGGAGAACTGTATGCACAGCACATAAAGAAACAAGCATAGATAAAGCATATCATGGGAGAGCTCAACATAATAACAAGGCAATTGAGTGTAGACAAATAAACAATGACCATGATAATTGCAAAATGACCAATTAAGGAGGAAATGACACAATTAAGGGAAATCAGAGCATTGAATTAGGGAAATCAAGGTATTGAGGGCAACCAAGCGACAGGTATTCATTGAGTCCAGACGGAGCTATTGAATTAAGGTGGAAAATCCAAAATGCCTCGCGTTGTAGCAAAAGTTTATTTCTATCACCCCCTCTGGTAAGTGGGCGGACGTGCTCAACCATCCAATAACGAAGTGTGGGTAGAGAATGCTTCAAATCCTTCACATATCGGGCAACTGGCTGGTCCAACACTGCCCCTTCAAGGGCCAATTTAATCGAGGAGCGGTGGGCTGCCATCCGTTCTTTAAATGTTCTGGTTGTCTTCCCGACATACAATAGCCCACAGGGGCACCTGATGACATACACCACGAATCTGCTGCTGCAAAGCAGTACTTGTTTAATTTTAATACTGTTGCCTGTCTGAGGATGTTTGAAAGTTGCTAGCACCTCAAAATGCCGACAAGTAGCACAGCCGACACTGCAGTAGTTGCCAGGTTTCCTAGTCAAGAAATGCCCGGCGGTGTTCTGCTGTAAGAGGGAGATGTCGCTTTTGACCAGGAAGTCCCATACGACCTCTTTGTAGCAAGGCATGATGGTGGATGAGCGTAGCTGGGGCAGCCCTGGATATTGCGATATCATCGGCCAGAACGGTCTGGCTGTGCTGACGATATTGTTGCTATATGTGGATAAAGTGTTCACAAGGTGAATGTGACCCACCGGTATGGTTTTCGCCGTTGGTGGTTTAAAGGTATCTGATCTAGGGGTTGCAAGCGCACGGTTCATGGCTGTGCGCAGCTGCGCTGGATCGTAACCTCTTTGTACAAATCTGTTGGACATCTGTTTCATTTTGATGGTGGCATCCGTGTCTGAGCTGCAGATGCGGCAAACCTTTAACAGTTGAGAGTATGGGAGGCCTTTTTTCAACGAGGGTGGGTGATGACTCGATGCTGCTAGGAGGGTATTGCGATCGGTTGGCTTCTGGTATAGGGTGGTTGCCACCCCATAGTGTATGGCTTCTGTGCTGTATTCAAAGGTGAATTTGATATTCTCATCAGCCAGGTTGAGGCGATCTAAGGTGTTCCTGAGCAGCTCCAGTGGCACCGTCCAGATCAGCAGGACATCATCAATATAGCGTTGGTATAATGCTAAGTGCTTCTAGATGTTATTCTGAGATAATATAAGATCCTTCTCAACCTCCAACATAAAGGCATTTGCATAAGTTGGAGCAACGCAACTTCCCATAGCACACCCTTTCCTCTGGAGGAAAAATTCCCCATTGAAGAGGAAATAATTGTGAGTAAGGGTGACTTCAAGTAGTTGTAGATCGAAAGTGACCTGTGGACCCTTATAGCTGTTACTGGCTATGATCAGCCTACGGGCTGCTTGCAAATCTCTATCATGGGGTATGTTAGCGTATAGGCTCACTACGTCCATGGTGCACAAAGTGCTGTTGGTAGGTAACGGTGGGAGAGCTTGTAATTTAAGGATCAAGCTGGCTGTGTCCTTAAGGTATGCTTGTTTTTGCACCACCGGTTGCAGAAATGCATCTAAATATTGGGAGATCGAATAATACAGTGATCCCCTGGCCGAGATGATGGGGCATCCCGGGGGGCGCTGGGCATTTTTATGTAATTTCGGTAATGTATATAGTAGGGGGATGATGGGATTGGCTACCGTGAGCACTTCTCTGCAGTGGTTAGTTATAATATTGTCTTTTACAGCGGACATTAATATCTGGTCATGTTCTTTCTTAGTCACTTGTGGGGTCCCTCTCAAGTTTGCGGTAGATGGATGTGTCCGACAATTGTTTATAAATGTCCTCTTTATAGAAGGTCAGGTCCATGATTACAACCGCTCTGCCCTTATCGGCTGCTCGTATCACAATATCTTCATATTTACTCAATTTATTGAGTGCTTGAAATTCTGCTTTGGACATGTTGCTGCGTCCATGTATCCCAATTCCTGGGTCAGAGCATGCTTTTCTGTCCAAAATGCGGTTATAGTTCTTGATGGTGGCATTGGAAGAAGGGGGGGTCAAACAAGGACCTGGTGCGGATAGCGGGGGGCAGGAATACGGGTACAGTGATGGATTCCCCAAAGTGGTCCTTAACCCGCAGGGCGTGGCCGAACTTATGCATTTTCGATCTTACTTGAGAACTTATGTCTATTGGTCGGCACAAAAGAGAGGCCCCTGTTCAGGACTGATACTTCGGTTTCTGAGAGCGCCCTGGATGAGAGGTTGAACACTAGGGCTTCTTGTCCTTTTTGCCCTTTGTGGATCATCTGCCACTGCCGCCCTCTCCGAGTCCTGGTTCTAGGGTTCCCAGACGGGCCCTGGTTTTTGCCCTTAAAGGGGTTTACCAGAGGAATTTGTAGCTTTCACTTGCGGTTAGTCAGTTTCACTGGCCGAGCATGTGGCCGAATTGTCAGTTTCCAGGTTTTGCTGTCTCCAATTTCTGGGATGCCTGCGATCTCTGGAGGGTTGTTGTCTGTGAGATGGGTTGTCACCCCAATCGTAGACCCGGTTTTCAGCGTAGTCCTTTTGGACAGTAATAACTTTGTCTCTCTTGAACTTGATCAGATCTGCTCGATACTTGGCCACTTGAACATTTAATTTCTGTATCCAATCCTGGTCTGAATTGCCATAGATGGTTGCAAGGTGTAGATGCTCAAAACTGTTGATCTTGTCCTTGACAATTTTCGGCTCACGGCCTAATTCCTCAATCACGAGGAGCATGAGATCTAAAGATGCTTTATGCCTGGTACACACCAGGACGACTAGGGCCCGATCCCTTCAATCTAGATCCAATTCCGACCAATTGGATGTAGATTGTGTGGTGATTGGGCCCTTTTCTATCCTGGTGTGGACCGATACCGATCCGATGCGCGGTTCCGCGGGTCGGTCGTTATTCAGATCCTACCTGCTGCAGGTAGGATCTGAATAACGACCATACTGCCGGGTGTGGGTCGCCATGGGATAGGACCCGCTCACGGTGCACATCGTGAGCGGGTCGTGCCCCCCCGCATCATTGTGAGCGGGTCTGAAGAAACACTGACGACCCGCTCACAATGTGCATCGTGAGCGGGTCGTCGTGGTGTGTACTGCCCACCTTCTGCAGAACTCCACATTGTGTCTGTTTATGGTGGGCACGTTCTTGATGCGGAAGCCTCTCGTGTTAATTTATCTTGGAAATAATCCGAGAGTGACACTCCATGCAGTAAAAAGTCAATTTCGTGTTTCTTTAGGCGTAGCAATTGCATATACAACACACACACACACACACAATTGCAATTGCATATACAACACACACACACACACACACACACACACACACACATATATAGTGATCTTATTTGAGGTTACATTTGTTTTTCCTTGCAGTCTGAACGTTTTACAACAGATAACATGTACCTTATGATGGTACTACGGATGTTCTTTCACAGATGATACTAAATGTGCTGTAATAATTAGGAGTAAGCCCGACAATGAGACTGTCCCTGTGGGACTAATCTAACTGTAATGGTGCATAAAATACATTCCTAATTGTGAGCTGTGTCTCAAGGGTGTAGTTCATTGACCTTTATACAATTGTGTGAATTTCCATGTTAATTTAGTGCTATCATGCAAACAAATTTTTAGTCTTTTCCACAGTTAAAAGAAAGGTTTGTTTTATAGGTGGTCACCCACATCGTAGCTCCCAACTGTCCTGCTTTCCACGGGAATGTCCTGACTTTTTTTAGGACATTGCTGCGTCCCGCCCGGGGCCAACAGTCCCATGGCGGAGGGGGTGGGCAGTTGGGAGTCCCTGCTGCCACCCACTGGGCAGCGGTGAATAGATGTGCGCAGCGTCTATTCCCTGCAGGCAGAGGGGCACCTGAGGCTAAACAGGGCGTGGCCTCTTGTGAGACCACGCCCCCAAATTTCATATGTGCGGCTACATCTCGCTACACCACCATGGAAATTGGGGAGGTATGACTATCAATGCGTAATGTACATATTTTATTGATTGTAGTCTATAACCTTGCTGTTTTAAACTGCACCTCATAAATTTAGGGGGTGATTTCTCATTTTTTTTCAAAAGCAAACTCTTTCTTTAATGGTCAAAACCATGCTGCACTGCAGGTGGGGCAGATGTAACATGTGAAGAGAGAGTTAGATTTGGGTGGGGTGTGTTCAAAATGATATCTAAATTGCAGTGTAATGGTTTTGTCCTTTAAAGAAGAAGCAACCAGAATCACCTCCTTAGACTCCACGCAGCTTAGGATTCTTGCCGTGAGTTAGCTCCCAGGTCTGATAGTGTTGGGTGTCTATTAGTCGAAAAATGCAACTTAGTCACAACGTGATGCTACTAGGATGCATCAGGAGACTTTGCTGCAACACGTGTATGCTGTGCAGGTGACATTGGGCCTGATTCAGAACTGATCGGTGGACTATGATTCTTCACAGCCGAGCGATCAGGTAAACAACCCCCGCCAGAATGTCTCCCCACCCCTATGCAAGGCTGCAAATGTGTCCACAGGGGGATATCCATTCGGAAAACTCGCCATCAAATGGATCCCCCCCCCGGTGTGCAGCACTGCGATGACCAAGGTGATGACCGCGGGGAGAGCGAGGCCGCTGATGATGTCAGCCGCCCTCCCTCCCAACCAGATCGAGTCTGTACATGGAGCAGAACAGAACTTGTACTGGAGAAGCTGCACCGGCTACATTGTAGAGAGGGTGGGGGTGGGTACTTCTTCCCTCGGTCCAGGTATGTTGGAGGGGCCTGGCGAGGGTCTGGGTCTCAGTTCACCCCCTTCCACTTTGGGAAAGGAGAGAGGAGTAACTGCTGGTAAGAGCGGCAGAAGCAGGCAGTCAGTCCTATCTTCCCTGGTCTATTGTGCTGGGGGAGTGACCACACCTACCGGCTGCGACAGCTTCCACCTCTACCACCCACCACATTGGGGACTGGTGCAGTGAGGTCGGCCCCTTTGCAGGTGTACATACATTTCCTAAGGGGCGGGGTTTCTCGCTATACCTTTACCTCCCCTTCCATTATGGGGGCTCGGCAAAGCTGTCGTCACACCTGGCCAAGAGGGGCTCTTTGCCCTGACTTCAGTAACAATGTATGAGGACATGTCTGTAAATAGGATAAGTATCAGTAGGGGACTATCATGGCAATTCTTCTAAAATGTCCAATAGTATGTGAGTCCAGAGTGTATATGGAACAGTGTTTGCACACTATGCAACATTGATTTGCAGCAATGTTCAGGTGGAATACATATGTATCAAAGCAGGCACAATATATGGAGTAAGTAAATGGATTGTGTAAGGACCACAGGCGTTCTGCTATTCACACCTATAAAAATTATTTGTATAAAAAACATGAAACTGGATGGACGGAAAACATCCGATTAGTTAAAAAGACAGGGTTGCGCCTTACCCAGACCTAGAAGTGGAGCCACAAGCGGAATAAATGCAGAGTGCCTCCGGAATAAGCATGCACCCTGCTAGGCTCCAAAGGCTGAGGCTCGGTAGGTCCCTGGTCCAATGGTAAACCAGCTCTTCCTCAAGGGCGTACATAGCCTTGAGGAAGAGCTGGTAAGCTCAAAACGCGTCAGCACAACTTCAGTTTAACATACAAAAATACCATATATGGAGTAGTTTGCAGCTCTTTAGTAGCAATATTTGGCTGAAATAAACATATATTACAGGTCGGACACGGCACACACCATAAATAAAACCAGTTGATTTGTATCAGAAACCTCTGGAACTTTTTGTTTCTGCTGGCTGGAGCGGATTTGTCCTTTCCCCCTAAGGAATCGCATTGCGGCGGGTTGTTGGCTGCACTAATGGCTACAGAGTGCTGTATGAAAGCCTCCTGGGCTTAGCGTGCCTTGTTGGATGCTACAATAGGTGGCTGTTTTTGCATTTGGGTCCAAGGAGATCTATCTAATTGATATTGCAGATCATCTGAAAGCAGTCAGTAGATCACTTGACATGTTTCTTTGAGGAAGGGGTAACCGTTAATTGGCTCACCTTTTGCATCACCTTTGCCCCCCTCGCTGCTAGGCAACATTGTGATTCCTGGAATACAACTTATGGGGTGAGGCCATGATTACCCAATTTAGCATGAATGGCATCCACTAGATACCTGGACAGTCTGCTACACATGGGAGTAGGTACCATCAGGCAGTACTAAGGGTTGGCGTCTTACCTACTCTTCAAGGTTCCCAGGAGCAATGTTCTGGAATTAGCCAACATATGGGGAGAAGAGGTAAATATGAGTTAGGGACAAATACCAGATATGTATAATTCTCCTGGACATTGTGGGATTAGAAACATAGAAACATAGAATTTGACGGCAGATAAGAACCACTTGGCCCATCTAGTCTGCCCCTTTTTTTAAACATGTTACCTCAAACCATATTTGATCCTTATTTTTTTGTAAGGATATCAATATGCCTATCCCAAGCATGTTTACATTGTACTACTGTATTTGCCTCTACCACCTCTGATGGAAGGCTATTCCACTTATCTACTACTCTTTCTGTGAAGTAATTCTTCCTCACATTTCCCCTGAATCTTCCTCCCTCTAGTTTCAGTGCATGTCCTCGTGTTCTGTTGCTCCTCTTCCTGTGAAGAATGTCTCCCACCTGTACCTTGTTAAAACCCTTGATATATTTGAAAGTTTCTATCATGTCCCCCCTTTCCCTTCTCTGCTCTAAAGTATACATATTAAGATATTTTAGTCTTTCCTGGTACCTTTTGTGATGTAGGCCATGCACCATTTTAGTTGCCCTTCTTTGTACAGTCTCTAATGTATTTATATCCTTCTGGAGATATGGCATCCAGAACTGAACACAGTACTCTAGATGAGGTCGTACCAATGATCTATACAGTGGCATTATTACTTCTTTCTTTCTACTGCTGATACCTCTCCCTATGCAACCAAGCATCTGACTTGCCTTCTTCATTGCTTTGTTACATTGCCTACCTTCTTTTAAGTCCCCTGAAATAGTGACACCTAGATCCCTCTCTTCCTCAGTGTGCATACAAGTCAGAACTTCTTCATTTCATCATCCATGATTGGTCAATGTTTATTACAAAGGCAATTTGTGAGCACCACTGAGGCTCGGATTGACTTATGGATTGCTGTGGGGTTTAAGGGTGCTGGGAGTAGGTAGCAGTGAGGAAGGAAACAGGGAACAGTGAGGGAAGCTGGGAGTAGAGAGCTGTGTGTGGGCAACGGAAGGGGGGGGGTTTTGAACAGACAGGATGAATGTTCTAAAATACAGGATTAGGACAGCCATAGAGCTACATACAGCTCCAGCGCCACTTTAAATGTAGAGGCCGCTGACAGCCAGCTACAGTAGGAGGCTTGTACTACATTTGAAATACCGCTGGCACTGTTTGTGTGTCTATGGCTTTCCACCTAAGCGCCATAGACACCGGTGCTACATGAGCTGGGCAGCATCTGATCCCAGTGCTGCTAGTACTCGCCACTGCCTTTTTGGGCAAAAATCCGGGGGTCATGCTGATCCCAAGATTTGGCTTCCCTAATGAGCACATTATAAATACAGGTCAATGCAAGTTGTAAGATTTCTGAAGCCACAAATCGAACAGTGATAATGCATCAGCCAATCAGCTTCTGTCAAACACAGCCTGTAACCTGACACTAGAAGCTGATTGGCTGGTGCATTCTCACTTTCCACTTTATCAATTTACAAGGATTAATAAATCGTCCCCTTTATTTTTGGGTGCTCGATGACTCACCGACAGTTGGGATTCCGACGATCGTTTCTCCAGCATCGGAATCCCAACTGTCAGGATCCCGACTGTTGGAATCCTGACTTACAGGGGCTATTTTCCCTTGTGGGGGTCCACGACCCTCATAGAGGGAGAATAGATTAGGTGGTGAGTGCAGGGAAGCCCACCAGGGACTTGAATGCCCTCACTCCCCTGTCGGGCTCCTGACAGTCAGGATTCCGATGAAACGACTGCCGGAAACCTATACCATAACCTTCTTTTTAACCAGTATACATAAAGAACCTTATTATTCTAAAAACAAAGGGTCATTACTGTAGGGATGGGCAGGAAAGATTGGGTCCACATGAGGCATCCTGATTCGCAGTGCTTATATGTTCCATACTGGAGAGCTAACCAGCACACGCAGAACTGTGTGAATCGGGCTGCATAGAGCCTGGTGTCTGGTTTGAGCTGCTGTTAAGGCTTCACGTCTCTGCTTCTCTGACAGCTGAAGCTGAAAGTCTGCTCACCTTTCTGTATGTCTGGTGCTTAATGTATGTCACACACCGGGGAGATGGGGACAGACTTTAAAGTTCTTCTCTGAGTGGGCTGAAAACGCAATTGTGAAACAGAGAATCGAAGTTTCTTCCAGTTGTGGCTTCCCCCAGTTTATAAAATGACATTTTTTTGTAGTGTGTGGGTGTCTACGTAGAAGATAGATATTCTCTTTTGCTTTTGTGTCTGGCTTTATTAGGAAATACAAATTGTGCTAGTCCTCGTATACCAAGAAAATCAATGCAGGGAACGGCTTGTAATTTACACCAAAATATACAGGTCTGTGATACATCATCCGTATCATGTTCTCATGTTCCTAATAGAGTTTCTCTTGCTTATTCTAAATGGCAAGGCGGTAAATTATTAAAGGCGTGATAACATAAAAAAAGTTTTTTTTTTTTTAAATATTATTTTAAATGTAGCCTTCTGCCCGAAACCCAGTTTTACAATTGCACATTGTGATGACATATTTCTCTGTTTTAATTACAGTATGTGCAGTTGCTGCAGGGCTCTGGCCAACCAAGAGGAGCTCATTCTCCATTCACTCATGTACAGTAGCTTCATTATGCGCCTGTTTCAGACCTGTTCGGTAGGCTGCGTATGTTCGCAGCTAAGTGAGCAGGTAAAAGCCGAATGCATGGGCCGCCCCAATTCTGCTCACTAGAATGCGAGTGGATGTGTACGCTTATACATCTTGTGCAGCCGAACGGGAGAAAAAAACATTCAATGATCGCTCGCCATCAAATTATTTTTTTCCCGTTTGTGGCTAAAATGAAGTCTATACTTACTTTAACTATCATTCATATGGTATACTGGGTTCTCAATACGTTGGGAAAGAAGAGGTCCTCTGCAGGAGACAGGCACATAGAACTCTTTACAGTGGGTGTACTGGCTCCTCCCCTCTACTTCCTGCTCCACATCTTCAGTTTAGAAAAATGTGCCCTCGGAGAGGCTGCACTTACAGAGCTCCTTAAGAGTTTTTCTTCATTTCATTTTGTTTGTTATTTTGGGGAGCCTGTTTTGGACTAAACAGCTCCCTGCTTCGTTGGAAGCCAGGGGGAGGGTTACAGTTGCTGGCCTTTCCAGGTACCGAACTGTCCCCGCTGCAGGACCACTGGCATGTGTGGGTGATTGTCGTGGCAGCGTTCTTCTGGTGTCGCCCTATGCCCTGCTCCCTTACCGCCTGGATCAGCCTCTCTGTATCTACACTGTAAACTGCATTGTGCACCAGATAGTGAGTATACTGTAATGACTGCTTACCAACGCAGGGTCATCTTAACAGCATTATGGGCCACTGGTCAAATCAGTGCAGTGGGGCCCCTACTTATACAACCACTTCCCTTTTTCACACTTTTTCCTCCATCATGCAGCTTTTGCTCCCCTTCACCTTTCTATTGTCTTCTTTCTTCTGACGTCTTCTCTTCTGTCTTGTCCTTCGCAGCGGTGGCTACTCTATCAGCACTTCTCACTGGTAATGTCCAGTGTGATAATGTCACACTCCGATCACTGGAGGAGGTGCACTGGAAGATTTCATGTTTTTTTTTTTGTACTTTTTCATACTTTACCATCCATGTGGACTCCAATTGGAAACGGTCCAAAGCATGGAGAGCGTACGCGGTGTACTATTTATTAGTCCCTGTGCTCAGGTGTTGATATCGACACCCAAAAAAGTGAAAAACTCTTGTGTTGAACTTTTTTGTGTGTGTGTGCAAGTCTTCCTAGACACTGTCCACCTTTTTAATACATGCAATTAGGGTGGCCAATCCCGGGATTTCGGGATTAGATTACGCATGCGCGCAGTCTAATGCCAGGCAGCGTCTGAGCATCGCTCAGACGCTGCCCTACTTCTCCCGGCAGCACTGCGCAGCGTGACGAGATCAGAGGTCACGCTGCGCAGGCAGAGGTCGCGCCCGGCAGTGTGATGCCGCGCCGCCCGCCCAGCCAGCAAGCCCGCCCACCAAGCCAGCTATGAACCCGCCCAGCAAGCCCACTCGCCCGCCCAGCCAGCTATGAACCCGCCCACTCGCCCGCCCAGCCAGCAAGCCTACCCGCCCGCCCAGCCAGCAAGCCTACCCGCCCACCCAGCCAGCGCGAAGCCAGCCAGCATGCCAGCACGCCAGCCCGCACCATGGACAACCCGTCCCCCCCCACCCAGCAACCGGGCTCCTGGCAACCCTGCTGCACCCTCAAATGAAGGTAAATGTGGGGCAGCTAGGGTGTCTTTTTATTAGGAAAGCCAATCCCGGGAATCCCGGGATTGAGCATTTTTCAATCCCGAATCCCGGGATTGAAAAAATGCCCCGGGATTGGCTTCCCTACATGCAATGTCTACTATACCTATAGTACATTGATCAGGTTGCATTTATTTACTGTATATTGCCTGTCTTGCTATGGTTACACCTTCCTAGTTATTCGGTATCTTGAACATATGGTGTCTTTCATCAGATCTGTTTTTATTACTGTGCACCATTTATCTTAAATACTGTTATATGCATGAGAAGGCACACCTACAGATACGGGGGCAGAGGAAAACACTTCAATGAAGGGGAAGACGCACACATACAAATCAGGGAGGGAGCAATTTAGGGAAGGTGAAAGGAAGAGGGGAACAAACAGTGCTAGCTGTGCAAGTGGCTGTTGGCTGTATCTCTAAGGCTACGAACAGTACACAGCCCAGCAATCAATGATTTCTGCCGCTAGCATACTGTAACTCCTAGCAACGTGTATTGCTAATTCACCCATACTTAATGGCATGTGTGTAACTTACACTTCATTTCAAAACAAAGTTTATATGCTAATTAATTTCTCATTTAACAAAGCAGACGGTGAGAAAAATGAAGAAACACCATTTTTAACTTCCCCCTTCCTCCTATATTTTTGGATAGCGCTCTGAACTAGGGATGGACATCGGAAGCCCTCCATTTAATGGCTGCCGTGCTTTCAACATCAAATATCTAGTAGTAGATGTGGATGATGACCACGTACTTATCACTCGCTGACGCATTTCGTCAGTCTTTTTCTAAGTGCAGTTTTCTGCCTAGTGGGAAGAGTTGTCCCCCAGAAAAGTAACTTTTTTACAGAGATAAAATAATCATCCTTGGATATAGAATAGCACTGTATATAGAAGGTAGTTCTCCGAGAGCATTCAAAGATGCCTTCAGTTTGAGGAGACTCAACACATGTCAGTTCCAGTCCTTCCGGCATGGAATTTGTTAATTCTATCCTAACAGGCATCAGCAAAAGATATTTTGCTCACATCCGAACAAATTCAAAATGCTTACTTTTATTGGTTTAATTCAGCAAAGAAGGTTTTTAAGTTCTGTATCGTGGCATCATTTGTGCAGTCTGCATTTTGGTTTGGTTGAGTCTCCATTAGCATACATGCAAAAGTAGCAGTGGCTGAATTAAGAAAACAAGAGGTCAAGACATGGCCATATTGGGATGACTTCCTGGTGGTAGGGCGGTCAGAAAATATTGTAAGTTCCAAAATGGTGCAAATTATAACCTCTATGCATGGTTTGATTATGACAGAGTCAATTCATGCCATCACAATTCCTGGAATGTTGGGTCCGAAATGCTGTTGGTCAACATACTGATATTAAGAATCCCAACAGCTGAATCCATATTGCCAGAATGCCCAGAGATCTCAGGGAGTATTCTATCCCTAACCCACCCCTCCCGCAGCCTAACCCATCTTACAACCTAACAATGCATAGTGTCAATCCCTAATACTAACCTTCGAATTAGTTGGCATCGTTGGATTCTGCTTTTGGGATTGTGACTGCCAGCCTCCTGATCACCAGGATCCTGACCACATCCCTTCCTGGGTTCCAATGTCAGACGTAAGCTAATAGAGTAGTTGGCAAATAAAATTTTCATCAACTCAGGTGTATGAGTGCTGCAGCTGTTGGGAATGTTTTCCTCCACCAGAACGGTGGTCTAGGTAGAGTTATAATTTCTTTGACCGCAATCCTGAAAATATCAGATTCTAAATAACCGCCAAGAGGTCTCTTTGGAGAAAACATCCAAAATGAAATTGACAGGGAATGTCACTAATAATGATGACTGATTCCAATGCTGCAAAATGAGTAATGAGTGTGGATGCAAACCACATTTCCAAAAGCAGTCACCAGGAAAGTATCTTTGTCTGTTCGAAGACCAGAGTATTGGTGGCCTTCTTAAATCCACAGAAGCATCCTTGTGATTGTGGATGTAGGAAATATGTCTTGGTCAAAAAGTTGCTTTTAACGACCCTTTGTAGGAGACACAAAAAATGCAGTAGTTGTTGATATGAGCAGAAGGCAAGTTTCTCAAAGGGAAATACCCCAGGAAGTTCTCCAGATACTTAAATATCTAGGCTTCCACAAAGGGGAACTATGGTAAATAAAACCAATGCTTAAGTATACAGATTCCATTTCTAGCAATGCATTGTAGCACCAGTAGGTGTTGCTCACAGTCATTTAATTTAGGACTCCTATTTACTCAAGGTCCTACCTGTTTGCGCATCCCTTCATAGTTATGTAGTTCGTACTACCCTCCCGGAAGCTGTGGGAGTCTCTCAATATTTTTGGTAGTCTCCTGCAGACCTGGAAGAGTAGGCAGTTGTCCCACATCCTGCCCG
Organism: Crinia signifera; assembly: GCF_055691185.1. Classification (NCBI taxonomy): domain Eukaryota; kingdom Metazoa; phylum Chordata; class Amphibia; order Anura; family Myobatrachidae; genus Crinia; species Crinia signifera. The sequence continues at coordinate 110,623,128 of NC_139227.1, forward strand.
CTTCCTTGTAAAGTGGTACAGGATTGTGTATTACTCGGCAGCAAGAGCAGGGGGAGAGGGTGGGGCTTAATGTCTGGTTCGCATCATTTAGCTCCACAGACCCACAAATCACAAGTGTTTCCCTATGTGCTGCGTCTAATGATGAACTTATTTGGCCCCGCTTCCTGAAGTTCCCTGCAGTGCCTCTACTCCGGGCTTCTCCCACAGAGGAGACTTACAGAGTAGGTAAGTATAGTCACACACACACAGAAGCTATAATTACCCTTTGTGTTACACTTGATCCATGTTTGTTAATTTTCCACTCTAAAACATTGGGCTAAGTGCACCCTTCTGCTGCTCTTTAAATCTACCGTGGGTACTTTATTCCATGAAAATTGGGCATACTAACACTAAACTTTACTGTTCCATTTATTTCTTCTGGTCTTCTAAAAATAACGCAAGCCATTTGCCGAGAAGGTCGTTGAACTTGCTTTCTTTTTGATATTGCATCCATTGCCACTTCTTGAATATTTCTTTTTTCTATTAGAAAAAAAGTTCTGTGCTGTATGAGTCAGCTCACTGAGTCATAGACAGCGTGAAGCCTGTATTGCTCTAGACTAACTAATTGGAAACAGTCTCAAATTTAATTAAAGCGCAGTTGTCAGTTCACCGTTTCTGACTGACATCCCACTGAAGTATTTTGTCTCTAGCAAGTTGTTTAATTGTTGTGTGCTATTTACTATTTTATGTTTAGTTCATTGTTCGCAGTAATAATGATAATCTGTAACCATTATGTTTATGATGACTGTTTTACTAATGTATGCGTCCAGAAGCCTTTAGAAAACAACTTTATGTTGATTTGTGAAAGGCTACAAACTCTGTGATTTATGAGTTTTAATAGACTATTAATCTCGGTTTTGGAGAGTGTTGGGTATCGGTTTATTATAAACTGCAGCAACCGGATACTCTCATTTGTATTTTTTCTTGTATTTGAATCCTATTTATTTAATCTTTTATACTGCACAGCTCCCCCATCTATGTGGCATTCTAGCACATCAATAGTTTATTTATGTTTTTACGAAAATAAAGACAACTCCTAGTCACTCTACAGGAAGCCAAACAAGTACATGTAAAGCATGATCCAATTAAACTTGAGAGAGAGAGAGAATATTTTCCTGGCCCTACATTGACAATTCCCTGGACCAGCATATACTGTTGTATTATTAATGCTAGCCGTTCTATACATTCTGTTTTGTCTGGAAAATGTTAAACCCTTTCTAGAGTCAATACTAGTTCTGGCAATAGCACCTGCTTCAGTAAAGAACCTTCAAAGGTCAAGAGGAAATCTCAGTTCTTGCGCCAACAAAGAATGTCTGGGTCTCTTTTGTGAGGATCTTAAAGTGACTAGATTGCCACATCATTTGCTCTCTCTCTCTCGCTCTCTCTCTCTCTCTACATACATACATACATACATACATACATACATACATACATACAAACATATAGTGATCATATGCCCCTTAATTTTCTCAAGTATATATCTCAATTTCTTCTCCTCTCCTTCAGTACTCCATGGCATCCATTAAGGTCCCCATACAATTGTACAACTTTTTTGAGAAAAAAAAATCACACGAGATCCCCCTTGAACCACCCGGAATCTTTTTTGATCCCAGCATGTGCTGTGCGATCCGAGTAATCTTACCTGCAGCTCTTGCGGTCTGTGGCTCTGATCCAATGCGCATGGAACTGTGCTTTGTACCGGAATCGGAGGTTAGGCACATGCGATTTGGGCACTTTTAATCTGATTTGTAGCCCGATGCATCAGAATCCGGTGAAAAGGGCCCAAATCACACTAGCGTATGGCCAGCTTTACATTTATTTAATTAGACATGACTGACACAGGTGGGGTAGAAGTGAGGGTGTAACAGAGGGTTATGATGAGAGTTGGCTGAGTTTGATGAAGAAGATGGTCTTAATGTTTAACATTTATTAGAGAAGTGGAAAGTCTTATAGGGAGAGATAGAGAATTCAAGGTGTAGGGAGTACCACAGCAAAAATCCTGGAGGCAGTTATGGGATTAAGTAATCAGTTGGCAAGAGAGTTGGCATGTATTTGTGGATCGAAGAGGGCACATGGCAGTGGGGGTGATTAGCTTGAATTAAAAGCGGAATGTCAAGCCAGTGAAAGGTTTGTTGGAGAAGGGAGGTGGATGAAGTATGTTTGGACAGGAAGATGATCCGGGCAACAGCAGTGAGAATAGATTGGAGTGGGGAGAGTCATTTGTCAGGATTACAGTAGTCCAGTCTGGAGATGACCAGCGAGTGTATGAGTTTCTTAGTAGCATCCAAGGTGAGAGAGGGTCTGATCCTGGATATTATTTTGAGATGGAAACATCAGGACTGCGAGAGGTACGGAATGTGGGGTTTGAAAGAGAGGGAGGAATCAAGGAGAACACAAGACTTGAGGGCTAGAAGAACTAGTTGTGCCAGCAATAGATATTAAAATTGGGAGGTGAGGTTATGCTAAAGGGTGGGAAGATGCTCAGCTCAGTCTTAGATGTGTTAAGTATAACAAAGCGCTGGGACATCCAAGAATAAATAGCAGAGGGACAGCTGGAAATACGAGTGAGGGGAGAGGTCAGGGAAGGAAAGGTAGAGTTGAGTATAATCAGTATAGAGATGATATTGGAAGTCAAAGGAGCGAAAGAGATCACCTAAAGAAGATGTATAGATAGAGAAAAGGAGAAGACAATGAACAGGGCTATATATTGAGGTGTGTAACTGGTGGTTCTTCTCTCACCAGGACTGTATATTGAGGTGTGTAACTGGTGGTTCTTCTCTCACCAGGACTGTATATTGAGGTGTGTAACTGGTGGTTCTTCTGTCACCAGGACTGTATAATAAGGTCTGTAACTGCAGGATGTTCTGTCACCAGGACTGTATAATGAGGTCTGTAACTGCAGGCTGTTCTGTCACCAGGACTGTATAAAGAGGTGTGTAACTGCAGGCTGTTCCGTCACCAGGACTGTATAATGAGGCGTGTAACTGCAGGCTGTTCCGTCACCAGGACTGTATATTGAGGTGTGTAACTGCAGGCTGTTCCGTCACCAGGACTGTATATTGAGGTGTGTAACTGTAGGCTGCTCCGTCACCTGGACTGTATAATGAGGTGTGTAACTGCAGGCTGTTCTGTCACCAGGACTGTATAATGAGGTGTGTAACTGTAGGCTGCTCTGTCACCAGGACTGTATAATGAGGCGTGTAACTGCAGGCTGTTCCGTCACCAGGACTGTATATTGAGGTGTGTAACTGCAGGCTGTTCCGTCACCAGGACTGTATATTGAGGTGTGTAACTGCAGGCTGTTCCGTCACCAGGACTGTATAATGAGGTGTGTAACTGCAGGCTGTTCCGTCACCAGGACTGTATATGGAGGTGTGTAACTGCAGGCTGTTTCGTCACCAGGACTGTATAACGAGGTGTGTAACTGCAGGCTGTTTCATCACCAGGACTGTATAACGAGGTGTGTAACTGCAGGCTGTTCCGTCACCAGGACTGTATATTGAGGTGTGTAACTGCAGGCTGTTCCGTCACCAGGACTGTATAATGAGGTGTGTAACTGCAGGCTGTTCCGTCACCAGGACTGTATATGGAGGTGTGTAACTGCAGGCTGTTCCGTCACCAGGACTGTATTTTGAGGTGTATAACTGCAGGCTGTTCTGTCACCAGGACTGTATAACAAGGTGTGTAACTGCAGGCTGTTCCGTCACCAGGACTGTATATTGAGGTGTGTAACTGCAGGCTGTTCTGTCACCAGGACTGTATATTGAGGTGTGTAACTGCAGGATGTTCTGTCACCAGGACTGTATAATGAGGTCTATAACTGCAGGCTGTTCCGTCACCAGGACCGTATAATGAGGTGTGTAACTGCAGGATGTTCAGTCACCAGAACTGTATAATGAGGTCTATAACTGCTGGCTGTTCCGTCACCAGGACTGTATATTGAGGTGTATAACTGCAGGATGTTCTGTCACCAGGACTGTATAATGAGGTCTATAACTGCAGGCTGTTCCGTCACCAGGACTGTATAATAAGTTGTGTAACTGCAGGCTGTTCTGTCACCAGGACTGTATATTGAGGTGTATAACTGCAGACTGTTCCGTCACCAGGACTGTATAATGCGGTCTATAACTGCAGGCTGTTCCGTCACCAGGACTGTATAATGAGGTGTGTAACTGCAGGCTGTTCTGTCACCAGGACTGTATAATGAGGTGTGTAACTGCAGGATGTTCTGTCACCAGGACTGTATAATGAGGTGTGTACAGATGGGGCAGGTCCCATCTTGGCTACCTATGGCGAGAGTTTCGCCAGCTGGCCATCTCCGGATGAGTGCAATACCAGTGATCATCCACCAGATGTCACTTTTGAAAACCTCTTTGCGCATGCGTAAAATTTATGCTGCAGCGCGTGCATGAAGCGCAGGAACTACAGTAAATAATTTATTGTCCCTGGCAAGCCTAGTCAGCGCCTCTCACACACCACCGGCACGAGCATGATCCCATCTCTTTGAAGGAGAGGATCTTGCTGATGCGGGTGGAGAGGCGCTGCATTTGTTTAACACGAAGGAGCGTCTCTGACGGACGCTCTTGCGACCCAATTGCACAGACGTTCCAGTAATGAGATGCTTTTGCGTCTGAGTTGTTATTATGGCAGGGTACTACAGTAAAGTACTTTACTACTATTGTGCTGTGTCCAGCAAGCTGTACTGTTCTATAGATAGTGTACACACTAATAAATAAAATTACATTGCATTGCGTACAGAATCATTACATTAAATTATACTGTACTGTATTGTACGTCTCATTGGTTTTTTTTGACAGGTGCCTTTGGTTAGTACAGTATTGTAGTTTTAACACACATAAAAAATTCCGGTTACCAATAAGGCTTTCTTGGCGTCTAAATTTGCATGGGCGCTTGAGCGTCTGCACGGGTACTATACTGGTACTATACTGGAGCGGCACGGACGCTAATGCGTCTCAGTATATGTTCTAACGGTGGCCACATTTTGGTGTTATGACATTCACAGTAAGTTACTGATTCGTATAGGGATCATTTTACTTTTGCACACAGTACGGTTACAGTCATGTACAGTATACAGTGGAACTGTAGATTTAGTAAGCTCGTTGAAGTGATACAATGTCTGTAGTTTCACAGGTTCTACGCTCGCCACGAAATATGTCAAAAAAAGTACTGTAACTTAACACCATGCCAACATGGTTAGTTCATACCCCCACTATCCATGTTGGCATGGAGTTGATTTTAAATAGCGTGGCGAGCGTAGCGAGCCACCGAGCCCCGCAAGGGGACTCAGACGCACGGCGCCATAGTGGCGCCGTGAAACTACAGAAGTACTGTACAGTTTTTATCAGTGGTCATTCAGCTGCTACTGTATACATTGCTGTGCTGTACAGTACCTGTCATGTTTTTAAGACAAGCATGTACAGTACAGTAAATTCACAGTTACTGTAGGAGCTGATTGCCATGTGATAAACTACTCAATGGCAGGCGCGCAGAATGCGACGCTTGTTCCGCACAGGACGCACGTGATCAGGGCGCCATTTTTATTATCAAGATAATAAAAGATGGCTGCACCACGCAGAGCGAGGAGAGCGAGGCCCTTCAGGCGCGGAGAGCTCCTCATCCTGGTTGCTTGGCGGGACAGGCCCCTGGTGACCAACAGAGAGGTGGTGGAGGCATACCAGGAGGCTAGCCAAGCCATCAGGGTGCGCTTCAGGATACCCACTACACTACGCAACACATTGATGTCTTTGGTCGGTAGAGTGCTGATATAATAATCTGTGGCGTCTGCAGCCCCATTGGCGAAACCCAAGTCCCGACAGCATCTGAGACGGTCCTTTAAAGAATTAGCGCTGTAATGTGCTGTACTGTATTTAAGGTCAAGTCAACCCCCTCCTCCCCTGGAAAGGGAGGAGGCTATTGACATACACATTATGCACAGTACCAACAGTTCAAAATATTCAGCATCGGCTACGTGAACGTGAAGGTAAATGCTTGTATACTGTAGGATCATGACACTAAAGTACACGGCCCTTTTGCGCGCTTCGATGTTCACGAGCGACTCATTTGCACGAGCGTCTCATTTCCTATGAGCAGCTCATCACGCACGAGCGTCTCATACAGCAAGCGCGCTCCGTACGGCGAATGGCGGGTTTCCATTGGCACATTGCAGTATAGCACTCCGACTCTAGCTTGATGGAGCATTAGCCACCCAGTGGTGGCGGATTGTATTGCATGGCGTGAACCCACGCCCCTTGGCGGACGCCGGCGCAAGAAGAATTTCGGAGCGCCAGAACCTCCGCCATGGCGGCCTGGCGGCAAGGATGGGACCTGCCCCATCTGTAACTGCAGGCTGTTCTGTCACCAGGACTGTATAATGAGGTGTGTAACTGCAGGCTGTTCCGTCACCAGGACTGTATAATGAGGTGTGTAACTGCAGGCTGTTCTGTCACCAGGACTGTATAGTGGCCAGAAGACCGATACAGTGATGCCCAGTAGCTGTTACAAAATCTAGGTGACATTACTGAGACCGATCTCTCTGGAAATGTTTAATTTTCTGTTACAGATATTTCTTCAATATGGAAATAAGCTTCAATTTGGCGTAAGCAAACACAGATTACGCAATTACTTTGAGGATTGACAGTAATTGCAGAATGAGTGTGGTGAATGTAAATTACCATTCATTTACAAAGTGGATAATAGCCGTGCAATTGAGAAATATTTCAGATAAACAGTCATTTGTAACTAATGAAATTAGGGCATCATTATACTCCGTGAATGGGAATTTTCAAGGAGGTTTGACAAGCCAAAATGCTTCTTTTATAGACCTGCAGCCAGCTTGAAATACTCCATTGTTGCCTTTTTCTAATTAGAAATGAGGATAATGGATAACATGAGTGCTGATGTGGGTGTGGTATGACGCTCCGACGGGCAGTATACTGACATCGTAATCCTGACCGCCTGCAGGCTTCGGTTCTATTCTCCCTCTGTGTGGACCCTCACGAGAAACAGTAGCCCGCCGGCCAGGATTCCGATACCGTTATACTTATTCTCCGGCCGTCATCTGGCACCTGCTGATCTATGCTCCATGCAGTCACCCTGCCCTAGGTTACTTCTGGTTCCGGTCAATAGAATTACAGTGTCTGGATAGACCGGTCAACGTGCGATAAGTGGATAGGGTAAAAATGAAAAAGGTCAATGGACAAGGTCGACATGAGTTTTTTTATGATTAATTTCTTTTAAACCAGCTTGTTCTTACTTCACCACCCATGTAGGCAAGCAGAGACCACTGAGCCCAAAGCATCAGGGGTACCGGCTACACGAATTGGGGTCCATGTCAACAGTTGACATTGACACCCAAATATTTGAAAAACTCACATTTTGACTCTATCGACCTTTCCCAAGTCGACCTTTTGACCCTGTCAACTTCATTTTTGGGTCAACCTGTTGACCCATGGGAGGTCCGTTGCATGGAGTGTTGGCAGAAAAGCTGATATGTTGCAATTGTTTTCAGGGCATGTTGCAACCTACATCTGCGATGTTGTATGTGGGAAGCATGGTGCTATCATTTCAGTTCTTGCAGGCTTTCTGCAAGACCTGGGAGTTTCACAGATGGTTGATTATCAATTGTCGGCCACCACTGCTGCGTATCCATTTCCAGGCGGCTGCAGCATTAGCATATTTTTGAACACCTGCTGCCTATGTGAATTCCTTAGCCACATCTCTGAATCCTGCCGTATGATTGGCAAGTTTTTTTTTTTTTTTTACATTGATTCTCTTCCCCGAATGGTGAGCCTCCACATGACATCTGTGACTTGGAACCCACCAGCCAACCCAAGGTTGACACGCGAAATGGTGAAAGGAAAAGTGTTGACACAAGACAATGTAGACATGGGGCATTCACATTTTTTGGGTGTTGATATCGACACCTGAGCATGCTGACCCCAATTAGTGTAGCAAATATTCTTGCCTAGCTAGCTTCGCTCATCATTCTTCATTGCCGGTCAGTGTCTTCTCCACCTCATATATTATCAATGGGTCATGGAGGATGCAGGAGACAATCTTGTCTGTTTCCACATAGGGAAGTGCGTCCCTTCACCAAAAAATCAGGGAAGGAGGGGGGAATACCATGCGTCCCTTATATGGGGGTGGTGTCTCCTCTTCTCCGCATCTCTGATTAAACGCTCATACAGTAGATATGTCCAGCGTCAAATCTTCATAATCTCAGGTCCTAATCTCATACAATGAACCCGTTTGTATGGAAATGGAAAAGATAGATGACCAGAAATAACGTAATACAGTTTTAATGAAATTACATCACACAATAAAAAAAGGAAATATGGTGACAGAATAATCTCCGATGTTGGAGAGGATTACCGGAGATGGTGGAGAACTCAAATAGAGGATTTCTCAATAAACGCTCATACATGAAGGCAGTCCCGGGAACTGGAAACCAGTAGGCGATTGCCGGTGCACCTCTCCTCCAACTGGGTCTCCTCTGATCATGCTAACTCCGACACGTTTCAACCCTACTCGGGTCTTTTTCAAGGAGGTGCGGGTGGTGTAAATTGGGGTCAGGCTGCACCCTGCACTCAAAAATCCCGGGTAATTGCCAGGAGGCCGGTATGAAAGGGGTATTACAGGACCAGGCACACCTAGAAGTATGGTGCAATTGATGCAAAATAATATAACGAAGTATCTCTATTGTTACGTTTTACTTATAAAGCGGCGACAAATATGTGTAAAAATGTTATTGCCACGTAAATACCGGTGATACAGGGGTATTCATATTTTTTTATTAAGTAATGTAACATTTAGTGAAGCGATTATTCCGTTTAATGCCGGCGATGTGTAATCTGTGGCATCATTACTGCCAGTGGGTGTTAGATAGCAATACATTTCCAGTCTGCTCATAATAGAGGAACAGCTGTGAGATTTATATACTGAAGATCACTAAACAACTTGTAAACTGAATCCAGCCATGAACTTCAGGTGACAGGAAAAAGACCCCCTACTGTACGTTTAACCAAATGAAAGTGATCCGCCTGCCATCAATCTCATTTTCATAGGCTGTTTGTTACCATAATAAGCCTCTCCAGATAAAACGTGGACAGCCATTTCAGATTGTTCTGTGTAATTGAGCTGGTGTAAACCAACTTTGTCTGAGACTGTGGGATAGTAACATAAGTGGGAGTATTTAACTTGGAATACTGGATGCTAAACTTCTAAAGTTCCATAATGCAGAATAAGTAATAAGTCCAGCTCATTAGTGTAATGTTCTGCTCTTCTTTGTGATATAATGCTTCTCACGTTTAGCATTTGATGGGGCAATTTTACTGTGCAAGCCAGGGAAGAGCCTCAGTGTGTGTGTGTGTGTGTGTGTGTGTGTGTGTGTGTAAGAAAGAAGTATGCAAATCATCTAGCATTACATTACTCCAATATACAAAAATCCACAAGTGGTAATAATATTTGCATAAACATCTCTAAAGAACACCTGTACACAAAGGGGGTTGTTCGCATATGCCACCGCCCCCCATTCGCAGTCCGAATTCAGCCGCATGGCTGTGAATGGATGTTAGCATAAACATCCATACACATCCTACGGGGCCAAACCCACATCATTCGCATACCCTGCAACATGACCCATTCTGTTAGGTACCCGATGCTCTGTTCCTGGACTTCCCAGCCAGTAGCAGTTACAGAGGTTGGACTCCAGCACAGTCCAGAATTCAAAGAGGGGGGTCACATCCACTGCCAGTGAGTCCAGGACAGTGGTGTTTGGGGTGGCATTAGGTGTGGCTCCCATATGTGAATATTGGACTGTGCTGCAGCCCCACCTCTGCAACTGCCACTGGCAGGGAAGTCCCGGTACAGAGCATTTTGTACCTAATGGAATGGGTCATGTTGGAGGGTATGTATTCGTTGGTTGCTGATCATCAAGTGTTGTGGTAGGTAGGTATAGGCAACACTAAAACACTCTCAGGTGTCTTAGTTTTGCATGTGTTCTCGAGGATAATATGGCGGATAGCTTACATTCGGTGATGTCAGCTGCCCACCCCCGGCACCCACATCACTGGGTGATTTACCATGGGAACGCCCATGAAACACTGCCCATTCTCATGGCTGCATCCCCCGGGCCCACCTCCCCACACACCCTGCATGCAGTCTTGTGTGCGAGAGGCCGGCGAACAATCTGTTCACCTTGGCTGCTCGCACACAGCCATACCTCCCAACTTCTGTGTTGGGGAAATAGGGACACTCGCGCGGCGAAGCGCCCGAAAAGGGGGCGGGTGTATGCAAATGAGGGCGCGGCTTATGCTAATAAGCCGCAACCTCATTTTCATACGAGAATAGACGCTGTGCGCATGCGCACAGCGTCTATTCTATTAGATTGGGGGGTCTCCCAACTGCCACCCCCCGCAGCGGGACAATGCCTGCCGCGGGTGGGACAGCGGGACAGGACCCGAAAATCGGGACTGTCCCGCTGTAATCGTGACAGTTGGGAGGTATGCACAGCACTGTTCAAAAACATTGCGCACCCGCGCAAATTCGCACTGGTGCGCATGGACCAGAATAAGGTCCATAATGTATTCTGATGTTATAACTGTCGAGGCAGCGAAACGTAAAAAATACTATAATACAAATTGTAACTGATGGAAAGCCCCATACACAAAGGGCTTTCTGAGAGATATTGTTCACAATATGGTCTAGTGTGTGCCCTTAATATCATGAAAAATGCGCGCACCTGCGTATATTAACGAGCCCCTTCCGCACCTCAACATTTACGGACAAGGGAAACATTATTAACCATGTATGGCCCCGCTCCCCCACACGTTGCCTCCCACCGTCACTCTACAGTATGTGTACACACTTGTCAGTGCCAGCACCTCGCCAGGTTCTGTCCGGGGACTTGCTGAGGGGGCAAGCTGCATTCTGCGCGGTCTTCGCAATCGATCATAGCACATCGGCCATTGGGCAGGGCATACACAGTGGGCGATATAATGACCAATATCGCTCATTTTATCGCCTAGTGTGTATGGGGATCTAGAAAAGTCCCCCGTGCAGCGATTACATGTGAGCAATGATTGCGGCTGGTGGCATACTCTCTACATCCTATAAAAGGAGAAGATCATGGGGTGTTCCCTTTTCTTCACACACAGGATTAGATTTTTCCATCTACCACTTCAACTGTTATTGGGACATAGATCCTGATTTGGGATGCGGTCAAAATACCGACAACCATTGACCAACGGTCAAAATCCCGACAAGGTCAAAATCCCGACATCTAAAATCCCGACATATAGAAAGTAGACAGGAGAAAAAGTGAACATGACCTTCGGTCGACAGATCGTGAGTTCGACTTGGTTTTTTTCACTGTTTTTTGACCCGACATGTGCCGACAGGCGGTATTTCATGCCCTACCATCCACTAGGGTAAGGAGGGAGAAAAAATAGTGTGCTGAGTGCAGCGAGTGTTGCGAGGGGCTGCGGTTTACTTCCAACTGTGTCCATGTCGACTGTGTTGACATTTCGGGTCAAAAACAGTGAAAAAACCCCTGTCGACCGAAAGTCATGTCGACGTTTTCTCCTGTCGGGATTTTGACTATCAGGATTTTGACCGTCGGGATTTCATATCAAATCCCCTGATTCAGACTTGTTCGCTATGCTGTATATGTTCGCTGCTTAGCAACCAGGTAATCCGCACCCGGCTGAACTCCCCCCCCCCCCCCCCCCACAATCTAACATGCCCCATCGCATGTGGTCAAAGGGGAGATAAATCATTCGATGGTTCCCCACCATCTAATTATTCTAGACTTTTATTCTGGCCGCAGATCAGCCAAAAAGGGGACAGGCACTGATGTCACATGAGGTCAGCCGCCCGTCCCGAGCAGGGCCTTCCCATGTGTGTGCATAAAATGCTGGGTGTTCCCCTGACCGCCCCCTTCCCTCCCGCCAGTGGGAGTGTGATACTCGCCGGAGGTGTTCGCACATGCACATATTGAGCAGACCCAGAACATCGAGGATAAATCGGGCCCATATTTTGTACTCTTTGTTGCACTTCTCCCAGTCTCCATATGTTTGGGCATCCGTTGACCGAGGTAATAAAATAAAAAACATTCAAACATGAGTGACGGATAATAATGACAGAGACAGGACCTAAACCAATCTAAACCAAAGCGCTAAATAAATATAGCAGATACACTAAAATGACAAAACAATGTGAAGCCAAAGTTGTTTGGATTTTGAAGTAACCGTAAAAACGGTTTCCACGTTTCCCGAAATATTCCCCTAACCATAAGTGTAGGCACAGACTGATATTTTATGGTGTCTTTACAAGGAGCATGAAGCGGTGTATGACAATGAATAGAGACGCGTCTACAGAGGCATTGTGGGTCAGTACTCTGTGCCGGTTGTAAATGAGCCTTAATGTCTTACACATGCAGTACGCCATTTTTCATTCAAACCACATTGCAGGCTAATTACACCATCTACATCCATCCTAAAAAGGAATCTAGCTTCCATAAATGTATTCAAACACATTTATTTCTAGACTTTTTTTTATTCATTTGTTTTGAGAATTCATTTTTGCTCATTCATTTAAGGGATAGCCAGAAATCCAGATGGATAACAAAAAACACAAAGCGTCCCCATAATATTCTGTTAGTGTAATATATGATTTTAGCCAGCATAATGACCTGCGGAAAATGAGTTTCTTTGTAGGCCTTGTTATGGGTTCACGTCGGCAGACATCTGCTGGAGATGATCTATTTAGTTTGAAAGTCATGTAACACTCTCTATGCGTAAATCTCATTTTGGCTGAACACGTATTGCATCGCTATCCTAGACCGGGGTAGGTTGCGGAAAATGACAAGTGAGCCTAACGTTTCAGAGAATCTAATCTCAAATGTATGAAAGAGGAAACTTTGAAGTCTGAGATATGGCGGAGTCATTTAAAGTAACAAAAGAAAGTTGGAATAAACAGGAATATTTTTCTCTGCATGACTTGGAGAGGCCAGCTATATGTATGTAAGGGAAAGGGCAGGGGAGCACATTAAGGACGGTGTTCAATGTCACAGCTATTTCGGACAGCATTGAAGGCGGGTTTCGACGAAACAGATCCGAATTTAAAACAAGTCGGATCGGTTTTGTTTCTCGAATTTACGATAGTTTCTCAACAATCCATGGACGTTTTTTCCGACACGCCCACTTTTTCGACATTCGACAGGCGGACCATTGAATTCCGCCTGTCGAATATCTGTCGAGCTGGGCAATTGAATAACCCTATATAAGTGAAGGTGAGGGGGGTGTAAAATCCTTAAAAATATACAATGGAAAGGCCAGTCTTTATATTTATACAAGTAAACAAGTGTCTGTGTGTGTATTTGTGTGTATGTATGTATGTGTATATATATATATATATATATATATATAATGTGGTTCATTAGAGCACGTGTCACGGTTTGTGCCACCTAATCAAACTGTCAACAAAGAGTACTACGAAGCTGTTTTGCATCGGTTAGTTAAACGAGTACACCGTGTGCGAGCGAATAAGGATAAAGGCAGCTGTCTCCTACGGCACGACAATGCGAGGCCCCACTGTGCTCTCAATGTGAAGCGCTTTTTGGCAAAACATGACATTGTAGAGCAGGCATGTCCAACGTTGGCCCTCCAGATGTTTTGAAACTACACATCCCAGCATGCTTTGCCACAGTTTTGCTATTAGAGAATGCCAAAACTATTGCAAAGCATGCTGGGATGTGTAGTTTCAAAACATCTGGAGGGCCAACGTTGGACATGACTGTTGTAGAGGTTAATCATCCTCCGTATTCTCCTGATTTGTCACCTCCTGACTTTTACTTGTTCCCAAAACTTAAGACTGCTCTGGAAGGGCATCGATTTCAGGACATAACCGCTCAACTTCGAAGCATATCTTCAGAGGACTACGAAGCGCGTTTCCAGAATTTGTACTGCCGTGTGAGTGCCGGAGGTGATTATTTTGAGGACTATTAAACGTATGTTTGTTTTTTATTATTCATTCCGTTGTATTAGCCCCAGTCCTGAAATTTAATAGACACACCTTGTATATGTATATATGCATGTTAAATCTCTGCTTTGGTGCTTGTAGCAAAGGTCTCATATGTATATCAATGCTGAAATGCAGAGCATACTCATGGTAAAAGTCACGATTTGCCGATACCAACTGTTTTAGCTCCGCATTGGACATTCATTTAGTTTTTTTATCAACATGCAATTTCTCGCTGATGTATGGGGGTAGACACCGTACGTACAAAAATTTTGTAACTGTGTTTCTTATTAACATGGATATGTCAGCATTTTGAAAAGTCTGTAATGCCCCTTTCAGACCGCAATTTTGAACCAGTATTTTGCCGCTTTTTAACCTTTCAAAACGGTTATATGTGTGGTCTGAAAGGTGCAGAACCAATTTAAAAATTTTTGCTAAACGGTTAAAATGCAGGGTCCTACCAGTTTCAGACCCGGTATTTTGGCACCAAAATTGGGCCTGAAACGGTATTTAGGACCCAGCCAATAATGGTCCGCTCTGAGCATATCTAATAAGTGGACCACTATTGGTCCCCCCCAACTTGGGCAGCGCAGGAGCAGGGGGTCCCTGCAGTGTATGTTAAATCAGTGGCAGGGTCCTTAAAGTGGATGGGAACTAGTAGTACTAGTACCCCCTGCCCCCAGCGCGATCATTCCCTTTCCTGCACTGCGCTGCCCAGGTAGGAGGGGGGGCTGCGCTGCCTGGTGGGGGTGGGGGGTTTGTGGTATCTGTTATATGTTGGCCGGTACCAGGAAGAGGGAGGGGGACATCCAGCGGCACCGTAGCTGTGCTGTTCCCAGGGAAGCCGCTACCGCCGTCACTGCATCAGTATATACAGCGGCAGTGGGATGCATGCCCGTCACTCAGGAGTGAGGAGCAGCTCAGCCTCAGACCCCGAGAGCAGCAGGAGTCGGAGAGCCCGGCTCACAGCTTCCTGAGTCTCCGCCCTGTGTGTATCCAATGTGCAGCACTGCCTGGCTCCTGCACACCTTCTGCTGCTCATTTCCGGTATATGGGGTGCATCGGGCAATGGGTAGGCCGGGAGGACCGTGCTTAGACCACTGGCTTTGACCTTGTATTTGAAAACTTTCCAAAAACGGGTCTGCCAGGTATGTAAAAAAACCGGCATTTAAACGGTAATATACCATTTAAGAGATGCGGTGTGAAAGGGGTTTTACCTGGCAGACCCGTTTTTGGAAACGTTTTCAAATACAGGGTCAAAGCCAGTTATGCCGTCTGAAAGCAGCATAACTGGGCACAAGTAATATTTTTCTTGTGTAGAGTTTCCCTTTAAACAGTTTTCAGACGTTTGCGATTCCGTCTCGATGTACTGTATTATTAAACCACTTTAATAGCTTCACAGTGTGCAATTATTTCATCCATTCAACCAATTTTACAGTTTACAAATGGGCTCCACATTATTCACAGATTGCTACAGCACAGTTCTTTCCCATAAAAAAAACCCCAACAAATTCCTGTCATCAATTGTTAAAGAAAGGTCGTTTCGAATTTCCATTCATAAAGCAAGTAGCCGTTACGATGTTGTTAATGATCTAATGTCTCTAAAATGGAATTCATATGTAATGGAAAACATAAGAAAGATGGTTTTAATCCAGTAAATATTGTTTTACTAACAAAACATTACTTTAAAAAGAACCTTTATAAAAGTTACCTAAACTTTGTTTATATTAAACCTAATTCATTGCAGTTTCTCTTTTGTGTAGATGTTTTCGTTTTTTTTTTCTTATTGTTTTTTTTAATTGGATTTGTTTCATGTGGTTTAGTTAAGTGTTGCAGTGCGTTTTAGAGCTTCAAAAGACATGTCCAGTTTTAATCGAGTAACATGTAGTCCTTATGCTGGGTTATTTATACCACTTTCAGACAGAAAATCCCCCAAAACCCAGGTATTTCCCGGATACAAAAACCCGGGTAGAACTAGGCTGAAAGCGAGGAACCCTATTACCTAGAAATAGCTATAGTAGGGATAGCACGGTAAGAGGGAACCCTATTACCTAGCAATAGCTATAGTGGGGATAACACGGTGCGAGGAACCCTATTACCTAGCAATAGCTATAGTAGGGATAGCGTGGTGACAGGAACCCTATTACCTAGCTATAGCTATAGTGGGGATAGCACGGTGATAAGAACCCCATTACCTAGCAATAGCTATAGTAGGGATAGCACGGTGACAGGAACCCTATTACCTAGCAATAGCTATAGTAGGGATAGCACAGTGACTGGAACCCTATTACCTAGCAATAGCTAAAGTGGGGATAGCGTGGTGAGAGGAACCCTATTACCTAGCAATAGCTATAGTGGGGATAGCATGGTGAGCGGAACCCTATTACCTAGCAATAGCTATAGTAGGGATAGCGTGGTGAGAGGAACCCTATTACCTAGCAATAGCTATAGTAGGGATAGCGTGGTGAGAGGAACCCTATTACCTAGCAATAGCTATAGTAGGGATAGCACAGTGACTGGAACCCTATTACCTAGCAATAGCTAAAGTGGGGATAGCGTGGTGAGAGGAGCCATATTACCTAGCAATAGCTATAGTAGGGATAGCATGGTGAGAGGAACCCTATTACCTAGCAATAGCTATAGTAGGGATAGCGTGGTGAGAGGAACCCTATTACCTAGCAATAGCTATAGTAGGGATAGCGTGGTGAGAGGAACCCTATTACCTAGCAATAGCTATAGTAGGGATAGCATGGGGAGAGGAACCCTATTACCCAGCAATAGCTATAGTAGGGATAGCGTGGTGAGAAGAACCCTATTACCTAGCAATAGCTATAGTAGGGATAGCATGGTGACAGGAACCCTATTACCTAGCAATAGCTATAGTAGGGATAGCATGGTGACAGGAACCCTATTACCTAGCAATAGCTATAGTAGGGATAGCATGGTGAGAGGAACCCTATTACCTAGCAATAGCTATAGTAGGGATAGCGTGGTGAGAGGAACCCCATTACCTAGCAATAGCTATAGTGGGGATAGCGTGGTGAGAGGAACCCTATTACCTAGCAATAGCTATAGTAGGGATAGTGTGATGAGAGGAACCCTATTACCCAGCAATAGCTATAGTAGGGATAGCGTGGTGAGAGGAACCCTATTACCTAGCAATAGCTATAGTAGGGATAGCATGGTCAGAGGAACCTTATTACTTAGCAATAGCTATAGTAGGGATAGCGTGGTGAGAGGAACCCCATTACCTAGCAATAGCTATAGTAGGGATAGCATGGTGAGAGGAACCCTATTACCTAGCAATAGCTATAGTAGGGATAGCATGGTGACAGGAACCCCATTACCTAGCATTAGCTATAGTAGGGATAGCATGGTCAGAGGAACCCCATTACCTAGCAATAGCTATAGTAGGGATAGCGTGGTGAGAGGAACCCTATTACCTAGCAATAGCTATAGTGGGGATAGCGTGGTGAGAGGAACCCTATTACCTAGCAATAGCTATAGTAGGGATAGCATGGTGAGAGGGACCCTATTACCCAGCAATAGCTATAGTAGGGATAGTGTGATGAGAGGAACCCTATTACCCAGCAATAGCTATAGTGGGGATAGCGTGGTGAGAGGGACCCTATTACCCAGCAATAGCTATAGTGGGGATAGCGTGGTGAGAGGAACCCTATTACCCAGCAATAGCTATAGTAGGGATAGTGTGATGAGAGGAACCCTATTACCCAGCAATAGCTATAGTAGGGATAGCGTGGTGAGAGGAACCCTATTACCTATCAATAGCTATAGTAGGGATAGCATGGTCAGAGGAACCTTATTACTTAGCAATAGCTATAGTAAGGATAGCGTGGTGAGAGGAACCCCATTACCTAGCAATAGCTATAGTAGGGATAGCGTGGTGAGAGGAACCCTATTACCTAGCAATAGCTATAGTAGGGATAGCATGGTGACAGGAACCCCATTACCTAGCATTAGCTATAGTAGGGATAGCATGGTCAGAGGAACCCCATTACCTAGCAATAGCTATAGTAGGGATAGCGTGGTGAGAGGAACCCTATTACCTAGAAATAGCTATAGTGGGGATAGCGTGGTGAGAGGAACCCTATTACTCAGCAATAGCTATAGTGGGGATAGCGTGGTGAGAGGGACCCTATTACCTAGCAATAGCTATAGTGGGGATAGCGTGGTGAGAGGAACCCTATTACTCAGCAATAGCTATAGTGGGGATAGCGTGGTGAGAGGAACCCCATTACCTAGCAATAGCTATAGTAGGGATAGCGTGGTGCGAGGAACCCTATTACCTAGCAATAGCTATAGTAGGGATAGCGTGGTGAGAGGAACCCTATTACTCAGCAATAGCTATAGTGGGGATAGCGTGGTGAGAGGAACCCTATTACCTAGCAATAGCTATAGTAGGGATAGCGTGGTGAGAGGGACCCTATTACCTAGCAATAGCTATAGTAGGGATAGCATGGTTACAGGAACCCCATTTCCTAGCAGTAACTATAGTGGGGATAGCGTGGTGAGAGGAACCCCATTACCTAGCAATAGCTATAGTAGGGATAGCGTGGTGCGAGGAACCCTATTACCTAGCAATAGCTATAGTAGGGATAGCATGGTGAGAGGAACCCTATTACCTAGCAATAGCTATAGTGGGGATAGCGTGGTGACAGGAACCCCATTACCTAGCAGTAGCTATAGTAGGGATAGCATGGTGACAGGAACCCCATTACCTAGCAGTAACTATAGTAGGGATAGCGTGGTGCGAGGAACCCCATTATCTAGCAGTAACTATAGTAGTGTTAACAGTAGGCGCGAGCACTGTCAGTAAGCCGATTCCATAGCACTAGGTTATTTTAAAACAAATCTTTGGTCTAACATTTCAGTCTCTCAAGAAGCTTTTATGTCTGTCCTAATAAAGTCAACTTGGACCGGAGGAACCCCTGAGGAAAGTCATTGTTTCCTGCAATGGAGGAAGGGTCCATATGTGAAGCTACTTGTTCAATAGAGAGCACTCTTTCTTAAAACAAGGTCTTTCTTGTTCTTAGATATTGGTATATATGGCCTAATTCTCTACCATATGAAGAGCTGCGGTCACTGTGTATTGTGTGGGACTCTCAGGTGCCTGGGCTCAGGTAGTGGAATTGGCTTTGCTCCAAAGTGTTTTAATGAGCAAATCTTAATTTTCTTTTTACCAGTTGTCTCTGGCCAACATCGTCAAAATGTTAAGATTTTGCTAAATGCCTTTTTACTGTATATCAGACTTTTTCTCTCCTTAAATGAGTTATTTAATAAGTAATTAAAGTTCACCTGTCACAGCAGCACAATTCCAAGTTTCTCCTAGACCTCAGGTAGTCAGCAATTATCAGGAGACCGTAACACACAGCTGGGGGCATTCACAGTTTATATGTGAACTAGTTAAACGTCCGTCAAGATGACGGCTTCTGCAATGCACCTTCACTTTGAGCTGTGCCAATTTTTAATTTCACCCCACCCCCAGTCCCTATCTGCTCCTGCATCCATTCTCTGTCTTCCCAGCTCCCCCTCTCCTTATCCAGCAAGTTTGAAACAGATCAGTGTCCCTGCAAAAATAGCTTTCTCTTTCTGTTTTGACAACTTTTAGCACACAAAGGAGTAATTTGGTCAGTTGGGTGGCCTCTAGTGTGCAACTCTCCAAATAAAGGCGAAAGAGCACAGCTTTGGGCCATGCTGCTTATTACTCCAGTGCTTGACCCCTTACTCCTCTGTTGGTAAATATTTCTTTCATGATAAAATTCATCTGACTATGGGGCAGATGTACTAAGCCTTGGAGATACATACTCTTTCAATCAGCTGCTAACTGTCATTTTGATAACAGCCTGTAACATGGCAGTTAGGCGTGGACTGGCTGCTACATTATCGCTGCCCAGGAGGTAGTACATCTCTGCTCGGTTCCCCGGGTCCCACAAAGTCTTTATCCAGCTTGGTGCACTTTGTGTATAACGCCCCTCCCCTACCTGGAACATACTGTAATCAATAGCACAAATATGCAGTGGCAGGTCTTGTTTATGTATAACCGCTGTCCCTCCTTCCCTCCCACTGGTTTTCTGAACTTCCCTTTTTCAGGGGGCATAATTAGAAATTAGGTACAGTAGGCTATAGATCATACAGTGCTTAGAAGACCATTTAAGTTACCGTAATGTAAATGTCCAAAGTGTCACAACTGAACTTGTCTATGAATCCGGGCTAAGTTGAGATATGAGTTCATGGTTTAAAATTCTTGGACTTTTTCACAGAAGTGCCGACAGGTCATCCGGGCCCCAGTAAAATGGAGGGGGCGCGGGCTGGAACAAGTACAGTACAGCATCGGAGGTGAGTCCAGAGATTCTGCAAGGATATTGCAGTAGCAGGTTTTCTGGAATGCTGGGTTGGACAGTACCAGTGAATTAGACAATGCTTCAAGGATATTGCAGTAGCAGGTTTTCTGAAACTCTGGGATGGACACTAGCAGTAAATTAAGCTACATACACTCTAGACCAGTGGTAGCCAACTCCAGTCCTCAAGAGCTACCAACAGTTCACATTTTCCAGACAACCTAGCTGCTGCACAGGTGTACTCACAGGTGGAGGTAATTAGTTCACTTATGATTCTGTGAGGAGATCTGGAAAACATTAACTGTTGGTAGCTCTCGAGGACTGGAGTTGGCTACCCCAGCTCTAGACGATATTGTGGACAATTTCGCCTAGTGT
The DNA here is from genome assembly GCF_055691185.1 of Crinia signifera. Taxonomy (NCBI): domain Eukaryota; kingdom Metazoa; phylum Chordata; class Amphibia; order Anura; family Myobatrachidae; genus Crinia; species Crinia signifera. The sequence continues at coordinate 110,643,938 of NC_139227.1, forward strand.
GTACATTCCCAGTCGTTAACGATGCGCATTCCCGCGCGTCATTAAGTATCCCTCCCTCGTCCAGCATGTCCATACGAGTGAGGTTACCGTTAACGACAGACATGCTGTGGTGTGCAGCACAGCCAACCAGACGATGACACATGTGACCCGCTGGAGCGCGCAAGAGTACATACAGAAGATATGCAGAGCAAATCGTGCCGGAAGCGCTCTAGTGTCCACCACCAGAGTGAACGATCGGTAACCGCACCGGATAACGATGTGAGGCTTCTGTCAGGCTGATGAGAGAAGAATATTTTGTCAAACACACACATGTATGAAATGAAGATAATGCGTCCAACTTGTTATTTTCTGGTTACAATGTGTGTGACAGGGAGAACGGCTTAATCACAAACAGGCAGCACAAATCTGAAATCAGATTGTTTCAATAAACAAACACAATCTATGTTTCCATGTCTTTCCCCTGAGATAATTGATAGGCTAAGCTGAGGGAAGGAATATATTACAGTGAGAAATAGTTAGACTGTCAGAATGTCAGATGAAGTGCTTGCACACCGTTGTATGTTAGGTATGATTGATTTGGTGCCGGCAAGTTAAAGAGTGAGGGGCCGCTAACAATTATTATTACTTTTCTATTGCCTACACACAAATCAAATAGGCCAAACGGATCTGTATTAACGTTACATTCAGGGCCTTAGTTTCACATTCCATCGTCTGCTGCGATCTGGAAGATTCATTCGGAATAGTCTCAGATAAAGTGAACATTTTCCCACCTAAATAAATATTGTCCATTATAACTCTTTCATTTTCCTAAGATAGAAACATAGAATTTGACGGCAGATAGGAACCACTTGGCCCATCTAGTCTGCCGCTTAGTTGTTACATATAACTGGTTCTTCGGGCTGCACCCGCTCTGTGGAATGCCCTCCTAAGCACAATAAGACTCTCCTCCAGTCTCCAAACCTATAAGCGTTCCCCAAATAATCATCACTTCAGGCAGCTTATCAAATTCCAGAACCAATCACAGAACCTTGCATTCTGGTGGAATTGATGCAATAAAGAATACAGTATCTATCCTTATGTATCAATGCCTATTTCCCTATAGATTGTAAGCTTGCGAGCAAGGCCCTTCTACATTTTGAATGTCTGTAAATACCCTGTTTGTTGTATCACTGTCTGTTTGTAAAGCGCAACAGAATATGATGCGCTATATAATAAACTGTAAATAAATAAATATAAGTGACTGTCCGCATCTCCTTTACCCAGGGCCATTTTAATGCAAGGGCTTACTGGGCAACTGCCCAAGGGCCCCATAATTTTGGGGGCCTTTGAGAAGGGTTGTGCCGTTGCTATCGGCCCCCAAGGCTAGTTCCTTCTGAGCTACAGGGGAGAATGCTGCACAGGTAGACAGTGAATGGCGTTCAGCATGCTGATTGTTGGATCTCTGGAGATATTCACCAATCAGAGTTTGGATGATCTTTTACATGGTTTTTAATGAAATATAGTCTAAAACATAAATTAAAACGACATTAAAATATAAGTGCAAAGTTTTAATAATAAGGACACCCACAAGGTAACTGAATTGTCCAGAGTCCGTTCATATAATACCCCTGAGTTTTTAAATGGAATAAAGCTGTAGAAATAGTTACCACCCTTCGTAGGGTATGTCTGACATCCGCCTGTGTCCGTGTGGCCACCCCAAAGTTGGCACAAATAACCGAGAATCCACCGGAGATGAAGTAGCGATAGATCGGTGGAGAAAAATCCTTAATACGGACCAGTTGGTGTAGTCCCATGGGGTTGGTTCGGACAGCTATCGGGAAATCTGAGCAGATTGTGGGTGTTCAACAGTTGCCTAATGCATTTCACTATGCTAGGTAGCTTTATTAAAGGTGGGTCACCTTTTGTCAGCATGTGGAGAGATGGTAGAAGAACGCAGGAGGTGTAAGTTATGAAATTTTTTCAAAAACATCTGCCTGTGAATGGTTGTGTAGGGGTCCCAGTGCGATGCTTTACCCAGGGCCTACAATGCCATTAAGACAGCCCTGCCTTTACCCTTGTCTTAGTAAGGAAACTATTTGAGAAAACGTGCCATGCATTGCTAGGATTTTGGAAAGGGAAATACAGCAAAGATTGACGTCTCTGATAGTCTCAGTACTGTGTACAAGTTGTGCATCAGTGTGATGTCACAGAGCTGCCACCCATTACACGTTACTGGCTGAAATATGAGATCGTCATGGAAGTTACTTTTTCACATATAGGCTAGAAATTTGTGACAATACATTTTTTATTTTAATATTAAGTGTTACCCAGTTGTAATTGAGAATCAAAAATCAGCTCACATTCTCATACTGAGCTTTAGTAAAGAATGTTTATTTTACCATGAGCAAAGTAAAGGCCCACATACACTAGTCCAGTTTGGCCACTTTTCACCCGATTCTGACAGATTAGGACAAGAATTTAGGTGAAAAGTGGCCAAATTGTATGTCATTGACATCCGATGCACGATCCAATGCAGAGGTCGGTTCTTGTGTAGTTTTACGGCGCCAGCATGGCGCCGTGCTACTTCCGGGTTGGGTACGCTTGCCAAACTATCTAAAATAAATAAACTTCACTCCATGCCAACGTGGATAGTTCATACCCCCACTATCCACGTTGGCATGGAGTTGATATTAGATAGCGTGGCGAGCGTAGCGAGCCACCGAGTCTGCAGCGTGGGCGAGCGAAGCGAGCCCCGCAAGGGGACTCAGACGCACGGCGCCATGCTGGAGCCGTGAAACTACATAAGTACCCAGAGGTCAGACCTGCTGCATGTACAACCTATGCCTCGGACCCTATCCCGGCAGCAGAGAACAAAGTCTCATGTGATACAGGACATAACATCTCAAAGGGCCACATGCAACTGGGAGGTGTGCTAAACCAAAAAACAACGCTAATACAGATCCATGACCAAAGCACAGGGATGGCTCACAACTCTAATCTTAAGGCAATTGCTCTTTTTTCTTTAGAATACCCGTTAGATCAAAAATATACCCCCCAAAATCCAAAATATACCGTATAACCCCACAGTTTAAACTGAAAATGGCAAATGACATTCAGTGGCTGGCTGTTGACTTTGCTGCAATGCTGTGTACATTGACTTGTAATTTTGACTTGCAGTTTAGACTATATATTCAAAATCGTATAGCGAATTAATCAAAATTTCACCGTGTTTAGCCGTACCCGAGCGTGATTTGATCCCGATGCCCGAAAGTAGAAATAGACTATGCAGCACAGTCTATTTGTAGACTCTCGGAACAAGGGCCATGCTCTCAATGTTATTAGGTGTAATGCCTCGTTTGGCAAAGGAAAAATGTAAAATTAAGAGAAATAGACTCTGGGCCTGATGAAATAGCATCCGAGTTCAGCGGCCGTGTAGATTGCCGGCCAAACTCGTCGTTTTTTTTAATTTACAATGCATAGTTCTGCTTGTTTGAATGAGAATCCTACAAAGGTGAGAATCAAAACCATTAATACATAAGGGGGTTATTCTGGTCGATTCGTTTGGATGCAAATTCGCATCATTGCGAGTCAACCAGATCCCGCCTTGCGAATGGTGGTACGCCGGCCCACCATTCGCACAGCGCTTATGTTCACACGGCATGAGAATGGATGTTTTACATAAAAATCCATTCGCAGCCTGCAGGGGAACACCCACCTCATACGGTGGTCGCCGACCAACGAGAGCAACCTTAGATGCACATTCTGAAGGAAGAGGTCAGGCAGCTGACATCCGGGGATGTCATCTGCCCGACCTCCGCACTGCGTTATCGGCTCATTAGCATGAGAATGCCAATGAAACACTGGGCGTTCCCTTATGCTAATGAGCCGCCCCACGCTCCAACTATATACACATTGATGATAAAAAAGCTGCAGAAAACTGGGCGTTGAAGAAGGTGGTAAATAATATATAAACTGATAATCTTGAGTTTAAACAATATAAGGTCAGGATTTCAACATTTCTATAGTGTGAAGGACCCCACCAGGATAGCATTATATTCTAGGGCAAACACTGCAGTGTATTCATGATCTAGTAGTCAAATGCAAACAAAGTACAGTATATGATACTGAAACTTATCTGTATGTTACTCCTCAGTCTGCTTCATGGAAGTGATGTAGAGCGGTGAAGTCTCCAGGGGATTGAATAGCCATCGAGAAATCTAGCAGAGCCTTGGCCGTGTAGCCCTTCACCCCTCCTCTCCTAGGAGAAACAACTGAAACAGAAAGAGACCTGTTCTTTCAGCCCTTTCCTGGTAGTCCAATATAGAACCAGCTTGGGAAGGTAATTGCCAACATGGCTTCTGGCCTAGATGACCACCTGCCCCTAGGGATTTGGGGCAGGCCTTTCAGGACCTGAAGCCCATCAGGCATTTCCATTAAGCCAGTCTGACATTGGTTATGGTTCATACCAAAGTCTCTTTCGTTTCAGGGTGAGAATATCCTTTTCTTATATAATTAGTAAGTCATCTGTGCCTCTAAAACTCAACCTCACAATTCAGAGGATTCAGCGTGACCAAGATTAAGCTGAATTGGGTGTTGACTAATGAGCTAGGTTTGATATTGAGATGCCTACATTCCTGGCAATTTTGAGCAAAGACTTGTTCAGTATCCTGTAGCTTCTCCTAGGTGGCATAACACTGTAGACTTAACCCATTACAGCTTTCTTTCTAAGGACCCATCGTTTGAGATCCTCAAACTATACACTCTGAGCCACATCCAACACACAGTAGGAAACTTTTTTGAAGAGCACTTTTATTCTACTCCTTAGTTAATTGATTCATCTAATCTTCGGTTATGTGAGTCCTCTCTTCTCTCCAGGTGCAGATATAATAATAAAGTATAATAATAGTTTTTCATTTCTTTTTTTTTTTTTTTTTATGAACAGAACAAAACATTTTATTCCGAACACTTCTTGCATGAATCTTGTTTATGCAAATGAAAGATATTGTACAATCATTTTCTTTATAACTTCCAAATGTATGTCACTATGGAAATAGCATATCCTGAAAATCATAGAAGCATGCACGTTTCATTTCATGTACCAGACTCTGATAGGATGGTTATGTTGCAAGTATATCCTCGAGAACGTCTGGGGATTTTACCCTTAGCTATTGTACAGTGTCTCTTACTGAATCTACTGGGGGTGCTGGTAAACGTTGGGTTATAATGGCAATGGAATAATACGTTATCTATGTAAATAAAGCATATCAAGTAAGGACGGTATTAAAAACAGATTTCTGAATTTGTTGGAAATCAATCTATCAGATTACTTTATCAATGACCGCATTCTATTCAACCGTTATATTTGCTGGGACAAAGTAATGACTTCTTTTGGTTGTAATATAAAGTACAAAATAGATCATATGTTTGACACCACATCTGTGACACCTAAGATCCTAGAAATTAAGTCAAGATCCTTATCTGTTATATGTGACCCAGTAGGTCTCATATTAATGTCATCTTGACTGCTTACCGGCAGTACAAATTAGTTTGGAAAATTGGCAAAATTATGTGCACTGCAGGTGGGGCATATGTAACATGTGCAGAGAGAGAGAGTTAGATTTGGGTGAGTTATATTGTTTCTGTGCAGGGTAAATACTGACTGCATTATTTTTACACTGCAATTTAGATTTCAGTTTCAACACACCCCACCCAAATCTAACTCTCTCTGCACATGTTACATCTTCCCCGCCTGCAGTGCACATGATTTTGCCCATTTTTCAAATAAATTTGTACTGCAAACAGATCGGAGTAAGGGCCATTGTGAGGTCAAAGAAGGCAAGAAACCTTACACACACACTGGCATGTTTGCCTTAATAAATATATAATTCTTGCCATCTACTATATATGCAGTTAGGAAACCAACATCGTGATATCTTAGTTGATTTGTTTAGTGTTGTTTTTTTTTTTTTTTAAATGACTTTAGCTTACACAATTTATTATATTAACATTCATTATTTATTACACTTTTATGAAAAAACATAAAAATCCTTAATCATTTATTAGACAAAACCGGGTTGCTTTTGCCTTGTAAATTCATTGGCTTCTACAAAGGAAGATCTTTTGATTTTTCTTACGTAATGTATGCGCCAGAGTTCCCGGCTCATAAATGGGCAGTGAAACAAGATGGCAGTCATGGATTTATCAGTGTTGGGTTTAAAGAGTCCACATTTATTGGGCTAGAGATTCAAAGAACCATTCATCATGGATATACTGTCGTGAGCATGGCTGGACTGTAGACAGACGAGAGCCCATGGATTTCTCAGCCAAGTGCCGCACCTCTCCATTACAGCTGCGGTGACTACATATCTTCATCATAGCTAGTCTTTTTACAAATAAGGAATAGCAAGAAGGTTTAGGGTGTAAAGCCCCGTACAAACGGGGCGACGGGGGAGCCGGTGCTGAGCGACGTGCTTAAGCATTGGTCACCTACCCACCCACTTGCCAGGCTCCTGTCTTCACCCCACCCTCCCGGATGACCGGTGCACCGGACCGCACATGTAATTAAATATCCGGGACAGGTTTTTTCAATTACCTGTCCCTCCACCGCTCCTTACCTCTCTTCACTGATCTCTATCCACACTCCCTCCCGTCCTCTTCGCTCCATCGCTGACCGCCGACTGACCTCTCACCTAATCACCTCCTCCCACTCCCGTGTCCAAGACTTCTCTCGCGCTGCCCCCCTGCACTGGAACAACCTCCTGCCACCCATCAGGCTTTCTGATTCCCTTACCTCCTTCAAGCACTCCCTCAAAACCCACTTTTTTCGACTAGCCTATCCCTCCTCCTAAACTCTTTTGATCCTCCTATCCTGCCTCCGTTCCCCTCCGTTCCTACTTATCCTGTTGTTTTTTGTTCGTCCACCCACCTATTTTTAGTATGTTAACTCTTATGAGTAGGGTCCTCCTGCCTCACGTACTCACCCTACCTCTTTACCTCACCTGTCCTCCTGTCCTGTCCTTCCCTTCCTCTACTTCATCTTCAGTCTCCTCGACAATTTTGACACCTACTTCTGAACTGATGCTGATTTTATTTCTACCAGCTATACCCCTATTTATACTGTATTTTTCAACACACCCTGTACGTTACCTTGTCATTTGTTTTTTGTTTGCTATGTACGGCGCTGCGGACACTTTGCGGCGCCTTATAAATAAACGTACTACTACTACTACTAATTAGGGAAGCCAATCCTGGGATTGGGCATTTTTCAATCCCAAATTCCGGGATTGGAAAAAATGGATTGGCATCCCTACTTAGCAGGATAGACAGTTCATGCACTGTTTATCCCAGCGGCCAACCGCAACACATCGCTATACCCTGTACACATGGAGCGATCTGGGCTTATTTTCTGACTACAGGTTGAGTATCCCTTATCCAAATTATTCCGAAAAACATAGTCTCCTAAATGTACTTTTATTTTTGCTAAAAACCTACTGGGTATATCTGTAACTGGCACTACTTGGGAAATAACATGTAACTGGCACTAAATATGTGCAGGGACATGAGTGCTTGGCATTCAAATTCAGTGCCTGAGATAGTACACAAACTTTGTTTCATTTTTAAAACCTTGTTTTATGCACAAATAAAATATATTTGTGTGTATTTCATGTGTTTGATGTGTTTATACAACATAAATGCAAGATACCTCAAGATACCTTATTCAAATATAACAATATTCCAAAATACAGAATAATCTGTTATCCAAAATTCTTCTGGTCCCCAGCATTTTGGATAAGGGATACTCAACCTGTATTGTCTGACTGATTTGCTCCCAACAGAATGCCCTAATAGAACCTGATTAAATTAAGAAATTAAAGATTAATTCCAGTGAAATAGGTAAGATCATCTGAACTTAAAATCTGTTCTGTGCACAGAGGTGCAGCAAATCCTCCAGATTAAGAAGGGGTTACAAACAAAACGCCCAAAACCTAATAACTTTAAAACATTAGACTCTAGATATTGTATAAATGGATTTGTATGATGTTTCTATATTTTACCTGCTATAAGTTTTGCGTTAAATAGCTGAACCCAGAGGGCAACTGGGATTCTGTTTTGTTATGTTCCATCATAAATGGATTCTAAAATTCCTCTGGGTAAATCTGTCAGAAAATCATAACTTAACTAAAGGACTGTGACTCATACTATATAGAACCAGTGTGACATTCCATTCTGTTATTTGCAGGGACATGCAGAAATAATTTGATTTACTTCTATCTGATTAAAACGAATTGGAGTTGATCGCAAGGAAAAAAAATTCAGAAGTAGTGTTTTAGATTGTTGAAAGTGATGTGGGAGGCCTTCTGTTCTTCAATGCCATTCCGTTTGGAGAAACTTTTTCTGAGAGGTAAAACATTTCTTTTGAAGTGAGAGGAATTTACTTTACAGCGGTTTCTCTTTCAGCCAAAACTCATTAAGGGCCTGATTCAGACATGCTCACTAGACAGCGTACCCCTGCCGCCCACATACCCTTGGTAGCATGCCAGGAGATGTGTACGGGAACCTCATGCGATGGTCGCTGACCATCAAATTATTTTTTCCCAGTTTGAAAATAAGTAAGTGAAAAAATTAGGGGCAGACATGCTCGGCGTTCCCCTGTCCCCCCCCCCGTCCCCCCCCCCCCGTCACTGCTGAAGGTGGTCACACAGTGGGTCCACACTTGCACATATCCGCACCATCAAAAACCGAGCTGAATTCGCCCCTTCTGAAGTTTGAATTAGAGATGTGCAGTCTCTGATTTACTCTGATTTCAAAGCAGGATCTTATTGGATATCCCAAATCACATGACAGTTGTTGACAGTTGATAGCCAATAAGATCCTTCTTTGAAATCAGTAAATCAGAGCCTGCACATCTCTAGTTTGAATCCGCTTATAAGTGTAGATAGATAGATAGATAATGTAGAGTCGAGAAATAGGTGCATCCAATGTAGCACGTACTGTAAATCCAATACAATTCAATGCTGCTTCCATAAATAACATTGCCTGCCTCACAATCCACGATCAGTGTTTGACCAATCACAGGTATCTAATGACATTGTAGCTTCATGGCGTCAACCCAAGACATGCCCAGTGCAGTTTGTTATTCACTACGACTTTGTCAGAGGGTGTGGCCTATGTGGTCCGATCGCCATTGTATAGTGGTCTGGCTTAATAAACAGCCTATCCGTAAATGCGATGTAATCTTTGGTCAGGTTCGGTCTCTATCAGCAATCAAGACACATACTGTATGTTATGCATTCTTTGTTATTGGGTGTGTTTTAACAGGTACAGATTGTGTGTGCTATACAGGCACCAGAATCTGACAGCTACACAGTTAGCCTTCATAGTGCAAAACCGCTGAACAGGCCCAGACACAGAGCAGCCATATTGGATTAAACTGGGTAAACTTAGGTGTCCATCTGGTACATATTCTGATATTTTTTTATACAAACTTGTATAGAAGTTTCTACAAGGTGCCTCGTAAAGGGACTTTCCTTTTTATATTACCAAATGTATTGTTTTGTCATTATGCTAACTTATGTACTCTTTATTTTTTTGCCATGTACTTCCATCCCAGCCCAAGCTATTCCTGTGTGCAGGTCCTTCATATAGATTATCCCTTATTCAAAATGCTCGGGACCAGAAGAATTTTGGATAATGGATTATTCCGTATTTAGGAATATTTTAATATTTGAATAAGGTATCTTGCATTTATGTTGTATAAACACTTCAAAATAATGTAATGCACACAACTACATTTTAATTTGTGCATGAAACAAGGTTTTAAAACATGAAACAAAGTTTGTGTCCAATCTCAGACGGAAATTCTCATCCGATTCCGACAATTTAGTGGCCATTTTTGACAGTCGGAACATTGTATACTAACTGCCGAGTTGCGTTCTGAACCGGTTTGAAAACTGCCATGAATTTGACTGTTGGGATAGGGATTTAATACCGCCCTTTGTGTCATCTCTTTTAGGCTTCAACCTATTCCACCCAGGGTAATCCTACATAGTACGTCCAAGATGGCTGCCTCATCTGTTACCTTTTGTGGGTGGAATGGCCAACCTGTGCAAAGTTATTGCCCAAAATGTCTGCACCAACCCAGAAGTATACTTATTGGGGGGTCTCTGTTAATTCTTTTTTTGTGGTTTTGCACTTGTAATTCTAAATCCGTTGTACAATGTACCATGTGTTGATGTGTGTAAAGTACAGATGTATTTGCTCTTTTCTATCACCAATCGCCACCGTTCATTACGTTTAGCGCACCAAATTTGCATCCACAGCACTGAATGACCTCGCTGGGACATCGCCGTTCAATGCTGTTCTATGAGCCGCGGCCGCAATTCGGACTCAGGCGCGTGGCGATGGGGTCCCACCAATCACCACGTATGTCCCAAGTGGCAATTGGTGCGGCAACGATGAGCGTGGCTACATTTGTTATTTTGAGTGCTATATAAATAACATATTAGTATTATTATTATTTATATCAATGCGCAGGCTAGTTAATTTCATTAGCGTAGAGTATAACCCGTAAGCTGCTTTGCCGATATAACGGTATTTCGTGTAGACGGCAGTAATGCTGTTTCCCTGGGCAATGTAGGAAATCATCTATATTTGATGATACAATCACATGGCTGAAAAAACACAGAACAGAGCTTAGACCATCATGTCCGGTATTTTGGAAATATTAAATACATGCGGAAATCCCCTTTCTTGATAGCCTACAGACACTCTGAGCTCCAGATTTCCGTTGTCTCATTTTAAGGGATGAGCTGACAATAAATGACATATTAATTAGATTTTCCAGTCATTGGCTCCTTTATACGTTGTACAATTTCCCCAGTTAGAGATGAGCGAACTTCCAAGGTTTGATTTGCAAATGAATTTGAGACAGTCCGACAATAATTCTCTTTTCAAGAAATAATTTGCTCAAACCATTTATTTCCCTTTGATACTTTGAACCAATAAAGTTTGACAGGGAGCTTGATTATTTTCTAAATGCATTGCCTCCCTTGTCTATGCTATGTAGAGTATGTGCCGCGTAGTACGTGCATTAGTGTAGGGCGTGATGAACTGTTTTGAATTGTGTTATAGCCATTGTGCTATAATTCAAAGCAAACTGTAATTTCCCTATTGTAATATTGTAGTACAGCCCTTGTGCTCTATAGGCTGCAGTCGATGCAGCCCATAGAAGCTGGTGGTGCCTATACTGCACATGTGCCAGTCATCGGCATTGTACAGGCGCTGGGACCATGAACGGTACTGGGAGCAGTGGAGGGTGCCGGCAATGTGGCCAGCAGCAGCTTTAGCCCCCTCCTACAATGTGGTACTGTAGGAGCGGCTGCAGTGTACTCAAATCATTTATGATGGAGACCCAGCTCCTTATTTAGAAATAAGGGCAGAATACAGAATTGTACAGAACCATATGATACAGTACATGCAATCCATTCCTTGCAATACAAATGTACACATTGCTCTATCTGCCTTCTATTCAATCTGTGCTCGGGAAATTTCGAAAAAGATTTATGTAACTGAGCTACTGTCAAAGTTGTGAGAGAGTTAAAAGAAATTTGCATAATCCTTAAATTAGCGATTACTTCAGTTAATAGCTTTGTGCCATGATCTGTCAATCTTCAGTCGGCAAGCCTCCCTTTTATATGCCCGGGTGACCAACTTCCCATTGTATGACATCAATGAGTTGCACTGCAGTGCTCCTAGCGCTTTGAGGCTGGCAAGAGCAAGTTTTTAAGCTAAGCTCTACAAAGTAATTATGGGTATAAATGATAGACTAATCGCATGTATAAACATGCTTATTCCTGATACAAATTAATACTGTTGATACAAGTGCTTTGGATTCTCAAATATTTAATTGTGCAATCCCAAGCATGTATAATACGTCTGTTTTATTGTTTTGTTTTTTTGTCTTTTTTATTCTAGACTATATTGGATATGACTTTTGGAGCAGGAGGTCACACCACATCAATTCTGAAGCAGGCTCCTAATATTAAAGTCTTAGCACTGGATAGAGATCCTGCTGCGTACTCAATAGCCCAACGTTTGTCCTACTGTGACGGGTAAGTGCAATATTTGATGAACCGCACTTTTACTTGTACACCACATCTACAAGATGTCTTGTGATCTTGTTCCAAGAATACTATGTGTCCTAATAACTATATATATATATATATATATATATATATATATAAATGGTACATGTTTTCTTTAGTCATCCCCGAGGATTGTATGGCTTAGCTTACACAAAAATTTGCAGATGGTATTTCTAATGACAAGGTTTTTTTTTATGCTGAAGGCCGCCAGAATGAGGATAATACTATACTGGTTAAAAGCCCATCAAAAGGACTGTTTTTGCCATGTACTTTCACTGTGAGCTGTGACCGGTTTAAATTTCACTCTGAATTGTGACCATACTCTGCCCGCAAACTCTCCAATTTAACCCCCACCTACCCCAACCCCTATCTGCTCCTACCTCCAATCTCTGTCTTCGCAGCTCCCTCTCTCCCTATACAGTAAGTTTTAAACATATCATGTCCCTGCAAAAACTGCTTTCACTTTCTGATATGACATCTGTGTGTAATTTGGTACGTCATGTGGTCTTTAGTGGTCACTGGTGGTACTTCACTTCATAGAGGTGAGCAGTAGCTAGCCTTATATACACATGGAGCCTCTCTTTCAGCCGGGGGCTGGCGATAGAATCGCCAGCTCCCGCTATCTGCCTGGAGGGGGCACATGCGCACGAGACGCTTGCGCGCCCCACTCCGATGGAGCTCTCCACGCCTCTCCGCCGGTCCCCTCCCCCCCCCTTAACCCTGCCTGTCTCCCTGAAGCGGCGATGGAAGTGATTTCGACGAGCGACGGAGATCGCTCGCACGTCCCTGTCAAATGGAGCACCTCTCCTCCAGCTCTAGCCGGCGGAGGGTATCTGGCGAGGGCTGGCGATGTATGAGAGGTGCTCCATCTGTATCTATAGATACTATGGGGGAAATTTTAATAAGATGGGAGTTCTATTTGAGATGGGATTTTGCAATGGGCAACCAACCAGAATCTACTTATTTATTTAGCACCTTCTAGAAGATAATAGATAGTTTCTGTGACCACTTTACAAGTGTGGATCGTTGCTGACTCGTGGCGCTTCGAGCAAGGTGGGTGTTCCACGTGGACAGTAAATCAAGCATATATTGGGATAACATGCAAAAAGGAAAAATCCTGTCACCCTTTGAATCTATCATTTTGTAGCAGTTACTCTTAAACACTGTCGACCTTTCACCTTTTGTACCTGCCAACATTATGCATGCAGCATGCCAACCTTACTCACTGTCTACCAGCTCGAACATCCGGGTACCGTGTCTTATTACCCGCAGAAGGCAGCAACAAAATGAATGACAACAATTTGCAAGTAATCCTATTATCCACTGCTAAATATCTTATAGTAACACTCTGTTCTAATAATTGCTTGATATTGGTTCGGAAAATAAGGTTGTTGTACTAAATTAATTTGCCAATTTGAAACCCTTCAACCATGCCAAGAGTAAAACAATTTTTTTGGCAGAGAAACTGTCCTGAAACCTTTGAGTGCCAAGTGAATTTGCCAAATTAGGTGTGAAACTTGCCAAGCAAACATTTTTTTTTTCATCATATTGACCTGTAATGTTTTTATACACCTTTAATTTGTTCACCTTTAATTTGAATTTATATAACAAATGTGAGCGACGCTGGCATTTTTAGCGGCTGTTTTAAACCTCTCTCACAGAGATGTTGGCACTCAAAGGGTTCAGTAGATTATCACACTTTTGTTATTTTTAATCAGAAGGTTTTTTTTTTTGTTGTTTGTTTTTTTAATACCATTTTCAGCCGAAGGTGTGCAAGTGAAAAAATCCCTATGGATGAGTGAGCAGGGACATACCATTACCTATTCCTACCTAGTGACCATTGCAGTACACATTTATATTCCTTCTGTACAAAACACACACAAAATAAAGATATCTCAAAAACATTAAGTGCCATATGGCTACACCGACGGACTGTAATAAAAACAACATGTTTAGTCACACTAATGTAGGGTACACACCAGGACGACCCGCTCACGTTGCACATCGTGAGCAGGTCGTCAGTGTCTCGTCCGACCCGCTCACGGTGACTCGGGGGGGCACGACCCGCTCACAATGTGCACCTTGAGCGGGTCCGATCCAATGGCGACCCGCACCCGGCAGTATGGTCGTTATTCAAATCCTACCTGCAGCAGGTAGGATCTGAATAACGACCGACCGACCCACGGGACCGCGCATCTGATCGGTATCGGTCCACACCAGGACAGAAAAGGGCCCAATCACCACACAATCTACATCCAATTGGTCGGAATTGGATCTAGATTGAGGGGATCGGGCCCTAGTCGTCCTGGTGTGTACCCAGCATTAGTTTGATCATTTATTCTTAATGGTTTTATTGCAGTGAGCTTAAATTACTTTATGCCCTATCAATATTGTTTTACAATCTCGCCCACAATGCCTGTTCCACCTCTTTCTGGATCCTGTAATTGGCACATTTTAAGAATTGAAGTTAGGACACCTTATTTATGTTTCTGCCAGTTATTGGACAAGTACACTGTATCATGGGCGGGTCTCTTGCTTCCCCAAAAGGTAGCGAATTCTCTTTCACCAAATACGGTTTGTGACCAGGAAACTCTGTAAGAAGGTTTGGAGTTCGCTACACAATATGTGTTTTGCCCCTTGATATGGCTCGGCTGATATTAAGCAGGAATGTTTGCCTGGTCAACATCTAGAAACCATTAGATGCTGGAAGGTGCTGTGGCAGAAGCAGAGAGAATGATTGGGTTAACTAGGACACGGGGGCAAATGTAAATGTTTTTGATGTTTGCCTCCATACAGTTGGAGCGGCTCTCGCTCTTGTAGGGGCTGGCGCTTCCATCACCAGCCCCCACCATCCACCAGCTCCCACCAGGGGGCGCACGTGCACGAGATGCCGCGCGCCCCGTGGCGACGGAGCTCCCCGCCGCCGAATACTGTCTCCCTGCTCCCCATCTCTGCCAGACCCCCCCCCAACCGCTCCAGGGGGACGGGCAGTGTCCCACCGCCGAGAGACTGGGACGCACGTGCGCGTGAGACTCACGCGCGTCCCAGTTTGATGGGGACCCTCTCTGCCGGCTCTCGCCAGCGGGGACGTTCTGGCGAGAGCTGGGCAATGAAGAGAGGGGCTCCATCTGTAGTTCATTTTTTTTTCTAAAGCAAAATCAGCCCGCTGTAGCTGTTTTAAATCCAGCTGCAAAATCACACAATGTGGGTCACCGGTGCCGGATGACCTCCCAACAGTCAGGATTTCTACTGTTAAAACCCAGACAGTTGGTCTCTCTCATGGGGTCCATGACCCCCATAGAGGGAGAATAGAATAGGTGGTAGTAATCAGCGTGGCGTTGCTTCATTGTGCTCGCCCCGCTCTCTGAGTCCCAGCAGTCAGGATTCAGACGTCGGACTAATGACTGTCGGAATCCCGACCCCATATGTCTTTTTGATTTTTATCCATATTATGTTTTTCTCTTCTGAATATATTATCTTAGTACACTTAAAGGGATTGGTACAAAGTAACAGATTTAAGACACATTTTAAGAATAGGTGTGTACCCAACTTTAGCCATGCCATGCAACCTTAAGATATATCTGCAGATCAATCTATCTACTGAGATATATCTCTAGACAAATTGGTCAGCGTGTTTGGCCTACGCACTATATACAGAAAAGAGTGGCGCTAATGACCAAATAAGAGAAACCAATAAATTAAAAATAACATTTTCATGTATTAAAAGCATGTTGCAATTTCATAAAATTCGCCACATCTCATAAAAGTATATGTTGTTCAGGCATTGGAATTTGTTTTTTTCCTATGATTCCACTCAAGGGTAAATGATTAAGGCTTGGAGAAGATGGATACCACTTTCATACATTTAACCCTCAGTGTGAAGGACAGTGGATGATTTTGACAGTTTAATAAATCTGTACCTTACAAACAGCCAAACGCATCAGAATCTCCCACCAGCTATTATCTCATCCCCTCTGACGTTACACTCTACTCATCTGGACCAGCCTTAGCACGGAGATGTACTACTAACATCCGTGGACTTTACATGTACAAGTTGCGGAACCTTGCCTGCATGCTTCTTTAAAATGATTACATAACTTTAGTTCCTGCCATTCCGAAGCCGTGAAAAGGGGCGCGAATAAGGGATGGTGGACATGGCCTTCGGTAGAGGTACATGGTCTAGTGCCGCGACCCCCATTTTTATAATTTTTTGGGGGCATGCCCAGTGCTCCCCTATCGATTGGGCATACCCCAGCTCCTTTCACTCCCTCCCTGCACTGAAGAGGCGCACGGCATCTCTTAAGCGATCGCCCAGTTGTGACATCAGACATGAATAATATTTAGCACAGATGACACAGCTGGAGGAGTTATCGCATACCCCCCAACTGAATTATCTGTAGTGACTTGACTTTTATTAATGCTTGATGATTGGATCCTTTAAAGTCCGATCAATGTGATTGGTCTTAATTTTCTAGTGTCCATTATTTATTTACCTAACTAAAGGGTAATAAGGAGTTACTTACAAATTAGGTGACAGCAAGTCTCAAATTTGTCTCCCCAAAACTGTAATCGATTTGTTTTCCTAATGCCATTTGCAAAGAAGAGACTGAATATCATTTTCCCAATGCTATGAGCATAGTTTCACATTATGTTGTCCGATAAGGAGACAATAGACTATTAAGACAACGTAGGGCGTGAAGTCAATGCAGTACTGTTCTCTGCTCTGCACATGATTAATATGCACTGTTGTAGAACATTACTTTCACATTGATGTACTGTTTCATTTTGCGTAGTGGCAGGCCTACACCTCTATCTTATCTTGTATGTGCACACAATACCATGTTATAATGACAGATCGCTCCAAGCTGCCCGGAGCATTTATTGTGATTAATCCTGTACAGTCAAGTCACAGCTTTTGAGGTTGAAAGTGATGTCATCAATCAAGATGGGAAACACTATTGATTTCAGAAACTGCCTCACAGGATCAAAACCGTTTTGTTTTACACATTTTCGCTTCAATTAAAAGTGCAAATATATTGACAAACGCAAATTACGACCTGTTGTTACAAATTAACATTGTATTATGTATTGGTGAAGGACCTCTATACAACATACTGTTACTGGACGGTTTCTCATTAATATGATCTCTCAGAATATACTTTTTTTTAAGTCTGCTGTAGGTGACAATGGGTGAAATTTAATAGGATGAGAGATTCAGAAAGTGAGAGTTTTGGTAAGAAATCTCCATATTTTTTTTTAAGCTGCAATCATTTATGCCCCTTTCCCACTGCAGCCTTAAAACGGTATATTGCCGATTAATGCATCTTAAACGGTATTCTTAATGTAAACAGGCTACAATTTAAGCGATTGGTTGTTGCCTGTGTTGTGACACTCCCCACAACCCTGAAAAGCCCATTAAAGTCACAGGCACTCATTTGTGCTGTAAAAACGTTTTGAAGAGCTAAAACGTTTTACCTGCAATGGGAATGGTACTTAAATGGCATTTAAAACTGTAATCTGCTGCAGTGTGAATGCTAAATACCGTTTAAGATTACCTGTAACTTAAAACGGGTCTGCAGTGGGAAAGCAGCATTACACTGCAAAATCAAACTGGTTTTGCAGTGTAAATGATTGCCACTTTTAAGAAAAAATTGGAGATTTCTTACCAAAACTCTCACTTTCTGAATCTCTCATCCTATTAAATTTCCCCCCAATATGTCTGAAATACAGACCACACTTTGCTAGAAGCAGCATAGCAGAGAGTGACACCCCATGCAGGGAAGAGGAACTGCATGGGTTTTCAAAGATGCAGGTTGCTAGAGTGATCACTTTATTTATTTTGGCATAGACAGGAAGTTCTGTGCCTCATAGTGTGTATGTATTTATCTCTTACATATTTGTCTGTTTGTCTGGTATTCATTCGGACACTATTGGACCAAACTGGATGAAACTAATAGAAGGTGGCTTGGTTGGGTCCAGATTAGGTTCACGGTCACTAAGACCCCAACCCTGACCCTGTGGGGCTCCCGGGGGACCCATAAAGGGGTCCGGCCACTACGCAAAGTGGGCCAGGGAAGCAAGATATGGTAAAGTTGCATAACATAGGGTAGATGACATGGGGTTTAAGAAATTTCTTAGGGTAGATGGCATGGGGTTTAAGAAATTTCTTTTGGTGAGATCCGGTAACCGACCACAGAGAGGTGTATGCCGGGCACACCATGGGCATGGTGTCCAGTATGCATTCGGACACTGTTGGACCAAATTGGACGAAACTAACACAAGGTGGCTTGATTGGTTCCAGATTAGGTTCACGGTCACTAAGACCCACAATCCTGACCCTGTTGAGGTCCCTGGAGACAAAAAAGAGTTTGGGCACTACGCAAAGTGGGTCAGGGAAGCAAGGTATGGCCAAGTTGCATAACATAGAGGGGGTCGAGGACATGGGATTTAATAAGAAAATGAGGTGAGATCCGGGAGCTGTCCACAGAGAGGTGTATGCTGGGCACACCATGGGCATGGGGAGCATGTTCAGGGCCCTGAGCTGGAGGTATTTGGATGAGAACATCAGATGACACTAAGCAGCCACCTCCTGGGTCTGTTGGAAGAACTGTCGAGCTTAAAACAAGAGCAAAGTAAGGTTCAAGTAATGCTAATTGCACAACCAAACCAGAGCACCACCGGCTACATCAACTAGTTGCACATCAAACAAATGGTTTACAACCTTTCAATGCTGGTGCAATTGGGACATACGTGTCTGTTATGTGAAATACGCTGTAATATCTTACTCTTTTTAATATAGTTTTATATTCCCACATTTTGGCCGAGTCTGCACCAGTTCAATAATCCTCAAATATTTTTTTTTCTGTACAACAGTTGATGTTTAAAGACCAGCTTATATATCATCGAAACAAATGTCCTATATTGAATCTGAAATGGTGAGATGTGCGAGTCACTTGACTCAGTAGGGTTATTGGCACATTACGACTAAGTGTTCTATGACCCAAACCATTAGGCATTGATCATCTCTATTTAGCAACTGTAGTGCAAGATTTCTCTGCTGTAAAATCATTGGCCACAAAGTAATACATTTTTTGCAGCAATATTAAAATGATTTTGTTACAGACTCTTCTGCTACTCGTAGCTGAATTCTGTCATTACCGGTAATGTAAAAGCCAGTTATTTTTTAAAGTGAAAGCTTTTTCACTGAAAATGTTCTCATTTATGAGTAAATTGCTCTTCTTCATGTGAGCTCTGAAATCCGTAAGATAAAATGAAGCCGGGAAATTTCAATTTTTACATTTTCATCCATTAAATTATAATGTAATCTGTCATTAGTAATAGTACATCATTAACTCTTTGAGTGCCAAGGGAATTTGTCAAAATAGATGTGAAAATTGCCAAGCAAACATTTTTATTCATCATAATGATCTCTAATGGTTACCTTTATATAGGAAATACAATCTTTACATTTTTTATTTGAATTTATATAACAAATGTGAGCGACACTGCCATTTTTAAGGGATATTTTGTGCGATTATGACACATAATATTGCTACAGTCTGTGCTTTTAGGGATCGATTGACAGATGGGTCCTCTTACAGCTAGCCTCACTTTGGGGGTTATTCTAGTCCATTCTTTCTGACAAAATCCTTCTTAGATGGACAAAACCATGTGCACTGCGGGTGGGGCAGATGTAACTTGTGCAGAGAGAATTAGATTTGGGTGGGGTTTTTCTTCAAAGTGAGATCTATATTGAAGTGTAAAATCATGCAGTCAGTATTTTCCCTGCACAGAAACAAAATAACTCACCCAAATCTAATTTTCTCTGCACATGTTACATCTGCCCCCCTGCAGTGCACATGGTTTTGTCCATCTAAGAAGGATTTTGTCAGAAAGAATGAACTAGAATAAACCCCTTTAAGTTACTCAATTGTGACTCAGCAGCTTCTGCTGATTAAAATGCTATACAGCATATATAATATATATATATATTGTCTGTGTGTATCAGAGGTATATTATATCAGCATATAATTTTAATCAGCAGAAGCTTAGGTGCCCTGTTTTGTGAATAAGACATATTTTAACAGAAAAAGTTACATGCAAAGACGCTTAGTGCTATAGAGTTATGCCTTGGCATGGAGAGACTAGAAGGCTAGATGTACATAGACACATCTGTATATTCTCTGTGAGAGTATAGTCATGCTGCATGTCCATTTAGTCAGCAGAGTCTGCTTGTGTATTATATTCATAGTGATGTGAATAAGAGGCACTTTCAGCAAAAAAAGATGTCCAGTGCTACCGGAGTTGTACAGGAACGGTCAGCTCCCTACCAACAGGCATCTCCCTCTCCATGGCATTTTAAGGGAAGATGTATGAGGACACATCTGTTATTGGCTGCGCCCTGTGAGTCTGTGTGAGTAAGTGCGGCTATATGCCACACTTATGGTGGTTCCTGATGGATTACATACATGCATACATATGACCAGAATACTGACCCTAGCATCCTGATGCAGTGAATTCCATTAGGGGCCTGCTAAGTATACTTACTTGCCATAACCTTTCCATCCATTCCTGCAGTACAACCCTACCCCCATCCGCAGCCTAACTCTAACTTTACTCATTTGTGCCTAATCCTAACCTTCATACACCACTGCCTACACCTATCCCCCCCCCCCTTCTAAGTGCCTCCCAGGATGGTCCAGTACCTCCCTATGGTACTCCCTACAGGTTGGCAGCATGGCACACTATGAGGCCTGTTTGTAGAAACCCAGGTCATTTTTGGTTACTTGCTCTCAGCAACCGGCAAAATGTGTCAAATAGCAGTCAACATTCCCATTACCTCCTTCGGTGAGAAACTCAACACGCAACACACCCTTGTGGTCCCAAAACACTGTCATCATGGACTTCTTTGTTGATTAAGTTGTTTTGAATTTATTTTAATGTGGGAACAATACTTGTTTCAGTGTAATGGATGCTTGCTTCATTTCCAGTGTCACATAAAGAACCCATATTTCATAATCTGTAGCAATACGCTACAGGAACTGCAATCCCTCTTCAGGGTATTGCCTAAAGTTTTTGTGAATTTCTGTGAGTTGCTTCGGTGCCCAACATTTTTCTCTTGTTTTTTTCAATAATGATATTACGCACATCCCACTGAGACGTTCAGTTCATCAGCAATATCATTAACATTAATGTGTTTGTCCTACTGAAATAGAACTTCAGTGTGGTACAAATTGTCATCTGAAGTGGTCTTGTTTGTATGGCCAGATCACTGTTCATCTTAAATATATGTCCCACTGTTATCAAAGGCAACGCACCTAATCCAAACCTGTTCCTGTCACATGATCTCACTGTCTGTGACTTAGCTGAATCCTGATGACTTGGATGAGACGCAGGGGGAGGAGCCGAGAAGAACAGAGGCAGCACTGGCTGTGACTTAGAATCCTGATGACTTGAATGTGATGCAGGGGGAGGAGCCGAGACGGACAGAGGCAGCGCTGGCTGTGACTTAGCTGAATCCTGATGACTTGGATGTGACGCAGGGAGAGGAGCCGAGAAGGACAGAGGCAGCACTGGCTGTGACTTAGCTGAATCCTGGTGACTTGGATGTGATGCAGGGGGAGGAGCCGAGAAGGACAGAGGCAGCACTGGCTGTGACTTAGCTGAATCCTGGTGCCTTGGATGTGATGCAGGGGGAGGAGCCGAGAAGGACAGAGGCAGCACTGGCTGTGACAGCTGAATCCTGATGACTTGGATGAGACGCAGGGGGAGGAGCCGAGGACAGAGGCAGCACTGGCTGTGACTTAGCAGAATCCTGGTGACTTGGATGTGATGGCGGGGGAGGAGCCGAGAAGGACAGAGGCAGCACTGGCTGTGACTTAACTGAATCCTGGTGACTTGGATGTGACGCAGGGGGAGGAGCCGAGAAGGACAGAGGCAGCACTGGCTGTGACTTAGTTGAATCCTGATGACTTGGATGTGACGCAGGGGGAGGAGCCGAGCAGGACAGAGGCAGCACTGGCTGTGACTTAGCTGAATCCTGGTGACTTGGATGTGATGCAGGGGGAGGAGCCGAGAACGACAGAGGCAGCACTGGCTGTGACTTAGCTGAATCCTGGTGACTTGGATGCGATGCAGGGGGAGGAGCCGAGAAGAACAGAGGCAGCACTGGCTGTGACTTAGCAGAATCCTGATGACTTGAATGTGTTTTAGGGGGAGGAGCCGAGAAGGACAGAGGCAGCACTGGCTGTGACTTAGCTGAATCCTGATGACTTGGGGGAGGAGCTGAGAAGGACAGAGGCAGCACTGGATCGTCCACTTGTGCTCATGGAGTTAACACCAAGTGGAGAGACGATATCTGCAGCAGGTGCAGCAAAGTAGAACTTCAGATGACCGCTGTGGCAGGCTGAGCAGAGTAACCAGCATAGTCCTCAGGTAATCTGGAGGCTCCAGGTAGTGCACACAAGGAAATATACTTTGGACTGACAGTGAGGCTTGCAGCTAAATGCAGCGGGCTCCCTGCATTAGCCACAAGCCTCGCTGTGTGGGGAAATCCTCGTTGTCCTCTGGAAGCAAGGATTCCCCCGGAACACTGAATATGGTGAGCGGCCGGCGCGGAGGTTAATCGGCAAAGAGCGCTTGTTTTCAGCGATTCCCGCCATTGAACCCCCTCGCCGGTTGCATTGAATACACCCCAATGTCACAAAGCAATGATGACCAGGTTCAGGAGGATGTTATATTGAAGAAAACAAGATTACAGATGTAGCCATGCTCATCGTGATGAAGGTGAAACACGAAGGCTGTGATGATTGTGCACTCTGGCGTGCCCATGCGTTGTAGTCACACCCACAGCCTATTAGCAATCTGTTAGCCGGCAGTCCGGTGCTTTGAGTCGGTGGTGCAACTAGGCCCCCCCAAACAGGCACCTACGGTTGTGATGTAGCCACAGTGAGAGTAGCTACATCTGTATGTGAGGATATTTGTGGACTGCAGCTGACACAGTTCCCTTTAGATGACACTACGCAATCAACGTGTGACAATGTCTCCGCCAGCCCCGTCATCTTACCACTGATTTTGGGCACCGTCTAATCAAGTAATGGGAAGAAGTTGCCTACTAGATGGGAAATTACTAGAGCGCTTAGACCCCATTGCTCCCAGCACTGCTCCCAGCAGAGAGGAGATTGCCCGGATGAGGAGGCTGCACACAGACCTCCTCCTCTCTTAAGACGCCCCTGGGAACTTCCATTGGTTCAGCAGGTGCATTACTAGGGGGCACACTGCTGCCACCCACTGCTGTGTGGCATATTGTGAACTTGGGTTGAAGTGGATGAGGTGGACCCAAATTATATTTTTGCACCTGGGCCAACCAAGCACAAGTTCCACCACTGGGTGGAGCAGTTCTTTGCAAAGCTTCACATGACAGAGTCCATTAAACATAATCCGTATGCCTTGTGTGTACAGATGGAGCCATCCTCATCTAGCCGTCTCTGGATAGCCATGGTGAGCCATGGCTATCGAAGGCCTATTGTTCTCGGCTGCAATACACTACAAAGAACAATACAGTAGGGGATCAGCAGAGTAATCCTATTACTCACTTAATCCTATTAAAGGGCTAGATGAGGATGGCTCCATCTGTATGTGATCCGTTATGAAAATTGATCGCAAATGTTTGTGTAAACAATACAGAATAATGAATATTACCTCTATAAAAAAAAAAGCCGAATGCTTAAAATATGTAACAGGTGGACTTGTTGGGCCTGGCTATTTAATGTCTGTGTTCTGCAGCAGACGAGCTGTAAATAAAGTAAAACACTAGAGACCAGACTAGAATATTCTGTCTGCCTCATCACATTCTCCTTATCATCCTTCCACTGCGAGCCACCCACGTAAGACTGGGACACCTCGACCATCAGCTCACTCGTTCTGCGCCTTGTCTTTGTGTCTGCAGAGAACCTCTTTCTTGCAAGTGTTACTTTCCTGAGCTATTTCTGTTTTGCTGTCCTAAGCAATGAGCTCCTTTCTGCATAAATAAAATAGTAAGGGGTCATGGAAAACTATGTATCGCCAAAGGCAGTTCAGAAGTAGACATCGTTATTTCAAATAAATTAGATAGATTCCTGAACCTCTATTAGGAAAGCCCTACATTTCCTCGAGCTAACGGTTATTCCAATTAAAGAACAATAATCAGAATCTCAGAAAAATAATGTGTTTATCAAACAAAAAAAATAACTTTTTTACTTTTATTTTTGTGAGAACAGTGTTTGGGAAAAATATATAAATAGATTTTCTTTTTTACAAGATCTGCTTGCATAATGCATTTGTGGCATTTCCATATGATCTGAATTCAGCTTAAAACTATCTTTAACCTCTGCCATCAGCAGGTGCCTGAGGTTCCGTTAATTAAAATAGAACTTTGGGCCGCTGAAACATTTTATTAATTATTCATTGTCTGACTTACTAGAAAAGCTAATGGGGCCAATGAAGACTTAAGCGCAAGTCAGTTTTGCGGACAGATGTTGCACGTCTTTGCATTGCGTCTGCTCCGGAGCTGAATAAATATTGGTGGTGCTGAGTTGCGCACAGTTTCTGTGCACATAAGAAATGTTTAACATGGGTTATATAGGGAACTAGGGGGTTATTCAGCATGGTTTGCAGTTTTGCGCACATCGCTATTAGGCAATGATTGTGAATCTGCACATGCTTGAACATGGCCTCAATCGGCGGTTGCATTGTCAAAAATTCAACATCTGAAGGTGGCCATACACACGCAGATTTATCTTCAGATCTGGCTGGTTGGAACAAAAACATGGTTATGGATGAGAGCAAATGACAGTTGACCATTTGCTTGGAAATGCTGGAAAACTGACAAACTGTCACTCATCCATAACCATGTTTTTGTTCCAACCAGCCAGATCAGCAGATAAATCTTACTAGTGTATGGGCACCTTAAGTCTCTAAGGGCTGGGGGTGGCAACAGAGTGGCAACTCTGCATTGCGATGGCAGTGACGAAGCAATGTGGGGGCACACTCCAGACAACGGAGTGACTGGACCGTTTGGTGGTGGATGCGTGACGTTACATGCACCCGCTTCGACCTGAAATATGGCTGCCGTGTTCTAGCGATGATGTGCAAGCGATGCTTCAGAAAATTTTGTGATACATCGCGGGGTGGGATGCATAATCCTCTCAAAACTACAACTCAAGCTGATGCCGACCCTAGTTACCAGCCAAAATGACAGAACAACATATTAACATCCGCGCCAGCAGCTATGCATGGCCAAACATAGCAACACTTGATTGCTCCATTGGGCACCAGCTAGTAGCCGCCGGTGTTCAAAACACTATGCACAAGGGCAAGGCTGGTGCAAGAGCATGCTGACAATGACTGTTCTGAAACCCAGAGAACAGATTGGGATCCTTCTGCCTGTAAACTGTCCAGTTTAGCGTATATCTGTGAAGTTCCGTGCATTCAATGTGGCCACTAATATGGATGACTTGCTTCCAAGTCCGCTAGCACGATTGTCTGCAATTACTATACTGTGTATAATACATTGTTCCGCAGTATTCCAAGATCAGATATAACTGCTGTAGCAAATCCTAGCACCTGCTGTACAAGTGATCTCAATGCTGTCCATGGTGCTGAATTGGGATGTTGTTAATAACAGACCTCTAATTACTCTTTATTCTGGATGTCTTCTTTGCATGGATGTATGTAGAGAATGCTATTAGATTTCCAATTACTTCTCTGTTTTGGTTGCAGGAGTCAGTGGGGAGGGATTTGTAGCAATATTTAAATATTATTCCTGGTGGGGATATCTCCAGCAAAGCGTTCCTACTACAGCTGCACACACTGGGAATAAATAGTCATTCTTACCAGACACTGCTGATTTAACAGTGTCAACGTCTGACCAATATTATTTGTTGAATAAGGTTAGTTTACTTCTGTGGAGAATTTTTTAATATCTTAACCCTTTGCGTGCCAACATCCCTGTGAGATGCGCAAAATATCAGCTAGAAAGGCCAGCGTCGCTCACATTTGTTAAATGAATAAATAAAAATAAAATACCTTTTCCAATAAAAGGTAAGTAGTGTTCATTCTAGCACCCGCTATCTTTGAAAACCTATGCAGTTCCTGTCCCCTGCCTGGGGTGTCGCTGTCTGCTGTGGTGTTTCTAGCACAGGTCTAGTTTGCATATCCGTGCTGATATACAGGCCACACTGTGCTAAAAGCACTACAGCAGACAGCGACACCCCAGGTAGGGAAGAGGAAGTGCATGGTCATTATGATGAATAAAAATGTTTGCTTGGAGATTTTCACATCAATTTCAACAAATTTACTTGCCACTCAAAGGCTTAATAAACATGCAGGTAAATGAGGACGTATTGGGTGGTTTTCAGCCTGGTATCTAATGAATTGTCCTTGTCAAGTCTAAAGAAATGTCTGCATTCTTTTTTCTGTCATGTTCAGCTAGAATCCGGTGTGCTCTTACCAGATCTGGATCCTGCCTGCTCTGTTTGGCTGGTATCTCGCCCTCCTATGGTAGCATGTTTGCTATAGGCAGGGGCGTAGCTACCATACGGCAGCCACCGTGGCGGCTTGGGGGAGCAAGCGCCAGCGGGGCGCCATGGGTGCTCATCAGGGCAGACCGTCTCCTAGCGCCTGCTGAGAGCCGCCCGTGCCGCCACCGCATTCCAGGTCCGGCACCGCAGATATCCTCCTGGCTCCGTATCCTGCAGTTCTAATGAAAAATTACACAACAAAGCAAAACCATACAGCACACAGTTTTTTAGGAATGTTAGAGGGGGCGGCAGTGGCCGCCTCCTCTAGCATCCTTAAAAACTGTCTGCTATTAGGGGGCAGCCATCTTGTTGTGTAATTTTTCATTAGAACTGCAGGAGACGGAGCCAGGAGGATATCTGCGGTGCCGGGACAGGAATGCGGTGGCGGTGGCATGCGGAGGGGTAAGGGGGGTGCTTTACTTTACTACTTGGGCTATGGATGTCCATATCGGCGGGGGGGGGGGCGCAAAAATGTTAGTTACGCCACTGGCTATAGGTTTGGAAGTTCATGTTTATGATGATATGTTGGCACCATACTCAAACATGCCAGCTTATTTAGGCTTCATTTTGATGCCCAAAACTTTGTAGACTGTTAGGTGACATGATAAGATATCCCAGCGGTGTTGATGCTGGCGGGAAAAACGCTGACTCTAGCATCCCCATATAGAGAATCTAGACAGGGGCTCTTAATGTATCCTAACCCTCTTCCCTACCCCCATCACCTAACACTCCATTGCAGCAACCTAACCCTAACTACCCCCCGCAGCCTTACCCTAACCCTCCCCGCTAGTGCCTAAAGCTAACCCCCCCCCATACCCTGCTGCCTAAACCTACCCCCCTCCTCCCCTGGCCTGCAGCTTAACGCTAGCCTTCCCCTCAGCCTAACCCCCAACTAGTGCCTAAATCTAACACCTCCTTCTCCGGTCACACGACCCGCATACTCACCGATCAAGATGTCGATATTCCGGCATTGCCACTTTTATGACGGCAGTCGGGATGCCTGTGTCGGTGTATTTCATGCCAACATCCTGACCGCCAGGATACTGTTCGCATCCCCTCATGACCTAGTCTCCAACATGTATATATGAACCTCCTCCTACCTCTGGTATTCCCACTAAATTCGCAATTTTCAGTCGATGATGCATGCACATCACAGAAGGCATCTTTGCATGGAAGCATTTACAAAGCAATACCTATACCATGCTGTTACTCTGAGAGTGTCTAGATGATGTCATGTCATCATTCTGAGGTCATACAAAATAAATATAATTCTAAACAAACACTATCCAGGAGTGTAATAAGTAGATCATATTAATGATTAGTCACCACAGTTGGTGTAGTTGGCATTACTGCCTCTGAGGTCATGGGTTGGATTCCCACCAAGCCCAAACTATGGAGTTTATATGTTCTCTCCATCTTTTTGTGTCTATCCTTATGACACCCTGGTTTCCTCACACAGTCCAAAAATGTTGTGGTAGGTTAATTGTATTCACACCATAATTAAGCACAGTGTACAGCGGTTTTCTCCTCTCATTGTTGCTGCAGTCACGTTAAACAAACCTTCTTGTCACACCTAGTGCATTTTTTCCTAAAAAATAAAAAAAAATCTTATTTACATCAATAGGACGCACAAGGAGACCATGCTGTGATACAGCCGCAGCCACGCACAGATTATACACATGCTGCATATCATTTTAATCAGCAGGGTCTGCTTGTGCTTCATGGATCCAAAATATTGCATTGGTACAGGGGAAATGACGGATCACTCCCACCCATCATTTTGCGGTCCGTGGTGTATTGACGCCCAATGTATGAGGACACATATCTCTCTCTCTCTCTCTCTCTCTCTCTCTCTCTCTCTCTCTCTCTCTCTCTATATCTATCTATCTATATATATATATAACAGGAGTTTGTGGCGGATCTATATATATATATAACAGGAGTTTGTGGCGGTACTCAAACAGACTTCCAATATGCAGGTAAAAACGTCCTTTATTAGGTCCTACGCCGTTACGGGCATAACCCGTCTTCGTGTCCCTGAAGACGGGTTATTCCCGTAACGGCGTAGGACCTAATAAAGGACGTTTTTACCTGCATATTGGAAGTCTGTTTGAGTACCGCCACAAACTCCTGTTCTATATTGGATTCAGCTTGGTTGTTATCACCGGATGGAGTGCTGGAGCACAATCCTGGTATGTGTGTGTGTATGTATGTATGTATGTATGTATATATATATATATATATATATATATATATATATATATATATATATATATATATATATATATATATATATATATAATGTGTGTGTATGTAGTAGGGAATATAGATTGTATAGTCTACGTCAGGAATGAGGAACCTTTGGCCCTCCCGCTGTTGCATGCTGGGATGTGTAATTCAACAACAGCTGGAGGGCCAAAGGTTTCCTACCCCTGCTCTACGTGAATGGTTATGGTTTAAAGGGTCCACAGCCTCTAAGTAGACAGTCAATAGGCTGACACCAAAAGGTCAACATTGAGAAATGGTCAGGTCGACACAAGCAAAAGGTCTTTAGAGTCAATGTCGACACCAGAACAAGTGAACCAATTATTATTCCGCTCCGCACACTTTTACATCCCCAATTGGATTTCACGTGGATGATATGAAAAAGTTTTAAGAACTCATGATCATGGAAAACCCCTTTAATCCAAAAATCGGCATTAATTGATGTAAATGGCCGAGCATATTCTATAAATAAATTTCTCTCGTCTGTTCTTGCCCCTCCCTTCAGCAACATGTGATGATGCAAAAGTAAAATGTTTTAAAAACAAATCTGCGTTTCCAACCAGCTGTGCATAATAGCACATGGTTTGTGACCCAGAGATTACATAACAAGGGGTTGGTTAAGGCAGTGTTGTATATCGTCCCCAGGGCAAAAATCAGACTCTTGCCACGGTACAAATGTCAGGACAGCCGTCTGCCCACGTGCAGGTGGGTTACATTTGTCTTCAGGCTCCAAAGGTTGTTTTTAAGTATGCATTTCTCATATACCATCACTATTACTTTAACAAGGAAAAAAATGGGTCAGGTCTTGTTATCTATGCAGTGCGTGGGTAGGAAATCCTTTGACGAGCTTCCTGGGGAAGCCTCTGACTTGGGAATTGCGGCTGAGATGGTAGGAGAACACAGATAGATTTCTGTCAGTAGGAACGTATAATTCAAATAAACCCTTTCACGCCCACTGAAAAGAGATGCAAAAAAAAAGTGCGTGATATCTACCAATTAGCCATTGTCATTGCGAGTTAAAAGTAGGAAGCCTACGCTTAGCCTACACACAGGAAGCAATGTATTCTTTGTAATATACTACATAGTATCAGAAATCATGGCACAGAAACCGGAATTAATGATCCTACAGAGTAGAGACCCATTTTTTATGCACTTTTGCAGCAGATTCTGTCTGTGTTGTGTTTAACTTGCTCACTGCCTGGAAAAAAAGCTTCAGTGCAGATTAGAAAAATAAATAAATAATGTTATATAGCCACGAAAGCAGCAATTTGTATGTGCTACAACTTCATGCGCAGCATGTCTACATCAATATGCTAATGCCGCAGATGATGCACCTACTGAGATGCCCTTCCTACTGAGATGCCCACAAGCCTTGTCGCTATTCCACCACAGTGTGTACCGCTGGTTGCACCAGCCTTATGGCACTCATCTGAATATGGCCGACGGTGTAAATGCAACTGTGTCTTTATATGCAGTAGCTAGCCACGGCACCCCTGCATCTCGATAGTCACCCCCCTTCCATCCCAAGAACACCCACCAGAATTGCCTCTCTCCGCACCTGAGGTTGTTCTGTGACTCCTGGTGGTAATCATAGGGACTCATGCTTAGATATGGGTCTTGCAAATTTACAAGTGGTGGGTTAGGACTAAGTATTTGCAGTCATCTGCAACTTTGCATATCAGCGGTCAGGTCTAAACTAGCCCCTAAATACACCTTCATTTGGATCAATTTTATTATTTGATTCTGAGGAGATGCACGAGATTCCTTCCTTACCTTTACTTTACCGTTGCTCCTACTGCATCTGTCAATAGCTTTTCCTCTACTTTCATTCTACGGCTTATATTATGTTCTTTACAGTGATGCACCAAATGTATTACTTTTGTTTGATGTGGAATGAATTGTTGACTTTTAACATGAGAAGGTCAATGGGGTCAAACTTTTGACATGCTGTATGTTGGTATACTCGGCATGGCGACTGTGACTATATTGACAGTCATCATGCCAACCCGGATAATTTGTCAACCTGATCTGATGACCTGTCAAGAAATCAACCCTGGTAGTCTACTGGGCAGCTGCGCCAGCTCCAACATCATCTTCCTGACCCCGGCACCCGTTTGACAATCACTTCCGACACAGACTTCATTTGCTGCAGAGTTACTGTGACTTTTTCTCTTTCTCCCCTAACTTCCCCTAGTGCTCAACCATATTATCTCACCACCCATTGTTTAAGCCTAAACCCCCCTCCCATTGCCTACACCTCTGTCAGCATCCGACATTTCACATGGCGATATTCCAGAGGTCAACATTGTGAACTTGTTGATAATTCAGTCATAATAGTGTCAAACTTATGAATATTGATGTGTTTGATGTTGACCTTCTGATCAGATCCTGTATTGATTGTATAAAAGAAAAGAAAAAAATAGAGTAATAAAAAGAAATTATTATATATTGTTTAAAATAAAAAAAAAACACAAATCCATCCTGCTTGGCTTTTCCTAGAATTGCCTTGTGATCATAGCCGTGTAAGCCTTTCAAAGCCGCAATGAAATATCATTTTCGTGTCTGGTTTTTGTTCCTATACAGTTCTGATCTGATGTATTCATTTTTATTGACCTGAGAGGACCTTGTTTTCTCACAACGGTTCAATATATAACTAGTTCTCAAAAGTTACATCTATATCCAAAGTGTGTATTATTATCAGATGTCAACACAACAAAATAATGTTTTTTCTTTCCTATGTGGCATTTTTAGAGAACATTGGGCCTGATTCATATCTGCACATATGTACATCTGTATGTACATGTTTTTGCAATACAGTACTATTGGTTGACTGCCCTTTTATTTTATACGTTTTTTTTTCTTTCTTCTACTGCAAGTTTGCTGTTAAGTGTGCATTGTAATTCCTTGGGTGCCTCCATGGGTACCGTATCAATTTTAACAATTTTACATTTAACTGGACTTCAACATCTGTCTTGATGATTAGTTTTACTGCTAAGACATGTTGGTGTCCCTAAACCTCTCAGGATTATCATGGACATCAGCATGCACAGGCATATTAGTATTGACCGTTTCATGAGGATTAATAGGGACATTCATGAGCAATTAGTAGTGTTATGGAAATGCACCTTTTGTCCCACCAAAACCTCACAATCATGTCAATTTCTCTCATCTATTCCCCTTTGTGTCGTCTTCTTTATTTACTTATAAACAGTGGCGTAACTATATAATTTGCGCCCCCCCGCCAAACTTTTTCGGCGCCCCCCCCCCCCCTACCCATACCTGACAGAGCCGCATCTGCGGTCACTGTCCCGTCCAGTCTCCCTCAGCTCCGCTGCGCTGCTCCAGTCTCCGCTGTGCTGCTGCCCGGCCGCATCTGTGGTCACTGTCCCGTCACTCGCTCCCGGCGCCGGCTCCTGCTGATAATGAAAAGTGACTCTTAGAAAATGGCTGCCAAAACTGTCTGCAATACGGGGGCAGCCATTTTCTAAGTGTCACTTTTCATTATCAGCAGGAGCCGGCGCCGGGAGTGAGTGACGGGACAGTGACCGAAGATGCGGCCGGGCAGCAGCG
The DNA here is from genome assembly GCF_055691185.1 of Crinia signifera. Classification (NCBI taxonomy): domain Eukaryota; kingdom Metazoa; phylum Chordata; class Amphibia; order Anura; family Myobatrachidae; genus Crinia; species Crinia signifera. The sequence goes on from NC_139227.1 coordinate 110,676,453, forward strand.
CAGCGGGTAACTATAGCACCGCAGCCCCCCCCCCGGCGCCCATTGTTACTCTGCGCCTCCCCGCCACGGCGGGGGCTGCGGAGGCTTAGTAACGCCACTGCTTATAAAGTGCAATATAGTGCAACAAAGGTTCTGCAGCAGTTACTTACAGAGTTCATAAACAAGTAAACAAAGCAAGAAAACTGGGACTTACAGATCAAGACCATATAGGACAAGTACAGGGTTTATAATTATTGACTAAAATAAGTATTAGGGTGGTGTAAAACAGAGGGAATAGATGCCATTGAAGGAAGTATGGAGAATGTTTAGGTAGAAGAAGGAAGGGCACATGGTGGAAGAGGGCCCTTCTCAAGAGAGTTTATAGTCTAAATTGGCTGTCAAAACCAGCTTCTTCACAAGACCCAGCCAACTCTCTTGATAACTTACTGTTACATGCTCATTTCTACCACCCCTGTTTGTCTGCACCTCCCTTTTAAAGTTTTGTAGAGAAGTAGAAATTCTGATAGGGAGAGAGAGAGAATTATGGATATATGGATCAGCACAGAGAAGTCTTGGAGGTGGGAGGAAGTAACCAGTTGGCAGGAGAGGTGGTGTCTATTAGCAGAGCGAGGAGAATGGGTAGAAAGGTAAAGGGAGATAAGAGATGTAAATCAGAGAGGAGGGTTGAGGGCTTTGTAAGTGAGTGAGTAAGATGCTTAAATTGGATTCTGAAAGGGAGCCTTAGATTTAGAAGCATTTTTTCAAGACAAAAAACAAATCTTTCCAAGGGTTGCTGCAAGCACCTGTTCCTCTGGCAAGGGCCCAAGAATGGGGCCAGTCACAACTGGGGCTAGTAACCGTGACACACCCACAAATGGTTTGGCAGTCTTTCCCCTGATTATTAAAGGGACTATGGAACGAACATCTCCATTTACACAACAGATGCAGATTATGGGGCAACAACAAATCCATTTATAACAGGTTATCAGCAGAGCCACAGTCCACCTTGCCCTGGCCAGTCTATTTCCAAATTGTATACATACCTGTATCATATGCAGTACAGTTCAGGTCTCTACAGTTGTACAGCCACTGGATAAAAAGATATATATTTAATAAAAAAAAAAAAATTGCCCATCTTGGTCACATGAGGAACATACTTGAGCTGGAATCCGCAGCTCTGGACCTCCAACTTATGGCAGAAAAAAACCTCTTTATGTATAGAGAAGGGCTTTGATTTCTCGGTGGCCATCATCTGCGAGGGTACTGGCATCTATCCAAATCTGGACACCCTACTCGGAGACAATGGTCACTGTGGAGACTCAGGTTTAATTAAAGAAATAAGGTTCTCCATACTCTCCTGCGCCAGAAAGGCTTTTTCCACTAGCCAAACACCAGAATCCAAAATCTCAACTCCATTTAGCTGGACTCAGCGAGCAATATTGACAGTAAACTAGTCCATTGTAACCAACTCTACCAGCCAGGCATAAATATGTTGGGTACTTGTGTATTAGCACGGCGCCCACGATTTTCATCTTATGGCATCTTATACAATTTAAAATTGTATACCATTGTATAAGGCATACAATGGCATACGATGAGATGAGATACGATTTTAAATTGTATAAGCACACTAATGGCTGCTTTCAATGTTAATTGGCCCCCCTATAAGATTTTTAATTGTATAAGCACCCTAATGTTAAATGCACCCCCACTATCAACGCCAACCCGAAGCGTGGCGAGCGCAGCGAGCCCGCGAGGAGCGGCAGTACGCATCCTCTGACCTTTTCATACCCCCACTATCCATGTCGGCATGGAGTTGATTTTATATAGTGTGGCGAGTGCAGCGAGCCACCGAGCCCGAAGCGTGGCGAGCGGCCGCTTTTTACTTTACATGTATTACGCGTCCCCTCGCTGGGCTCGTTGCGCTCACCACACTATATAAAATCAACTCCATGCCGACATGGATAGTGGGGGTATGAAAAGGTCGGAGGACGTGTACCATTGGCGTTGATAGTGGGGGTGGCGTGGGGGTGCATTTGACATTGTAAGCACCCATTACGGTGCTTATACAATTAAAAGTCTTATATGGGGGCCTATTAACATTGAAAGCAACCATTAGTGTGCTTATACAATTTAAAATCGTATCTCATCTCATCTCATTGTATGCCATATACAATGGTATACAATTTTAAATTGTATAAGATCGGGTCCCATCGCATCGCATCTCATCTCATTGCATACCATATTAAGCCTTATGGTATGCAATGCGATGGGCGCCGTGATAATACACAAGTACCATATGTTGGTCTGGCTTCAGCCATTTGACTGCAAAGTTTGCTAGCTTCTGGCCCAGGACATGAGGACTTACATCAGGATCATTGGGCACAGAGTATCTCCTCTGGCAAACTTCTGGATAGGGGCCAAATCAGTCCGCTTTGGCAGCCTTCACTCGTTAATACATTTTTGCATCTTCCAGGAAGCGAGCAAAATATACAGCTTGGGCCTCCCCTGTTAGAAGAGGGGCAATTCGTATGACACATGAATCTTTGAGCCATGCTTGCAAGGTAGCAACCCTTTTAAAAGTGGTAAGAAAGGCCTCTACTTCATCTGAGGACTGCATTTTTGCATTTATTGGAGCAGTTAGTTGTGCCTGCTATTGTTTAAAGAAGTTTAATATCTTGCAAAATAGCTTTCATGGTGGTCTGATTAGGATCATCGGCACAAGACCAATTTTATCCTACTTCTGATACCACATTGTAGCGGGAAAGTTCCTGGAGACCAATAGGAGACAGAAGTGTTTGAAAAAAGTGATCTTTTATTCCCAGTTAGAAAGTCGAGCCAATGAAATAGCTTCTTACACAGGCTGCCAACAAGAGCACACTATCAGTAGTTCAGCTTACATGCGACAGCAATTAAAACGAGCAAAATATTTACAACAAAGTCATGGTCAGATTGTCCAGCATAGAGAGAGCTGCCAAAGGTTCAGCCTCTCCCATTAAATTCCTTCCTGACTAACTCATCTAAACAGGTGTTTATACCTCAGCTGGTCTTAACCATACCTCAAAGCTTTAGAGTCATGCCCGGCTGGGACGGTCCTTCAAAAATCAGGACACTCGGCAGGTATGTTTTAACAGAGAGAGTGTGGTTCCTTTCTGAGCTACAGCAGGTTAACTATTTACTCAAAATGTTCAAGAGGTCCACACAGCTCACCAATGATTGTTTTTTCTTTTTGTGCCAGGGCACATAACCCACCCTATGATGCAACACACATCTGATTGGCACTCTGCTCTGTGAGAAATAGACAGGGATGACAATCTGAGGCACAGAGAGGTGATTGTGCTTTTGAAACTGTGGCCCAGAAGGGGTGTTTCATTAGAACTTTAATGGATGGAAAGTTTATTCAGACATAAGCTAAATGCAGTTCATAATTGGCAAGACACCAAGGTCAACCTGCACCCATCCTATTTTTGCTGTTTCAGTGTCTACAGATATTTCTAAATACAAATAGTCAAATTAAGTGTGGCACACCTGTGCCAAACCTTTCAATTGAACTAACTGGTACATTGTAAGACACAAAATAGAAGACACATATAGCAGAATTGAGGAAAAAGTTCACAATTTAGGGTTAAAAAAGGAAAAGACAGGCCCAATACTTAATCTGCAATTTCATACCAATCACTTTATACCAATACCAGTCCTAAGTACCTAGAATACGGTAAGCAAAGTAAGATGCAAAATTGAAAAGTGCACAATATGAGAATTGCTCCAGGTGCCTTACAGCACATAAAGGATAATTGTATAGGGACACTTATAACGGGTTTAAGTCTTTCAGCACGGAACAGTACTTTTTCTTCTCTAATAGTTTGGTCCATGGTTTCATTCTGGCCAGAGGTGTCACAAGAGGGGTGTGGACCGCACCCAGGTGTCAACCTTCCAGGGGGTACGAGAAAAAGGTTGGTTCCTAAGCAGTAATCAGGAGCCTGTTGCTGTAGTGTGACATAATCCTGCAGTGCCTAGCTCATATCATTGAAAAGAAGCCGGTAGTGTGGCCAGAATCTCCTGGGGCAGCCCAACATCTCCAGACATGCTGGCCATATTCCAGGACTAATGGAACATGGGCTTCCTACAGGGCCACAATCTTCCCACAAGAACACACCCCCTTTCATATACGTGCACCTTAAATGCTCACAGGGGAGCTATCCCCCCCCCCATGCTTTAATTAATGTGGATAGATGTCTCTCCAAAGGTGGATACCCATACGATGAAGAACCAGACAAAAGAAAGGAAATCAAATACTATTCCACTGATTTGATTCCACCTTTTTTTTTTTCTACTTCTTCTTTGTGTGGTTATCCACCTTTGGAGAGACATCTATCCGACAAAAGAGGAATAGAGGACATTACTCTAGTTACAGACAGAGCATCAGTGTCCACCTTCTGTTTTTTTGTATACGTGTATGTGGGGTTGGTACACATTGCAGCAGCCTGTGTTGGCGCCGTTATACTCTTACTGAAAAATTGTTTTTGTTAACGCGGTAATGTGTTAATTCATGAGTGAAAGGTTTCGCTCCAGCCCCTTTAATACACTTTTTCTTGGAATCACTTTATTAAAATAATTGAGAAGCCACGCATACGGTATAACAGACTCATTGGCATCAGGAAAGACTTATATTGTATCATTGAAGTATCAAGGCAATTTCCTGTTCTCCCAATGCCTGGGTCAGGGGGATTGGCAAAATCCAATGTGTTGGAAATCTTCTACACTGTTTCAGACCCAAAAATGATCAGAGTGTTAGGGATTTTTAACATGTAGGACTTCTACTGCCAATTAGTAATCACCGTAGAGCAGATCGGCAGAACCGGGAATCGTAGGTTAGATTGATATATGGCCCGTGTCACATGTAAAAAACAGGACTAGAATGAACTAAACAAACCAAATGGTTTGTCACCCTGGTGGTGTATGCTACATGGATTATTTCACAATACTATGTAATAAATATACAGTAGGCCATGCAAATATTATGCCCAATAATTTATACATTCATTTAGATCACTATAGTAATGTTCTTGCTATAAAATACAGATGATATCAAATTCAAAATAAACGGTCATCACTTTTAGAAGAGCCATTCCATGCTTACCTGTACATGGATTCTGTTTGTATTTAGAGTGATAGATACAATGTTCTGATATTAACATTAGATTCGATATTTCCCGCTGATAATATATGCTGTCGGCATCCTGCCTCATAGACAACTGACCACATTAGTATGCTGGATATCTGTGCAGTGCTATTGGATTCTCTGAGTCACCCTAGTTTTCTAATTAATCAACTCAAAGCACACAGGAACTCATTCATCAAGCCTAACAAATTGCAGAGAAGCCGGATAACTTGTTTGTAGATCTGGATGGGTACATACAGTATAACAAGCAAAAGTCTGTCTAAATGCATGGGGTTTTCTAGCTGCTGTGGTCATTGTGTGGGTGGTGATCACTGTGCACAATGTTCATCAAGTTCTGATGGAACTTTACAAAAAAAAAAAAAAACGGTTCCGCTATAGAAGTTGTTTTTATTTGATTGTGGCTGAATCTATCCTGTCCTATTATTACTATCTATAGTATGTATAGTTTTATTACTGGCACCTGCAAATGTATGGGTTACTAACCACAGATTGTGTGTATTTGGGAATTTAGGGTTACATTTGCAAAAGCTTCTAAAAATGAAGAGGTGGTGTTATCCATAGCAACCAATCAGATTCCGTTTATCATTTCTCTGTTGCATCCTAGAAAATGATAGACCGATTCGGGTTGGTTGCTATGGGTCAGATAAACCAGAATAATATGGGGCTGGTTCAGCAATGGAGAACACACAGCAGTTGTGTCAATAATCGCCCACTGCTGGCGTTCTAGAGCCGAGTGATCAGATGACCATTTGCCTCCATTGCAGTATCCGCCATATGAGTAAGTCTCTGGCCAGGTACACACTAGTGCTTTTTCGACCCCATATGTCATTTCTCGTTAGGTGTGTAAGCACAATAAGTGCCCGCATGTGACATATTCCGGTCAACCGTGGTGCAGGCAACCAGATAATATCGCATTTGGCACCATGCAGTATATTGAAGGATGGAACTAAGGATCATTACACCCTTCGTTACAATATTTTGATGTGTACAGCCGAAACAATGTTTGCCAGCATACTGGCCGGGTACAATTGTTCTGATGTGAACCCAACCTAAGACTACTCAGTATGGCCAATTCATTCCCATTGCCGATTCCAGTAAATCTGCCCCTTATTGCAAGAATCCATACCGCCAGCCCAACCAGGGCATAAAGTGGTCATGCAGAGGTGGCTGAACTCATTTCTCTATGCCACCTAATTACACCCCCTTCCCTCCCCCCATTAGGCAGAGACAGGGCCAGTGGTAGGGTTTTTGTTGACCCCCTGTAAACTAGAATGTATTTCTGTGAGAATTACTGTGCAGTGCTAATGTGGAGGTTAAACTGTTCTACCTCACCATTAGAGGTGGTGGAACTCGGTTCTACCCCGTTCCCCCTCACTTTAACCCCTGCCCCCAACCTACATTACTTTCATGCATAACAATGCTGTCCCTGCCACACTATATATTGTATATTGTTTTATTACTTGTTATAATCTTTTTTAATTAATATTTTTCAGTTCATAGGGATATTCTGTGTGATGATTCAAGAGCTCTTCCTCTTGCAAGCAATACGCCGCTTTGACGTAACCTTATGTAAAGAATAAAAAAATGGCTGTACTGTTTTGAAAGACTTCAACCTGCCAAATACTAAACACAATGTGATTCATGTACAGTCAGGCAGAGCCCATCTGCCTTCTTAATCACTAAAATTGCTACAGCCTTTGCTCTGCTATGTTTAGATGGGAGAACACAATAATAGATTATTTTGGCTTATTCAACTAAAACCATGCTCACTTGAAATTCACTTGCGTCTAGGCTGAAGAATAAATGTTGCGGTGGGTAAAATATAGTTTGGTCTGTGTCCAAGGCAGGTGTCATGTATCAGGGCCTCTGCTTAATTTCAATCACAGATGCATTACATTCAAAACATTGATACATAGAGGGCCCTAGCACTACACTGAGCAATTTTCACAAGACTGATTATGTTGGCAAAGCTTTGGACTCAATTATTTTTATGAAAATGTTCAGCAAAAATGTGGAGTTTCTACTCATTTCTGAAAGCTAAACTGTACAGCTACAAAAACATTTTTGAAGGGCTTTTTGACAATAGGCATGGCAGTGTTTTGTTACCATTCTTCGGGTTGACATCTGCATAAAGGGTATGTAATAAGTATCCTGGTGCCGGTGGACAAAAGACAGGTGCAGGAATTTCTTTACCGATCTGAGGGGTAGATTTATTAAGCTCGGTGAAGTGATAAACTGTCTGTTTTTTTATCACCGGCCAATCAGCTCCTACCGGTGAAGTTACAGGCTTGGTTTGAATAATTACAAGTAGGAGCTTATTGGCCGGTGATAAAAACAGTTTATCACTTCACCGAGCTTAATAAATCTACCCGTGAGTTCCGACGCCAGAATCCCGACAGCCAAATTCCGGACTGTCCAGAGTCCAGAGGAGGCTTGGGGTTTGGGCTTTTTTTTTAACAATACGGCCCTTTTTTCGATGATCGAAATGACCAGTTGTTTTAACGCTTTCCATGTGTAGGCATGATCACGATCCAAGACGTCATTTATCTAGCTTACTGATCCCTTCATTGGGTGGAAAGGTGAACAACCTGATGTGCAAGGTTTGACACACATCGTTCCGTGTGTTGGCCTGATGAATGGTTTGGCAATGATGTGTTCTACGATCCATGTAACCTTCTTATTATTTACTCAATTGTTCTGTGTGTGCATATTATTGTTTGGCCAAGAGTGTTCTGGATTCCAAGGGGAATGGTGTAAGACATTGGATTGTTCATTAAGTCTATACGTGTGTGGGTGAGGGGTTATGGTTAAGCTGTCAGAAGGGAGGGTTAGGATTAGGCTGAACTATCTTAAGTGTATAGAATAGAACTATCTATGGGTAGTCAGTTCAGTTTACAACATACATAATAAAGGGTTTCAAATGATAGATCAGCTGAACATGTTATTTATTTACTTAAAGTATAACCCTGTCTCTGTTTTAGCAAAGCTAAATAACTCTGTTACCAACTGGCTTCTGCTCCCTTTGTCTATCTTGGGTCGTATTGCAGTGGTAAAGACTATCTTATTTCCCAAAATTTTCTATATTATTCAGATGTTTACCATCAGCCTAACTAAAGCAGATTTCACATACTTTGACAAAATAGTTACGCGGTTTATTTGGTCCGGTAAACGCCCCAGATTCTCCCTTTCCAAGTTGCAACTCCCCCAGAGCAAATGGTGGCATGCAGATACCCAGCCTTGAAAAATACACACTATCCGTTTTCTTCAGATACATTAGTGATTGGCTCCTCAATAAATCTACGTATACATCGTCCCAATTAGATCATGACTTATTTTACCCATTCTCCCCAGCCGGTTTACTACATTCTGATTCCAACTCAATTCCTACGGACCTACGCCATAATATTTTGTTTCATGACACTTATTTAGCATGGCTCTCATTGAATAAAAAGTTTCATAGAGATCATCGCAGCTCTCCATATGTCCCTGTCTGGGGTAATCCAGTTTTCGCCCCCTCCCTGTCTAACCCGTCTTTCTATACCTGGAAAGAAAAAGGTCTTACCAACATCTCAAAGGTTTTTGATCCTGGGGGACAGATATATCCATTCTCTGCTCTTCAGAAACAATATACACCTCCGTCTCACCAATTTTATACAGTATGTATCTACAGCTTAGACATTATGCTTTGTCTCTTAGCAAACTATGCTCCGTTGTGAATTCTCCTGATGTATTAAATGCATTGTTAAGATCAGTGTCTCTTGAGCCATACCACACGAAACAGCTTTATTCTCAACTGAACCAGCTTAATGCCCGTGCACTATGGACAACTATAACTACCTCGTGGAGGGATCATAGCCCCAACATTGAGGGCATGGACTATCTTCTGAAGTCTTACAACAAAGCTTACAAACACCTTCCCTCGTCATATCTGCAGGAGGTCCACTTCAGATTCTTGCATAGAGCTTACATTTCACCCGCTCAAAGGAAACACTGGGTCCAGGATGAGACAGGTATTTGTCAGACGTGTCACTATTACTCCGCTTCCTTCCAGCATTGTATTTGGGACTGCAGTAAAATAAAACGCTTCTGGAACAAGACTGGACTCTTCATCTATAATCTTCTGGGGCTTCGCTTTGCCCCTGACATTGTGACCTCTATGTTTTTACACTTCAATGCATGGAATCTTCAAAACAGAGCTCAAACCATAATCCCACTACTGGTTAAGATTCTAACAGTTGCGAAAAAACTTATCTTAATCCATTGGACTTCCAGACTACCTCCTTCTCTCAGCGAACTTACACAGAAGCTTTTACACCTCCTATTGCTAGAAAGACGCACCGTTATGAACTCGCATTCTGATTCGTCCTCACTACATTTCTACAATATTTGGAAACCATTTATTTCCTCTCTCCCAACTGCATCACGCAACGACATTTTAAAACCATTTCTGAACACTTCCTGGTACCCCACGAATACGTGAATGCCCTAACAGGATAAATTTAATCGGAACATCCATCACACATTAATATGACTTTACTCCTTCACTCCTGTTACCACCCTTGGCATGGTTTGTTGAGACAAAGCTGATAAGTACAATATGTTTCTAGGCTGTGGTTTCTACTTATCACTATTACCCTTCTTATCTCTATTATACCTGTAAGGAAAAAAAGTTGTCTTTAACATGACTCGTATTGGCTGTATTTCCCTCCCTCCCTTTATCTTCACCCTCTGCCCTACTCTCTCCCTCTCCCAACTCCTCCACCCTACCTCCCCCCCCTAACCCTCACTTTCTCTGGATCAACACCCTACTATCGGCACTTCCCCTCCTTCCCCTTTTTTTTTCCATTCAAAATAGACACATATCATCACGATTACTTTTTCCTTCACCTCTTCTATATTTCTCTCTTCATCTTCTCTGCACTTCAATATTTTTACATTGACTTCAATCATATAGGTTGTTTACTGTACATACCTCACCTCTTGCTGATGGCTCTTGTTGAGTAATGTGTACTACTCCAGAGCTCCGCACTAGGACGATAGAGCCTACTTACAATGCCTACTTATGATTGTTTGGTGCATAGTACCCTGTTGAGAAGTCTTCTTAATAGTGCATACTAGATTGTTTACCTATTGTTCCGTTGTAGAAAATTTAATAAAAATATAAATAAAAAAGGTACTTGTGTATTTTAGCGGCGCCCATCGCATCGCATACCATAAGGCATGCGATGCGATATCGCGCGATACTGTACAATGTCATACAATTTTAAAATTGTATGACATTGTACATGACATTGTACATGGCATACAATGCGATGCAATTAAACATTGTATAAGCACCCTAATGGGTGCTTACAATGTGAAATGCACCCCCACGCCACCCCCCCACTATAAACGTGAACCCGAAGCGTGGCGAGCGCAGCGGTACGCGTCCTCCGACCTTTTCATACCCCCACTATCCACGTCGGCGTGGAGTTGAGAATAGAAAGTGTGGCGAGCGGACGCGGATACCTGTGAAGCCTGCGAGGGGACTCCGATACCTGTGAAGATATCCGCGTCCCCTCGCGGGGCTCGCTGCGCTCGCCACGCTTCGGGCTCGGTGGCTCGCTGCGCTCGCCACGCTTTCTATTCTCAACTCCACGCCGACGTGTATAGTGGGGGTAGGAAAAGGTCGGAGGACGTGTACCGCCGCCCCTCGCGGGCTCGCTGCGCTCGCCACGTTTCGGGTTCACGTTAATAGTGGGGGGGGGGGGGGTGGCGTGGGGGTGCATTTTACATTGTAAGCACCCATTAGGGTGCTTAAAAGCACCCTTTATGGTGCTTATACGATCTTTCATCGCATAGGGGGCAAAAATCGCATCGCATGCCATGCGATGCGACGCAATGAAAACATCGCGCGATGCACATCGGGGGCACCGCTATAATACACAAGTACCAAAAAAAAAAAAAAGTATAACCCTGTCTTTATAATGACATTTTTATTTTGGGTAGAGTTCCATATAGGAAACTTTAATGCAGTAATACAGTATTTTTTTTCATGGGGTTCCGAGTTCCAACTGATCTGGTGGGTTCCCCAAAGCATTATTCTTGACTTGCTCCTGCTGGGTTTCTGTTTTTTTTATATATATGAGGCATGGTACACCTCAAGATTATGAGTTTCTAGCCTATCCGCCAACTGATGGAATGGTGGGACGATATACCAAGCAGCATGTCATAATACAATATATCTTCTGGTTGACCACAGCCAACCAGAAAATATTTTATATGGCCCGTAGGAGCTTACACGGGCTTACACACTGTATGATTCGGCCAATATGTCATTCTGATTTGGAGGCAAATGACCTATCATGCCGAGATCGTTCAGATGTGTACCCTGGATAAGAGTCCAGCTCGGCAGAAGCTGAATAATAGCTTTCCTGGGCTTTGGCACACATCATGACCTGTAGGATCCAAAAAAATACATACATACTTTGGTAATCCATATTTTGCATTAGTGTTTCCAAATGCCACTAAATCATTTTAAGGTTTGGGCTAATTTGTAGTGTCATCAGACTGTCTGATGGTATAATTTCCCATTTAAGATTAGTGATGTGACATATTTTTAAGTCATAAGTGACACTCATTTCTTCCCTTCCTGGTCATTTTTGCCTAATTTCTTCCCGTTCTGTCTGCTGAATTTTTGCCTGTCATACAGAAACTCTAAAACCCTTTCCATTGCACATGGGCCTGAATCTGATGAAACTACTGCAGCATCCTATGCTCTAGTCACATCTGCGACTTAGAACCTTATTCTAGTCCACATGCAATGCTGCAAAATGTAATGCTACCTGCATGGCCAACCGCTCATCCCCCTCACTCGCTGAGTACCCTGCGCGGCTGCCAATGGCATAAACATCCATTCGCAGCCTTGGGTATGGGGCGAAATCATTTGACTGTCACCGACCATCGAATGATTTCTCCAGCGCTCGAAGATGTAAGACAGCTCTCTTGTGTCTTACATTTGTGAGCGCCCTGTTGTGAAGCGGGCGGGTAGCTGACAAGCTGCCTGCTCCCCGCACCCATGTCACGGGCGAATTACCATGGGGATGCCCATCGTTTTCATGGAAACGCCCTAACAGTTCGCCATGCCCGCTTGCACCCAGCATCTGCACATGCCCAGAAATGCGCATACGCAAAACATTGCACACATCCTCCGTGCCCGACAACCGAAAGGGCAAGGGCAGGACGCCAACACCTTTCGGTTGTCGTGACTTACATCTGCCAGCCCCCTCGGGAATACTGGGTGAAGGAGGTGAAATGTATATATGCACATGTACACAAATTTTTTATATTCTTGATTTTTTCTTAGTAAAATTCATTTGAATTTATGTTTTGTGACAATTGATAACTATTGCTGTTTACTATTATTAATTGTACACATATAGGCCCTGATCACAGTACAAATTTGTTCTCAAAATGGGCAAAACCATGTGTACAGCAGGTGAGGCACATGTATAAAGAGAGTTAGATTTGTGTGAGTTATTTTGTTTCTGTGCAGAGTAAATAATGGCTGCATTATTTTTTACACTTCAATTTAGATTTCAGTTTCAACACAGCCCAGCCAAATCTAACTCTCTCTGCACATGTTACATCTGCCCCACCTGCTGTGCACATGGTTTTGCCCATTTTGAGAACAAATTTGTACTGTGATCAGATCTGAATAAGGGCCATAGTATATCTCGCGTTCCAATGCGCTGCTTATTATTCCTCACACTTGGGAAACCCATACATAGGTTTCCAAAAAATTGCTGCTGGGGGCTAGAGATAGGTGGTGAGAGTCTCCATCATAATATTTTGACCTATTAATTAATTACTCGTCTAATTGACCCTCCAAGCGCCTACACACTGTTTGTTGTCTGTAGACCGGTCGACAGTAAATAGGTCCACACCATATGGTTGACATTGACAGGTTAGACAAAAGCAAAAGGTCAAAAAATGAAATGGTTGGCATGAGTTTTTTGGGGGTTTATGTTTTCTTTTTTGTACTTTTACAAACTTTACCTTCCACGTGGATTCTAGTTTGGAACGGTAAAGTGAGCCGGGTGCAGCAGTAGCAGAGCGAGGCACCTTGCCCAAAGCATGAAATGAGCCATACGATGGTTCACAGTACACTAATTTGGGATCCATGAGCTTAAATCTACAAAATTAACAAAAAAAAAATTCTATATTTTTATGTCAACCATTTCTATGTTGACTACTTGCTTGTGTTGACCCTTTTTTTATGTTGACCTAGACCCTGTTGATATTTTCGCTGTTGACCTTCATACCGCTCTCTCCTTGAACGGCACTTTGTAGTCTAGAGAGCCTGCTCAAGATGCTCCACCCCAAGTGATCCCAGTGACCTCGCCCCCTCATTGTGACACAGTGACATCACAAGTTTGAGAGCTGTACGCGTCATCATGTCTAACTGCTATGGCACTGATAAAGCTTCAACTGCAATCGACATCATCCAAATAAAAGAGAATAACCGTGGAATTAATTCTAATTAAACAGCTTCTAACGACTGTCATATATACATACTACAATGTTTTATTTAGTTGCAAGTAGGAAAATATTATTTTAATCGAAAGAGAAAACGAAAGATTTGCATACACTAATCTTTAAGCAAAATAAGTTTGGCATGGCAATGAACTAATTAGGGCCGGTTATCATTGGGGAAGGCCATTAAGGTTAAGCTATTTAGCCTCTGTGTCCTCCCTTGCATTGACTCATATATTATATATTCCTAATGTAAATTTCTTTGTATTAATACTTTTCTGGTAGCTGTATTTGTTTGAGTGTATTATTTTTGCATGTTGATCAAATACTTTCATTCATTTCTCTTGACTCCAGCCATCAGTCAGATGATAATTTCAAGCAGCTTTGACGCACATCTGAAAAGAAAGGTCAGCTTGTGGAATATTTTAAGTCTCAATGGCAATTTAAACAGAGCTTTGTGAAAGGAAATACTTTGTAATGCATTTTCAGGACTAAACAAACATCCCCTGATTATTGGTTTTCTGATGTTGTTTAGCTCTGTAATTAAGTTTCAGAGATACATCAGGTTGCTTGGTATAGCAAGTTAACGATTGATCGGGCTTTACGTAGCTTTTGCGTCACTTTTTTATTTTATAAATTATGTGCTAACTGTTTACCACTGGGCGACATATTGACAGATTGAAATAGCCACAAAGTTCATCCTAGGCACTTTATGTTCTTGTATCATGCAGTTACTTGAATGGAAGGTCTTTATCTGGAAGAACTGCTGAATAGGACTGGTTTAACGAGTAGCAAAGAAATTATTGTCATTGTTCACATAAGATCGGCTGTGGTATAGCTCACAGACCGTGTCTAGGCAGACCATTAGGTTGACACCAAAAGTTAGACATTGACATTTTAAGTATGTCCTTACTTTTGTCGCTGTCTAACTAATGCATGTCTAACTTTTGTCCATGTCTAACTAATGCATGTCTAACTTTTTGACACTGTCAGACAAATGCACTAATAAAAAAAGAGCCATATAGGGGCCCGAAATGCCTTCGTGAGTGGAGGTGGCCTTTGAAATTTTGTTGTTGAGACCAATAAGGAAAATAGCAGCACTCAAAACAACTCTAGAACAGTTGGATTGACTTCACACATATATTATAATAATTATAGAATAACAATACATTTATTATACCATTTGACCGAGAGTAAATTCATATGTATAAAATAAAAAATTGCAATTGCAAGCATTAAAAGCACTAATGATTAAAACTGCAGCACTGTCTGTTCCTATTTAAACCTGGAATGATATGGACCATCTCAGGGTTGTGTATAATTACCATCCGCCTTTTTGGATGCAGGACTCAGAGTTCTTTGCAGGTACTGTAAGTTTAAGAATCCTCTTCATATATGTGGAGAATGGTACAGAGTCTTTTTTGTAATCCAAGTAGCAATGAGGCGTGGAAAAAAACTGCTGCTTGTGGGCCTGAGAAGAAGTTCTGGGGGTCTGGTCCATCCAGGTTGGTTTGAGCAGTAAATTCAAAATATGAGGATGACTTGTAGTCCAACTGACGTGTTTCACTGTGAAACAGCTTTCTCAAAGGTGATGGGGTGACTGAGCAGTGGTCAGATATTTATACCCCTACAAATGGTTTAAATCAATTACACCTGTGCATAGTTAAACTTTTAGAAATACTTATATTTTGTGATCAGGAGGACCAAAATGATTTTACGATTTACATAAATTAATCAAAAAAGACTCTCTGATAATCTATACGATAGGTAACCTGAATTAGGTTTAAATTGGGTTACTTTCCAATTGCTCGCCATTGGTATAGAATAACCATGTGACAAGATGAGAGAGGCATGGTTTCCCCATCAATGAATTTTGGTGCATAATGCCCACATGGTATAATAAAAGCGAGGCGTGGGCTGGTATCAACCTGGAAGAGGCCTGATATTCCTGGACTCCTTCCAATCACGTGATCCATTTGTGGGGGCATAGACAAAGCAATTTACTGCATTTGTAAGTGTCTCCCTTCCGCAATCACGTGATGGGTTCGGACACCGGAGTGAGTCTTGGAGTGGTAACATTACGGAGAGAGGCCTGGTGTATCCGAGCCGATGATGATCACGTGATATGCCTGTAGTGGGAAGGTCAACCGGGTTTCTCTTATTTCTAGTCTTCCCTCATGTGATCGGACATCAGAAAGTGGTTTAGGATAATATTCTCTACTTTAGAAAGAGGCATAGTTTGCCCAAATTGGTACAGATCACATGAGCGAATCTTTAGACGCAATAAAATAGAAATACCATCCTACGAGAGGCTACATATGATCATATTTTCGACCCTATGCAGTTTTATAATCCTCACATAATTATTGGTTATAAAATATTCTTAATTTCCTCTCCCACTGTCACATGATCAGATGTAAAAAATTGAACTTTATTATAATATAATTATAATAATATTGTTCTATATTCATATTGTGGCATAGGTTTTTCAAAAATAAATAAATGCAAATCGCATATCACTATTGTAGGAAAGGGAGATATATTCATAAATTAGTTAATACATTAATACTGTACAAACACATGGCACATAATAAACAATTGCCCATATCAGGTTAGGGTTAAGACCATATTATTCAAATGGCCTATTTGGATGGAGTGATCCATAAATATATGTTGTGTTCACAATAGAGGTACAGATGGAGCAGCTCCTGCCAATAGCATCAGCTTGTCCACCACGTCCAGGTTACCTGAATAGGACAAGGCCCTAACACTACTCTGAGACAGGTCCAGGGCACGGGACCCCCCCCCAGGCCAGCCCAGCAGAAACACCCCATGGCATCACATTATATACTAGTATATATATACTAGTATATATGTAACACCCTTCACATTTATTATTACCTCTTACCTAGGTAAGTCTTATCACATATAATTTCCCTTATCCCTTTTACTATCACTTCAATTTCACACTAATGTGATGCCATGGGGTGTTTCTGCTGGGCTGGCCTGGGGGGCCCTGTGCCCTGGACCTGTCCCAGAGTAGTGTTAGGGACTTGTCCTATTGAGGTAACCTGGACGCGGTGGACAAGCCGGTAATAATGGCCATTATTATGCGAATAACCTCAGAAATGCAATATAGCAATGATATTAAAAGGTTTAGCATTTATATTTAGTGTGCACCTGCAAACTCCTCCTCCTGCTTGCTGCACTACAGGTCTCAGCAGGTAGCACCTCATATGTCCAGGGTGTGCAGTTTAGGGCCCCTCCCCCCTGTCAATAGCATCACCAGCCTCTGTTTTCCACCATCCGACAGAAGGGGGTGAGCGAGCACCCCTTCTATCGGAGCCCCCCTTCGCCGGCTCCCCCATCGCCGCCCGCAGCCCCCACTAACCCTGTCCACCTGACTGAAGCGGAGATGGATAGGGTATCCACTCCCCGCTGACGGGATGCTTCAGCGCATGAGACGCTTGCACGTCCCTGTCAGAAGAAGCTCCTGTCCGGCAGCTCAGGAGATCTGGCAATTCCTCAGGCTGGCTGATAGGCGCTTCATCTGTAAGTCCAACCAGTATGGGGAAATTTCCACTTTTCTCACATACAGAAAGATTATCTGTAAGGATGTATAAAAATCCATGACAACTCTATATAAACAGTAAGCGAACGTTATATCTTTTAAATTTTGGACAATAGCGGTTATATTTGGCCATATATCTGGTGTTTTTTATAAGAAGATCCTTTCTTTCCATTTCATAGACTTCTTTGCAAGCCTTTTCTAGAAGGCCTTGTGGGTATCCTCGACAACAGAATGAAGCAGTCATTCCTGTGGCTTTCTCTTCAAAATGTTTAATTTCAGAACAATTTTTACAGAGACAAGTGTACTGTCCCTTAGGAATGTTCTTCCAGGGGGGGGGGGGGGTTGACTTTTATAGTGAAAAGAGGAGTTGGTTCCTACTTCCTTGATGTAATTAGTTGTGACAATTTGTTATCTATTATCTTTAGTTCCACATCCAAAAATGAAATGTGTGAAGGGTGTGAAGTGAAGGTGAATTTTTGAATGTATGAATGGTCAGTAAGTGTATCCGCAAAGTGTTGTGCCAAGTGTGAATCCCCATCCCAAATAATAAATAAATCATCAATGTACCTGCCATAGAGGACCAGGGTCGCATCCCAGCCACCTCCCCAAACATGCAGGTCCTCAAAGTCCCCCATGTATAACTGGGTGCAAACTTGGTCCCCATGGCGGTACCCATAACATGTACTTAAAACATGTCCAGAAAAAGAATATAATTGTGTTGGAGAATAAACCGAATGGAATCGCAAAAAACAAATCTGGGTCTCCGCTGTCAGGTCACCATCATCCTTCAATCTTTTGGAGATAGCCTGCAATCAGAAAAATAGCTTGTGTTTCTCAGGTTTGACTAAACCTGTGTTTCCAAGCAGCTACTGTCATCAGTCAAATAGCTTGTGCTTACTGTTCCCCTAGCCCCCTCTTTCACTTCTTTTTGGAAGGTGAGAAAACTATCTACTCTTGTTGAGTCCAGCCTGTTTTTTATTCTGGCATTGTTTCCTTCTTTGTCCCTATCCGGTTGGGGAATTGAAGATTTTTGTATCCGACTTCTTCATTGAGCCTTTTAAAAATACCTTTTATGTGCTTTTCTATTCTGTTTTTCCTGATTTTGTGTATTCTTTTATTTACTCATCAATAAACACCTTTATATACATGGATGATTCCTTGCCACTAACCCTTTACTTGTGACGAACATTGGTGGAGAAATAAAGATACCCCTATGTGCATATAATGCTCTGTCCCTAGGTGAGTCATGTGCCTAAAGGATGTTCAGATTTGGTGGAGGTTGTGAATGTGAACCTTTGATATTGAGATCCCTGGAGAAAGATACCCCTATGTCCATAAATGGCTTCACTCTAGATATTGCTTAAGAACCTGTTGGTTCATTCATCTAAGTGAGGAACTTGGAGGGGAAAAAGAGACCACTTCAAATGAAACCCTTATGTACACATAAGGTTCTGACTTAGTCAGTTTTCTCCTAATAGTCCCTCCAACCGGACTAGGATCTATAGTTTAGCAATAAAGAAATCCCTTGATTCCATTTAAGGGAATACACCACATTTGTGAACTGTTACACTCGACGTATAGTGGAGAGACAGCGCTGTTGTGTCATTTCATTTTTTGGCAGTGTTCTAATGCAGGTCTAACTTTTGTCCATGTCTCACTAAGGCATGTCTAGCTTTTGTCCATGTTGGACTAATGCATGTCTAACTTTTGTCCATGTCTAACTAATGTATTTTTTCCTTTTTTCCATGTCTAACTAATGTATTTTTTCCTTTTGTCCATGTCTAACTAATGTATTTTTTTTACTTTTGTCCTTGTCTAACTAATGCATGTCTAATGTTTGTCCATGTCTCACTAATGCATGTCTAATTTTTGTCCATGTCTACCTTTTGTCCATGTAGAATTTACGCATTTCTAACTTTTGGTGTCGACCTATTGACTGTCTGACTAGACACTGTCTCAAGTTAAGTTCATGAATGTTGTATAGGTATTCGTGAAGGAAGGGACGGTGGAAGGAGACAGGGGCAGTCCGTAGGTCCTGGGTTTAAAGAAAAGAGAAGCGACAAGTGAAGGCAATTAAAACAGATAATTAACAAGTGCCACCTGCAGTGCAGTGCAATGGGTGATGGCACACTCTGCACCACCCTAGTCACAGCCCTTGTTAAAACGCTGTAACATCATATGGGTCTGCAGACTAGTGCCCTGGTCTGACCTGGTGCCACATAAAGTAGTTCTGCATTGGGTAATTTTAATTGGGGAAATTCTTATCCTGTATGCATTGTTTTGACTTAATGACTTGTGAATCTCCTATTTATGGGTACTGATATGTCCTCATACACCTAGCCTCAATACGTCATATGGCGAGAAACGCCCAGCGTTACTGAGCTGATCTGAGAGATGTAGTGTACCATTACATTTTGCGTCTTATTCACATCACAGATACAGCACAACACCACTGAAAGTTTCTGCAGATGCTGGCCTGCGGCTTAATCCAAACAGAAACAGGCTTTAAATATGTGCAGTACTGTCTCCAATCAAACACAGCAGGATTTGGCATGAAAAAAATCTGTGATCTCTACATGGTAGCACTTTGTATACAGATTCTTATTTGCAGACAGATGTACAAATTTTGCCCATCAAATGGATCAGTACAAGCTAGCAAATTAGTATTGTTCCTTCTAGTTATTTTACTTGTGTAAATAAGATGCGACACACTGGCTGAGTCACCAATGGCCCGGAGAACCAATAGGGCCTGTTTGGTTGGACTTTGAGGACACACCTATGTATATTTATGACCCTAATTGGCTGGGCCCTGGTAAAATGGAGGGGCGTGGCTACCAAGAGCAGATGTGGTTACGTCCCTGTGAGAAAAAAAAGACCTAATTTGTGCAGGTGTGGTCTGACACCTGAACAGGGAGAGAGGGGACAGGCTGCCGCTGCCTCTCTCCCCATCTCAGCACACAGCACTGAGCAGAGTGTGCTGGGCTGGGGAGAGAAGCTGTGCTGCGGTGGCAGCCTGTCATCCCTCTCCCCACTGCCCAGCTCCCTGAAGCAGGAGAGGGGGGGAGCGGGACCCAGGATACTCCATCAGACCCTGGCCTGGGTAAAAAGTACTCGCTTCCCCCCTCTCGGCGACACTGTCTGTTGTTAAGGTGTACAAAATGTGTGCTATCTGTGTACCGTTGACCTGGATACAGGTTGGCTCAACAACATGACATTTATTCTATTGCCAGATGCCCTTCCGGCACCTGTGCTTTTTACCCAGCATCTATATTTTACATGGGATCTAGTGAAGACACTAAACATACTCCTGAAGCTTGTGTGGATAAGAGTGATTAGCTTGGCCCTTAGGGAAATATTAGGTCTCCATTTGGTCCTGCAAGGGGTGGGAAATATTAATGTCACCACCGTGTTCTTCTACCCCTATAAAAGTGTTGAAGTGTAAAAAAAACAAAATAAATGCTTAAAAGGCAGAAAATAAAGTAAAGCACCAGACCAGGCATTCCCTACCTCAGTCCTCAAGGCAAACTAACAGTCCAGGCATTAGTGATAACCTTGCTTGAGCACAGGTGATTTAATTAGGTCCTCTGTTATTTTGATTTAACCATCTGTGCTAAATCTGGATCTCACTAAAACATGCACTGTTTAATGTAAATTTAAACACTTTTAAATATTAAGAGGTGATGTTTCCCATAGAAACCAATGATATTCTGTCTATAATTATATCGGCTCCAATAGAGCTGGGGTGGTCAAACTGATCCTCGAGATCTACCAACAGTTTGTCTATTCCAAACTACCCGTGGATCTGTAGAAGTTGTTCATTAGGAAGGAATGCAGCATGTTTGAAAATGTGACAGTTGGTAATGGCTTACACTCGGTTGTCTGGAAAATGTGACAGTTGGTAATGGCTTACACTCGGTTGTCTGGAAAATGTGACAGTTGGTAATGGCTTACACTCGGTTGTCTGGAAAATGTGACCGTTGGTAATGGCTTACACTCGGTTGTCTGGAAAATGTGACCGTTGGTAATGGCTTACACTAGGTTGTCTGGAAAATGTGGATGTTGGAAAATCTTGAGGACCGGTTTGGCCACCCCTGCAATAGAGAATTGAGGGAATATGATTGGTTGCTATTAGCAACAAACTTTTTTTTCATTTTTAGAAGCTTTAGTAAATTCAATTCTTAGTGTGTCTTGAAGAACAAGGTTGGGATTGCCTGCAAGAGGCGGCGGATATTACTTATTATCCGCAAATCCATTCTTTATTTTACACAGTGCATTCTAACTTCAGCAGCTGGACAGCGTATAAACACATCATAGGTTAGTAAGAGGCTTAACTTTGTAGGGTTTCCATAGCAACAGAATATTCTTTGCCAATTCTTCTACTTCTCACCAAATGTTACATGGGTGAAATTTGCCAAGAATGTCCCACTTCATAGCCTCTTGTGGGTCTGTCACTTACAACAAACTTAATTAAATTTTCTATTACATCTTTATAATTTTTATTGCCTGCCATTGTTTCACTTTTTTTAAATATCTTTTTATTTTTTTAATAGAGTTGAGTGACAATATGTACAGTAATATCTATTTGTATCGCAGCCAATCAAAATCAAGCATTAAGGGATAACAAATGATCTATGTATAGCAAAAAGTTGATAATGTACTATTTTCAATGTTATATACCATAAAACAAATAGTAATATATCCATAACGGTAATAAAAATGAATAAAAAAATTGGGGGAAGGAAAAAGGATAAACTACAGCAATCTGCTGTAGAATATAGTGAGTGAAGGCCTTAAAAACTACATGCTGGTAGTACAGGTCGAGTATCCCGTATCCGAATATCCGTTATCCAAATTATTCCGAAATACGGACATTCCAGAAAGTGAAAAAAATAATTTTTTTTTGCTAAAAACTCACTGGGGACATTTGTAACAGCATCACTGGGGACATGATATGTAACTGGCACTATATATGTGCAAGACAATGATTGCTTGGCATTCAAATTCAGTGCTGAGATAGTACACACATTTTGTTTCACGTTTTGAAACCTTGTTTTTTGAACAATTAAAATATATTTGTGTGTATTTTATGTGGTAATAAAATATATTTGTGTGTATATTATGTGTTTATACAGCATAAATGCAAGATACTTCAAAATACATCATTGAAATATTAAAATATTCCGAAATACGGAATAATCCGTTATCCAAAATTCTCCTGGTCCCGAGCATTTTGGATAAGGGATACTCAACCTGTACTGAAGTTTTCATAGGATATCACCCCCCATGCACCTCTGCCATCCACCTGTGTAATTATAGCCAACGTGAGGGATTATGGTATAGGGGTAGGCAAGTCATTTTTAATGTAGTCCGGATATTTCTAATTATTTTTATCAAGGTTCACAAAATCAAATATTTAATGTATTTAATAACAAGTTTTTATGCTGAAACTTATACTACATTCCTTAAAATGTAAGTATACGTTTCAGTACCAAAATGAAAACGTGAGGCTTAAAACTTTACTAGACATTACGAACCTGCACCACTGGGTAGCTAGATTTCCCCTTGAGGCAGGACAAAGCTCTGTCTGTCTCCAGTGTCTTTATGCTTGTTGGCCGGGTCCTTGGGGCTCCTCCACGCTGTGGTGCACAGAGGACTGGGATTCACTCAGCGCCTCAGTCTCCACATCAGTCACTTCCCGGGATGCTGTGACTAACCAATCGCCATAATACTGGCACTATGGCGGAGGAAGGAAGGTGGACGCTCTGGCCTCTGCGTTATTACACTCTGACTGCCATGCTAATGTAGCACTAACCTGCATTCTAGAGGCGGTCTGCTTTTCTGTCCTTTGTGGTCTGGAGACCGTAGTCCGGCAGTTTCCGGTACTTGTGTATTATCACGGCGCCCATGATATTCAGTCGTATGGCATTATATTCCATTTAAAATTGTATACCATTGTATATAGCATACAATGCAATGAGATGCGATTTTAAATTGTATATACAATCTTTAATTGTATAAGCACCTTAATAGGTGCTTACAATGTTAAATGCACCCCCACGCCACTGCCACTATCAACGCCAACCCGAAGCGTGGCGAGCGGCGGCGGTACGCGTCCTCCGACCTTTTCATACCCCCATTATCCACGTCGGCGTGGAGTTGATTTTATATAGTGTGGCGCCACGCTTCGGGCTCGGTGGCTCGCTGCGCTCGCCACACTATGTAACATCTACTCCACGCCGACGTGGATAGTGGGGATATGAAAAGGTCGGAGGACGCGTTCCGCCGCCACTCGCCACGCTTCGGGTTGGCGTTGATAGTACGGGTGGCGTGGGGGTGCTTTTAACATTGTAAGCACCTATTACGGTGCTTATACAATTATTTATCTTATAGGGGACACATTTAACATTGAAAACACCCATTAGGGTGCTTATACAATTTAAAATCTTATACCATTGTATATGGCATACAATGGCATACAATTCGATGGTATACAATTTGAAATTGTATAACATCTGCCAACATTGTATCGCATCGCATACCATCGTATGCCTTATGCTATGCGATGCGATGGGCACCATGATAATACACAAGTACCCAGTTTCCTACCGTTGGTATAGCGGATCCACATGTTATGGTTGACCACCCTTAGCCGAATCCATCTAGTTAGACGTCTAAAGATAGTCGACTGCGTCTAGATCATCCGTAACGGAAGTGCCAGTGTTAGAGTGACGGGAGCGTGGTCAACTGTCACATGGTCGACATGACTTGTTCACTAATTTTGGTGCCGAATGTCACAGGGGTCCATGTGGACACTGTATATGTGCACAGTGTCCCCCTGCATGGCTCGCCATGCTTTGTTCACAGTGCGTCGCTGCGTTCCGCACACTATTGTAATCTCACTCTTTGTCCACTCGGATAGTAAAGTATGAACCAAGTCAACCTGTGACGCTCGGCACCAAAACACACGTAAGCATGTTCCACCAGACCATGCTCGATCTAGACATCGTAGATCCATCAACTGGATACCAACGCGAGGAATGCAAACCTAATTACTGTTTCTCCATATATATATATATATATATATATATATATATATATACATACAGTATATATACTGTATATTATAATATAAGAGCCCACTGTTTGCTCATTTAAGCATTTTTATCATTTATTTATTTGTGTCTACCCAGCAGTATGACTGCAACTTGATGAAATGTATTTGTTCCATTCTACCAAGCTGTGTATTTTCTTCTTAAAGTCATAAGGATGGAAGCTATCATGTTATTTCCCCCCTTTCTCTCGCTCTCTCTAGTACTGAGCCATTAGGGCAGCCAGTGACAGAAGCTACTATTTTAGTATCATCTATCACCTTGGTTAACGTTTTGCAGGGCATAAATCATATAATGTGAGGTTGCATAGCGACAGTTTAGTTCGTTGTACATTCTATTTTTGTAACTTTATTTAAAACTGAAATATAACTTGCTGTACCTGAAACCCCAAGTGAGCCGCTTATTGGAGTGTAAGAAACTTCAGACGTCAGAGCAGTTATTTATTCCACTGGAGACCATTAGCAATGCATTACCCTTTGGCACTTTTGTTTTCAGAAGCCTAGTTAAAATTTTATGAATGGTTTTCACCAATTATTATTTATTTTTAGCACAAGAAGAGCAAGCAGCTTGTGTTATATATATATATATATATATATATATATTTGTTGGGGGGTGGTTTACATTTATTTAAATTAAAATTTACATCTTTAAGGAGATGATTTTATTTTTATGGGAAAGGCATTAGAGATTTTCACAGATGTACAGTAAATTTATGATAATAAAAAAAAAAAAAAACCCTTTCACTTGTTCCAACCACGAGCTCCTGAAATATCCGCATTTCACACATGTATTACCTGCGGAGTCACTGCATGGTACTCTATGTGTGTCAACACGAAACAGCATTTTTTTTTCTTAATTCAGCATTTTTTTTAACACTTGCATTACCCTATTTTGGTACAATGAGTGTTGCTATATATAAATATGTATATGTGTATATATATATATGTGTATATATATATATATATATATATATGTATGTGTGTGTGTGTATATATATATATATATATATATATATATATATATATATAGCATGATGGCTGTATTCAAATGTAAGTGATCGGTATATTAAAGAGAATTTATTCAATATTTTTGATAGAACTTTGCTACTGAGTTTTATTAGTAAATATGCATATAGTATTTTAGAAATGTTCTATTTTCTATCTTGATAATCCCATTATGTTATTGCTTACTCACCCTGTATGTCAGGGAGGTTTACTGCATACTTAGCTGGCGATTCAGACCCATTGGCTGCAGCCTGAATTCGCTCCCCCTTCCGATGTTTTGGGTTTGCACATGCGCCAGTATGCACTACAGCACACTGCAGGAGCAAACGCATTCTGTGAGTTTCACACTCGCCATGGGTGTTTTTTCCAGGGTGGTGGATGCAGAGGACCTGGTTTCATGGGTGTACCCACATAAAACTGTGGGTGCACCCATAAAAACGCTGGGTGTACCCCTGGGATCACAGGTGTGTCGAAGCCTGCTTGGGGGGGGGTTCTGACATCACATGATGTCAGCTTTCGCCCCAAATTCGTCCATCTCCGCCAGATTAAAATACTTTTATTAGCGAAGGGGGAAAAATGAAACCAATGGTGAACGAACACTGACATTTTTCACCCATTTGGCCGCATACGGGTGGATGTGTATGTGAACGCATCCACTTTTATCCTAGTGAGCGGATTCCGGCGGGGGTGAGGGGCGGACGTTTTGTCTGTGATATTTTCCTGTTTGCTAGGCTGCGAACATACGGAATGAGTCGGATTTCTGACCTTACTACCTACGTTTACAAAAACATTTTAGGGAAATTAATAAAAGCTACACCAACAAATGTAATTGTGCATTATAGCAATAAAGAGAAATGGCATTGGGTATATAGCTCTAAAAAATGTATTACAGGTATAAAACCTCTACATAATGGGGTTAAAATGCTGGCATGGAGATTGACTCTTCAGGGAATCCGTGAGATTGATTGATTGTATTTTAAGGATTAGGGAGAATTGACAAGTATGACTAACTAAACAGCTAACTAAAGATGTCTTATTTAAATCACTATGTATACAAGACACACAAGCAGCTTATGCTGATTAAAATGATATGTAGCATGCCTATATTCTATATAGGCATGCTACATATTGGACCCAGTGGCCTCCTCCTCCCTAGCAATGGTGACTTCTCCTTCTGGTTGCAGGGAGGAGCCTGGGAGTCCCTGCAGCCATCTGAAGCAGGAGGCTTATGTGCCACTATGGGCCAAAGGTGTGCACAGTACCAGGAGAGGGGTTTGCGGCTGGCTGTAGGGGAGCACACTATGGGGTGGGGGGTTTGAAGCTGGCTGCAGGGGATGACACTATGGGGTGGGGGGTTTGAGGCTGCCTATAGGGGAGCACACTATGGGGTGGAGGGTTTGAGGCTGCCTATAGGGGAGCACACTATGGTGTAGGGGTTTGGGACTGGCTATAGGGGAGCACACTATGGGGTGGGGGTTTGGGACTGGCTATACGGGTGCACACTAAGGATGGGGAGAAGCTGTCTACAGGGGAGCACATTATGGGGAGAGGGTATGGGGCTATAGGGGGGACACTACTGGAGGGGGGAGCTTGCCACAGGGGAGCATACTATGGGGAGGGGAGTACGGGGGTTATGCAATGATCTGGGAGGGGGGGGAGCAGCAGGAGTGAACAGACATGGGGGATGGCTGCTGCCTATTTTCACTAACCCATGAAGTAAGCTAACAATGCGTACACAGCGCAGGAAATTGCTGACTTACCTGTAGTCTGTGCCTGCAGATATCAGGAGGAAATTGCTGCATGGCCAGAATTAAGCTGCGCACATTTGTTAGCTGCTTCCTGCAGCTTGTATGTACTGCAGGGGCCCGGCAGACGCGGCACCAAGGTTAGGGAGCCGGGGGGTGGTATGGGCAGGCAACCGTTGCACCGAGGTAGGGGAGCTGAGGCGTGGTCGTGGCAGGCAGCCACGGCATGAACAGGAGGTCGCGGGACGTAGGTATGGGAGCCGGGTGGCCGCGGCGTGAAGGTACTACCGGAGCCGGAAGAGGTGGTTGCTCCTGTTAACTCTGCCACTGGGGATTGTGGGAGCTGCTCTTCATGCTACCAGCGCCCCACTGCCTGTCCTACTGTGACAGACGTAGGCAGTGGCAGCAGCGTAATCAGTGCACAAGATCACCTTCCTGCACTGCGGGCCTAATTGAGTGGGTAGCATCGGCGGCAGCTATAGTTAAAAACTGAAGCAAAAAATTTTTTTTAGAGGGTGCAGGGGTTTGCCTTTGGGGCCCCCAAGCCACCGGGCCCCATAGCAGCTGCACCCTCTATAGTTACACCACTGCTAATGCGTGATGCCACAGGTGGTTTAATATCTGTGTTTATTGGTCATTGTATTGTGATTTACATACACTGCAAGCATTTAATTTTACATATAACCCAAAAAATTTTATATTTTTTCCATGATATCAATCTTTTACATAAATTGTATGCCCCATACACACGTGCGACCGAGCCTCTGTGCTGAGCGATAATGCTTAGCACTGATTGCTCAGCATACAGCGATGTTTCCTGAGCGATCTGTTTCTAAGCGATCTCGACAGATCACTTCGAAACAGGGCTGTAATTGCCTTGTGTTTATTTCCCATAAGTCTCTTACAAGACAGATCCGTTTGTATAAATAATCAAAATCATCATGTAGGTTTACGTAAATTTCTCAATAGATTTTGATCCAATAACTTATCAATTGTGGTTAACCGTTATTGTATAACACATTGTGAAATAAATGCTTTTGCTGCTTTAACTTCTATTTAATCACTGCTTTGTATATGGCAGATCACAGCCCTGATGAAGTTTCCACGATGAAACATAAAGTGGCCTCCGGTGGTGTTATTCTTAGCTCTTGTTCTTTCATTTCTGCTTTCCATTAACCCCTTCCTGACAGAGCCAGTTTTTGCGTTCCTGACAGAGCCCTTTTTTTCAAATCTGACATGTATCACTTAAGTGGGTATAACTTTTTTTTGCTTTTACTTATCCCAGTGATTTTGAGATTGTTTTCTCGTGACACATTGTACTTCAAGTTAGTGGTAAATTTTGGTCGATACAGTCTGTGTTTTTTTGTGAAAAATACCAAAATGTCGTAAAAAAATGGAAAATTTTGCGATTTGCAAAATGTTAAATTTTCTGCTTGTGAGACAAATAATCTTACCACTCAAAATAGTTAATAACTAACATAGACCATATGTATACTTTATGTTGCCATCATTATTTCAACCTCATTTTCATTTTTTTGGACACTAGGAGGCTTAAAATATGATTAGCAAATTCTCAAATTTTTTTAAGAAAATTTCAAACACTGATTT
The DNA here is from genome assembly GCF_055691185.1 of Crinia signifera. NCBI lineage: Eukaryota > Metazoa > Chordata > Amphibia > Anura > Myobatrachidae > Crinia > Crinia signifera. The sequence continues at coordinate 110,705,165 of NC_139227.1, forward strand.
TTTTAGGGACCAGTTCAGTTCTGATGTGACTTTGAGGGACTTGTATGTGAGACACCCCCATAAATGATGCCATTTCAAAAACTGCACCCCTCACAGTATTCAAAACAGCATTTTGGAAGTTTGTTAACCCTTTAGGTGTTTCACAGGAATTAAAACAAAGTGTAGGTGAAATTTCAAAATTTCATTTTTTTTGCAGATTTGCAATTTTAATACATTTTTCTAAGGAACACAGCAGATTTTACTAGAGAAATGTGACTAAAAATTGATTCCCCCAATTCTTTGGTTTTCATAAATATCCTATATGTGGCCCTAGTGTGCACGGTGACCAAACCACAGGCTTCATAATAGAAGGAGCACCTACTTGATTTTGGAGCCTCCTTTTTATGAGATCATTTTTTAGGCACCATGTAGGTTTCTAGGCACCATAAGATGCTAAAAGTTAGGAACCCCCCCACAAGTGACCCCATTTTGCAAACTACACCCTTCAGGGAATTCATCTAGGGGTATAGTGTACATTTCAAACCCCCAGGGGTTTCACCAATTGTGGTACAACTGGGCAGTGAAAATGAAAAAAAATAATTTTTCATTTTCACAGCTCAGTTGTATCAAAATTGGTGAAACCCCTGGGGGTTTGAAATGTACACTATACCCCTTAAAGAATTACCTGAAGGGTGTAGTTTGCAAAATGGGGTCACTTGTGGGGGGGTTCCACTGTATGGGTGTTTCGGGGGTCATTCAACCAGAATCTGTGCTGCAAAATCCAAATATCACTCCTTCCCTTCTGAGTCCTGCCATGCACCCAACTGGTATTTTTTGGTCACATGTGAGGCATTGCCATACTCGGGAGAAATTGGGGCACAGATTTTGGGGTGCTTTGTCTCCTTCATTCCTTGTGAAAATGAAAAATTTTGAGCCAGATCTGCATTTTTGTGTAAAAAAATGTAATTTTTTACAGAAAAATGCAGTTCTGGCTCAAAATTTTTCATTTTCACAAGGAATGAAGGAGACAAAGCACCCCAAAATCTGTGCCCCAATTTCTCCCGAGTACGGCAATGCCTCACATGTGACCAAAAAATACCAGTTGGGTGCATGGCAGGACTCAGAAGGGAAGGAGTGATATTTGGTGGTGGAATGAATGGTGGGTGCTATGTCGCATTAGCAAGACCCCCGAAGCACCAATACAGTGGAACCCCCCCACAAGTGACCCCATTTTGGTCACCAGCTTTGGGAGGGGGGCTGGCGCTGCGGCTGGCGGGGGGGTGGGAGGGGTGCTGGCGCTGCGGCAGCCGGGTGGGTGGGAGGGAGGGGGGCTGCCGGGTGGGAGGGGGGGGGCTGGCGATCGGTGGTGATCGGTGCTGTACTTAACAGCACCGATCACCACCGATCACTGTGTTACCGAGCGGCTTAGCCGCCGGTAACACAGAAAACGCTGCAATTGGCTGTTCACATTTGAACAGCCAATCGCAGCGATCGCCGCGAGGGGGGATGTCTGCTGTCAGGGACAGCAGACATCTCCAAACTGTCACCGCGTCTATAGACGCGGTGACAGTTTAAAACCATGACGTATATATACGTCTTCGGTCGGGAAGTACCTCCCGACCATGACGTATATATACGTCATATGTCGGGAATATCTTTCTATATATATATATATGTGTGTGTGTGTGTGTGTGTGTGTGTGTGTGTGTGTATATATATATATATATATATATATATATATATATATATATATATATAGCTATATATATATATATATATATATACACATATATATACACATATATATGTGTATATATATATATATATATATATACACATATATATATGTGTATATATATATATACATATATACACATACATATATGTGTGTATATATATATATATATATACACATACACACACATATATATATATATATATATATTTATATATATATATATTTCAGTTCCTTTTTTTTTTTTTTAACCCATTGCTGCTGCGGCTTGCGGGGGGGGGTGGGAGGGGGGAAGCGCTGCGTGCGCTGAGGCTCCCTACTGCTGCTGCTGCCGGGGGAGCTGGGGGAGCTGCCGGGTGAGTGCCGGGTGGGTGGGAGGGGGGTGCTGCTCATCGGTGGTGATCGGTGCTGTACTTAACAGCACCGATCACCACCGATCCCTGTGTTACCGAGCGGCTTAGCCGCCGGTAACACAGGAAACGCTGTGAATGGCTGTTCAGATTTGAACAGCCAATCACAGCGATCGCCGACCGGGGGGGGCACCCCTGCCCCCCCTGGGCGGCGAGGGGGGATGTCTGCTGTCAGGGACAGCAGACATCTCCTAACTGTCACCGCGTCTATAGACGCAGTGACAGTTAGAAGCCATGACGTACATGTACGTCAAATGTCGGGAAGTACTTCCCGACCATGACGTACATGTACGTCAAATGTCGGGAAGGGGTTAATAGATCCCACCTCCAGCTGTGTATAGTATATCCAGGGTCCGATGAAGAGCCTCATGGGCCTGGAGCTGTGGAGGAGTTGGGACCAATGTCATGTAGTCATGTGAAACCCATACACCTTAAGCCCCGATGCCTCCCTAAATATATAAAAGTACAAAAATTAGATATTTTTTTTTGGGGGGGGGGGGGAGGGGGGGCGGAATTAGTGTTATGGCCAACCATGTTGCCAGCTTCTTGATCATAGGCCTATTTTTTTGTGGAGGCCTGGAGCTTGCAGCTCCATTCGTGCTAATGTTAATCTGGCACCGAGTATATCCAGCTGGCTTTGGAGGCCATAAAAAGGCCTTTAAATGGGGGAGTTTTCATATGTTTAATATTGTTTGCTGGGTGTAATAATTTGGTATAAATAACTGTGATTTTATGTAGATCACAATATTCTGGAAGGGCGTATGCTATACAGAGGACATGATCTAAAAAGAATTGTAATGGTGCCTGTTGCATTCATATCAACTTCTTTAAAGTATGCACAATAAAGGTGTTTTGTTTACTATTTTAGACCACATTTTTTACACTATTACAATATGCGTGCTCCCTCACATTTCTTTTTGATCAGATTCAATAAGTGTAATCCACTAATGCAGGGGTCGGTAGGTACATCTTGTGTGTGTGTGTGTGTGTGTGTGTGTGTATGAATGTGTGTGTCAGTGTATTATGGTTGTATCTATGCGTGTATATCTATATATGGACTCTACATAACCTCTGAAGGTATGCTGTGATATCTGGTATCAAAATATTAGCAGTAGCTCTTTTAGGTTTCAATGTGGGACCTTCATGGTTTGGACATCCCACAGATTCTCAATTGCATTGATATCTGGGGAATTTAGAGGCCAAGCCAACACATTGGACTCTTTGTAATGTTCCTCAAACCATACCTGAACAAGTGTGGCGGGGCTCGCCGCGCTTCGGGCTCGGTGGCTCGCCACACTATATAAAATCAACTCCACGCCGACGTGGATAGTGGGGGTATGAAAAGGTCAGAGGATGCGTTCCGCTGCACTCGCCACGCTTCGGGGTGACGTGGAGAGTGGTGCTGTTTTAGGTGTTTTACCATATGAACTACTGAGATCTCATCTCACCTCATCTGATCTAAACTCATCTCATCTGCGATGTGATTTCACTCAGAGCACAGTGAATAAATTAACTACTAAGATCGCATCGCCCACATCGCAAGGCACAAAAAGCCATGTGATGCGATGTTCACTACGCAGAATAGCCCACTAAGCAAATAGCTTAGTGGGCGCCCTGCTAGGAAACAAGTACCCAAGTTTATTAACCAACATACACATCCCAAGAGTAGAAGTCAACATTTTTGTCTTCTATTGACAACTTTTTCCAAGAGAGTCCATGAAAGAGAATACCTTAAAAAGGTAGATAGTCGTCTCTTCGAAGACCCATATGTCAAATGCTACCCTTGAGATGTCTTTTTAACTTAATAAACTAAATACTGATTGGTGCTCTCTTACTCTTTTCAGGATTATGTTTGTGGTGCACCTGCTGTAGTCCACTTAATGGTAAACACCCATTGTCTGTGTATTATAATGTGAGTGAGTCAATCATACTGTGTGAGTGTTGAGCTGGCCGAAACTATATGAGGAAAGTGGCGGATCCCCTGATGAATCACATATGACATCCCTTACCAAGTATATTCTTTCCGCTGCTCCGGTGAATTCTTCTAGGGTGAATATTGTGATAAAATAATTTCTGTTGTGGCAATAGAACATTTTTCTTGTTACTTCTTCATAGTAAACAGTCAGAATAATTATAGCATGAATTTTTGAGCATCGCATCTAGAGACTTGGGAGTAAGGACTGTTTACAGACTTCAGTTAATTTTGCATTAATTCAAACCACCTGCATACTGATTATGTAGTTCTTTATCATAACTTGTAAACATGCCTAATGCCTGTGTTCATTGTGATTCATCCAAATCGCCTTGTATTTTTTCGCTTTTTTAGGATTACAGCGCATAAATATAGAAAAAACTGATTAGAACTGTATTTGCTTTTATACAACTTGCATATTCCGGCACTGGTGGTAAATCGGTTCTCAGAAGGAAAATTGACGTAGTGTTTGAATATATGAGTCGCCGAATGTCCGTTCCATTTATATGCACATCATCAGCATTCAAATGTTTTCCATTTGTTGCCAATTATCAAGAAAATAAACTTTTATCCACACTGTATATTTAAAGGACCGTTTTTATATACAATATACATCAGGCAATTTTGTTTTCACTTTGTTGAAATTAATAATAATAATTTTATTTATATAGCGCTCTTCATCCAATAGAACTCAAGGCTCTTAGATAGAAATAACATAATACAGATTTATTGGATAAAATATAGAGAGCATGGAGATATTAAAGGGACATTACAGAAATGCTGAGTAAACCGGAAAGTCTTGAGTCTATTTTTGAAGGCTTCTAGAGTGAGGGCCTCTAAAACTATGTGGGGAAGCAAGTGCCATAGAGTCAGAGAAGCATGGCTAAAATTTGAGGGTGGATGTATTAACAATAGGGAGTACATCCCGCCGAATACCGCATTGAAACCCATCGCATATGTATTAATTTGTATGTGATAAGGATCACGAACTACAGCTCTTGCGAAAAGTGCTGCCATATGCAAAGCAACCTGTACTGGGTGAGAGGGTCCCCCCTTGTCTCTCACCTCCTACGCCCGGGAACCTCCTGCTGCTGCCGTCTGCAGTGATTCCCAGTCTCCTCCTCCTACCTACACCTGGAAGGTGAAGTCACTGTTGCTAGGGAAGAGGAGGTCACTACGTCCGAAGAGTACACCAGCAGGCTGCCTTGACAGGAGGAGGTGGTGAGGGGGAGGGTGAGGGTCATTGATATAAGCTTCTATAGGGCAACACCAGCCATTTCTGTCTGTATCGAAAACTCAGTGGACAGCGAATCCTACATATGACAATGCGGTAAAATCCCAGAAGTCTTTGTTTTTACCACTGTTTGTATTTGATACATCCAACCCTGACGCCCAGATGAATTTTGACAGATTCTAGGTACCGCTAAAAGTCCTTCATCTACACATCTTAGTAATCAAACAGGCCATATGGAATAAAAAGCTGCTTTAGACACCTTAAGTCCTGGTTATGTAAGGTTTTGATAGTAAGCCAATGTGGAAATAGATTCACCTTCTAACAGGCAGCAGGACGGAGTAGGGAATGGGTGTTACATGGCTGGGATGGGGCTGATTGGTTAAAAGCCTGATAGCTGCATTTTCTACTAGCGGTAAGTGGATCATTTCTTTTGCTGGAAACCGACGTAGAGAGGGCATTGCAGTAGTCTAGAGATGGGGCAAAGCATGTATGACTTCAGAGGGAAGTAAAGGGGTGTACACACGGGGCGGTTCTTCTAAACGATTGTGACTACATCGTCAAAATGGCTTAGTAGGATTGCCTGAATCACCCTGTTTGTTAACCGGTTCCGCAGCGTCGCTATCGCCTTGCCAAATAGACAGTGCAAGCAAGAATATTCTTGCTACACTGTGAATTTGACCGCAGCTGGCAGGATGTAGCTAGCGGTCTCTCTGACAGCTTAAGTACATCTTGATAAGCGTGGGGCTCAGCCGAAATTGCCAGGGCTGAATCCCCTGTGTACACAACTTTAGTGGGTGATTCTGGCTATTCCTCAGATGAAAGAATGATGATAAGATTGTGGCTGATCACTATTTCAAGTGTCAAGCCACCATCCAGGACAATGTCAAGATTCCACACAGGATCAGTGTTTTATTATTCTGAACCCCCAAATGTAAGTCCAGGTCGTTTTTTGGTTCTTGTGGATTATCACGGTTCCCATCGCATGCCATATATAGTGGCATGCGATGGGATGCGATTTTTGCCGTTTTTGACAAAATCGCATGCAATCGCATCGCATGCGATCGCATGCGATTTTTAACAGAAAAGCATCCAAATGCATTGAAATTAGTATGAAACATGTTCAATGGCCCCCAAATGGCATTTTTGAGGCTGTACCACCCCACTATCGACGCGAACCCGAAGCGTGGCGAGCTCAGCGGTACGCGTCCTCCGACCTTTTCATACCCCCACTATCCACGTCGGCGTGGAGTTGAGAATAGAAAGTGTGGCGAGCGCAGCGAGCCACCGAGCCCGAAGCGTGGCGAGCGGACGCGGACACCTGTGAAGCCAGCGAGCGGACGCGGACACCTGTGAAGCCCGCGAGCGGATGCGGATACCTGTGAAGGTATCCGCGTCCCCACGCGGGGCTCGCTGCGCTCGCCACGCTTCGGGCTCGGTGGCTCGCTGCGCTCGCCACACTTTCTATTCTCAACTCCACACCGACGTGGATAGTGGGGGTATGAAAAGGTCGTAGGACGTGTACCGCCGCCCTTCGCGGGCTCGCTGCGCTCGCCACGCTTCGGGTTCGCGTTGATAGTGGGGGTGGTACAGCCTCAAAAATGCCATTTGGGGGCCATTGAACATGTTTCATACTAATTTCAATGCATTTGGATGCTTTTCTGTAAAAAATTGCATGCAATCGCATCCGATGCAATTTTTTCATGTGCGATGCCCATCGTGGGAGCCGTGATACTCCACAAGTACCCGTTTTTTTGCTGCAGTCTTTTCCTTTAATCTTGAGGTCCTGTCATAATGACCTCTGTTTTTTCAGGGTTCCATCGTAGCCGACTGGCACTCAGCCATTTAGTTATTAGGTTCTTGGTACCCGGGAAACAAAGGACAGGTACAGTTGTGTACTATCTGCATAGCAGTATTAGACAAGGCAACAACATTTTATTTGTGTTCTCGTCCAAATGTAGCTTGTATACTGAAAAATAGGGGATTATCATTGTATTAAGTCTGACAGCTCTGGCTCACTTAATCCTATTAAAAGGCTAGATGAGGATGACTTCATCTGTATCTTCTGCATCTTCTGCGAAGGGCTAAATCCTATCTTCAATAGAACTCCAATGTTAGTAAATTAACCCCACAGATTCTAGACTAAACTTTTAGTGATGGTAAGAAATTATTTGAACCATTTTAGGATGTGACAGACACTCAACCAGATTCCCACAGTCCACTGTATCAAACGGTGCAGAGAGATCCAGAAGCTTTAAGCTAGAACAGTCACCTCTGTCTCCTGCCACTGGAAGATGACCAAGCACACATGAAAAACCCATGTCGACCTTATGACCAGTCGACCTTCCTCATGTCGACCTTTATGCAAATTCGACCTTAAGTCATGTCGACCTTGGCCCATGTCGACCTTAAGTCAGGTCGACCTTCCTGCCAGTCGACCTAGTGGGGTCGACCTAATGACTGTAGACCTAAGTTCATTCTGATAGATGTACCGATTCCCTCCATACATGCAGCTGCCCAATGGAGCATGCATCATGAACAATATTGAGCATACGCACTGGACTATATTACAAATGATGGCAGTACGGATGGTGTAATGGTTAGCATTACTGCCTCACAGCACTGAGGTCATGGGTTCTATCCCCACCATGTGTTATATATACGGGGCAGTACGGATGGTGTAATGGTTACATTACTGCCTCACAGCACTGAGGTCATGGGTTCTATCCCCACCATGTGTTATATATACGGGGCAGTACGGATGGTGTAATGGTTATAGCATTACTGCCTCACAGCACTGAGGTCATGGGTTCTATCCCCACCATGTGTTATATATACGGGGCAGTACGGATGGTGTAATGGTTATAGCATTACTGCCTCACAGCACTGAGGTCATGGGTTCTATCCCCACCATGTGTTATATATATACGGGGCAGCACGGACGGTGTAATGGTTATAGCATTACTGCCTCACAGCACTGAGGTCATGGGTTCAATTCCCACCATGGCTCTAACTGTGCAGAGTTTCTATATGCTCCCCGTAGTTGCGTGGGTTTCCTCCGGGTACTCCGGTTTCCTCCCACAATCCAAAAATATACTGGTAGGCTAATTGGCTCCAGACAAAATTAACCCTAGAATGTCGGTGTGCATGTATATGTGGTAGGGAATATAGATTGTAAGCTCCACTGGGCAGGGACTGATGTGAATGTTCAAATATTCTCTGTAAAGCGCTGCGGCATATGTGTGCGCTATATAAGAAACTGGTAATAAATAAATAATAATGGTACTTATATGTTAGTTGGGCGCCCACTATAGTTAGTACACTCATACCCCCACTATCCATGTCCGCGTGGAGTTGATTTTATATAGTGTGACGAGCGCAGCGAGCCACCAAGCCCGAAAGGGTGGCGAGCGTATCGTGCCCCGCGAATAGCTTAGTGGGCGCCCAACTAATTTTAACAAATTATATCGCTTAGAAGGGCCAAAATAAGCAATTTCATTTAATATCTCTTAGTATGTACCCAGCTGTAGACTGTTTCTGTCTAGATGTGTTTATGCTCTAATCAAAGCAGCTGTCTTATATTTTTTTACATATATAGACTTTCTTTTAATTGTAGGGCAGAACAGATCAGTCTAATGTGAATCCATTCAAGAGAAGGGGTTGTTTTGAAAACCCTGAAGCTCAAAGCTGTTTTTGTGACATTGGGCAATAGAGCAGTGAACTTATTGAATCAAAAGAACTTTGAAGAAAGTGGTATACATCATGCCACCATGAATGATATTTTTGTTCTGTGTTGCTGGTCATATAGCCCTTTAAATGGACAGGGGAAGCTACAATGGCTGATTTATCACCACTTAGTCAAACAGAGATTTTATTGTGATCTAACCACATTGCAGATCTCCGTATATCTGTACTGCAATGAACGCTGCACTTGTGTCATCATGCAAAAGGCCAGGATTAAGCACATGATGGCACTTGTAGTTCATTTTTGTAACTTTCATTTCACTTGTGCTTCTGTGAAAATATTTAATTAGAATTTAAGTTCCACTTATTAAAACAAAAACACCCCAAAAAAGAAATTTATCCCTTAGCAAATAGGCCCATGTTATTTAACGACAAAGCAAGCGTTACTCATCTCTACAAGTGTGCACCAAGCGTGATCCGCTTCATTAAGCCTCATTATCATTCCTTAGTATTTTTTTGCAGTTGCTGCAGACAGTAGAACTTTGTTTTAGGGAATACAAGTGGTCCAGAAAGCAGTTTCATATCCTCATCCCTTTTATGTGGGAAAACATCACTGAGCTGCATTCACTGTGGGCAGACTAAATAGCCATCGGCTATGTGTGTTGGTAGACTTTCACGCTGGACAATTTTCCACTGAATGTTTAATCCGTACCCTTGTGTTCTGATTAGTGAGCGTTAAAGTCATTAACGTTTCGAGTTGACCCGGTTTGCTGTCTGGTTGGCGGTTTCCTTTGAAATATAATATTGTAATAAAATGTGAAATAAAATATTTTTGAATAGAAGAGTTCAAATTTCCATGCCCTTTAAAAAAAAGTGAGAGGAAAGAGACGTATAAGCACCAGGGCCATCTTAGCAGCATTATTGGCCCCTGGGCAATGCAGTGCAGTGGAGCCCCTGCCTACTTACACCTTTCCCCTTTTTCATGCTTTTCCCTCCATCATTCAACTTTCTCTCCCCTTCATATGTTCCCCCTTTTCACCCTTTGTTGCCCTTCATTTACCTTTCTGTTGCCTTCTTCCTTCATATTTATTCTCTTCTGTCTTCTTTGTTGCGGCGGTTGCTGCTCTCTCATTGATCCTCACTGATAATGTTGGGTTTGATGACGTCATGCCTGACATTCAGTGCGACCACTGTCCCCATTCACAGGTCCGACCTGTTTTCCCTTGAACTCCCCCGGCAGCTCTCTGCGAGGTCTCCATCCGATTTATCACATGTGAAAGAACTCCCAAGGAGCTGCCAGGGTAGTTCAAGGTGAATTGGATGCGATACATCGCTTTTTAGCACCCACGATATGCCACTGATGATCACATTACAATATATCATACGTGCTGCACAGGAACGTGTATCTGATCGTATCTGGTGTCAAACACATCCAATTTAACCCAATATAATCTGATATATCATCCTGACCATCGGAATCAGATTAAATCGGACCTATGTATGGGATACTTTAGGATTCTCTGGGGTCCCTATGCTTTTGGGGCCCCTGGACAGTAGCCCTTCTAGCCCAGAAGGAAAGATGGCCCTGATAAGCGCTATAGCTTAAGGATCCCTTCTAGAGTGATACCCGCCTGTAAATAAAAGGTCAATATAAGCTAACATTTGTTGCATTTTAACCCCTTCCCTGGTACTCCCAAGAATTTTCCGGGGTTTGCTCCAGTGCGCAGACTGGCAAACCCAGAAATTTCTCAGGAGTTCCACTGCCTGTGCTCCCCCTTGCCGGGCAGCGCCGCTAAATGCTAAGATCAGTGCTGCACTCAGCTTCGGCGGCTGCCCAGCTCCTGATTAGCGCCGCCGTCCAGACACAGTGGTGGGTTTTGTGTTAGGCAGCACTCCCCAGAAAAAACTCACCCAGTGGGGAGCGCTCCCTGAAAAAACCCCACCAACGAAGGGGTTAACCACTTAAATGGATAATACTTTTTCCCAAGACCTCTCAGAAATTGAGGGTGTTTTCTTTGATTGAGTGAGGTTAATATCTATTTAAAACTTATCCAACACTTTATTTAAAAAAAAGAAAAGTTTCAAAACTAGTGTTCACCTTACAAACCTGTGAAGTTCCTCTTTCATGCCTGGGGTGTTGCTATCTGCTGTGGTGTCTCTATCACATTGTGGACTGTATCTCAATACAGACTAGACCTGGGGAAGCCAACCCTATTTCTCGAGAGCTACCAACAGTGCATGTTTTGCAGGTCTCCTCACAGAATCACAAGTGAGCTAATTAGCTCCATCTGTGTATCTTTTAAAATGTGTCAGTGATTAATGAGTGCAGCTGTGCAGCAGCTAGGTTGTCTGGAAAATGTGAACTGTTGGTAGCTCTCGAGGGCTAGGGTTGGCTACCACTGGACTAGACTGTACTAGAAGCACCAAGTAGACCGCAACACCCAGAGAGGAAAGACTGATCTACAGTGCATGATATCAGATACAGATATCAGCACGGTGTGTTGTGAGGTTGAATAATGGTCACCTGTGGCACTGCAATGAGTTTTATGATATCATGCTAGTAGCCCCATAACTGCTGCAGTACTAGTAACATTCATATACATTCTGTGAACCCATATTTAGAGGTATCATGCTTATTAGCTAAGTTTTACACCACTTTGATTGTGTTAAAACATTAAAACATATATTTCTTAAACCAGGTATCAGATACAGCCATTGTTGGGAAGATTCAGTGAATGTGAGGACCTTCTTCTCTCTATGGGGGTTGAACCTGGGACGCTAGATGGAGTTCTGATAGATGCTGGATGTTCCTCCATGCAGTTTGACACACCCGAACGAGGTTTTGCACTCAGCAAAGATGGTCCCTTAGACATGAGAATGGATCATGACCGGTAAGCTGAATTTTTACACAGAGTGAAATTTATTTTGTAAAAGTAAAAAAGTTTTTTGGCTATATTAACATAACATGTTTATTATAACCTTCATGCATTGCCATTGAAATTGCCATCCATAAAGAGGATTATCAAGGTTCTACGCAGGCATAAATATGGTGGAAGTTTTCCATTAAATTTTCAAATAAAATGTTAAATTGCCCTATACGTTATTTTTACTTTGGCCAACGTTAAAAAAACACAAAGAGAGCTGATGATCTTTTGTTATAAGGAGATTTCCCTTTTATTTGATAGTGCGCCCCTTCACCTGCATTTCCGTTGTTCTTTACTATTGTAAAGAGCAACGGAATCTGCTGCGCTATGTAAGAAACTGTAACTAAATAAACAAACTGTATGGGTGGGGAGTGGGTCACTTCTAGACAGGGCAATAGCAGACAGAAATGCCAACTTGTGCTGGCCAGTCGGAACTTCTGTTGACAGGCATTTGAAGAAGGGGTTGGTTTTCAGTCCCAGAACTTGAGCCTCTTTCAGACAGAAGAAGAAATTGGCAGCTAAAGCAGTTGAACCTACTAATTTGCCGTGTCAATTCAGGTTGTCCTTCATTGCCAACAGCTCAACCGAAGTCACAATTCCCAGGGCTTCAACCCAGTTCGGAAGTCCACACAGAAAGGCTCACAGGTTGACATGATAAATTACCAGGTCCAAAAGCTTGAACCAGCAATTTTCTCCTCTGTCTGAAAGGGGATATTAGTGAGTTGAGCTGCATCACCAAGAAAGAGCTGAGCACCCCAATGACACTTATAGTGGTTGGCTCTAATTGTCTCTCTTAGCTTTGCGTTGCCGTTTAAAATACACCTCTAGTCAAATGCTGGTACAACGGGGTAGTGATGGTGCTGCTTTCAAGGTTGTTTATCTTGGACAGTAGCACTACCCACCCTGCTAGTAGAGGTGTCCTTGCTTGTGAAGCATCCAAAACATTATTGACACAAGCAGTAGTGAACATTCATATTGTTTAGTAGTCATTTCGCAGCCTTTGCCATTCGGACACTTGCATTTATTTGTTAACTGTTACTTATACACAGTAGATGCCACATATTAAACCGCACTATACAGAGAATATTTTCAGTCATTACTGTCAGTTTCTACCCTGGTCGCACTTACAATCGGTACTAACATGGGCACATGTACACCCTAAGGATACTTTTTTTGATTCAAGGAGCACTGTGAGGAAATCCACACAGACACATACAAACTCCGCACAGTTCCCTTTGTCAGGATATAGACTTGTAACCTTATGCTGAGGAGCAAAAGGAACTGGTGACTCCGACCTCATTGCCTTTTCTCCGAGTTCTGTATGTGACCATGCCCAGGGAGTGGCTTCCGAAGTGAAGAGAAGTCAGTACGTGATTGGCTAACCGCAGTTCTTCTCTGTCTCAGGACCTTCAACAATTAATATGAATACAAGTCTTCAACCTTTTGTTCTCTAAAATGGGGATTTTGCTATATTTTTGGCCAAATAATTGCGAAATGCCATCTTCAGTTTAAGTGTTGTTACAAATGTCACAAATATACATGAAAAATATTATTTCAAGGTTTAAAAAAAAAAAAAAAAAAACTTAAGCAAGTGTCCCATCAAATGCACAGGGAGCAGCCTGCGCTGGTCTCATTGTTGGATAATTGTCTAGCCAATTTATAAAGCACACATCATGCACAGATACAGTGTAGAAGACAATTGTGCAAAGAGCAAAATTAATAGATATCAGCAGTCAAAGTCCAATTATAAAGTTTTGTTGAGGAAAGAAAAAAATCCTCTTCCCACTTTTCCTTCATATGCCGAGAACAGAGAATGTGTAATAAATGTTATCTTAAATTCCTCCTCCAGTGTGTAGGCTGCAAACATAACAAAAATAGTCAGTCAAGCAAGTTTTATTCCTGTATGTTCAAATAATTAGATTATAGATAAATAGTAACCCTTTCCCGGAGGCTGCAGAAGAGATGCTCTTGCGGCTTGGTGCCTTGCAGTGATTGGTGACATTTCTAGCAACCACAAGCACCGCAATGGGGTTAGAGAGAATGTGGACTTACCTTTCCCTGTCTTGATGCTGCTGGGGTTGTGGAAGTGAATGTGGATGGGTGGGGTTTGAATGTGATCTGTAAGAGGCATATCCCCTCCCACAGAGACCGGTACCTGTGAGGAAAGACTTTCTTGGGTACACACCCATTGTAGCTGTAAAAAGGGGGGGGGGGGGGCATTGGCAGCTGCGCACCTTAGCATTATGCCTGAACCAAGGTAATTTGCACAACCACACTCCCTTCACTCCAATCTTAGCGTCCTAGGAGAGTGTGTGTGTCTGGGTGCTGTTGCTGTCTGTTGTGCCCCTGCTCTTGCTCCATTAGCCAAACGGCCAAAATGCATTCATAACAGCAATAATAGATGTGTGTGTTTGTGTATATGTATGTATGTATATATATATGTATATATATATATCTAGATATATCTAGAGATATATATTTATATATATATATATATAGATATCTATCTATATATAGATAGATTATATATATATATATATATATATATATATATATATATATAGATAGATTATATATATATATATATATATATATATATATATATAGATAGATAGATAGATATATTTATATACTTGTAGTACGGTCCGGCACTCACTCTGTATAGGCAGCTGCCCCGGTGCCTGTCTCGGTGAACAGTGTAGATGAAGGAAAAAAGACTGACACTCGTAGGTCATTTCCGGCGCTGCTAGAGCCTGCGCGCCATAGCACGTCCTAATTACGGCACAGTGACCACTTCCTGTGGGACACTTCCGGCGCTATGACCCGCAGATGGAGCAGGCTTGGCCCAGCATGCCACGCTGCCTCCTATTCACTCACCCCTATTTAAGGTAAGCACAGTTTTGTTGTAATTTGTTCACATACACCTTGACAAAGGTGCGCAGCCCCGAAACGTTGGTTGTTCCACTGTTTGCTTAATACAAACTTTAAAAGACCTATGAGTGCCAGTCTTTTTTCCTTCATCTATATATCTATATATATATATATATATATATATATATATATATATATATATATATATATATATATATATATACTGTACATACATAAGTTCTTCTTTCCTGTCTGGGGTGTCACTGTTTGCTTTGGTGATTTTAGTACAGTCTGGTCCGTATTGCGATACAGATCGGACTGTTCTATACACACCACAGCAAACAGTGACACCCCAGGCAAGAAAGAGGAACTGCATGGGTTTTGAAAGGTGCAGGGTGATAGATTGAACATTATACACACACACACACACACACACACACATGCAAGGCACTGACTCACTGCACTCACCATTCCTAAATTTGGGGATTTAAGGGAGCCTCAACCTGTATGTGTGTTTGTTTATGTATAAATATACACACACTAAAGATAGATATCTATTGATAGACGTACATGCATGATGATGTGTCACTAAAGGTGGGTGGTAGGATGCTGAAAATAAAGGTTCCTGACTGAACGAGCATGGAACTAGTAACGATGATGACTTAAAGGTTGAGTCTCTGAATCTACACCAGCGTTCTCACAGGTCTGCTTCCAGTCTTCCTAAGATCTCCGAGGCACACCTATGCAGAGTGCGTGTGTGTATTTTTTTATTTCCCTGTGTCTCTGTGCTATGAAGCTTCACCTCTTGTCAATGAAAACCGACGTCAGGAAACTAATTGGTTCTCCTTGTGCGTAGGTATCCTGACATGCCCACCGCTGCTGATGTTGTGAATGCTTTAGATCAACAGGCACTTGCGTCTATCCTGAAAACATACGGGGAGGAGAAACACGCCAAGAAAATAGCTTCAGCAATCGTACAAGCACGTAGCATATACCCCATCACCAGGACTCAGCAGCTTGCCAGCATTGTTGCAGGTACCCTCATTAATTCTGCACCGTGTCTGAAAAAAGCTGAAAAAAATATATTAATCCCTAAGGTCCCAAAGGGATCTATTTGTCCTGGAAATCATTCAGGATTTAAGCAGGCCTATTCCTGCTTTATGTCTAATGTCAATTTTAATTTTATTAGAGATTTTTTTTATGTCCATTTTTTTTCTTCTTGTTCCCCCATATTTGTCTGATTAGTTTAATTATTGATTGTACATGAACTGATTTTACATCGATGCACCTGGAGACGGGATGTGCAGCCGCAGAAGCAGATGGAAATGATGATTGTTCTGGCTGCTTAATGCTCCCATTTCAGCCTTGTCCTTCTCTTCGGGATTCATTGTTTTTCATTATCAAAATACACATTGCCTACTCATTTCAATATATGTAACTTGGTACGTTTCTTGCAGTTTTGGGGCCCAAAAATAAAAAATGGATGTTTAAACATTTGAGTGCCAACACCTGTTAAATATGTTCAAATATCCGCTCACATTTGTTATATAAATTCATATAAAAAAATGTGTAAAAAAAAAAAAAAAAAATATATATATATATATATATATATATATATATATTTCCTGTATTAGGTAACATTACAGGTCATTGTGATGAATAAAAATGTTTCTGTGGCAATTTTTTCACCTACACAGTCACTTGGCACGAAAAGGGTTAAATAAATACCATGGGGGGGGGGGGGGGGGTTTTGAACCAATAATATTATACCAAGTAGGCTATATGTGTGTGTGTGTGTGTGTGTGTGTGTGTGTGTGTGTGTGTGTGTGTGTGTATGTATGTATGTATGTGTGTGTGTATGTGTATATATATATATATATATATATATATATATATATATATTATATATACACACACACACAGTGGGGCTAAAAAGTATTTGGACAGCCACCGATTGTGCAAGCTGACCCACTTAAAAAGATGAGTGAGGTCTGTAAATCACATGGTATGATTTTGAAACAATTTATTTGTCTATTCTTGCAGAATATAAATATTTGGACAATCAAAAAGTTCAAACTCAATACTTTGTAATATAACCTCGGTTGGCAATTACAGAGGTCAAACGTTTCCTGTAGTTCTTGACCAGGTTTGCACACACTGTAGCAGGTGCTTTGTCCCACTCTTTCATGCAGATCTTCTCTAGATCTATAATGTTTTGGGGCTGTCACCGGGCAACACGGACTTTCAACTCCCTTCGCAGATTTTCGATGTGGTTGAGGTTTGGAGACTAGCTAGGCCACTCTAGGACCTTGAAATGCTTCTTAAGAAGCCACTTCTTAGTTGCCTGGGTGGTGTGTTTGGGGTCATTGTCATGCTGGAAGACCGAGTCACGTTCCATCTTCAGTGGTCTTACTGAGGGAAGGAGCTTTTTGGCCAAAATCTCACGATACATGGCCCCATTCATCCTCTCCGTAATACGGATCAGTCACCCTGCCCCATTGCAGAAAAGTAGCCCCAAAGCATGATGTTTCCACCACTTGCTTTACATTGGGTATGATGCTTTTGGGATGCCCTCCAAACACGGCGAGTGGAGTTTATTCCAAAAAGTTCTATTTTGTTCTCACCTGACCACATGACATTCTTGCAATCCTCCCCTGGATCATCCAGATGGTCACTGGAAACTTTAGACGGGACTGGCCATGTGCTGGCTTAAGAAGGAGGACCTTTTGGGCGCTGCAGGATTTTAATCCATGCCAGTGTGTTACTAATGGTGTGTGTTACTAATGGTGACCTTTGTGACTTTGGTCCCAGCTGTTTTAAGGTCATTGACCAGGTCCCCCTGTGTAGTTCTGGGCTGATTCCTCGGGTGCCGGAAAGTTTCCCGACAGTTGGGATCATGACAGTCAAAACCCTGACACTCGGGGTCCCGACGGGCACCGGCTATTCTCCCTCGTGGGGGTCCACGACCCCCACAAGGGAGATGTGCCCGCAATGGGCTTTGTTGCGCTCGCCCTGCTGTCGTGAGTCCGGCCAGTCGGGATCCCAACGTCAGGCTAATGTCTGGATCCCGAATGTCGGGGCCATATACCACACCTGATTCCTCACCGTTCAAGATCATTGATACCCCACAAGGTGAGATCTTGCATGGAGCACCAGGTTGAGGGAGATTGTCAGTGATGTTGTATTTCTTCCATGTTTTATTAATTGCGCCAACAGATGAACTCTTCTCACCAAGCTGCTTGCATATTGTGGAGTAGCACATCCCAGCCTTGTGCAGCTGTACAATTTTGCCCCTGGTGTCCTTATGCTGGCCACACATCAGCCCAACTTTCATACAACCATCCAACTAGTTGGTTGGATGGAATAAAAATATGGAATTGGATGGGAGCAAATGACAAAGAGCAATTTGCTCACAAACCCAGGAAAATGGACACAAATATTCAGTAACATTAAATAATTCAAACAGAACAAACTTCATTACTTTGTCTGAGCTACAGGTTTTGCCAATTTACAAATTTTTGTTTTAAATTCCTGATTTAAAAATTACATTTACTCCCATGTAGTACCCTATTTGTATTCCATCCAGCTCTGTGGTCTTGGCCATGGTGGATAGGTTTCAGTCTGACTGTTTGAGGGTGTGGACAGGTGTCTTTTATACAGATAACCAGTTTAAACAGGTAATGAGTGGAGGATAGAAGAGCTTCTTAAAGAAGAAGTAACAAGTCTGTGCGTTCCAAAAATCTTGCTGGTTGGTAGGTGTCAAAATATTTATTTTCTGTAAGAATATACAAATAAATTGTTGCAAAATCATACCATGTGATTTCCTGTTTTTTCCCCCCAACATTCTATCACTCACAGTAGAAGTGTACCTATGATGGAAATTACAGAGCTCACTCCTCTTTTTAAGTGGGTCAACTTGCACATGTAGTGGCTGTCCAAATACTTTTTTTGCCCCACTGTACAGTTATATATATGTGTGTGTGTGTGTGTGTGTGTGTGTGTGTGTGTGTGTGTGTGTGTGTGTGTGTGTGTGAGGTTAAGTTCCGCCACTGAATGCTAGCGGACACTCGATGGACCAAATCACTCCTTTATGTGCTAAACTAACAGAAATTAAAAGCATTTTTTGCAGGGACACTGATCTCTTACACTTGCTGGATATGGAGAGAGGGCGTTGTGAAGACAGAAATTTAAGGTTCGAGCAGATAGGGACTAGAGGTGGAGTGTAGAGATTATGGGCTAAAAACTGTCACAGCTCGAAGTGAATGTAAAATCTGTTCAGACTGAAAGTACATTGCAGAAGCCGTCACGTTGGGCTTTTAACAAGTACTAAATAAAATATTGAAGCCTACAGTGTGTTTCACCATTTGAAGGCAGTTATGTGGTTATTTTTTTTAGATAAAGGTTAGTATTTAATGGGACCACACAGACTTATTATAATTTATATAATGCCACAAGGGTTCTGTTGCACCATATATAATGGAAGGAGCATACAGCAAAATGTCATAGTTCATGGGTGATCATAAAGGAAAAGAATACAACTTTAGAGTCACACAACTAAAATAATGCAGATAATTTTCTGCATTAAATCACCATAAAAATCAAGTCTATATGATGTGAGTTCTGTAAGAACACAAAGACAGAATGTTATTAAACTAAGTTTAGTATTACAAAAAAGAAACGGCATTGAATAAATACAGTCTAAGTGAGAAAGTTTTCTTGAAATTATATAGCTATAAATACAGAAATGGTCATAGAACTGTAACATAAAATAATTATTCTCACAGCAGTATTATTATATTACTTACAACTTTAATTACTGGTATTGATTTATTGATTACAACGCTGTTCTTTTCCCAAACCTTCTTTTGTCTTGACCTACTGGCTGCGCTGTTCCTATGCTTCTCTCTTTTACAACGGTTTTCATGGCGTTTTTTCAAACACAGTTCTACTCATGAAGTCTGTACAATATTACAACTCTTATATACTACTAGTTCCCATTCCTTCAAAATAACAGAACAACATAGCAGTAATGTCCGCGCCAACAATTGTGCGCATCTGAATGGAGCAACACTTGATTTGCTCCATCAGGTGCCATCTAGTGGCTGCCAGTAAAACACTTGAACTCCTTCAAAAGAGGTTAGGAGCAGCGTTTATAATTATTATTATTATTATCCTTATTTATATGGCACCACATGAGTTCCACAGAACCCAAATACAAAGTACATAAAGAATTAAAAAAACAGGAAATGATGACTTACAGTTGAATACAGTAGAGGACCGGTACAGGCTACATACATATAGCTCCGTCAACAGACACCAAGTTAGGGATTTGGTCCCATCAAAGATTGTTTAAGTAAGGGAAGGACACGCACATAATGGAAGAGGACCCTGCTCGTAGGAGCTTACATTTTTAAAGGGACGATTGATATCTGTGAGTGTCAAACGTATATGAACCTTTGGTTTCAGTATTTAGTATGACATGCTTGTGCAGCAATAAGCAAACCAGCTTCAAATCTGTTGGTTGGTTTCCTCCCATGAACTGCTCGCATCAGGTCCTTCCACAACATTTCTTTTGGATTAAGGTCAGGACTTTTTTCTTGGCCTTCCCAAAATTTTAACCATTCTTTGGTTGAATGACTTGTGTGCTTTGTGTCATTGTCTTGCTAGATAAAAAGGGGCTTTCTTTAGGACCCGAAGGGTCAGAAAAGAAAATGGGCACCTATATGTGTGTTGAGCCAAGCTGCTCCCACTATGGGGGTGTCAAACCCCAATTTCAGTGGTCAGGGAACTCGGTCCTCATTACCCCACACAGTGCATGTTTTGCTGGTAACCCAGCAGGTGCACAGGTGTACTAATTACTCACAGATACATTTAATAAGGTCCACAGGTGGAGTTAATTACAGTATTTCACTTGTGATTCTGTGAGGAGACCTGCAAAACATGCACTGCGTGGGGTAATGAGGACCGAGTTCCCTGACCACTGCTGTAGAAGAAGAAAAACCACAAGGGTGTGGAGTGCTAATGATCTGATTGGATCAATTGAGTATTACAATATGATTTATTAGTCTGAAAAATATATAATAAAATATTTAGCAATTAAATATCAACAGTTGTACACAAATATTTAGCCATAAAATGATACAATATAATTCATAAAGGACATTTGGAAATTGTATACTTATACATTTTAGCGATCCCTCTGGTCTTTATGCTTTAATAATAATAATAGGATCTCCCGATGCAGTCCGCGCTTGATTATATATGGGAATCCATAAACCTTGCTGGATGAGCTATATTCGCTGGAGGGAGTAGTATATCCTCTAGTTATTAGAGGTGTCCTCACGATGACAGCGAAACATGTTATGCTGCTTTCCCACTGCCTAAACGGGTAAAGACCAGGTATTTGTAAACGGGTCTTTAAATGGGTAAGAGCTATAAAGACCCTTTCCCACTGCAGCTCTAAAACAGTAATTTGCCATTTAAATGCCATTTTTGTCACATTCACATATACGGTATTCTCCCGTTTACAGCAATGGGGAAGCGTCCTGCATTATGTATGGAGGTTGGGAAGGAGGCCCACACAGCCTCCGCTGCTGTCTGCTGTACTGTGCAGATAGCAGCGGAGGCAGGGAGGATGTGTGTGGCATCCATTCACCTCGCATATGGGGGCTAGGGGCTGCACGGAGGCTGAGGGTAGCCCAGCAGCTTACCTTGGTGCTGGGCTTGCCCCCAGCATGGCAGTCCTGGGCCCCCGGCATGGCAATCAGCAGTCCCGGCACTTGGAGATGATGTCATCTCCAAGCACAGTCCCTGTTTCCACTGTGTGTCGGCACAGCAGTGTAAATGGAGCAAATCCCAGATCCGACCTGACTTGGAACCGTGTTCCAAATACTGGGACAGATCGAAGATTTTGCTGTAAAAGAGTTATTACAGTACTTGGTATTCCCCTGTTGGAGCTGCTGATTTACCATGCTCTGAAATGTAATGCTTGGCAGGGTTAGCTTTTAGCTGATCTCCAGATAGTTTTAGCTAATGGGCTATTTACGGTGGTGGCTCAAGAGATGGGGCTGCAGCACTATTCTAATAGGGGAGCCCCAGCTACTGCCACCAACTGACATTTCAAACTGACTCACTGGAAGTTGATGTGAGTCCCCTGTTTGAATTTTGAAGTGTGCTGCAGCCTCTCCTCTGGAGCCACCACTGGCTATTTACCATATCAAGTACTTTGAGAGTTTACAAATGACAGGACCACTCTTGGTAATCAATGCCACATGGATGAATAACACAAGTCCAGTGCAGCAGTTTGTGCCACTCTGTACCAATGCATAGTTATGTGGAAAAATCTTGAATCATCGATTTTATATGTACACTTTATATGTACACTAAGGGGTATATTTAGAAGTTCTGTTTTTTAGAAGTTGAGATGTTAATCAAAGCAACCAATCAAATTCTACTTGCTTGTCTAGCACCTTCTAGAACAGGCGAGGCCTAACCTGTCCTCGATATCTACTATGTTTTCCAGACCACCCAGCTTGTGCCCAGGTGCAGTTATTACAAAGTGTCACAATTTTAACCATATGCTGCATTCGTTTCTAACCGACACATTCTACAGACCCACAAGTAGTCTTGAAAACGTTGACCGTTGGTAGATCTCGAGGACAGGTTTGATCATCCCTGTTCTAGAAGATAATAAGCTGTAATCTGGTTGGTTGCTATGCACCACATCTTCACTTCTATAAACCCTCTCTTGACTAAATATACCCCTAAGCCAACCGTTCAAGATGCATCAGATATTTATAGTTCATATTCTCATTTAATAGTTTGAGGATAACATGAATATTATCTTGGAGGAAAGTTTTATTCTATGCACATCAGAAGTCATGTTGGAAAATCTATTGAAAGGGAACTGCATTTAGCTTTTCGTGATCCGATGTGGCTGATAACTAGAAGATGGCATTCAACGAGAAGACAGGCTAACAACAGCATAAAGTATTTTAAATTGTATGTCATGATGATGGAAACTTTTCTCTCAGGCTATGGAATTTCATAGCACAGATCTTTACTGTGTTTTATTCTAAAGAATGTGTAATAAACAGAACATAGTAACATTCTCCCCATAAGCTACTAAGTTCTGTGAAGCTCATACGGTAGTTCTTGAAATGAAATAAAAACTCTGAAATAATTCTTCTTTTGTACAGCATAAGTACTCACATTCAATTACCTGCTGCACAAAGTCAATGGTCAGGTGTGGTAGCACTGTTTTGATTGGTTATCGGTGAGTCATAGTCCTAATTGCCATGCCTTGTGACCGTGCGCTTCCTCTCTTGTCATTATAAACCCCTCGGCTCATCTCACGGAACATGCTGTGTTTTTAAATGTGTCGTCTTGGGTGTTGCTAGTTGCATTTGATCAGTCATCTCTTAACCCTTGCATGACGATACACTGCCAGCCAAGGAGAGACCGAATGTGATTATCTGCATGGTTTACTTGTTCCGTAATTAGTCTCTCTCCCTGTTGTCTTCCTAGCCGTAATCTTTGTGATGTAGTCTGAACTGGTTTTCAAATTAGCGTAATGGGAAAACAATTTGCAACGTCAAAGTTGATCAGTTTGAAAAAGTACTAATTAATCGCACTTTGGTCACCAATGTCTTAACATTCATTGATTAATAAGAACGAAAACCAGTTCCCATCTCATTAGCCTGTAGTAAATAGGCTGTTGATATTCACCACTCATTTGTAAGAGGTATGGTCTAAATTCATCACTTAGCAGAACTTTATATGTATAGTAATGTGTTCAATAGAGTTAATATCGGACCACGAAGACCTAATAGATATTTTAAAATGAGTTATACTATCACATGACGTATGGTAATCTAGATACTTGTATGTCTTTATTAAGTATAGAATATATTAATATATACATTTATGCACTCAGGCATACTGTAACTTACTAACTTTCCAAAATAGAGTATGAAAAGATATCTTTAACCCCTTCAGTGTTGTTTTTTTTGGGGGGGAGGGCTCCCCACTGGGCGAGTTTTTTTATGGGGAGCGCTTCCTTAAAAAAAACCACCTGCGCCCCCCGCACCACGTCCCTGTCCCCGGCAGACGACTTGTCATAAACCGGCGCCGGGGACTTCATACAAAACCCGGAGGGGAGGAGGAGGCGCCGCAGAGGGTAGGGAGCCGGGCAGCACTGAAGCTGCCCGAGTTCAGTGATTGAACTCAGCAGCGCTGCCCGGCTGTTAACAGTGGCAATCCCGAGAATTTTACCGTCTTGCCAGACTGGGCACTGAGGCACAGCCCGGAAAATTCTCAGGATTGCCACTGAAGGGGTTAAACTTACTGGAAGTGCACATTGCCAAATTTAGTAAATGAACTCATCTGATGTGTCCATGTACCCATAGCCTCCTCTCACATTAAATGGCCCTTCTAGTTGCACCATGCAATAGCACAACTCTGTAGCGCTGGGCATCTTTTTTTGCAACTTTTTCCAGGAAAACACTGTAATGTTCCATTTCTTATGCAAATACAGCAACAGTCACTCTCTGAATATATGGAATGGGCTTGGTGGTTCTGCGCTAGATTTGGAGCAGCTCTTATAAAGTTAAGTAATTGGAGTTTTTTGTAAAGTGCGCTAAAAAATAATAATAAAAATATATAAAAAATGATATGCTAAAAAGATGTTAATGTATATTTGTTTGTGTTGGTGTGGTACCTGTGGAATAAACAAGTTAGCGATTGGCAATGTTTACACCCTTTTGGGGAAAAATTATGTTATGAGTAGTTGGATTTACTGCTTCCACCCCGCACCTATGGAAGCGCAACACATCGGAGCTAAATCAGGGTAATTGCAGGGACCTCGATCCGGTAAATCCAACTACTCATAACATAATTTTTCCCCAAAAGGGTGTAAACATTGCCAATCGCTAACTTGTTTATTCTACAGGTTCCACTCCCAACACAATTTTATTTACCAAAGAATCCAATGCCCATTAACAAATCTACATTAACATCTTTTTAGCGTATCATTTTTTATATATTTTTATTATTTTTTAGCGCTCTCCACACTCTGAAAATAGACATGCAGCATATCATTTGAATCGGCAGAAGCTGCTTCAGCATCCTATTCACTCCATTTTGCAAAGAAGACATATTTTAACCTAAAAAGTCCCCAAAAATAAGCAAGGTGCTAAAGAGTCACACGTAACTCTCGGTAACCTGCGGGGGGCTGACTTCCTGTGACATCAACCGCCCGTCCTACAGCACACATCATCCCGCCCAAGTACCCATGGGAACAGCCAATGTTTTCATGGGGACATTTTTTCTATGGGTGACTGCTGTCCCCACTACTGTCCGCCACAATCCTTGCAAACAGCTTGACGACTATGCAAGTTGCAGCCAAGCAAAGGGAAGCTGCACATGTGCAGAGCCCCAAACATCGGAACAGGGCTGAATTTGTTCGCCCCAAACCGAATGATTCTGAATGAGGGCCAATGTATATTGCGACTTGTATCACACTGAGTATAGATGTATTGCGGACACTTCTGTTCTGTATTCAGTTATTACATTATTAAGATCGATCTGCCATGAATGTCTACTTTATATGAAACTACTTTCATCCTATAATTGATGATTAGCTGTCTTTTGTATTATAATGAGGACAAAGCTGTTACCATGACAACAGAACGCTAGCTTTGGGTGGATTGTAATAATAACTGATTTATCCCCAACTTAATTAGCAGAGCATTGAACTATTTAATATTAAACTTCACCCCGCTACTAGCAGAAAAGCAGGGTCCAGTAAGGGAGTTCTACAGAAGATTGGAAGTTGCCCATAGCAACCAATCCAATTCCATTTATAATTTATTTAGCACCTTCTAGAAGATAACAGAATCTGATGGACAACATCTTATCTTCAATAGAACTGCCATCTTAGTAAATGTGCCCCTTGGTTGGGACACTTTTATGGAAAGAAGTCATTTTAAAATAAACTTTCATTCCTAATTCTATATTCTTCTAATACACATGCACAATTCACTCAGTGTAAATTCATTATATACAAACATAATAAATCTATTTGGTGCTATAGGGGGCAATAGCCCCATCTGTATAGTGAAAATGCCGTCGGTTTAAAGATAGTGCTCAACCGGGACTATGCATTTCACTTCCTCAGAGTCCAGATGCCCACATACGGATAGATATCGGATCCAGTACGATCCATACAATTTTCCTCGAAATACAGAACACCCCAGACCATGGCCATACACAGAAGGATTAAGTAAATGATCAGAGGGTTTACTCAATCATTCAGAGTCAATGTATTGACCCCATTTCCTATAGAATGCACACCTTTCTCAATTAGGGAAGAGAACCTATTGAAGTAGAAGGTCTTTAACAATAACCTTTGTACGTCAGCTAATTGGGGAGATGACAAAGTGATCCAATGATTAAATATTCATATCTTACATATACGAATATGAATAGTCAAAATGTGGGAAGTGAGATATCGTCATTAAGGAAATATTTATTTGAAACAACTTTATTAGTGATTTACAATAATAATTTTGCCTGCTGACACTTGTTTTGATTTTTTTCACCACACCATTATGGTAATATGATGCATAGGGTCATAAGAGTGAACTAAGGAATTGCTCGTAGCGATCCGAATTCAGCTCCAGCCCCGATGGTCGGGGTGCGCGCATGCCCATTTGTGCGCATCTGCAAACCCTGACAGTGGATGGCTTTGGGGAGTTACACACCCATCAGGCCATTCACTACGGGGAGGGAGGGCTAGGAGGGCGTGGTCCCCATAAAACGCTGAGCAGTCCCCTGGGAATGCAGGCAGCTAATGTCACAAGACGTCAGCTGCCCATCACGTCTTCATCATAGCGCTCGTAAATAAAGGTCAGTCCAGACTGCCTTTTATCTGTGAAGGCAGGAGAAATCATGAAACGATTAGCGATTGTTCGGACGGGCGGCAGGTGTCGTTAAGCCGCTATCTAAGCATTGAAAAACTGCTGCTTAGCGAGCGGTACTGAATTATCGCCTAAATTTCATATATAAAGTAACAGCAATTCCCTATTCACCAATCGGTGAGCCAAATTATCTCTTGATCCGCATAGCACCAAACAGATTTATTTTGTGATGCTTTGTATGTAGTGAATGTACACCGAGACTTGAATTGTAGACATGTATGAGCAGATATTAGAACTATGAAACTTTAGAAATAAAAGTAACTTTTTAAAATTACTTCTTTTCTTAAGTATGTTAAGAACCCAGTCATTCAGGGGATGCTTATCCCTTTGGTACCATTGTAACTGGTCGCTTTCCTAATGCAAAGAAAATGGAGTACATTAATTTGAGTAAGTTGGCACATGGCACGCCAAGACATGGAGGACACTCGTTTAAGGTCCACTTAGTCAATAGCAAGTTTGAAGTGTCCATTCCCTGACAAATTGTCATCCATCCAATCAGTGGTCTTGCAGCAGGCATTAAAATTCCAAATGCTTCTGCTGGCTGCCGCAGGCTTTCGACTTGTTCTTGAGCTGCAGAAAGGGAGGTAAATAACGGTTTTGGGTATTGACCTGCGTTGTTTTTTTTACTCCTATGGGAATTATTTTCTTTGAATGGTCTTCAGGTATTTCACAAAACTCTTTCTCTGTATAGTTCACAATGGGACTGGTTGTTTATATGGTTGAGGATGCGGCTGTGCAATACATTTTCTAATGCTGCAAGTGGCATCTGTAGGAAAAGGCACCTCCTGCCAGTATCTGCAATCCGAATTCTGTGATCCAAAGACGCATCAGATCACCTTTGCGGCGTTCGGTCTTTATGGTCGCGGAATTGCACAGCCAGGGTTAAATTATCTAAAGATGCAGAACCTAGCCTGGTCATGTCTACAAAATGGGGATGATATCCGCATTTGTAGGATAGTGCTTGTTGCCACTCCCCCAAATGCCAGAGTATTAAGGAAGGTTTGCAAATAGTCTTGCAGAAGGAGACCGCCACATGTGCCGATTTGTAACTGTCATACTATCTCCAGTGCATACTATCTCCAAATGAGGCCCAATATTATCAGCTATGTACATAGGCTCTTTAGACATTCCCATCAGTCCCAGCCCCAGTGGAGCTTACAATCTGTTTTCCCTACCACATGGATACATAAAGTTTTTTTTTTTTTTTTTTTTAAAGAAGACAGTTAGGCTTCCACTGTTTCTTAGAGAGTTGGAATGGATGGAATTCCATACAACTTCATACGGATATTGATTTTCATAGAGAATCGAACTAATGACTTTGGTGCTGTGATGCAATAATGCTAACTTGTGCCACAATTAGCATGAACCAGCTAGATAAGCAGACAATATCCTCCATTGTTTGTGGGTCCAGTGTATGTTACAGACATTACGATTCAGGTTATGTCCTTTAAAAAAAATACAATCCTGCTTGTTTTATTAATACTGCAAAACATTGCTATTTATTCGAACTCTTAATCAACCATGTTTAATCCAAAATTGTTATTATTTGATTATGATTTGTTTCACATATTTCAATATACCTATTTTTACTGCTTACTATTCCTGTTACATCTCAATATAAGTGGATATTTACTGTACATATTAAAACATATTGACATATGTAGACATAAAAACATATTAAACCATAAAAGTGAACTCAGACATTGGACTGAAGGTTTTCAATGAAAAAAAAAAATCCATGAAGGAGATTAGAACAGTGACTACAACCTCGGTTTATAAGTACCCCCAACAGTTAATGTTTTCCAAGTCACCCGGCAGGTGCACTTATTATTCACTTACGCATTCTAAAAGATCCACAGAGGAGCTCATTGCGATTCTGTGTGGAGACCTAGAAAATGTGAAATGTTGGGTGTACTTGAGGACCGGGGTTGGGAACCACTACATAAGACCATCAGCTATTTCTCTGCATATTGCATTTTTAATGTGTTGGATTTGTTTACCCTTTCAGATTGAGATTGTTAGTTGTGATTTTGTCCTGTCCTACAGGATTGTTAGCGGAGGAGTTTGTGGAGTCTTGATGCTAGGCAGATTTAGTACCTCGCTGATTCATTCTCCCACCGTCTTTGTTTGTTGTGTATGAATTGTCTACATTGGTTCCGCTTACTCAAATGAAGACCTCAAGCAACAATAATGTGATATAATACCAGGGGGATTCCCTTATAATTGTCTTTTATAAGAAGTCTTTGCCTGTAATCATAGCAAAGTAAAAAAAAAAAATAATCAATATTTGTTGTAAACCAGCCAACCCTGGTATGTTACCACTGCAATTCAACTTTTAAGGTTAGCACTGGTGTGCCTTACAGATTGAGCCATCCTCATCTAGCCCTTTAATAGGATTAAGTAAGTAATGGTTGTGAAGTTATCAGACTCACTGTAAGACTGTAATTATTATATTTTATTAGGTGTAGTGATTAATGTACTTTTTAGTCCGTCTGTACCCTCTTCCTCTCCGTAGATATTTCTATCCCCCAAATCTGTGTGTATTTCCAGAACCATAGTAGTACACTGTATATCATATAGTATTACACTCTATATCAGATGCTGTTTCCCAAATATGGTTGGACAGGAAATACCCAGGAAAGAACAGTGTATGATTTCACCAAAATGTTATGTCCAATTACCATACTATTGTTCCTGCTATTTACAGGAGGGTGATAGCTGAGGGACAATCTTCACAGGGGGTGATCAGCACACAACGTAATCAGCTGGTGTTTGTTCCTTGTATTTACACTCCTCTGTGCCTTTCTGGACTCTAGTAGACTGTTTGGAGCCTGACCCAGCAGGGGGGGGGGGCAGCAGCAGTAGCTGGGAGGGGGATATACCTGACTCTTGAATCCACCAATCAAGACCCACTGCAAGCCCACTTTTGGTTTGTGCACGCGTGGGAATTTAGAAGGTTTTAAAATGACTTGTACACATGCCGGCTCCTCATGTTAGTCGCAATTTTGGCTCAGGGGTCATACCCTCCACTGGATCTTGTGGAACACATCGTTTGCCCGGGAAGGGGGCATCCTACTAAGCTCTGGTGTGGAGCATCTGTGCTGTGTGGATTTACACAGGTTTCGGCTATCACTGCTGTGTGGAATAAGTGATAGTTTTGCCATTTTGGAACTGCTGCTACAAGGACTGCCATTTTGGACTGCTACCCGATAATGTTTATATGCTACATTTGCCTCTTGTTCCTGTGTTTGTCTACTTGTGTGTGCTGTGATAAAAATAAACCATATTTTGGTTTCATCTGCTCGGTGTCTGAGTGATTGAAGAACTCGTATCCTCACAATGGTATTACTCTGATAATCCCCTACTCTATTGTTCTATGTATTGTATTGCAGCTGAGAACAATAGGCCTTTCTTCAGCATGGCTCACCATGGCTATCTAGAGATGGCTAGGTGAGGCTGGCTCCATGTGTATGTAGAAAAGTTCACCACCGAAGCTTCAGGAAACCCTTTGTCTAACTGATGCTCAGTTCACTTTAAAATCCATTAATAGAATTCTCTGCAAAGTTCTTAGCCTATAACAGAATGTATTAGTGATGAGATCTCACTGGCATGTACTGTAGTGTTTTGTAACCCAATGGTTACTTTGCAAAGGTAACAGCCAAGAAGAGCCTTTCTTGCTTTAAATTCCTTTTACTAGTATAGTGATGTGAACTAAGGGGGAGGAAGACTTTAGATTTACCTTGACAAAGCAAATCCTTGGGTTATAGAACACGCTGCCAGATGCTGGGAATTTGACACAGAGTTTTAGTAATGGATGTTAATGCAAACTGTGCAATGTGAAGAACAAAGGATTTTCAGACATTCCAAGTAGCTGCATTGGCAAAGTTTCCATGGTTGATTCTGATTCTAGTACAATTCTTCCCCTGGATGAATGGTTTATGTAAAATGTGGGTCCTGACTGGGAAGAGTGGCTGTTATCCATCATTCCTTTGTCACTGTATTTCCCTATCTGGTTAGTTATCGAAGGAAAAGAGCTGTGGTAGGAAAGTCTACAGCAAAAATGGTCTCCTAGTTCTGTTTGATGGAGGCGGTGCTTAGAACCTCATTTCATGATGGAGGCGGTGCTTAATACCTCATTTAATGATGAAGGCGGTGCTTAGATCCTCACTTCACGATGGAAGCGGTGCTTAGATCCTCTTACTTTAGGATAAGGCGGGGTGAGGGACTTTTATAATGAAGGGTCTAATAGAGGGGTAGCCAACTCCAGTCCTCGAGAGCTACCAACAGTGCACATTTTCCGGACAACCTAGCTGCTGCACAGGTGCACTCATTACTGACTAACACATTTTAAAAGATCCACAGGTGGAGCTAATTACTTCACTTGTGATTCTGTGAGGAGACCTGGAAAATGTGAACTGTTGGTAGCTCTGGAGGACTGGAGTTGGCTACCCCTGGTCTAATAAATGGCCTATTCTTGTAATCTTATCTAAACTGGTTATAAAACCAAGGGCTTGATTCAGGTTTGAAAGCAAAAAGACACACACCTGGGCAAAACATGTTGAACTGCAGGTAGGGCAGATGTGGCATGTGCAGAGAGTTAGATTTGGGTGGGGCGTGTTCAAACTGCAATCTAAATTGTTAGTATTTACCCTGCACAGAAACAATATAGCTTACCCAAATCTAACTGACTGTTTCTGCACTGAAATTGTAAATACATAGCATTTGCAAAAAGTCTGCAATAACAAAGGAAATGTGTCCCCTTGATCTAACTGGCTATGCAGAAATACATGTTTCGGAATAATTGACCAGTCCGCAGATCCCCTGACACAAACGTGTTAATGTTTTGGCATCCCTGCCATCCGTAAAGATGGTTAGCCGGTCAGAAAAAATCTCTCATTGTATATAATGAAGCCTAAATATTTCCTATATCATCAACTCTGTGCAGCAATGTGCATGCCTTTTTGATGGCATAATATGGTCTATCTTTGTCAAGTTGGCTACTACATAGATTATTTGAGGAGCAGATACATCAACTATAAAATCCAAAGGTACTGTAGGTGTAAACCCAAGTATGAATTGAGGAGAGTTTAAGAGCATGCTAAAGGTCCTTACACACTGGGCGATTTTGCCCAGCGTGTATGGACAATGATCATTTTCACCCTTCTGAGCGATTTTCCATAGCAGGACACTATGGAAAGCCATCCCCCCCATCGCTCATCTGCTGGTAATACCATGTGGGAACTCTCATCAGTTTTCAACGCTCATTGCTTCCCCGTACACACTGGGCGACTTTTGAGCAGCTCAAATGACAAAACTGAGATGCTTTCAGCTCAAAATCACCCAGTGTGTATTGGCCTTTAAAATTATTATGTACCCATTTTCCTTTCTCCAGCCACTTTCTCATTTCTTTGTATTTTGTCCCCAACTGTACATGTGTTCCTTTCCCCCCAAATCAAAAAGAGGGACTGGTTGGACATAGCAGTTCAAGTGTTGCTTCATTTATCCACGCACAGCCATTGGTGCTGACATTACTGTTATGTTGTCATTTTGATGAGCTAGTATAATCGATAGGAGGCTCTTCCGAATCTTAATTTAACACGATTTTCTCTGAACCGCATCATTATAGCCACGCCTCCTTTTGCAATGCAGGTAATATCGGCATTGTATGGAAGCGGGTGGGTCCAGGATAAAGCAATTGTACGCTCTCTCCTCTTCCCCACTGCCAACTCCAGGTTTTTATAGTGCGGTACATGGGTTGAATCATACAGCAGAATAGTGAACATATTACACATTTGTATATTGACTAAAGAGTGGTACAGGGCCCTGCTCACAAGAGCTAAAATTCTGTATACATGATAACGATTCAGGTTATGTCCTTTAAAAAAAATATTATACAATAAAAACTCTTCCACCAAGTAGAGCTAATTATATATTCTTAGGGAACCGTTCTTAAAAGTGTAATGTGTTAATTCCCTATTGCCACTTCTGAAAATACAGTACATCTGCTTTGTAACAGGAAATAATGGTGGGGACTTTGGGCGACCTACGAAGACGCTCTAGGTTTCTCATATTCCATAGGATTTAACTTAATTGAATGTATTCTTGGCCACCCCTCTGGCCTTATGACAGTTACTGCTCTACGACAAGGATGTCCAACGGTGTTAAAGCGCTTCAATAACTGTAAGATGGTAAGAAAGTCACCTCCTGGTAGCATGTTTCCTAGTTGCTGCAGGACTCAGTATTTTCATAGGAGTTTGCAGTTTTTAGCTTTCATCTTTCTGTATTAGCTCGATAAAAAGTACTTTTCACTGATGAAAATAACTATGGGGTGATATGACAGCCTGCGGTTACTGTACCTATTGTACTTAGGGGTAGATTTATTAAGCTCGGTGAAGTGATAAAGTGTCTGGGTTTTATCACCGGCCAATCAGCTCCTAACTGTGAAGTTACAGGCTTGGTTTGAAAAATGACCGGTAGGAGCTGATTGGCCGGTGATGAAAACCAGACACTTTATCACATCACGAGCTTAATAAATCTACCTCTCAGAAACAAAGCAAAACATTTTTAATACCGTAACACAAAATAGGTGATGATTCTATATATCTAGAGAGAGAGAGATGTGAGAAGGAGCGCTTCATAGTGCTAATTATCTGTTTAAAACTAAAAAAAAAATTTGACACATGCAACTAAAATTGAGTCCAATAATGTACCAGAGTGGGCGGCTTAAATCACCACAATCAAGAGGCATACTGTGGCAGTGCAAGGTGCCTAATTCTTTTAGCCAGCTACACTCTCCTGGTCTCCTTTTCACAGTCATGACACTTTATCAGTCCTTGGGATGAAACGCGTAGAGGCGCGACCTAGCATCGTGACTGTCAAAGGGAGACCAGGAGAGTGTAACCGCTCCAATGATTAGGTGCTTTGCACTGCCACTGTATGCCACTTGATTGTGGTGATTTAAGCCGCCCACTCTGGTATGTGATTTTAACCTTTTTTCATCATACATGTCCAATATAAATTTGGTTTTAAACAGATAATTTGCACTATTGAGCGCTCCTTCTCATTTTTATATAACATGTTAACTGCTGCTAATAACTAAAGGTGCCCACACAAGCACCGATCCCGGCGGTGCGATGCTATACGATGGGGTGCGCGCTCCCGCGGCACCTCATCGCACAGTACAAAAAGTATGTGCTGCACATACTTTTTGTACTAGCTTTTTCTAGCATCGCATCGCAGGCACATCGTATGCACAAGGCATACGATGCGATGCTATGTGTGCTAGTTAAGCCCACAACGCACGCCGGGATCAGTGCTGCGTGTGTGGGCACCTTTAGAACTAGGTAGAACAAAGCTGCCGGTTTGCTAAGAAAAACTGATCACCCCTAGAATTGTCTCTTCAGTGAACACACATTCTGGTAGCAGAAAGTGACACCCCAGGCACAACAAAGGAACTGCATGTATTTTTAAAGGTGCAGAGATCTGGAATGATCACTATTATTAAGTACCATATATACTCGAGTATAAGCCTACTTTTTCAGAACATTTTTTATGCTGAAAAAGCCCCCTCGGCTTATACTCGAGTGAGGGTCCCACTTGAGTCAATAAGTTTTCCCAGTTTTTTGTTGTAAAATTAGGTGCCTCGGCTTATATTCGGGTCGACTTATACTCGAGTATATACGGTACATTATAAAAAATCCTTTTGAATAATTATAAAATAGTCAGCAAACATATCAATATGGCAAATCATCCTACAAACTTATCAACGGGCAATTTCATCATCTCTGCTGGAGCTGCATTTGGATTGTGAAGTATCACATGTGACCGTAGTATGTTCTGCTGTGTTATTAGACAGTTGCATGGAGTGGTAGATTCATTTTAGGTGTTTGATGTCAAATCGCTGTTGTGCGATTCTGGTCCATGAATGTACATTGCTTTTTCTGGTGGCCGCGCCTCTGTGTGATGAAGGTTTTCTTTCGTTCTTGGTGATTCCTAGTGATGACATTGAGGAATGCTTTTAATAGTTGGTGACTTGGATATTGTCATTTTTACGCAGTTGGGTAATTATGTTGTAAGATTTGAGTAAGTGATGGTAGCTTGCAGGAGACAGGTCTTTGTATTCTTATGCTGTGACTGGGCAGCTCAAGGTCTCGTAAATGACTCTTCTTGCGGCAGAGTGGATAAAGTTATGTGCTCTGCTTTGAAAGGAATCATAGCTTGGTCAGGCTTGTATGTTATATGTTGTCTAATATTTCAAGTTAATTAAAAGGTCAAGAAGAGTGCGTTAGTCATTGGTTTATCCGTTTTCATCTCTGCAGTTTCATTGAGTATAAACCGTTGTACATGTGCAGTGCTGGATTAACAGCCTGGTTCAGACCTTTTAGAGAGGCTGCAATTTGTGCATATGACAAAACCATGTGCACTGTAGGTGGGGCGTATATAATATGTGTAGAGTGAGTTAGATTTGGGTGGGTTGTGTGTGGTTTCTGACATCTTATGCTGGGTACACACCTAAAGCTTTATCTGTCGAAGCTATCTGGTGGGAACAATAACCTGGAAATGTATGGGAGCAAATGACCATCAAAAATTTGCTCCCAAATTCTGGAAAACAATTGAGTACATAAATTTGGTAAATCAGAGTGATTTGACCAATTTGTCTGACTGACCATTGTCTGTGTTCCAGTCTTTGGGAGCAAATTGTTGATGTTTTTTTTTGCTCCAATACATTTCCACATTTTTGTTCCCACCAGTTGGACAGATAAATCTTTTGGTGGGTACCCAGCTTAAATTGCAGTGCAGCCAATATTTACCCTGCACAGAAACAAAATAACTCCCTCAAATCTCAAGGGGTATACACACGGTGCGATGTACTTTCAATTCAATCTTGATTCGATCCTGACCCTGTACACATTCGATTTCTGTGCATTATTGTTGGGTGGGTACGAGCGCTTCCTGTATATCTTGATTGCATGAAAGGGAAAATAAATAAAGACGATAATGCTATTATGTGTGGTGATCGTATAGAGTGATAGATTGTACTTTGTGGTGGTGCGTTAAAAAAATATTTTGAGATGCTGTTCGTGACTTTACTTCTCACTTTATTGATTTTAGCTTTTGAGAATTGGATAGTGCATATACTTGGGACTAATGGTATTAATTCTGGAGTGGGTTGCTGCTGGATTTTGCAAATATGGGCGGGTTGCAGGTCTAATGGGCTTACTTAGTGTTTATTTTACACCTATTTGGTGATGTTCCCACTGACGTGCTGTCTCCTTCCCTCTGGCCAGCTGGACTGGACATGCGCAGGATCCCGCTACTCACGCGTAATCCGCAGTGCAGCCCAGAGCCAGCAGCAGACACATCGATGTCCCTGCTGTGGAGATGGGGCTTTTCCACCCTGCTGCTGCTGGCGATGCAGATAGCGACAGCTGGCGCTGCTAACCGTTGATGCATAGCTCACCTGTCATTTAGCGCACACCGGCTCCTTCATACATGGGGGAGAAGCAGCATCAGTGCACATAATGTGCGCGGATACCCCTTCTCTCCTATAACGACACTTCATACATCTGCCCCAATATCTTTTTAACTCCCACGCAAAATATATAGCGCATACACTCTTAACGATATCTTTCAGTGACATCATCCAGTGATGCAGTCATTAAAGTTTTGCCGGAGTGCTCATTATTAACCATATAGGGCCTGATGTAGACTTGATCAAAATGCATAATCTTTCTCAAATGGAGAAAACTATACTGCATTTCAGGTGGGTCACCAAGTAACCCCCCCCCCCCTCCCCCCAGGGTCACCAAGCAAGCATAGCCTTACTAGAAGGGGGGATTGAACTCTGTGCACACCCCCATTTTCATCACTTTGGGACCGTGCCCAGAATTCCAGAAGATGTTGGGTTGCCCCCGGAGGCTACCCTTCACTGCCAGTTCATTCTCAATAATAGGAACCTTGTTCAGCAGATAAGGATACAGTGCGGCACCGGTCCGTTTTGGGTTAGCAGTATCTCTCTGGCGTATGGGAAATCTGTGGATAATGAATTGTTCCACTGTGCCACGGTTTCATTGCATCGAAAGTAGCAAACACTTCTATACGTCTGGAATGAAGTGATTATGTTCGCTTGCTACATTTGTTCCTTGTCCTTATCAGCTGTCATGTAAAACCCTCTCTCCATTGTATTGCTGTGACTGAGCGGCTTGATAAGAGCATTATCTACATTCTGACACATTAACCTACACAAAGGCATGTTGTATCTTCTGCTTTCTGAACTGTGCAAAACCCTTCTTTCAGTTCTACCATTTTGGATTGAGAAAACAAAAAGTTTTACTTTTTTTTCCCCCTGCCATGGGATTTTTAGTTGTTATTATTTTAGACCGTTGAAACAACCTCACTGTGTTTCGGGATTATGCTGTAGAACTAACAACAAAAAGACAGGACCCAAACGATTTCAGAGACTGGTCAATTATTGTCACAGCAAGCAACGCAGAAGACGAGATCCATCACAGTGTATTGTTCAGTGATCTGTAATCGCGTCTCGCTTGCATATATGCAGGGCTATTTGTCAGCAGGCTCCAGCAGGAACTGAGGCCCTTATTCTAGTTCACTCTTTCTGACAAAATATTTCTTAGATGGACAAAACCATGTGCACTGCAGGTGAGGCAGGTGTAAAACCCCACCCAAATCCAATTATCTCTGCACAAGTAACACCTGCCTCACCTGCAGCGCACATGGTTTTGTCCATCTAAGAAATATTTTGTCAGAAAGAGTGAACTAGAATAAAGGCTTCAGTTCCTGCTGGAGCCTGCTGAAAAATAGCCCTGCATATATGTGACTGTTGCTATGGACAAGCCTTGTGTTCTACAGCAGGCCTGGCCAACCTTTAGCCCTTCAGCTCTTGTTGAACTACAAATCCCAGCATTCCCTTCAACAGTTTTAGCATGGCCAAAACTGTAGCAGGGCATGCTGGGATGTGTAGTTCAAAAACAGCTGGAGAGCCAAAGGTTCGCCAGGCCTGCTGTAGAACATGAGGCTTGTCCATAGCAACAATCAAATATATGCAAGCGAGATGCGATAACATATCACTGTACAATGCACTGTGATGGATCTCGTCTTCTGCGTTGCTTGCTGTGACAATATTTGACCAGCCTCTGTAATCGTTTGGGTCCTGTCTTTTTGTTGTTAGTTGATTGTTAAATTACATGTGCCACGATCAGGCGTGATTTACCAAGGGTTTGTTCACGTGATTTACCAAATGTTTTGAATAAAGATGGAGAACACGGAGCAACGTCGGCACTGGGTTCATTAAGTCGCTGCCGGCCAAGAAAGAGGTTCTATGAGCACTGGAGATTGTTCACTGTATAAGACACTTTGGTAAACACTTCCAAGTATCGCAGAATGAAAGTTAAAAGAAAATGAATGGCGTAAATCCATCGGTCTATTTTAGTCATATAAATGAATCGAAAACTATTCTGTCCCGTGGAGTCTCAATCAAGTGAATGAAACTGGTTACGTTTCAGGTCTATATGATACAAGGATCCCGCTGTATTTCTGCATCAATGGAACACAGCAGGTGTGACATACATTGCTGACGGAAAAGTATTATCTCTTCCTATCCACAATTCTGACTTTCTGTTTTTTTCCTTTGGTTCTGTTTTAATATACTTGTTATGTATAAAGCCTTCAGAAAGCAGGCTCAATGCATACAAAATCCTGGTTTTATCGCGTTCACATGTTATATATACAGTATGTATGTGGGATATTAACAATCAAAAAGAAATTATGAAAGAGGTTTTTGAAAAGCACATTAGCAAACCATAGTATCGCCTGCACCTCCATATTTTACTGTATTAGGTAGGTTCTACGATTGACAATCTAAAAACTGCACACACTTACTATTTTCAGCATAGTTATAGAGGTGAGGGCTTACTTACCTACTCCCCCATAATGTCTGGGAGGCTCCGAATGAGTATGCTGCTCTCCCACATCCTGTCCGCTTCTCTTGCTGCACCATGCCTAATACATAATTGGCCATTCAATGGACATATTGTGGGAGTGTCATGACTGTCACAATTCAAGCAGCGGTTTTCCTAGGTGTACAGCCGCAAGCATAGGAGACCATGGTCAGGTGGAGATCCTGTCAGAGGGCTTTTGTCTCGGGAATCTCGGAGCGTGCAAATGGATATATATATATATATAAGGGAGGGAGTTTGAGGCCTCATTTGCATATTGTCAAAGATGGGGGCGGCCAATAGCCGCTGCTGCCCGCACTTTTATGACTCAGAATTAGGCTAACAATTAGCATAGAGCAATCTGTGTCAACAAGTGTTCACCAGGCAGGAGTCCTATGTTGCCTGAAGGATGATCACGGTATGGTCAACAGTAAGGCAGCCTAAAAAGATCATGCTGCCTATTAATAATTATCCAACTTCTTACCACCCCAGTTAATGATATCTCATAGTTTTTTTGGTACTTGTTTCCTAGCATGGCGCCAGCGATAAAAATTGTATCCATCGGGTGCTTAAAAATCGCGTTGATTGCATCGCATGTAACCAAATCGCATGCGATCGACGTGATTTTTTACATTGGAACCAATGTAAAATGGTCCCTGAGACCGGATTTTTCATTGGCCCCAATGTTAAATGCCCCCCAGACCCCAATTTTCATTGTATCCCCATCCTGATGGGTCAAATGCCCCCCCATTGTTAACGCCACCCCAAGATTAACGGCAACCCGAAGCGTGGCGAGCGCAGCGAGCCTGCAAGGGGCGGCGGTACGCGCCCTCCGACGATTTGTCATGTAAATTACCCATCAGGGTGGGTATACAATGAAAAATCTGGATTTTACATAGGAATTTAACATTGAATATAATGCATTCAATGTTAAATCGCATCGGTCGCATCGCATGCCTTAACTTAAGGCATGCGATGGACGCAATTTTTTAATTGTCGGGGAAAAGGCTAAAAATAGCCCTAAAATTGCGTTGGTCGTGTCCATCGCATAACTTAAGTTACCTTAACTTAAGGTATGCGATCACCCACAACGGGCGCCGTGCTAGGAAACAAGTACCGTTTTTTTTTTAATTTTCTCCTGTTTCTTAAACTTTTTTTACAAATTGTATTTACATCTTTAGTAGCTTTCTCATTAGTCACTTCCCAGTAAGCTGCCATATTGTAGCCATGTTCCCTTATCAATATCATCCTTCCCAATATCATCTTGTTTCTCACTTTTGTAACCCATTTCAAAATTTCTGTTTTTCTAATTAGGGCAGTTGGTAAAGCAGATAAATTGTATTTCTGTTGGCAAGAGAGCTTCTTAAGGTGTCATTGCAGCCGGAAGACTGTATGGTTGATGACGGAACAATGTGGGAAATCCATGGTTGCTGATTTGACAAAACGAGACCAGTTGAGTGGTTACTCTTAATTTGGAGATCTTATTGAGTTGCTATAGTGGAATTAAATAAATGTAGTTGCTGAAGTGGCAATAAAAAGTCTGGTTGAGTGTGAAGGTTAGGGGAGGATTTTAATTTTTGGTTATTTGTTGATGGGTTCACATGAGGTGCGTAGCTTCCCTTTGGCTTTGTAGTTAAGATAGCAGTGAGCACATTATATTCACCTTGTCCAGAGGCGTAACTACCATTGGTGCAGCAGGTGCAGTGCACCAGGGCCCCTGAGGACTAAGGGGCCACTGCTGCCCCTGTCACATTCTTCCTGTAACCCACTTTTTCTCCCAGTCACCCTCTGCATCTCCCTGTCACCAATGCTGTGTTGCTTTGTGTGAACTTGGGTTGGGGTGGAAGATGGGGGCCCAAATTATATTTTTGCACCTGGCTCACAACCCATAAGATCCTGGGATCAGTAATTGTCTTGGTGTACAAGGCCAGATAAACAATGGGGCAGAGAGAGCTACAGCCCCAGGCTTCCACCTAAATACAGACCCATCACCAAGGCAGTGTGAGAATGACCTGCCTTTGAGCTGGCAAAATAAGTGGCCATCAATCATAAGTATTCAAAATATTATTTAGAAAACACGGCTGACAGTGTATGGGGTGAACACCCACCCACATACCTCTGGACACACCTACTCCTCCCATAATCCATCTCACCCAGCCTGTTTAGGCAGTTTCAGGATAATGTAGGAAGATGAGGCATTTAAGCTAGAATACAATGTTGACATCAAAAGAAAAAGCATCACAGTAGATACTGTACTCAATGGAACCTCAATGACTGGTACTGTGGTTTTTCTTTTTCTTTCTGTGCCCTGGTTAATAATGATTGTAGCAAATGTGAATTTTTCTAGGTGATACGGTCTAGTAATGTAATGTAAAACTAGCTATCACCACTTGAACAACAGTATATAGTATATATTCCCCCCCACACCCTACCGCCTTGCTTTTAAGTTTCTAATAGTCTTGTTTCCTGAACTGTGTAATTCCACTATCCTTACATTCTCTTAGAATAATAATTGTACGTTTCGGGCACATAGCTAAGGCTACTAGCTTAATAGTGTCTCCAGGCTTCATTATGACGGTTTTAGCAAATTAGAAACACCATTGAGCGTGGATTATTAAAGGAATAGTTAGTGGTTAATTTAACGCCAATCCTGCAGCTCCGATATTAAAACTTCAAGATTTATGTTCGTAAGGTTTTTTTTTTTCCCCTCCTTTATGACAACCTAAATATGTAATGCC
Source organism: Crinia signifera (assembly GCF_055691185.1). Taxonomy (NCBI): domain Eukaryota; kingdom Metazoa; phylum Chordata; class Amphibia; order Anura; family Myobatrachidae; genus Crinia; species Crinia signifera. The sequence continues at coordinate 110,746,641 of NC_139227.1, forward strand.
GGCTATAGCGAAGTTCATGGACTTTAATTAACAGTAAGAACATTGTAATAGCACTTGGATTTTATATTGGTGAGAATCCAACACTGTATTAAGCAGCCAAGACAAAGGACATGAATTGCGTCACTGAGACTTATTAAACGCGATGCAAATTCAATCGTCGGATTCCTGCAAACAGGTGTGAGAGACAAATTAATTTTTAAACTCTACCACTTTCTCTCACTCTGGGGATTTTAATGCATCACATTGACAGCCCTAGCACGTTGACAATTTCATCCACAAGCATAAAAATTTTCCAATCCACATCAGCTGCAGACGGAGGCACTATTATCTTATTCTTAACCCGTTCCCTGTCCAATGGTGAGCGGTGCATCAGTGTGCAAGGTGCCGCAGGCAGGTAAGAGGGTTTGGGATCACTATGATCCAGAACTGAAAATGTTAACTCTGCCTTAACCATCTCCAAGCCGCATGGTTAACGCAACATCACCGTGTAAGCTGCTCACAGGGAAAGAGTTAAATCCACAGGATACCTTTTTCTAGATATCAAAACCTTGTTAACCAAATGCATGTTTAACTGTGCGTCACCATACAAATAGCCACTTATAAGGGAGATGCGATGCAAACCATAAGCAATCACCCCGTTCTAGAACTGAAAATGTTAATTTCTGTCCCTGACTTCCAATCATTCATCTCGCCAGCAGCATAGATTTTTTTTTTCCTTTTTTTTTTTTATGAATGAAATCCATCTTACTGGCTCTGCATACAAATACTCCCCTGTTATCATTATGTTCTATTAGCCAGCAAGATTCTGTTTAACTTGTAATTTAATTTTCTTTGGTGAGCTGCCATTGGCCCATTTACAATATGCCGTATAAAAACTTAACTCTTCCAGTGCCGCAGTGTATTTGTCAAAGTAAAATATATATATATTTTTTTATTATTATTATTTTTACCGACGTAACATGATTTATGGGGCACTCTTTTACACTGAACAGTCTAAATTATGGATCATTGAGCAGTGAGGGAAGGGAGACTGGAACATTGTACGTCAATCTCTGAAATCCATCATTTTTTATTGAGATACGTCAGCAGTATATCTTTGATGGTCCTGTTGGCTATTGAGAAAGATGCATGGCATCAACTGGGGAATAATTCCGTTCTACATGGCAAAGGTTATAGAAACTGCTGCTCCGTCTTACAGTAACACCCTTCACACACAGTTGGGTGCATGAATTATTCTGATGCCGAACAGACTAGAGGAAACAGACACTAAAAATACATGAACAGTATATATAGTCTCCTAGCACCTCTAGACTTTGTCTTACAGACCTACATTGCACAATTGAAAAGATTTGGTCCATTAGTTTCATAATCTGAAATATTTTGTTTCAAGTAAAACTAAATACTTTAAGGAAATAACAACACAGCTTTTTAACAGTTGAGCACCTTCATTCGACTATTTATTTCACAATGCATACACATATTTGCATTTTGTGTGTGTGTATAATTTTATATATATATTGTACTAGTTAAAGCCCCTCAAAATGACAGCTTAGCCCCAATCTGCTCCTACCTCCAATCTCTGTCTTCACAGCTTCCTCTCCCGATATGCAGCTAGTTTGAAATCGATCATTGTCCCAGCAAAAATAGTTTTTACTTTGTGTTATGACATCTTTTATTACACTAAGGCAGTGATTTTCAACCCCTGTGCCGTGGCACACTAGTGTGCCCTAAGCTGTTCTCAAGTGTGCCCCCAGATCTAGAGATGCCCAAACCAGTTTACAGCCGCCACCAGTTCAACTGTTATTTACTGGGCTCTTCTTTTTTATGTAAAGGGCCCAATGTATTTTATTTTTGTTACCTGTGGGGACTAGTGTGATTGTTTTTTTTTTATATGGGGGCCAATAGGTTTTTTTTTTCCTTTGGGGGCCAATGTGTTTTGCTCCGTGGGGATCTCATTGTGTGCCTTGGCAATTTTAACATTTTATTTGCTGTGCCGCAAGGTAAAAAGGTTGAAAATCACTGCACTAAGGAGTAATTTGGCCTGTCGAGTGGCCTCTACTGGTCAGTGGCAGTACTTCACCTTATAGAGTGATTATTATTGTTTATTTATATGGCGCCACAAAGGTTCCTCAGCGCCTAACAATACACAAATGAGCAAAAACAGATAACGAATAACAGTACAATACAATTTAGGACAAATACATGGTAAATATGGATAGTTGCATCAGGGGACAGGACACTGAAGCAATCATCAGGGTGGCAGAGGTTCATATTTTCTGAAAAATGCACATGAGGAGAGAGGGCCCTGCTCGTGAGAGCTTACATTCTAAAGGGGAGGGTTAGACAGACAGGGATGACACAGAAGGGGAAGAAGTGAGCATTAACAGAAGGTTAGGGTGGGAAGAGGTCAGCTTAGTTGTCACGGCCGGAGGACTGGGTGGGTTTGTGTGGTGCTCAGGAACTACTTTAGGACCAGAGGTAGTAGGATTAAAACGAGCTGGTTTTATTATAGAAAGTTTCATAAATGGAAAGCAAATCACTTATTCAAATCACAGCTTTGATATAAGGCTGAAACAAGGAAATCTCAAATAACTTCTTTGAGGAAATGTCTTGGGAATAATAGGTCTTTGCTGTAAGTAACGATGTGACCAGCAGTAATGGAGAAGATATCCGGACACAGAAAGAAAGGCTTTGGTGGGAAGATGAGACCGTTATGGCGAATTAATGGAGTAGATGGGAGAGTAACTTGATCCGGTAATCAATCATGGGAAAGACATGGGTAATGGTCCAATGAGTTATGGGAAAGACTGTGGTTGAAAAAGTCTCTGGGTATCCAGAAGAGCCCAAGCGGTCAGGACTGGTGGAAACAGGAGCAATGTGCAGCAAGGCCCCAGGCAGGCGGTACTGGATCCACGATCTGGAAATAATGGAAACGACTGTGAAAGGAATTAGCGTTCCTGGGGTCAGTTAGCAGGGTGGACTGAACTGTGAAGCAACAACGGCCTTGAGTGAGCCAGAAGTCTCCAACTGCATATAGCAAGAAAGACCTTTGCACTGACACAGGTTTGCCAGGGCAGATCCCCTAAATACATAGTGGGCGGCTGCCATCGGCTAGACAGTGCAGGGAGGCTGGAAACTTATCCTGGCTGGCCAATCTGCCTTTTGCTTTGGCTGGCCAATCTGCCTTTCCAAGATGGTGGTGCCGGCCTCCCGATGCCGCCTCAGCCACAACTCCCCCATGTCCTCCGGGATCCCGCTCCCACATGCAGTGCTCCCCAGAAGCCCCAGACCTGGAACCAGCACACTGCCCAGGAACCAGCAGAGGCATGGACAGGCAGTGGCGGGCACGGAGGGGTGAGTACCGGACCCGCCGTGTCCAGCCACGGCCGTCCATGACATTAGTCTTTGATATTTTGTCTAAAAAAGCGCTGGGTCATCCAAGAGTAGATAGCAGATGGTCAGTTAAGTGATATGAGAGAGGATAGAGGGAGAGAAGAGTGGAGTAGACAGCCTTTAATATATATAATACTAAGCCCGCAACAGCGCAAAAGCTTTGAAAGGTAGTCTGCTACCTTCTGTGTTTCTGCATGTGTGAGAAAGAGATGTAGTTTCACCACCTGCCAGCAGATGGCAGTGTTTCAGGGACTTACGGATATTAGAGATAGAGATATATATATATATATATATATATATATATATATATATATATATATATATATATATATATATATATATATATATATATATATATATAAAAATAGATGATAGATATATTGAATTATTTATGTTCCTGGTACAGTATGTTACGTATGCTGGCAATTTATTTCCATAATCCTTTTTCGTACTTGTATAGTCTCACGGCGGCAGCTCTACGCTCCATTTTCAATGTATCCTGTTGTCAGCGTAGCCGGCCCCGTGAAACTACACATGGGAGCATGGAGAGCAGGGTGGTGGGTGTTTTATACTTACCGTCCTCTGTGCGGCGATCCCCGCAGGTGATGGTCACTCCCCGGCGGCAGCTTTCAGTCCCCCTCCTCCGACAGTCACTCCACGGCGCCAGCAATGTACGTAATTCAGCGCATTGATGCTGGGGGTGCATTACATGGTTTCCCAGCTCCCCCAGCAGCACTACGCTAATTGCGTACATTGTCTGCTGCCAGTGCTGGAGGAGGGGGACTGAACGATGGCGCCGGGAGTGACTGCACATAGTTTTTTTCCCCTACATAATAAATACATATAACATTGCATTTATTATGTTGGGGAGATCAGGTTACATGATTATCAGGAACCATCCTTTTGGCCCAGCCATTCAGACAAAATCACTCTCCAATTTGGCTATGCATTTGGGTTGTCAAGTATCAACCAGATACCGCCTGTAATACACTTGTATCTTCCTTCAGATGACCTCAAAGACAGGGTGACTGACATTATCCTCCAACCACAAATATAGACATGTCTAATCATTATCATCTGAGGCTTCCTTCATTTGCAGTCTACATTGATCTACGATTCCATCCATGTGCAAATGGGTGTGGGCAGTGTCCGACGTTCATCAAATTACCGTATTTTTCGCTCTATAAGACGCACCTGACCATAAGACGCACCTAGTATTAGAGGAGGAAAACAGGAAAAAAATATTCTGAACCCAAATAGTGTAATGTCCGCTCCCCCTCCCCTTGTACTTGGCTGCCCGCTCCCCCCCTCCCCTGGTACTTGTATGCCCATTGCCCGCTCCCCTCTCCCCTGGTACTTGTATGTGTGCTGCCCGCTCCCCCCCTCCCCTGGTACTTGTATGCCCATTGCCCGCTCCCCCCTCCCCTGGTACTTGTATGCCTGCTGCCCGCTCCCCCCCTTCTCTGGTACTTGTATGCCCGCTGCCCACTCCCCCCTCCCCTGGTACTTGTCAGCAGCTCACAGAGGTCCGGGCAGCGGGGATCATGCATTGTGCTGTGGGGTCCGTTCGGCGAATGGGATATCATTGGCGGGGTCCCGGCAGCAGATGGGAACTAGTATCGCTACTAGTTCGCATCTGCCGCAGGGACCCCGCCTGGGTGGCCATGCCCCCCTTTCGATGATCGGCAGGAGGGACATTCAGTCCCATCTGCTGTTTCAGTGTCGACCCAGCAGAGAACAGGACATTGAATACCCCCCTAAGACACAGTTTGCAAAAAAAAAAGATCAGATGTTAGCAGAGCTGTATGGGACCTGGCTGCACTGCATGACATATTGAGGCATGGTGTATGAGGTTTCATCTGTATATATTTACCACTGTTGCATTGAGCAGCATGACTTATAATAAATAATTTTGTAGCCCTGAAATATATGGATCACTGGAAGACCCATATCTTGATACCAATTTTTGTAAACATTGGAATTTAATGTTATTAAACTTATTTAACATATCATAAAGTCTTATATGATTAACAATTATTTTCCCTTTATTTTTTTTTACCTTTAACAAATTTTATTAAACATTCCAAATTTTTCTTTGAACAAGCGCAACCTAGACATGTGACATCTCTCATCCTACCCGTGTACGTATAGCTGGTGCAAATGTGGTTGCGTATTTTTTGTTAAAGTTGGAGAAGTTTTGTGAGAGGAGTTGCATCTCTCTTCTAGGTGTTGACTGTTGACAACTTCGTAACTGCCCATCACAAAATTAAGGATGTCTATAAGGATGGCATTGTTGTTGTGCTTCATGCAGTTGGTGTCTGTGGGTCTTCTAAGATACCACCTCCACATCTTGGGGGGCTGGAAAGTGGGTTTTGGTGGTGGAGTGGGGAGCAATGTTACAGTTTTACACCGGCCCTGGCTATGAAGATGATGGCATGAAGTACTGTAGTCTAAAAAGTATAGTTATGAAATTGAAGCAATGGTACTGTAACAGGTAGATGGTGCCAGCAGTGGTAGCCATCATTGCTATACCAGCCGCTAGATACTGAAAGGCTTGCATTGTAAAGTAACTTTTATACTTTTCTTTCAGGTGTTTCTCTGTACTATCGTAAAGATCTTCTCCAGCGCCCAGCACACGTGGCAACAAAAACATTTCAAGCCCTGAGGATCTTTGTAAATGATGAACTGAATGAGCTGTACGCGGGTCTACAAACAGCTCAGAAGTTTTTGAAAAATGGAGGGAGACTTGTCGCCATTTCTTTTCATTCTTTAGAAGACCGAATAGTTAAGAGGTTTCTGCATGGTATAGATATGGCAGAAAAGCCAAATCTAAGTCTTCGGTACAAGATTAGACGAGGACAAACTGAATATAGAGAAGTAGACGATGATGAAGATGAAATTCCGCAATCTAGTTTAACATGGAACATTGCACGACGAAAAGTTGTTACACCCAAGTATGACGACGTCCTTGAAAACCCCCGGGGGAGGTCTGCAAAACTGAGATTTGCTATAAAACTGTAATACTGCAGTACTTAGGATTTTTTTTATTTCCAACTATATAAAAAAATCTAGCCATAAATTCAACCAACATTAATCTTTTTTTTTTACTTCCTATGAAAGTATAATTATTTATGTGAAATTGTCGCTAAATAAAGATTTACATTTGGAGTTAATATTGTTTTCAGAATAGATTTAATTTATTCTGCCTTTTTTGCCTCCTCTTCCCCTCTTTTGGCATACTTGTAACTGATGCAGTGCACCCATGTTCTACAACACCTACCTCTCCATAGTCTTGCTGCATTAGCGCAGCAATTTGTACATGCACAGCAGAAAGTTCACCAGGAAAATGGCTGCCAAGCCATTTTCCCATAGACAAGTGTGCACTAGTATCTACTCACTTGTGCTGTTGGGTAGTGAAGAGGGCGCCTGGAAGCGAGACTACAGACGGCCGTCCTTCTGTCTTTCAATGTCCCGAATACAGCAACTTCTGCAGCTCAAGCCATCTGGCGGTGGTGCATGCAGGGGGAAGGAACAGTGGCTCAATTCTATAACCTTCATATGGGTGAGAAGACAGAATCAGAGTTGCTGAAGGTGAAAGAGAGAAAAACAACAAGGATAATGGATGGTATAGATCAGGCATGTCCAACCTGCGGCCCTCCAGATGTGCTAAAACTACACATCCCAGCATGCATTGCCATCATTCCAGCATTCCCTAATAGCCAAATTGTGGCAAGGCATGCTGGGATGTGTAGTTTTAGCACATCTAGAGGGCCGCAGGTTGGACAAGCCTGGTATAGATAGTGCTCAGCAAGGAATAGGAGAATAGACATCCCCTTCCAAGAGCTTAAAATCTAAAGGTGGGCATGACCAGTTGGTGGGTGGAACAGGAAGGAGACTTCGGGGTCGATCCTATTACCTGCGGATGATTCGCTAGTGCAAATTATCAAGACACCGGGCATACTTTATGGTGGCCTGAATTCACTTAAAAGTGCTTACACCTCAATAGGGGTGCGAGCAATTTTAAGCAAATTCGACCCTGCGAAGGGTGCGAATTAGGTTTAATTCTGGGGTGCCGTTTTTAGCATTAAAATGGCGCCTGAACGGCAACTCGCACCCTTCGGCGATAATAGGATCAACCCCTTATATGGGTAGAAGGACCGATTGAGAGAGCTGAAATACTTTAGTAAAAGTTGGGTATTCATAGTAGGTTTAAAGCTGTACAGTTAAGGGAGAGATTTCCAGAGGAGGGAAAGGGAGTGCAGTGGCAAAAGTCTTGGAGTCAAGCATTGTGGGTAAACCAGACCTGAATATACAACAAATTCTAACACTTTATAATTTATTGATCTTCCTGCAAGTTTCATTGCGTGTCATTTGTAAAACGCTATATGAAGTATTCTTTTAAGATTCTAGCATAACCTTCCATTTATACAGTTACATATAGGCACTCTTTTTATAATCTCCATAACCCTTCTTTTTCAATGCAGAGCACAGACCTTTGCCAACTTTTCAAAGTCCTTGCCCTGGTAGAATTACGAGAATTATGGCGTATTATCCCTTTAAAGCATGCAAGCCATAGTTCTTGTCAATTCATCATACCAAGGCTGGAAGTAATCTCAGAGAAGACAATAATATAATTTTAACGTGTAAAGATTGTTCATCAGAAATGAAATGTCAAAATATTTGAATATGGAATTTTACCAATGGAACTACAGACACATTTAAGTTACTTTCATTTGCTTACAAGTGCGAAGAAGAAGAAAAATACAAAGCGTTTCTTAACTGCAATGGAAATTTTATATTTTGGTGTATGACACATTTTTATAGCTTAGGAAACGTATTGTTATAACACAGAAGAAAAATTAAATGAATTAGTTTATGACTTTGTAGCAAGTCAGCGGATCAGTTCAAATCCTTCAGTTAAACCTTATGTTTGCCTTGATTTCTTGTCTTGGTTTTCTAAGCAGATTCAAAGCAAAACATTATTTCTCATTTCAGCGGCTACTGTGGTTGCAAGAAAGTTTTGCTCTGTGGGTTAAAGTAAAATATAAGAAATGAAATGTACTGTAGTCTGAAGCTTGGATCTCAAACTCCTAATCTGCACCCTAATTCAGTCAGAATAGCCCATTAATCTCGGCTTTTACTTGGCATTGAGTGTTGGGTTATTTTTGAGGCTTAATTGTTTATTGTTACCAAATTACCAAATTTGTCAAGCATTTCTACCTGGTAATTTGTTGATTAACATGGGTATTTTTTCTGTGTGAAAGAGTTAACCCTGGTCGAAATTCCCACCTCTTCGATCATGATAAATACCTGGGTCGAAGACCCAATAATTTTGACTCGAGTTGACCCTTTCACACAAGATAACTACCCATGTTGAACGGCAAATTACCGGGTACAAATTGCAAATATAATTTGATTTTCTTTGTAAAAGGGGAAAAAGATTGAATATCTTCTGCTTTTGTAGAGGACTACTGTAAGCCAGATAGTCGTACTGTATGTATGTTATATTATTGTTTCATCGCAAAATTATATATGGAACATGTACGAACACTGATGCACAAACAAAAATATTTGATTGATTTGGAAAAAGTATGCATGTATTCACTTATCCAATAGTAACAGTCCTGTTCTGGCCAAGCAAGTTCAAGTTCTACTTATAAAGGGAAATATCTGGCTGGGTCAGGGATTAGAAATATCCAACATGTTGGATTTCCCACTCTCACTGATCTTGACCAAAAACTGATCAAGGTTCATAGAGCAGGGGTGGCCAAACCGGTCCTCGAGAACTACCAACGGTCCACGTTTTCCAGGTTACCTAGCTGGTTCACAGCTGCAGTCATTACTAACTGTCACATTTTCAAACCAGCTGCATTCATTCCTGCTATAGATCCACAGGTTGCCTGAAAAACATGTTGGTAGATCTTGAGGACACGTTTTGCCACCCCTGTCATAGAGTTTGGGATTTTAAACAGACCATTGATTCAGAACGCACATTGGCATATCAGATTACCAGAATGAGGAATGTATGGAAGCCACAGCATTTGGCAATATAATGTATGGTAATATGTGAAAATAGTTCACTTAAACTTTTACTGATAGCAAGCTAGGTAAAGCCTGGTTATAGCACTTTGTTGTCATCTGTGACTTGACATGACAGTAATTATGTTTTTAGAACATCAAAAATATCTCAAAATGCCAGCGTCACTCACATTTGTTATATAACTTAAAAAAAATGTGTTGTGCATAAAACAGATTATATTTCCTATACAGGTTGAGTATCACTTATCCAAATATCTGTTATCCAAATTATTCCAAAAACCATACATTACAGAAAGTGAAAAGAAAAAAAAAATTCTTACTAAAACCACTACTGGGGACATCTGTAACAGCACTACTGAAGACATGTAAGGTAACTAGCACAAAATATGTGCGAGAAAATGATTGGATAGCATTCACTACCTGAGATTGTACACAAACTTAGGGTGAGATTTCATAGGATGAGAGATTCAGAAAGTGAGAGATTTGGTAAGTTTTTTTGAAAGCGGCAATCATTTACACTGCAAACCCAGTTTGATTTTGCAGTGTAAATTATTGCCGCTTTAAAAAAACTGGAGATTTCTTACCAAATCTCTCACTTTCTGAATCTCTCATCCTATTAAATCTCACCCTTAGTTTCATGTGTTGAGACCTTGTTTTATGCACAAATATAATATACAGATGTAGCCGGGCTAATGTTTGCAGGGGCTGGCGTCCGGCTACCGCCAGGGGTGTGCGCGCATGTGAGGCTCACGCGCCCCGTGGCAACGGAGCCTGCCGCCGGTCTCCGCCGCCTCCCCCGCCATTGCCGCCGGTCTCCCCTCGCCATCCCGACCCCCCCCCCCGAACTGGGCAGTCTCTCCCTGAAGTGGAGACGGGCAGGGAGATGTGCATCCCAGTCCCTATCGCCGGCACTCGCCAGTGAAATGGATCTGGCAGGCACCGGCCTGCTACATCTGTACTTGTGTGCTTTCCATGTGTTTTTTTTTTTTTTATATATAATTTTTATTGAAGATGTATACATATAAAAGACATACAGACATCAATTCACACATATAAAAAATTCACATTCTGGGAAGAGTACATATTCAATTACAGAGTTTTCCAGGGCCTAACCCCTTCACCCGAGGGTAGCCTTATTTCGCTATTCCCAGTATTCAGTATGGTATATCACATACAATCCAATTCTTATAACGTTTAACACTTAAAACACAAAAATGCCCAGTCTGTTTTACCTCACGACATGTGTTTGATGTGTTTGTACAACACAAATGCAAGATTTCTCAAAATGCATCATTAAATTATAAAAATGTTCTGAAATACGGAACAATTCGATATCCAAAATTCTTCTGGTCCCGAGCATTTTGGATAAGGGATAAGGTAAACATTACAAATCATCATGATGAGTAAAAATGTTTGCTTGGCATTTTTCAAACCTATTTTGACAAATTCACTTGGGACTCAAAGGATTAAACCTCTTAAAATGGGTGCAAAAGACATTGTCCTGACCATGAAGAACAGAGACAGTTCAAGTGGCATTTATTTTTCGACATACAGTAATCTCCATTTATTTCTGTATAGTTCTTCCATTGATCCGCTATTCCATTCCATTCAGGACAAAGTGGATTATTCAGACCTGACCAATTCTTTGCTAATTTGCTCACCACTCATCGCCGGGCCATACACACTGGGCGGCTTTGAGCTGAAAGCCGCTCAAATATGCTGTTTTGAGCGACTTTTAGCTCAAAGTGTGTATGGGCCTTTAATGTTGTAAAGATGAAGAAGTCACTATGGGCCAGGTCAGCCAGTTTGCAATGAATTTCAGTATTCTAGCTTAACAATGTTTTTTTTTCAATATCTGCAAAAATAAAGGAAGTTTGCTGTCATTATCCACAGTGCTCTACTAAGACCTCTAGTACGTACATACAGAAAATCAATGTGGTGCCATATCTGCTATAATATCAGACTTTATTGCTGGGTACACACCAGGACGACAAGGGTCCGATCCCATCATTCTAGATCCAATTCCGACCGATTGGATGTAGATTGTGTGGTGATTGGGCCCTTTTTTGTCCTGTTCTGATCCGAATCTGATCGGAAGCACGGCCCCGCGGGTCGGTCGGTCATTATTCAGATCCTGGAAACGACCATATGCCCGGGTGCGGGTCGCCATCGGATCAGAACGAGACGAGACACTGACGACCCGCTCATGATGTGTATCGTGAGCGGGTCGTCCTGGTGTTTACCCCGCATAAGAATCACCCTCATACATCTTTTTCATGAAGAAATGAGTGACATTAATGTAATCAGGAGGCCACGGTTTAATTTAAAACTTTGGAGGACCTATAGCAAAATGTAAAAAAATAACTGTCTTTTGGAACATATATAGCTCCTTATATTTTAAGATACACTGATGCTACCAAGGCTCTGCATAACCTGTTTTGTGCCAAGGGCCGTTTGTATGGGGAAAAAAATCCTTCGGGGGCCATATGTAAAAATTTCTCTAAGAAATTGTCCTGCTGCAGCCATCCCACGCTCTGGCGGCTGCCGCTGAATAGGACTGACAGTCTCCTGCTGCTATTGATTAAGAGGAATCTCACGAAAACATCGACCTCTTGCGAGAATTCCCCTGTACTTGTCTCCCAGCAAAACCGCCGGGTGGGTGAGCGGGCCACTCAGAACGACTACAGGGGCTGTATACGGCCCCCGGGCCTGAGGTTCCCCACCCCTGGTGTAGGGGAACAATTATACCACTGTACGTTTTCTAGGATAATTTTCAATATTGGGTAAAATAGGCGGTTTTCTGTGAATTTGTTCACATTTTTTATTACTAATTCGAACCAGATATATGTAAAAACAGTCATATATTAAATATCTTTTTATAATTGTATTTTTCCTTCTTGTAAAGATAGATTAATCTGTACAATTATCGGTCTCCTATTCGCCACAAAACAGGGATACATAGCTTTGCTTTGTAATGGAGAATGCAGAATTGCCTCCAATTTCCTGACATTTAAACTCCTTGCTGTGCAAACGAGACGCTCTTTACCTACTTCTGAGTTTTTCTGTTCTTCTGCGGTTGCGTTATATTTCCAACTAATGGTTTGACATATCTTATTAAAATCAAAATACTTTGCAGTTTTATGCAAGTCTACGTAATTGTCTTGATTCTTATTTGATAGAACTGTTCCAATGGACATGTTACACCATCTGACTATAGCGTTGGTGTGTGTGTGTGGTTTAGGTGGCGGCATGCAGAGATGAGTGTTGACGGCTTGCTGCAGACAGATTGGAGAGTCTGATAGTTGCTTATTGGAATGTATGCTATCATTTCAAGAGTGATATCTAAGCAAATATAATTCAATAATGTTTTTTTTAAAAGCTGGTCTATGTAAAGTTGCATTGCTTTTGATGTGACTTAAAAGAAAAGAACAAAGTTTGGCAAAAGCGATCTTTATAGTTTTTTTTTTTTTTAGGTGTATTGAAAAATGTGGAGATAGAGCTCCCTCTGGCTTTCCCAAGTGTAGTATATACTTTATCAGAATTCACACTCAAATTTTAGCAATTGTTTTCATTTTTCTTTTCAACAAGTACCTTCTCTTAGCATTTTTATTTTCTTCCTGACATTCTCAAAGCATAGCTCCAGGACTTGAATTCAGGTATCATCATGGGATACATCTCCAAATCATGTATTACTCTGTTATATTTGGGTCAGCACTTTATACTCTTTAGGAGGGCCACCAAGATAGGAAGGAGGAACCCGGACATGCCGGGTCTCACATGGCTTTATAGAGAGAGATTTTCTTTTCCATCAAATGTATTAAAATCTATAAAGCTAGTGTTGCAGAGTTTCCTTAACCCTTTAAGTGCTAGCATCTCTGTGAGAGATGCTCAAAATATCAATGTGCAATTAGAAATAAAATGTGTGGTGTGCTATCAACAGCTGCCGGCACAGGGTTGTCAAGCCCTAATAAATCAAGGAAAAAAGGAAATATGTGCCGGCACTGGCTGTATCAAAGAACTAGAACAACAACACGGTTCTCTACAATAAAAATATACAAATTTATTAAATTACAATATTTGCATAGGTAGGTGAATCGGTTTAGACTTAAAATGATACTTGTGCACAATCATAAAATAAATATATCTCAGGGACACTTGACGTATTAGTTTTAGGTGGCTTTTTTCGTAAATGCGGCTGATAGAAAGTGCTGTATATATTACCGTCCCATAGTTTCTGGGCGATTGATGTCCAGGAGTGGGTGACGATGTGAAGTCCTAGGTTGCCCTATATTTTCAAGGGTTCAGGTTTTCCCAATACGACAGTCCTCCTCTATTGGCTGGAGATTAGGGATCAAGCAGATACCCATAGAATTTGTATCCAGATGGCGGTGAGGGACGTCTGTGGGTAATGGACACGTCACTGGCAGATGGATAGATCAAGACAGCAGTATTTGATAAGCTCAACGCATTTCCCCAGGATATGCACCCCCGGCTTCATCAGGAGCTTGCTCCTGATGAAGCCGAGGGTGCATATCCCGGGGAATCAGGAGCTGAAGCCGGACTGGACTGGATGACAGAAGACCTCAAGATACTGTATATTGGAACTAATGAATTACCAGACAGACTGGACCGGATGACTGAAGAACTAGAGAATATAGTGGAAGTGGAGAAATACCACAGATGACAGGAAAACTGCAGAATATACTGATGCTGGAGAGATACCAGACACACTGGCCAGGATGATTAAAGAAATGGAGACTGTTAGAACAAAAACATAAATCCATATTCTGGAACCACAGGAAGGAAGCTCACGATGCTTGCACGCAGTCAGACTGTGAAACGACTTGCTCTGACATCTGTGAATCCTGGGAGCAATGTTTAAAATCCCTTCGTGGCAATTCCATTGGCCAGATCAGAATTGCTTGCCCCTGATTAGTGGTTCAGCAGTCATGTGAGACTGGGCAGCCATACTCCTGAACAGCGGAAATTGCCTATGTCACCAGACATTGCTGAAACCCTGGAGACTACCGGTCACCACACTGAATTATCCACAGGACTGACGCCAGGCTGGAAGGACAAGTAGGCGGCATGGCGTCTACGCTGTCACAGCATATATATACAATTCAAAAAATGGCAGCCTCCATTATGTGTGTGTGTGTGTGAGCAGCTGGTGCATTTGAACTCAATGACACATACACACAGATCTTAGTACGAACCATGGAGATAAGCCTGCATGTAAGCCAGGAAGCCAAGCATTGTGCTGCCTACAGTATGTCTAGTTCTGTTAAAAGTGAATTAAATGATAAATTGTCCATGAACTAGAACAGAATGTCAGCAGCTGAAATGTGCCATGCTTGTAATTCCAGGCTCCCTTTAGCTTCAGGAGGGTCATTTCACTACAGTTTAGCATGTAGAAACGTTTTATATTGATGTGCATTAAACACAAAGTGAAATTGAAAAGTAAGTGCCTTACAAATTAATTTTCATGATAACGATAATATAGCAAGTATTGAAGTTAACAACTGGAACAGATAGGATAATGTACAACTATTCCAGAGCATTACTGCACAAAAATAACATCCCTAACCAAATCGCCTTTAGGGCTTTCCTCCTCTTGTGTTGATGAGATAGCAATTACCTTGGCTGTCGGATAACTTTCTGAGCTGTGGAATATTACAGGGCTCGAAAAAACCATTCAAATGGAAACCAATGCTGTTTAGAGATGCATTTATTTCATAGTTTCTTATATTGTATTGAAAGAAGATACATTGTAACCGGAAGGAAAAAGATAAGCAGCGCACAAATGATGAAAATCAATGAAAAATATATACTAGATTGGATGATCTTTAACAAGAAAGTTTTAATTACACATCATAAATATACAAAATCTATATAATGAGTATAAAAAAGCGTAAATGAAAACATCAATTGAAGGGAACCCCCATAACTGTGGGCATGGCGTTAATGATATTTACCACCCTTAATAGGGTTCTAGTGTCCTCCACCAGATCTCCACTGGGACGGTCCGGAATGACACAAATCACCGGCAGTCCACTAGATATAGTGCTTAACTGGTCCACAATTGTAAATGGCAGGTGGTCTTTACCAGGAGGGATGATAATTGGTGGAAAACACTGAAGGTGGGATCCATAATTACAAGATGTTTGTAGGTCCCAGGGGTTGGTTCTGACTACAATCTGGGGTAGGCAGGCATAAGAAGGGGTTATCCCAGCAGCTCCCTGACATGTTTAGCCACTCAAGGTGGCTTTATCAAAGGTGGTATCAGTAACTGGATCAGTAATTAACAATATTTACATAATAAGTGGTAAATTTACTAAAGTTTCTAAAAAGGAAGAGGTGATGTTGATAATAGCAACCAAGTAGATTGTCTATCGTTTTCTAGGATGTAATAGAGAAATGTTAGGCAGAATCTTATTGGTTCTTAACATCACCTCTTTTCAGTTTTAGCATGTGGGGGAAGGTTCAAAGGAAATAAAATTAAACTTTAGTAGAAGTATCTTGTTTTAGCCCATTGGGGCCCTAAACCTGTTTGCCATCTCTCCCTAACCACCATCCTTCCTTGATTGTGTGTTTGTGTGTGAAGAAAAAAAGGTGGGATCCTGGGAAGGGATTGGTCACTGCCATGTGACTTTGATGCATTCCGAGCCACTCTGCCAGTGTCGGCTCACTTAGAGATGATGAAAGTTGTATGTAGCTTTCATTTCATGTTGTCTGGGAATATAGCTTTGCTGGGTCCCAAGAACCGACGCATAGGCTACCAAGGAACAGGTGACTAACCAGTTGGAGAGACCAGCCAGGAACAGCAGAAAGGTGCATGCGCATTTTCTCTCTGCAGAAGGACTCAACAAAATTAGCGGTAAATGTAATTATATGAGAGTTCTATTGAAGATATGATGTTTCCTATATCAACCCACAAGCTTATATATATATATATATATATTCCTGATGACTGTTTTAAATCAATAAACCGAAATGTTGAAACAAAGCACTTGCATTAGTGTCGTTTTGCAACATTGGACCCAGGAGTGCCGCTCCACATTCTACATATTCATCTACAACAGAGAAGGCACCGGGCAAAGATATCAATTTATTACAGTGTGAGTGCCAAACCATCGACATACTACTATTTACAGTATACAGTATATATAATCTTCTAGAAGGTGCTAAATAAATAAGAAGTATAATCTGATTAGTTGCTATGGGGAACATCTCATTTTTCAATAGAACTCCCATCTTAGTTAATTTACTGATTAGAGTTGGTGGCATTCAGGACTTGTCCTATATTTTTAAAGGGATCCAATGCTATTTGATAGAGAACCTCCTTTTCTTTCTTTGGAACATTTGGTGCATGATTCATGTTTGTCAGTAAAACAAACAAAAATCAACTGGATAAAACCATGCTGCACTACAGGTGGGACAGATGTAATGGTTTTACCATTCTCACCATTGATGGTTACAATCGTTGAACATAGGAGGTTGAAGGTAAGGAGGTTATAATTCTAACACCTGTGTGTAATTTTGCATATCTAAAAAACGTTGGAATTGTTTTGTACAAATTATGGGTGAGTTGAAGGAGCAGAGTGGTCTGTTATTGATATTTGCTAAAATTTTCTCTTTCTAATGGTTGCATTAGATGTGGCCATGTTAGTGAAGAACTTGCCACGATACGGCTTCATTTGGTGGACCATTTATCAATGACCGTCTTTGCAAAGGGTTTGTATATGATATAAGCAATGTGATCACATCAGTAATATGCGTTATCTGGCATCTACGTGGAGAGGGGCTCTAAAAGGATCATGTCTATGTGCTGTGCTAAGTGTGCTGCATGGTTTTTATTGTTTTAATATATTATTTCAACAGTTTTCAGACTTGTGACTTGTATTTGCATTTATTTGTTGCCCATATGAATTTTTAAATAAAATTGTGTGAGTATTTTTGTGTTCTCATCATGCATTGGCTGCAATGCAATTGTTTAGACCTGGTATGCTGGTGTCAGCAACTATTCATGCCTAATAGGAGCAACAAGGAAGTTACTTTATTGGGCGTCATTTAGTGGCTACCGAATGCAATAAACAATTGAAATTCCATTATCCTGTTTTTTTTATTTTATTTTTATTTTCACTCTTTTATATTCTTTATTGTTTAGGAAAATCCATATTTTTTTTACTATAGTTTCATAATCAATTGGTGAGAGCAAGAAACAGACCAATATTATTGTTACACCAGGTAATTTTTTAAACACTTTAACATAGTATAATGATGTAAACTAACTGTACATCAGCCAAAGTGTCCATGATGAATAATTAGCAATTTCAACTGCTCTTGCTAGATTTGTTTTAAGTAATTTGTATTGTCTATGCTGGTAAAAGTAAAAATAATATGGTAAACAAAAATATACAAATATATATTTCAACACAGAATTTAAGAAAATAATTATAAAGAAGGATGTGTGGTCCTTAATAATAAAAAAAAAAAAAAAAAAAGAATTTTATTTCAAGTAAAAAAATAATTAAATACCGTTTTCTGTTTTAGTGAAAGAACTTGTTCAAGTTACAGAATCTAAACATTTTTCAGTGACGTCAAAGAAAAGTATGGTCAATTTGTGAATATATAAAGAGGTTACATGTATTTTTAAAAAAACATACACTGCGATATTAGATTCAGTCTTCTCATTTGGTCATGCCTCATCTGTAAGAAGGTCTGGAAAAAAGGGACATAGGCCTGCATTATGCAATGTTTGATAAAAATGTAGATTTATCGGTGCATTGGGCTGTTTGTTCAGAAGTTCAGCTTGGCTATTATGGTTGCGAAACTGGCTATACCGTGGATACAATGCTGGTTTCCTGAAATTTGCTATGCCACCAGCATTGTTAATTTGAAACTTTTGTTTTGCATTTTTTCAGATGTGGATCTTCAGAGAACTAGATAAGAACATACAGTAAACTATCATCTGTTTTCTAAGTAAATTTTGATAATTTTTTTAATTCAAAGAAATATTATAAATTGGGTACGTAAGGTATAATATTAAAATCTATTTATCTTTTGCTGAGGATCATCTCAAATCTAACACTGAGAATGACCGAATCATTATCTCATCCCAAAACCGTTTTGGAGAGGTATAGATGCATACAAACCAGGAGGAAAATCGTCCAAAGATTTATTATTATCTACTTAGTAATAGTTTAGTTAACAATGAAGATATATAGAGTATTGTCTCTACCACAACTGAGGTTACAGTAATTGATACTGAACAGTATAACAGAGTACACAATAGTTACAAACAGATCTGAACATTTATTAAAGTAAATAAAATACTTGATTCTGCTTTAGAATTTAGAATAAAACCAATAAACCAATCTCTACTCATGTGGCTGATTGTTTTGAAAAAAGTCAGATTCAGTATATTTTATTTCATCTACTTATCCCCTTGAATGGTGGGTTTTGCTGGGGCAGGACAAACCTACCAGGGCAAAACCCACCATAAACACCAGGGCAAAACCCACTACCCCCCTGGGAATTAAACGGGTGTCCACCAATGTGAAC
This sequence comes from Crinia signifera, assembly GCF_055691185.1. Lineage (NCBI taxonomy): Eukaryota > Metazoa > Chordata > Amphibia > Anura > Myobatrachidae > Crinia > Crinia signifera. The sequence goes on from NC_139227.1 coordinate 110,765,637, forward strand.
AGGCGCGACCCAGGTTTTTCACACAGGACGTGAAATAGCAAGCTGATTGGGGAATGAGACCAGGGCCCTTATTCTGATTGATGCGTACTTTTCCGCATACTTTCGGATAGCGTCTTTACGGCGTCTGCGCATGCGTGGAGAACGCAACGCGCATGTGCCACGCATTGACTCCGTACCTGTTCGTGCAAATCCCGTACAAAACTGTGCACCGCAATCAGTCTGGAAATATGGGCGTATTATGGGCGTCATGCGGAATGACACATGGGCGTAGTTTCAAAGTGGGCAAAACTGGGAGGAAACATGGGCGGACACGGGGGAGTACACTTATGTTGGGGGGCGTGCATTCGGATAGCACTCCGAATGCACGCGAACAAAACCGATAGAAATGTGCGGTGTCCATAAGCAAGTATTGCTTTGCGGAAACCACTCGGTCCTGCGGTAGGCGAACGGAACGCCTAATGACTACAAGCATTAACACCTGAACCCAATACAATTGACTCCTTTACTCATTACTCACTAATGGCACGCTTGTCAGTGCTTTAATTGAAACCATTGCTGCTTCAAGGAACCTTTACTAAACACACACATATGCTGTACTTGTCACACACTTTTAAACTGCTAAGAATGGACATCACTGAATATTAATACTATCAATACACATGTGTATTCTACATGTACTAATTAAACCACACAATTTTGGTTAACTAAAGAAATTTATTTAAATACATTTCACAGACAATGACACTGTGAAGCAATAAAAAAATAAATAAAATACAAAATACCAAAAACCATGCCAGGAATGTACCGAAATAAATTATAATACAAAATAAATATTATTGCACACATTCATAGCCACAGCAGAATCATTTGGAACACAAAGGGACTTAGCAACATCACTTCAAGTACAGCTGACAGTAATGGCAGGCAAAAGAGGCCAACAGGGGAACCAAAAATGACATATGAAGCAAGGGCTCATCTGGTTACCCTCAGCACGTGATTGGACACAAGAAGCTGACACACACAGCACAATGAAAGATTTGGGATCACATAACGGTGGAGATTAATGCAGCCACAAGTTCATTTGCGAGCACGTTTGCCCTTGGTAGGCTCCTTGGCCTGTGCAGCAGCTCTTCGGCCACGGCCAGATGCTGGGGCAGGTGGAGCAGATGCTGGTGAGGGGGTGGATGGTCTACCCCTCCTGCCAGCAGGGAGTGTTGCTGGTGGTAATGCACCAGAAACGGATGACATTAGGACCCTATTGCTGTTAACTAGCTCCACCATAAGCTCATTATGGTGGAGGAGGAGATCATTTTGACGCGTGGCTTGCTCGGCCAGCACCTGAACACTTGCAGCCATGGCCTGATGCGCCTCAGCCATGGCCTGCATGCTCCCAGCGATGGACTGCTGGGTGCTGACCAAGCTCGCCATGACCTCCTCGGTCCTACGCATCCGTTCTGATGCCAACTCTCCCTGCTGGTTAATGTCCCCAAGCATCTGGGCCAAGCTGGCATAATTGGCTTGGACCGATGCCTGCTGCTGCACAAGCCTACCACTGGGGCCAGGTGGCACGGACTCCTCCACCTCCTGAGAAGAGTCTTCACCAAGCAGTGGGGTGTCTGTTGAAAATGATAAACACAATTAGGACACATTCTAAGATAATTACTTGCACAAGCTTATGGCATGACAAATATTTACCTTCCAGAAAAGACGCAAACACTTCAGCTGGGGCCTCGCTATCCATCGTGCTCACCCCCCTGACCTCCTCAACTGCTACCGAGCACTCGGCCATCAACTCCAGGGGGGTGAACTCTAGCCCTGATGGCATGGGCCCGGCCCCAGATCTCTGGCTGTGTTCCCACCGCTTGGTCATCTTCCTCTTCAGGTTGGTTTTGAAGTCGTGCCACCTGCAATGTAAGTTGACATATTAATACAAGTCACTCCAGATGTTTGCTGTTGCAGCCATTGCTCTGTGCTACATATTACGACATGTGCTTAATGTCAAAAAGATAACATTACATTCAACTATGATATCAACCGTTACAATACACATTCACACTCACCCTACTCTAACTCTCAACTAAATAACATGGCAATAATGTCTGTGTATCGTACCAACCTCACCGGCCATTTGCCAAATCCATCTAAGCATGAATTCAAACATTACTTGTCTATTACTGGGCACATGTATCACAAAACAACTTGCCTCTTCTTGACGTGCTCCGTCTCACGAACTTGTGGCGCCACTTCATTAATCTCTGCCGTTATGTCTTCCCAAATCTTCCATCTGCGTGTGTGTGTCAGCTTCTCCGGTGGACACTCAATCCAATCACGTGCTCGCGGAACCAGGATGGCAAGCTCCTGTGCTTCATATGCCTTATTTCTGGAACTTGGTTCCTCTGTTGGCCTCTTTTTCCCCTTGCCACGTCCATGCCCACGCCCACTGGCACGTGTCGCTGTACTTGAAGTGCTGGCCATGGTAGTATCTTGTGAAGTCCCCGGTTGTGTTCCAAATGATTCTGCTGAGGCTGCATATGAGGCAGCTGCAGGTTGCCCTGCTGTAGAAGGGCCAGGTGCAGGTTGCCCTGCTGTAGAAGGGCCAGGTGCAGGTTGCCCTGCTGTAGAAGGGCCAGGTGCAGGTTGCCCTGCTGTAGAAGGGCCAGCAGCCTCATCATTTCCCACTGGCTGCCTGTGCAGTGGCACATAGGAGGTGCTGGAGTCCATCCTGTCAAACAGTAGCTGCAACTCCTGGTCCACCTCTGATTGCGATCCAGACATGTTAGCAGCAACTTTGTCACATTCTAATACACCTTTATATACTGTTTGTGTATCCTGTTTGGCGTCCATCAGCGGCAGCTGCGTTCCGTGCGCGAGCATAACGGCCGCCTGCGTACGGCGCGTTTTTTTCGCGCCGCATACGCCACGGCCATAGTTGCGGAAATGCCATTGTGTAAAACCTGGCGAAACTTCTACATGAAATATTGGTCACCAATTCTAACATTGCATAGAATCTTCTGATACACCTGTGACTATCGCACAATATACATGCTATTTGGTAGCATGACATGACATTTGGTTCATGACTACTGTGGTATTGTTGAGTTTGATTGCAATCTAAAAGTAGCCCAATCCCTTAGAAAATCCAGGCCACAAGTCATGCAATACTCATCACTACTGTTATAGACAACACATGTGAGAGGCCTATAAATAGTGAATTGCTGCTAGAATCATTTGTCTCCAGATCTGTAGTTGTCAGGGTCTAAGGTAAGCTCTTCCATGGTCCTTGTAGATATGATATACATTAACAATTTAAGTGTATGAATGTATGCACCATTGCCTCACTGACTACAGATTGTTGGGCCAGCAAAGGCTTTGTAGCATTATTGCAACATGTCACATGTTCACTATTTCACTCACAGGTCTTAAACCTGTGTGTGTCCATCTATTGCAGGACAACATGTCCCAGCAATAGGTGAAATGTCTCATAGTACATGATGTCGGCAACAAATGCAGACACCTTTGATACTCAAGTAGTGTTTAGTAGTTAGATGTTGTAAGCATCTGTGTGTTTAGGACGGTGTGTATTGAGTTCATATTATTGTTACATCATTATAGAGTCAAATGGATATTCGTGATTTCACGGGGCGGCCATCTATTGTACGTATTGAAGCCTACAAATCTATTTGTTGTCGGATATGGCCATTATGTGCAAAGGTGCATCATTATTTATGTTCATTTATTTATAGGTTGCTGAAGCAATGATGGCATTCATGGCAAGGAGGCTAAGGGCACTTGCGGCTCTCCCCACTCGTCGCCCAAGGAGGCCAGGACGTGCTAGAATCTATCGCACACGGGTGACTCTGTTTGGTATGCCCGATGATGAGGTACTTACTAGGTACCGGTTACCGCCACATGTCATTCTGGATCTGCTCTCGTTAATTGAGAGTGATCTGGAACCTCTTCACGGGATCACGACAGCAATTCCGCCTCACACACAGCTGCTGGCGGTGTTGCATTTCTTCAAGTAGTGGCAGTACTTGCTGGAATATCTCAGCCGGCCTTCTGCCGAATCCTGAGGCGTGTGACGTCGGCCATGTTTAGGCGCAAGGGGCACTTCATGGCCATGACATTTGCCACCGAGACCCTGCGCAGAAGCCAGCAGGCCTTCCATCAAATTGCTGGCTTCCCTAATGTGATAGGGGCTGTGGATGGCACCCATGTACCATTTGTGCCTCCATCTCGAAGTGAGAAGATATATAGGAACCGCAAATTGTTCCACTCACTGAACGTGATGGTGGTATGTGGCCCATCCATGGAAATTCTCTCCTTCAACTCGAAGTTTCCTGGAAGTGCCCATGACTCTCATGTTATCCGACAAACCGGGATTTGGCAAAGACTACAAGAGCTGGAAGGCCGTGATGCGTGGGTTCTGGGTGACTCCGGTTACCCATGTACGCCCTGGCTACTTACGCCGTACAGCTCCCCAGCACCGGGCCCACAGGAGGCATTCAATCGGGCGCATGTTGCCACCAGGCAAGTGGTGGAGCGCTCAATTGGCCTTTTAAAGGGTCGATTTAGAGTGCTCCACCGCACTGGTGGTGACTTACAGTATGCGCCTGAAATGGTGTCGAGGATCGTGGGCCTGTGTGTATTTTTCCATAACATTGCTGTGCGGCGTGAGATACCCTTTGATGAGTGGGAGGTTCCATCTGAGCCGCAAGATCCGCCCATGCGCCCATCCCGCGCCCCTGAATGCCGGAGGGGATACCAGCTGCGGGACTCTGTGGTGCAAAGATTCTTCAGGTACATTTTATATAGTTGACCAGAACACACCAATTGTTGTAAAAATCACCCCTTCAAATAAGTACAGTGTGTTAGTTGTCAGTCTTACAAAACGACAATTAGCCAGCCTGCCCTCCTAATGGCAAAGAAATAAGAGATATTTATCATATGTGCTTAGTTTTGGTGGAAGTACAATATAGGTGGGCATTATTATACCTTGTGCAAGGGATCTTATGTGTTTGTTATATCTTCATTATTGTAGTTGATACTATCACTGATGTCTGGTGAGTACATTGATTTATTCTCTAATGTGGTGGTGACTTTTTTCTGTGTTGATGTATGATTTGTTTGCATATATATATATATATATATGATATTTGAATTTATTAACATGTTTAGCAATTTCAAGGAGCAGCCAGGCAGGCAGGCAGGCAGGCAGCGCTGGTGTATAATGGTGGACTCAGGATACCTGCAAGTATGTGTATGTGTCTTTTAAACATAAATGTACACATACACATAGATGCATAGAGTAAGTAATGCGAAGTCCAGCTATGCGTTGCCAAGCTATAGCACGCGTTGCTTGGCGGTGCGATGCGTTATTCGATTTGCAAAGTGCATACACACTGTGTTTTATATATATCAGATTTGTTCATTGCCATACATCAGCACTACCGTTTTTAAGGCATGCGAATTTTTCGCCATTTGTGTTGGCGCAGAGACGCTGTTCATGTAAAGATGAACAATAAAGTTATTAACACAAATAACTGTGATAAACCAATGACAGCACATGATTGGTTGATTGATGCCAGTGCTAACATGGCGGAGACACGCAGAGCACAGCCATTTTCACCTGCGGAACTTAGGGCTCTGGTCTCCGTCATGGAGACAAGGCTGGGCCGTGCAGGGCCCTTTATTACAAATGGCCAGAAGTGGCGGGCCTATGCTGCGGCAGGGCGCCGTATTTACGCCCGCACCCGGGTGCGGAGGAGCATCGGCCAGTTAGAGAGGCGCTGGTCAGACCTCCGCAGGCGCCAGCCCCAGCTACTCCAAGAGATTAGGAGGGAGATAGCTGTTTGTGAGTATTTTCGCTATGAAATTTCGCACTTACATCATAGCATATATCAACAATAAAAATTGTCTAATGATAACTGGGTGTCCATGGGTTTAAAAGTCCATAGACTGTTATGTGTGCTTCTTCCTGGTTAACATGCAGTCATGTGGCTTTTATATGTAATTACATAGCATTCTTGATTCTGATGCATACAATGTGCCAGATCTAATATGTGTTAAACATTGATAAATGCAAGGGTTGTCATGATTGAACAAATTACTAACAATCACATAATAACTTATATGTCACATTTTGGAGTCCATTAACAGTAAGGAGCAACTTTCAAGCATTGTTTTCGATCATTATCACCCTTCCATGTATCTCTTGTTATGGATTAATACATGTGCCCCAATGACCCTACATTGACAATGATGTTTGTTTTCTACCACACAGCACGGGCCCGAGCACGACAGGCACGGGAAGAGGCCGAGGCAGCCCAGGCCGAGGAGGAGGTGCCTGAGGAGAGGGAACAGCCTGATGAGGAGGTGCCGGCGGTGGTCGAGGAGGAGGATGTGCTTGTGGAGGAGGAGGAGGAGCAAGTGGAGGAGGAGGAGCAAGTGGTGGAGGAGGTGGAGGAGGAGGAGGAGCAAGTGGTGGAGGAGATGGTGGAGGAGGAGGAGCAAGTGGTGGAGGAGATGGTGGAGGAGGAGGAGCAAGTGGTGGAGGAGATGGTGGAGGAGGAGTATGTGGTGGAGGAGGTGGTGGAGGAGGTGCCTGAGGAGGTGGTGGTGGAGGATGTGGAGGAGGTGTTGGTGGCGGAGGAGGATGTGGAGGAGGTGTTGGTGGCGGAGGAGGATGTGGAGGAGGTGTTGGTGGCGGAGGAGGATGTGGAGGTGTTGGTGGCGGAGGAGGTGGCTGAGGAGCCCAGGATTGTCCCGGAGTCGGCCGAATCAGAGGGGGAGGAGGCGTGTGAGGCGGTGGAGGCCGAACAGATCGGTATGTATACATAATGCATCATTCATGAATTAGTTGTACTGGTATTTGTTATGTAGCACTGGTGAGGATAAATTTTGTTACAATACTATTAATACATAACCCAAAGTGGGTAGCTACAGATACAGGTACGGGTTAGATGGGGTGTCCAAGGCATCCCTTTCATCCAGGACACCTCTTAATTACACAGGTTTGTGGGATGGCTTGGAGCTCCATTTTGACTGCCACATAACCGTTGTAGTTAAACAGGATCCTGGAGTAAAGGGATGAGTGTATCATTTGTGGATTAAATTCACCTGCTGCAAGCGTAGATTCTGTCCCATCATATAGCGGAATATATGTTTTAGGTGAATGTTATTTCTAAACTATATGATGTATGCTATAAATGGAGTATGGGCCGGCCTACCTTGGAATGGAGTCACAAGTTGACAGTGTCCCTGGAGCCTCCTCTACCTAAACACCCCCTGTAGTTCAGATTGTTTTTTTCCCCTCACAGAATTGTAGGTTGGTTTAGACTGAATTATGATTTTGAGGATGTGTACTGTGCATTCCTGACATTTGCATAACTCCCATGCCACGAACCATCACTGAACTTATACTGAGGAGATTGTGACAAGTTGTTATTGACGGAGGACATGACATGCTTGTCATTGGTTAGTCATGGGTGGGTTGTGAATCAGAAGAAACACTATGACTGTTATGTCTTGTGCAGAGTAAAGGGTAGAGGGACAAAAACACAGCATTTATTAAATAAGTTTGCATGTATGTAGATATGTATGTGTCATATCTATTTATCTATGTGTGTCTCTATCTCTCTACACATATATATATATATATATATATATATATACATGTCACCTAGCATTTCTGCGATTTATGTAGCAGTATGTGAAATGTATGCATGAATATCATGACTAATTTTTGCCCCTTTGACATGCCCACAGATGCCACAACACCAGCAGATGAGGGTGTCCGTGGGGCCCTCATGCGGATGGGCCACCATTTGCGGCTCCTAATTGCTGACCTGCAGGACCTCCGGGACTTGCTCCTTTAATTTTATTTTTTTCGTCCTTTATATTTAAATGTTTCATTGTTCAAAAAATAAATATTTTATGCAAGTTCGAAGTTGTTGGTTTTCTTTGCACATTAAACAGTATATGTGTAGATTGTTTATAATATTTTACACAGGGACAAATACAAACCATTGCACTTCAATTGCTGTAAGGGTTAATGTGTGCAATGCATGTGTTAGGCATGGTTGTAAGGATATATTGGCATGTAATTGATTCCAATTCCAAATAAACCTTTTTTTAGGAGGATAGGTAATTGAATAAGTGGGTCATGTGATGTATTGCAGAATAGACATAATAGTGGGTAGTTTTGCGTAAATACACCGCTTCCGTGCGGATGCACCGCTTGCCATCCATTCGGATGCGGTATCACCGTGCATACTCTGTAATACCGTGCAGAATCTGAGTGTTTCCCCCGCACACGCATGGTTTGTATGTCGTCCGTAAACACGCCCTGTTCTTAAAGAGTGAGTCCGTCCGAATGCGGAGGACACGTGGGCGTTTCTACGGACGATGGCCGCACGCGGCCGCACTGACTGGCGTGCGGACCGCACCGTAAGAATTCGGGAATATCCGCACCGATCAGAATAAGGGCCCAGGAGACATGTGGAGAGATGAGAAGGTGGTGAAGCTGCTGGCTGTGAGAGGGGAGGAGGAAATAAAGAAGCAAGTGACTGGCACTGTCAAGGATTCGACACTGTACTATAACATATTATAAGTCGGCCTATGTTATCCATAAAACCCAGCAACAGGCTGTGAACGAACTTAAAGCACTTCGCTGTTGAAAGAGAAGATTTTATTGGCTGTTTAGGGGGTGGTGCCCGTATGGACAATCAAATTTTCTCTTTAAACAGCCAATAAAAGCTGCTCTTTCAATAGACAATATTAGCTGATCTTAGATTCCTCACACTTGTTGGCAGGGCAGACCAGAGAAGCAGTGTGAACGGGGAAGGCACGGGAATTTCCCGGGTCTAAGGTGCAGTATGAACTGTGAGCTGAGATGATCTGTGCCCCGGCAACAAAAACCCGGTTTAGTTTTACAATTAAATTGTTAAAAGTTTTTCACATGAGGTATTTTCTTTTGATTCATTGATTAGTTCCAAAAGACTGGAGAAAAACACTGACGATGAGTTTGAAAAATAAATGTTATTATGTTTTTTATTTGATATTTTTAGAATTGAAAAGTTTTTTTTTCTAAACAAATTAATGTTTCGTATGTCCATACTTTATACATATTTAACGCATTAATAAAATGATTTATACACATTATAGAGAGTACTTTTAAGGCAAATTTATTCTAAAAAGTACATTTAGTTTTTTTATATTCTATTATTTAGCAAAAAGTTTTTTTTTTTTTTTTTTGTAAAGTAATTATAAAGATTTACATACAGTCTTTACTTAATCCTCCCATGTATATCTGTTCGCAAGTACATTACTTTAGTACACAGATACAACTTTGTTTTTTTAAGTTTTATGTGAGTATGGATATTAACTTTAAAATGTGATATCTTGAGCCACAATTTGATCTATGTATGTTTACACAGATATTGCTAAAAAAGTTGTCTATTTGCGAATCCAAAACTTTGTAAAAGAAAAAAGTTCTCTTCACCTTTGCCTTTCTTTGTAATTGTAATGAAAAACTACACTGAAACAACTTTTATATTTTGCTTTATGGATAATGCACATCACAATCTACAATTTTTGAGATATAGGTACTGTATAGCAAGTTTTTGGGCCTGGTTCAATTAAGCAAGATATGAATAGCATCGGGAAGAAGTTTTCAGAACCCAACTAACCATGTTGTTAAGCCCAGCAGAAGGGTTTCAGTTATTGCAACTAAAATCCCAGTTTAAAGCACGAGAATTTGCATTCTCTGACTTAACAGCACAAATAATTCTATAGTGACAGGCAGGGCCGGCAACAGAAATCTTGGGGCCCCATACAATGATATTTCTGGGGGCCCTCCCACCCCCTCAATTACTAGTAGTTGTGTGGAGCAGGGATGGGTGGTGGGTGTATTGATGGCAAGGAGTCTCATTTAATGGCTGCCCTAGCGCAGACAGCATCACTTCTGAACTAATAGCTACTACACATTATGCTACACACCATAATGCCCATTAGACATTATGCCACACACCGTAATGCCCATTTCATATTATACCACACATCGTAATGCCCATTACATATTATGCCACACACCGTAATGCCCATTACTCATTAGGCCATACTCCATAATGCCCATTACACATTTTGTCACACGCCATAATGCCCAATACACATTGGGCCACACACCATAATGCCCATTTTATATTATACCACATGCCGTAATGCCGATTACATATTATGCCACATAAGTGCCACTTACCTACATGCTCCTTGCCAGGGGTTACATGATCATTGCCAGGGGGTTACATGTTCAGTGCCAGTGGGTTACATGTTCGGTGCCAGTGGGTTACATCATGCTCCTGCCAGGGGTTTGCATGCTCCTTGCCAGGGGTTTACATGCTCCTTGCCAGGGGGTTACATGCTCCTTGCCATGGGGGAGTGCATACTTGTTCCCACCGCTGACTCACACTGACATGAGCCTGCTGTGGAAGGCTCCCGGACGCCGCTTGCAGACACTGACAGGAGCCGGTGCTGCTGCGGAAGGTTGTAAAATGCCTTCCGCAGCAGCACCAGCTCATGTCAGTGTCTGCAAGTGGCATCCAGGAGCCTTCCGCAGCAGGTTCATGTCAGTGTGAGTGTGTAAGCTGTGCCGGCGGGAGCTACATGTGCCGACCAGCGTCCATCCCCACGCAGCACAGTAAGAGCCCACCCCTTCTTCCGAGTTCCAGCGGCGGCCATGAAAATTCTTGTTTGGGGGGCTGGAAGGGGGAAGGGGAATCAAGTGCTGGCTGCCCGCAGCACTTGGTTGCCGGGTGGCTGGGTGCAGGGAGGGATGAGTGACCCAGCAGCTAAGCGGGGCTGATTTTGGGGCCACTCTGATCGCTGGGGCCCAGGTCAGTTGTCCCCTTTGACCCCCCTTGTCCCAGGACCTGGTGACGGGACCTCCTACCAGCGCTATTCATATCACGTTTAACAGAATTGAGCACAATTCATACCTGGCAGGGGAGATACCATGGTCACGAAGTTGGTTCTCCAAGGGTGAGGCTCACCCATTGCACTCTGGGTGTGCTGACCCCTGGGATTTCCCCAAATGCAGGAAACTCGATTACATAATTTGTGGTAGTGGGGGACTACATTCGCATTTCCCCCTGGGGAAAAAAATAAAAAAAATGAGCACAATGAGAGTATTGTTTACAAATTACTTTGAGAAATAGTTTGCTTTTGATGAAAAACATATGTTACATCTATGTTACATTTTTCATATGTAAAATATTTTTATATGTAAATTCATGACTTTTTTTTTAAAGTAATGTATTCGTTACATTTTTTAAATTAATCGTTATTCATAAAAAACAATGGTTTCCATTCAGTCCATTTTATAGTATATGGTATTATTATATTGATGTACAGTAATAACAAATCAGGTTATAGAATATTTATTAAAACCGTTCAAACATAGTTCATAACAAAGTAATACATTTTTAGCAATCATAGAAATATCAAAACAATTTTGAAATACGGAGTTACTAGAATACATGTAGAGGATTCAATATAATTTAAAAATATTATGAAAATTGTAGTGGCATAACAAAAGCTTACATTTAAATCATCATAATTGTAATAATAAAAAACATATACTGTACAGTATTTCTTACTCTTTTCTGAATTTCTATATAATGTAGATCTCTGAGTTCTGGCACGCACACTTAACACATTTGTGCAAACCCTGCTAATGGGGATGTTTGTTAAAGTTTAAAAGACAGAAAATTGTGAGAGAGAAAGTACTAGCCAATCAGCTCCTACTGTAAGTACCATGGCCCTTATTCTGATCGGTGCGGCCGTTCGCGAATTCTTTCGGTGCGGTCCGCGCGCCACGCTGTGCGGTGGTGTACGGCTAACGTCCGTAAAAACGCCCACGTGTCCTCCGCATTCGGACGGACTCACTCTTTAAGAACAGGGCGTGTTTACGGACGACATACAAACCATGCGTGTGCGGGGGAAACAGTCAGATTCTTCACGGTGTGACCGCGTATGCACGGCCTTCCCGTGTCAGAACGCACGCGAGCCGGCCACTACGCACAGATGCGGTGTACTTACGCACAAAACCAGACTACTCTTATCTGAGTTCCCAAATAGATCACATGACACACTTAGGCAATTATCAAACCACTTTGAAAACAGATTGTTGCTCCTGGTCATCTCTTATTTATCTAATTGATCCTTAAACACTTACAAGCACTATACATTAACCCTAACGTTCCCTTAGGGGAATAAAAATGTGATCTACCCTTTTGCTGTGTACATAAATAAACATCAACATTTTTTTTTTTTATATGCTATTTATACTTTTAATGTAAAATACTAAAATAACACACAGACAACTTCTTAATCCAACTGTAACTTTTATTTACATTAACAAAAATGTTTAAAAAAATTAATCGAGGAGCAGGTCGCAGAGGTCCTGGAGATGGCCAGCCATCCTCAGAAGGTCCTCCCGCATCCTCATGATGGCCGCATGCACACCCTGGGCTGCCTCCTGGTAATCTGTAGGCATGAGAAAGGGGGTACAACATTAATTATGCTACTCACGTACACCTTGTACAGTCAATCCTAAGTACCTACACCATGAGAAATCATACATACAAACATATACTTAGCCAATCCTGTATGTAATGGCAGCAAATATATGATCATGATGCTGCCACCACACACACACACACACACACACACATACACACATACACACACACACACACACACACACATACACACACACATACATACACACACACACACACACACACATACAGACACACACACACATACACACTTGTGTGACATATACATTTCACAATCTATATATCAAAATCACAACCACACTTGAGGATCACTCACAGTTGTCCTGGCCAAAGACTCCTCACTCAACTCAAAACATACACCCACTACAACATGCCACATTTACCCATACATATATACCTGCATGTTACTGCTTAATAGCTAAACTGCATGATAGATAGATACATAGATAGATAGAGAGAGAGAGAGAGAGAGAGAGAGAGATAGAATAGATACCACATTAAAAGGCTAGCCTAGTCCCTCTACCCAGGGGAGCCGAGAGAGGGGGGGAGAGGGTACTAATTACCCGGGCCCAGGCTTGCTGAAGGGGCCCCGCAGGGGCCCTGGTCCGACCCCTCCCTTCCCCCTCCGTCCCTCCCGGGTAGCAACAGTAGCACACACTTCTACAGCATGTGCTGTGCTGACAGCAGGCTCAGCATGAGTGTCTCAATGACAGCGTGAGAGGTCATGCTGAGCCTGCTGTCAGCACAGCACATGCTGTAGGTGTGTGCTGCTGCTGAGTTTACAGTTTTTAGAGTTTTCTTTCACCCTCCTCTAAACATTTTGAGGGTGTGGCCTAAGTGTGGGAGGTGCCCACGCCACACACACACACACACACACTTAGGCCACGCCCTCAAAATTTTACCGGGGCCCGGCATTCCTCTCGGCTGCCCTGCCTCTACCCATTACTTCATGATTCCTTGTCACATTGCCAGATAGGTGAAAGTGCTGCACTAATCCGCTTCCATACACCAAACAATTTCTAAGGTCAATCCATCCTACATAATACCTTTCAAAAATACATGACAACAACACGGGCCCACTGGCTAGAGGGGGGCCCAGGGGAACTGGCCACTTGGGACTCCAGTATAAATCAGGCCTGTCCATATTCCATTGATGTTTTATTGTTGCTTCTATACAAAGACCCTCCATAAATAAACACTCATCACCTACATGAGCATCCAGATTGTACGTTTGCAGCATGGTCCTATAAGGGCAAAGTGTGTCTGTTGTTTTCCATTTTGTTGGACTACTCTTTACTATATTATAGCAAAATGTAATCAGCTGTGCGACATAACAAACTGTACCTAAGTCAGTAATGATGCATTACGTCTACTTACCCCTGCCAGCCAGCTCCGCCATCTCTTCTTCCTCCACATTGGGAGGTGGTGGCAAATCGGGGAGGGGTAGGGTGATCTCCTCCTCCTCTTGGTACACGGGGGGGGGGGGAGGTAGACAGAGGAGGTGGGTGAGTGGCTAGGGGGAGGGGTGTGTGTAGGGGTGGTGGAGGTGAGGTATTCCACCTCCTGGCGGCCCTCAACCTCCTCCTCCTCCATCTCCACCTGTCCCGCCTCCTCCTCCTCCACCTCCACCTGGCCCTCCACTTCTTCCTCCTGGGCCTCCTCCTGGGCCTCCTCCTGGGCCTCCTCTTGGGCCTCCTCTTGGGCCTCCTCCTGGGCCTCGTCTGTGGCCTCCTCACGGGCCTGTCTGGGTCTCTCCCGCGCTGTGGGTTTAACAAACAAAATGGTTGAGTGTCATTTGACATTCAATGTTATTAGTATTCTACAATAAAAATGATATGATATTATATAAAAACATTTGTTGTTTTACTTTTCAAACATTACCTGTAAATCGCTTTTTTTTCGACCAGTAGTCAATGAGGCAAATTAGATAAATGGCTGCGAGTTCACATAATACAGCCACATTAGTAGAGAATAAAGAATTCAAATCACTATAACAAGTACATATCATAACCACATTCTATGTCATCAACACACAATTGACCTCATGTAATATTAATATTCAATAATGTGAAAATGATAACATTCACTGGGCTGGATGCACTAAGCTTCAAAAGTGATACAATGGAGAGTGATAAACAGGCAGCCAATCAGCTCATACCTGCCATGTCACAGACTGTGTTTGAAAAATGACAGGTAGAAGTAGATTGGCTGCCTGTATATTACTCTCCATTTTATGACTTTTGAAGCTTTGAGAATCGGGCCCACTGTCAAAAATGTGTATTCAGCGAAAATACTTACAGCGTTGGAGACGCCGCCTCAGAGCCTGCAGACGCTCCGGCTCCCGCCTCCGCAGGTCAGACCATCGCCTCTCCAATTGGGCGATGGTCCTTCGCACATTGGTGCGGGCGAAGATTCGGCGCCGGGCCGCCACGTATGCCCGCCGCTTGTCCCGGTTAGATATAAATGGCCCTGCTTGCCCCAGCCTTCTCTCCATCACTGCCACCAGCGAGAGCAGCTCCGCAGTGGAGAATGGTTGTGCTCGCTGGTAGGCAGCCATTTTAGCAATGGCACAAAGCAAACAATCATGTGCTGTCATTGGTTGGTCAGAGTGATATTTGGTATTAACTTTATTGTTCATTTTTACACTAACAGCGTGTATGCGCCCGAACATACGGCTAACCCATTGCATCGCACCCCCATCCTAAACACACACTCTAAACTATGATGTATACACATTATATATAATCTATAACATTCACCAAACATGGGTATAAGCACCAGGTGAAATAGTCTGCATCACTAGACACTGACACCTAACTCAAAAAGGTACTAAACAGCTATTTTAGAATGAAAGCTATGCAACCAAAACATAGCAAATAGTGGCAGACCTTTTCCCCAAATTAGGCCATGCTGCCATGTGTACACTTACCTTCTACTGGCCCATACTTCAGAGGTGGAATGAAAAGTAGCTAGCATCCAGCATGAATTTGGAGTGCTTTCACATGTGATTTTGATGCTAGCACTGATTACTTGTGGCTAAGTGGTGGACTGGATTGACATATGGAATGGGTAGTGTCAGTTGTACTACATACCAAACAAGTGCACAGTACAGATGTACATTCAAATATACATTTCATGTGTGACCTCAGTTTTATTCGGTCTTTGGTGTTGAAAGCAGCATTTAGCTACTAAATCAGACTTACTCATTAAGCCAGGTTTTTGTGAAATATTTAGCCACACCAAGGGGCGTGCCGTATGCGCCGCACGGTTGACGCTGCCATACGGAACGCGGCCGTACGGAACGCAGGTTGCAGCTGATTAACGCCAATTACAGAAATAGTATTTAAAGTGGTCCTAGAAAGGCAAACAGTTGTTGCAAACATGGCTGGCTCAGAGTCTGAGGAAGAACAGGTGGTGCAGAACCTCTTGGCCCGCATGGAGTCCAACATCACCTATGTCCCTCTCAACCCAGAGCAGCCAGATGGGCCATCCACATCTGGCCAAGCTGCAGCTGACCCATCCTCAGCATCAGCAGAATCATTGGGAACACAGCAGGTGGCTTCCCAACAGAGTAGCCAGGCCAGCACTTCAAGTATAGCAACCGGTGGCCGTGGCCGTGCCCGTGGCCGTGTCCGCAGTCGGTCAACAGAGGAACCAACCACAAGAAACATGGCATATGAACCGCAGGAGCTTGCCATCCTGGTGACCCGGGCACGTGATTTGATGAGTGCCCAGCGGTAAAGTTGACACACACAAGGAGATGGAAGATCTGGGAGGAGATAACGGCGGAGATTAATGCAGTGGCTCCACAAGTTCGTGAGACGGAGCACGTTAAGAAGAGGCAAGTACATGTGTTTTACATTTGAGCAGTCCAAGTCCAGTAATGTTTACATTCAATATTAGATGGAGTTGGTCAATGGGTGGTCACGTTGCTTGGAGGCACAGAACTGTTTGCCATGATATTGATTTGATAGTTATTGTAGGGTGACTGTGGTTATATCCTCTAAGGGTTGTTTTTAAAAAATAATATATTTTAAGTTTGGTGTCAGGAGGCACATGTTGTATTATGTTTCACATTGCAATGGGTGCTACAGCAAACATGAAGAGTTACATGTATTAATATGTACACTTTGATTGCAGGAGGCACGACTTCAAAGGCAACCTCAAGAAGAAATTGACCGAGCGGTGGCAACACAGCCACACCTCTGGGGCTGGCCCCATGCCTGCCAAGCTGAAGCTCACCCCCCTGGAAGAGATTGCACAGTGCTGCATAGCAGTGGAGGAGGTCCGGGGGGTGAGCACCATAGACAGCGAGTCCCCAGCGGAAGTGATGGCTTCTACGCTTGAAGGTAATTATTTGCCAGGCCATAAGTAGATGTTTTGAATTTTGCATGGAATGTGTGGTAATTGGTATTTTCTCCTTCAACAGCATCCCCACCGCTTGGTCAAGAATCTCTTGAGGAGGTTGTGGAGTCTGTGCCACCTGGCCCCAGTAGTAGGCCCGTGCAGCAGCAGCCGCCAATGTCCGCGGCTGAATTGTCCACGTGGGGCCGTATGCTAGACAGTATTGTGCAGCAGGGAGACTCGGCATTCGAGCGGGTGCGTTGGGCCAAGGAGGTGCTGCAGGGTTTGACCACCAGCCAGCAGAGTATCGCTGGGAGCCTGCAGGCTATGGCTGTCACCCAGCAATCCATTGCTGCTAGCCTGCAGGTGCTGGCTGATCAAGCCCTGCGGCAAAATGACCTCCTCCTCCGCCATAATGAGCTTATGGTGGAGCTAGTTAACAGCAATAGGGTCCTGATAGCATCCGTTTCGGGTGCATTACCACCATCATCACTCCCTGCTGCCAGAGGGGGAAGAACATCCCCCCCCTCCCCAGCATGTGCTCCACGTGACCCTCCATCTGAGCGTGGCCGTGGGCGAGGCCGAAGAGCTGCTGCACGTGGCAAGGAGCCTGCCAGGGGCAAACGTGCTCGCAAATGAACTTGTGTCCCCATTAATCTCCACCGTTATGTATTCCCAAATCTTCCATCGAGCTGTGTGTGTCAGCATCCGCTGTCAAATTCCGTGCCGAGGGTCACCACATTTGCCCGCGGTTCAAATGTCATGTTTGGTTCCCCTGTTGCCCTGTTTGGCCTAGCATTACTGTGTGCTGTACTTGAAGTGTTGTTGCTGTACTTTTGTTGTGAAGCCACCTGATGTGTTCCTAATGATTCTGCTGTGGCTATTTTTTATATATTATTTAATTTTTGTCCTGTTATGGTACCATTTATTTTGTGATGGTTTTGCAAATATTTTCTTTGTTGATTTAATAAATGTTATTTTTGGCCCCAAAATGTCTGGATTAATTGATACATGCAGAAGTGACATGTGTATTAGTAATATAAAGCTGTGTTCATTATTTGCAGTGTAAAAGTGTGTGCAAACTGCAGCATATATGTGTGTGTTTAGTAATGGTCCATTTAAGGTGCATTGGTTTCAATTGAAGCAGTGAGAAGCGTGTAATTTACAAGTAATGAGTAAAGTAGGTGATTGTATTGTGTTCACCTGACATTGGTTGAGGTGCGTCCGTCCTGATTAGGCGTTCCGATTGCCTAGCGCATGACCGAGTGGTGTCCGCTAAGCAATAGTAGCCTTTTGGACACCGCACATTTCTTCCCTTTTTGTTCGCGTGCATTCGGTGTGCTGTCCGATTGCACGCCCACCAAAATAAGTGTACTCCCCCGTGTCCGCCCATGTTTCCGCCCAGTTTAGCCCATTTTGAAACTACGCCCCTGTGTCATTCCGCATGACGCCCATAACACACCCATATTGGCCGAGTGATTGCGGTGCACATTTCTGTACGGTATTAGTGAGAACAAGTACGGAGACCATACGTGGCACATGCGCATTTCGTTCCCCACGCATGCGCAGACGGCTAAAAAACGCGATCCGAAAGAATTCGGGAAAGTACGCACCGATCAGAATAAGGGCCCATGTTACAGGCTGCATTTCAATAATAATAAGCTATGGGGTTGGTACTTTATCTCTGGAAATTGTATCTCTCTCTCCAAGCTTTAATAAAAATCTGCCGATATTTGTTGATCACTACCAAACTAGCGTATGTCATTTTCAATATACATGATACAGGTTGAGTATCCAAAATGCTCGGGACCAGAAGAATTTTGTATAACGGATTATTCCGTATTTGAGAATATTTTTATTTTTCTATGAAGTATTTTGAGAGTTATCTTGCATTTATGTTGTATAAAAACATCAAACACATGAAATACACACAAATATATTATTATTTGTGCATAAAACAAGGTTTCACAACATGAAACAAAGTTTGTGTCCTATCTCAGTTACTGAATTTGAATGCCAAGCAATCATTTTCTTGCACATATTTAGTGCCAGTTATATATCATATCCTCAGTAGTGCCAGTTACATATCATGTCCTCAGTAGTGCTGTTACAGATCATGTCCCCAGTAGTGCCAGTTACATATCATGTCCTCAGTAGTGCTGTTACAGATGTTCCCAGTAGTGCCAGTTACATATCATGTCCTTAGTAGTGCTGTTACAGATGTCCCCAGTAGTGCCAGTTACATATCATGTCCCCAGTAGTGCTGTTACAGCTGTTCCCAGTAATGCCAGTTACATATCATGTCCTCAGTAGTGCTGTTATAGATGTCCCCAGTAGTGCCAGTTACATATCGTGTCCTCAGTAGTGCTTTTAACAAAAAAAATGTTTTCACTTTTTCTGGAATGTATAGTTTTCAGAATAATTTGAATAAGGGATACTCAATCTGTATATGGTATAACGACCACCATTGATACTTGGTAAAATAATGTGGTAGTATTTCTAAAATGGTAAATTACATGTTTTTAAGGATACACTAGATAATGCCTTTATGTAATAGGATATGACCGTTTTATTAAGTCTTAGTTCTGTTGAGTAATTAAAATTTATATAGAAAGGAAAATTCAAAACAAGTGAATGTATGTACCTATAGTTATATCCAGGGCTATTTTTGTGCAGGCTCCAGCAGGAACCGAGGCCCTTATTCTAGTTCACTCTTTCTGACAAAATATTTCTTAGATGGACAAAACCATGTGCACTGCAGGTGAGGCAGGTGTTACTTGTGCAGAGATAATTAGATTTGGGTGGGGTTTTACACCTGCCTCACCTGCAGTGCACATTGTTTTGTCAATCTAAGAAATATTTTGTCAGAAAGAGTGAACTAGAATAAGGGCCTCAGTTCCTGCTGGAGCCTGCACAAAAATAGCCCTGGTTATATCAAAGGGTGCCGCTCACAGAAAACTACATACGCCCAATAATTAAAAAATGTAAAATCACTGTATTTCAAACTCAATCCCAAAGGGTCAACTACTCATGGAACACATCAGACCAATGTATTTCCAGGAAATGTTGGGCCTTTAAAAAAACAAACAAAAAAAACCCAAAGTGATTTGCCATTCAAAATGGAATCCTCAATTTTTATTTAAATATTGCAGGATTCCTTAGGAAGCATGTATTGACCCCAGATACAATGTAAATACATTACGAAGTCAATATTTTGAACCCTAAACCATTTAAGCATTAATAGTGTTTTTTTCTGTTTCTACGTGCATCTTTAATATCCTTGGTCAGGGTGAAGTGAACAAATGTACATTCTAATACTTCATGACATTAGGAAATCTTGCTACCTGATAAACCTTTCTAGAGAGAGTACCTATCTATTTACAGAGCTTGCAGCTCCCCATAATAAAAAAAAAAAATCCAAACTTCTATATAACTGCACCCATTTATTAGATAAATAATAGGCAGGGGTCAATTTATTGAACATCAGCCAAAGATAAGACCTCTAAAACACAGTGCATAGTAATAGACAGTTGAGATTTAAATTACAATTAATGTGGTTGAATTCACAAGATACACACCAAGAACAATGATGCACTAACACAATTAATGCCAGCAAAAACGGACAAAAACAAGTTATAAGTTTTGGTACAATTTAACAAAAAAACAATAATACAAAAGAGTTCTAAAAAAACCCCTGATATTTGCAGCGAAAAACTTTCTTACATTCGCACAATAATTTTATATAGAAAGAAATTGAGAGGAAAATTTAGGATTTGCTTATTTAAATTTATTTTTAATTCATCAGCCCAATAGATGCACATAGTCAGCAACAATACACATTCATGCAACGACATTTAATCCATGCTTTGTTGGTGCCTGTTGCATGACCAGACCCATAGTCCCTTCCCATCAATTGCAACAGGATTGGCTCATAAAATTAATGCGTAGGTGGATAAGTACTGCGCAGGTGTTGAAGTACTGCACAGGTGTTGAAGTACTGCACAGGTGTACAAGTGGTGCAGGTGTTGAAGTACTGCGCAGGTGTTGAAGTACTGCGCAGGTGTTGAAGTACTGCACAGGTGGAGAAGTAATGCGCAGGTGGAGAAGTATACCTGTTAAAGCGGCCACTATGTGTACACTCATTGTACCATGCTGCTTATTATTATTGACTTGAAATAAATGAGGTTAGTAATTAAATGACCTGTTTATATTCTATACTGTCTATTTTTTGGGAGAGTGATAATCACTATAGGGGAGATGCATCCAAGGGTGAAGATCAATAGCGTACCAACCAATCAGTCACTTTGCGGGTCATACAGTATTTGATAATTGAGAGGTGCTGATTGGTTGGTACTCTATCTCTCTCCAAGTTTTCTTACATCTCCCCATATCTTACAAAAATTTCCAATAATAAGTTAGAATGGAAACATTTCCATAAAGAAATGATGGCTGTAGCTTAGGTTTGAGGTTCAGAAAATAACCCGCCTTGCACTTATTTTAGTATTCTATTACCTAGAAGTCTAGGTGTGCTGCAAATTGACATTGGAATATCACGTTTTTATTACTTATTCCATATTATCTTTTCTGAAAAACCTCTATTGGAAGCTGTAACTCATTAGCAGTAGTGTCTCTCCTGTGAAATAGACCTTCTTCTTATTAAAATACATATTACATGTGAACAACTAAGCAACAGGCAACTGTCAATTTGTACGAAGTATAAAACTTGTTTCATTTTTAAAAGATATAGAATTTCATTTGCAACATTTTCTGTAAAAATCCCAGGTTTTCTGCCACTATTATATGTGAAAAGTCTGACATTAATTGCATGTTTTTTAATTTTTTAGAATACAGCAATGGTTTACAAAATTGAATACATTTGTACCTTATGACAAGAAAAATAAGATTCTTTTGTACTCTGCAGTATAATTTTTTTTATGTGTCTGTTGGTGTCTGATCTTGGGTTTGATTTCATTAATTGGGGGATGATGAAGTCCGTGTCCCATGATAGAGAACCAGTGCATTGCTTTGCCCAACGCCTTCATTGCTGTTCCGATTGTGCAGGATGATAGGTAATGATTTCTTTGGGGCACTGTTCTATTTAGGTATAAAAATATAGGTATGAGATTGGGTGGACCAATATCAGGTTGACATGCATTGGGTCCAACACTGATGGTCGACATGGCTTAGGTCAAGAAAGGAAGCGATACACTGCGCTATGCAATAGACAAATAATTAAATTCAGTAACGAGGTGCCAATTAAGCATAAAAATAACATTTAATAAAACATATATAAACACTCAGACATAACATATAATATATAACGGCATGTTAAAAAGTCATCAATGTGACGAATGGGACCTACGGATTGAACCAGTCTATACGGTACCGTATGTTTGAATCCTGTGTGAAGTCGGTCTGTTCCTATATTGCCTCCTAGAAGTGGAATGATGGTCAAACTTTGTGCTGTCCAGCAAATATAAAATTCTGTAATAGATCCTGATTGCCCGTGGTAGGGTTCCCCTTTGTGGGATGGCACTCCCTAGCTGGTCCGGGACCTACGTTCGGGTTGAAGCACAGGTACTCCTTAAGGGGAAGATGGAGTGGCCAAAGCTGGTTTGTTGGCACATGTGGTGATGAGGCTGGTCCGGAACCTGATACAGATGGTAGCGATAGAAGTGGGTACGACTGGATAGTAGATTCCCTCTTGTCCTCCAACGCATTTTGCCGGTATCGCGGCTTTATCAAGGTGTGATGGCTTAGGTCAACATTTAAAATAGTTCGACATGGCTGAGGTCAACAGGCATGGACAACACAAGCATTAGCTTGACAAGGGCTAAGTCAACAGTCAATAGGTCAACATTGGTTTTTCACTTTCTTGTCCCGAATGTCAACATGGACACATCTCAGTGTACTGTGTCACTTTGCATGGCTCACTGCGCTCGCTGTGCTTCCGCCATGGTGCTACGCTATGCTCAGCACATTATTCTATTGTCCCTTCATGTTGGCTCCAAAAAAAGTGAAAAAGCCATGTCAACGTTTTGACTGTCGACCTTGCCATTGTCGAACTAATGCTTGTGTGAACCATGTCGACCTTAGCCAAGTTGACCTATTTAATGTGTCGCCCTAAGCCATGTTGACCTTCAGTGGTCAACACTGGTAGATCCAATGCTGCATTGACCTAATGACCATATACCAGAAACGTATTATTTATTTATTGGTTTTATTTATTACGTAGTATGATGATTTTTGTAGTTCTACGCTCATGGGCTGCTGGTGCACAGTGCCTACCCCCAACATTCTAAATGACTTAAGATGGCCTCTGCAAAAAGGGGTCATGACCACAAGGTAATGCCATGACTGTGAGCCATACCCCCACTATGACCAATGCCATATACTGTAGCTATATAGAACCCATACACTATATGCCTCAATATCTCCTTAACAATATATAAAAGTTCAAACATTGCATAATTGTGTGACCGACAATGTTACCAGATGGTGTCTGCATGGTGGTCATCATGCTGTCATGATGATTGGCCTATTTTTATGCAGGGGCCTGGAGCTGCAGCTCAATCAGCCCCATTGTTAATCTTTCAGTGACCTAACAGAGGAGTGGTTAAGATATACAGTTTAAAATCGAATAAATTCCTATAGATTATAAATTGTTGTGGTTCAGTTTTTCTACCGAAGAACTGTGCAGATTGTTTAGCCTTCCATGTGCCGCTGACAATATAAGTGTGATATGACCATTTCTCATTTTATAATAGTTTTATTTTGAGAAATTATTTTTTCAATTGTTTTTCTGCTTGTAAATGTTGTATCACCCTTGTGATTTTTGTTGTAGTACTATGTTCTTTTTGATACCCTTCTGTTTTTGTGTTCTTAACAAATTCACGCATCAGCCTTACTTTTGTATAAATGCTGCACACAAAGTAAAAAAAAGGGGATTTGCCTGGATTACAGATCTCTAATTAATTTGGGTTGAGTTTGTGCAAAGACATTCTAAAGTGTCAGCTGGTAGCATTTTACTTATTTTTAGACAGGTGCTTTTGTTTTAATTATCTCTTTCATACCCACCCTTTACTAAAGCCCAGGCAAGGCTGGCTGTAACAAATCAATCAGCTGGTATGATGAGGATAACTAGCAATACTGTTGTTCCCATGCATGCAATTCGATAAAAGTTCAATTTTTATATGATTGGGCTACATTTCTAATAGGATTAAAATACTGTATACAACAACATGAGGAATTAATTTAGCTTGAATACATTTCTTAATTGTGTTCCTTATCTAGAACACATAGTTACTGGTGTGATCATTTGTATATACTGTATATTGCAGACTGAGAATCCGAGCATCTGACTGTACAATTCTATTTCTTTCGTTCTACTGTTTGATTATAAACTATACAGCATGACTGGTTGCATTCTAATGTAAAGTAGAGGAACCAGTTACATCATCCTGTAACCCCAAGTGCCTAATTGAAAAAAGAGAAGACAAATTATTTGTTCTAATAGAACTACACATAATGGTACAGTTTTCATACATCCTTATTGTAATGGGCTTAGCCACTAAAAGAAATGTGTAATTTCAATTAACTGGAAATAAATGAACTGTCAGTATTTTATGTGCCATGAAATTACTCAGCTCTTTTATCTCATTTAAAGGGCTATTATGGTGACTATTAACCAGTGCAAGCCAAGTGTGACATGTTCAACAATCACCTTTGCTCTGTTCTAGCATTTTCAGCTACCGGGGTAGCAAATTGTTCATTAAATACTGGTCTGTTTGTTTTTAGGAATAAATAGAGGAGGGCATCTCCGGAAGACTCTTGGAGGAACGGATTTTGCCCTGATCTCTCTGTGAGGGGCAGATTTATTAAGCCCAGTGAAGTGATAAACTGCCTGATACTTTAACACCAGCCAATCAGCTCCTGACTGTGAAGTTACAGGCTTGGTTTGAAAAATGACAGGTAGGAGCTGATTGGCCAGTGATAAAGACCATATACTTTATCACTTGAGTGAGATAGGCAGTGGTGCTAAGAGATACGGAAATTGGTCCCCTAGGGGATGAACAGGCGCTGGTAATGGTTCAGATTCCAGCTGCTGTGCAAAAGTGGGGTAGTCGGTCCCACAAACAGAGAGAGGAAAAGAGTGGTGGCACAGCGCTAGTTTGAGGAGGAATAAACACCATGGGATATAAAAATCTATTTTAATAAAAACACACATGAATTGAATACATAAAAGATAATAACATGTATATATTGATAATTTGATAAGAAATTGTCTCACTGTCAGGAAGGGTGTTGAAGCCACCGGAAATTGGAACTGTAATAATGTTCCTAATGGTAAATTTAAAGTGCCAAGGCCGCTGTTTTTGTAATCCAATATTAGGAAAGGTGCAAAGAGGTACGGACATAATGGTCCAGTAAAGGGGTGTTCACAGCGGCACTGGTGGAAGTGGGGGTGTTGAAGGGTGGCTGAATCCAATCCTGAGGGTGTAGAGGTGTAACCTGATGCGTTTCACCAGTTCAACTGGCTTTATCAATCACTTCCACCAGTGCCGCTGTGAACACCCCTTTACTGGACCATTATATCCGTACTTGGGACCCACCCCAGAGACCCTTCTCCAGGTGAGCCTCAATGCACCGGCCACCTGTCGAGACCTTGTGGACCACTGACAGAGAGATTCTCCAGGTGTGACACCTTCATCCCAACCACCTGTTACAGTCAAGTCCCCTCGGGTCCCACCCCGTGGACCACAGCCAACCTTCCTGCACCCACCTCTAGATCATCTGAGGTGAAGCTGATACAGACATTGAAAGCAGGTCAGTAGACTGCAATGGTTGGCAGCCCACCGCTCATTCACCATCATTGACCACTGGATATCCAGGTCCATTTGGACTTGTATGTCACTCATTACATTGACATTTCCTGTGACTCCCCAATGGGCCATTTTCACAATTGAGTGGATATAATACCTCTTTGCACCTTTCCTAATATTGGAATACGATAACAGCGGCCTTGGCACTTTACATTTACCATTAGGAACATTGCGGCAGATGTATTAAGCCTTAACAAGAGATAAATGCAAGGGTGATAAAGAGAGATAAATGTCCAGCCAATCAGCTCCTTACTAACTTTTTTCAAACACAGCCTGTAACATGGCAGGTAGCAGGTGATTGGCTGGATGTTTATCTCTCCTTATCACCCTTGCATTTATCTCTTGTTAAGGCTTAATACATCTGCCCCAATATTACAGTTCCAATTTCTGGTGGCTTCAACACCCTTCCTGACAGTGAGACAATTTCTTATCAAATTATCAATATATACATGTTATTATCTTTTATGTATTCAATTCATGTGTGTTTTTATTAAAATTGATTTTTATATCCCATGGTGTTTATTCCTCCTCAAACTAGCGCTGTGCCACCACTCTTTTCCTCTCAGTGGTGCTAAGCGGGATGGGGTGTGACTACTACTTACCTAGGCCTGTTGGTGGGACCAGCCATCCGCCGCACATGGCTGGTCCCTCCATCCATGACTCGTTCACCTGTAAAAATGGCCCTGCCTGCCGGTAGTATTGCTGTATCTTCTGGCCTGGGATATCAGCTCACACAGCGCCACAAATTCTCCCCATTGACGGCACCACAATGCCTAGTCAATCCTGCACTCTAGAAGTCCAGCTCTTCTCTCTGACCCTTCTCTGCTGGTCTCACTCGCTGTAACCTACTCATCCTAATCACATCTGATGTTACAGTCAGGGGACCTAGAACAATGGGCTTATTTACAGTAAATAACACTCTGGCCTGTACTTATTCCTATTAACCATTACATTGGACAGAGGGGGTTATTCTGGTGCTCATGCTTGCATACAAATTCGCATGTGAGCGTGATGTTTTTAAATGCGCATTTATGTGCATGTGCATGCAACAGGTGCGTACAGCCACTTCAAAAAAGAGTGTTTGACGGGCCACGCACACAAGACTGCAGATGGGGGGCGTAGGGCGGCGGTCCATGGTTCACCAAAACACTCATGTGCAGGCAACCCGGCGTGCAAGGAGGGGCGAGCGTACCGGCGTGCTGCATTTAGTTCACACGCAACGCTGCAAAATTCACAGCATTTCATGTGCACCAGAATAAGGTCCATAATGTAACCAAATAAAACACATATTACAAATATAACAGCTAAAATATAACTATAAAATGTAATAATAAAACTACAATCTACTACAATATTGCACTGCATATAAATGAGAACATACAGTTCGTAGGTGGAGTCCATGAGCAGGATCAGTGCTAGGAAAGTAACTGTGTGACACAAGGTGCCATCAAAGGTGTAGCATAGACTCAAGCTCATGTCATATTGTGCGTGACAGGGAGAGAAAAACACATATTGGCCTATAAAAAAAATTAGATACCTAGGGGTTTATTTACTAAGATGGGAGTTCTTGGACTCCTTGTCTCCCGAGTCTGTTTGTCTCATCATCTCTGTCTCCCCATCCCCCTTATATCATTGACTCTGTCTCCTAGCCCCCCCTCTCTCTCTCTGACTCCCTGTCTCCCCAGCCACCCCTATCTCTCCCCTGAACCCTCTCTCTCCCCTGCTTTCCCCCTGTCCCCTCTTTCTCTAAACCTCTCTCACTCCTTCACAGTCTCGTCTCTCTCTTGCTGCCACTAGTCTCCCTTTCTCTTCTCTCTGCTCCCACCTCTTTCTTGACACTTCCCCCTTTCTTTCTTTCCACCATTTCTCTCTCTACCTGGTGCTGTTTTTCTATCTCCTTGACATGCTCTATCTCTCTGTTCCTCTCCCTGACACCCCAGCTCTCTCCCTGTTTCTTCAACTTTCTCGCCCTGACATTCACTCTATCTTGCTCCAACCTTTCTCTCTCTCTCTCTCTCTCTCTCTCTGACATTCTCTCTCACCCCAGCTCACAATCCCATCTTTCACTCCTCTTTAGCTCTCATTCCCTCTTTTTCCATGAAGCTCCCTCTCCTTGACTACCCCTCTCTCTATTTCTCTCTCCTCACTTTTTCTCTCTCTGTCCCCAACGCTCTGTCACTCACTCCACTCACTCCTCCTTCTGCATTGTAGTGACAATGGTGGGAGGGGGGCCCTTCCAAGATTTTGCTATGGGGCCCACAAAGTCCTAGTTACGCCCCTGGAGCAGGCAATTCATAATCTGGTGTGACACTGAGCATGTAGATTTAAAAAAAAATTATTAGTAATTGAAGTCCTCCTTTAGTTTATAGAAATAATGCCGCCATACAAATGAATATGTACTTTATACATGTCTATGGAGAAAAAATCAGTAAATGCATCCACTTCTTTAATAGAGTTGCCTACACAACATAATTTATTAAACTTTTCCTGTCTCTCATTCTGGAAACGGCGTTGTTTTATTAAATACGTAGGTGGGTTTAAATTCTTATTAAAAACGTCTGTCGAGTACGTGTTTAAAATACTTACTTGGTCTCTTCAGTGCCTTCTCAATGCCCTCACTGCCATGTTTATCTTAAAACTGATAGCAAGATTTTAATTTCTTGCATGAACTGGGCATTGCATGCGTTCAAATATAGCAAAAATGAAAAAAAAAAAATAACTAATTGAGACTTGTTATGTAATTGTAACAGATATTATTAATGGCATTGTTGATATTTTTGTACTTTTGATTTGAAGCTAATGGTTAGCATCTTTAATGTAAATAAATAAAACATAGGAGTTCCACAAAGAGGGATGACTCAATTTTTTGGCAGAAATAAACATACACAAGTTTATCTAAATATTAAGAGGATCAAACATTGAGGCCTGTTTTTGATGTTTTTAGGTCAGAAGATTAAAAACATCTCTCTACTCCTTAGATTCATTAAGACTTCAAGGTTCTGTGGCCGTGGAGATGTGTCGCACTTAAAGAGGTGAAGTATAGAAGTTATTTTACATTTTTTGTATACAATGCATAAAATACTCAAGGCGCCTGTTTCCACAATTAATGTGCCGTTATTACATCTTTAGCCAGTACTATGCAAATGAACTTGTAAAGTTGAGAGAGAAACTTTTGGGCTGTTTGATCGGTGGGTTTCATATTATACGCAGCGAGTTTAAAAATTAATTGCATGCGTTAAGTGATTCTGCAGCCAATCAGCTCCTGTATTTCAAAAATGCAGTTGGGAGCTGACTGACTGGAGCACCATTTATCTGACACAATGGGGGCTACTTTTTAAAAAAAACATTTTTTACTAAAATAATGTGAAAAAGGCTTTTTTTTTTGCACCCTTACCAAATTATTTTAGTATCATTATGAATTATTTAGTGATGTGCGATGAAACTGAAATCTAAATTGCAGTGTAAAAATAACGCAGCCAGTATGTAACCTGCATGGAAAAAGAATAACTCTCCCAAATCTAAATCTTTTTGCACATGTTACATACGACCTACTTGGTTTTTGCCCATTTTGAGAACAAATTTGACCTGTGATCAGGCTAAATAAGGCCCTTGGTTCCAATAAGACCAACAAGATTGCCCCTAACAAAAAATTCATATTTTTCAGCTGCTCATATCTAGAAATAACAAGAACATTGGCTTTCTATGCAGATGAATTGTTACGATTCTTGAAATTCAACCTGTGGCTGAATTGGTGTACCTGGATGGCAATGGAGCTTTCACATGGGGTGATAGGGTCCTGCCCTTTCTAAACCTATTTCCTAAGAATAAAATATCATGGAAATCTATATCTGTTATAGATGATGTCTCTGTTTCAAGGTCATTTAATGCAGATAGCCATATAACTCGCCAAACAAAATGGCCGACATGGCTTTTGTTGCAGACAGGGAATGCTCTTGTCGATTGAGCTGAACTCATAAATTGACATTATGTATAAGAAGGAGATGTACAAAGCCTTAGAGAATGATAAAGTGAAGAGATGAAGCACCTGCCTATTGGCTCCTAACTGCCATGTTGCAGGCTGTGTTTGAAAAATAATAGGAGTTGGTTGGTATAGTCGATTGTTCCCCACTCTATCACTCTCCAAGGCTTAGTACATTTGCCCCTAAGTTTTAACTATTCATCTACATATTGTGTACAGAATTTTTGGAATGTTACTATGGATGGACTAATTCAGTAATGGCTAACGTGACACTCCTGATGTCGTTGAACTACACACCCCAGCATGCCCTGCTACAGTTTTGCTATTTGGCCATGCTAAAACTGATGCAGGGCATGCTGGGATGTGTATTTCAACAACAGCTGGAGTGTCAAGGTTAGCCGTCACTGGACTAGTTCATTTTGCCATAAATGTAGTAGGTCAACATGTAGGGGTTGGCACTTTGGGAATGTCCAAGTACAAGTAACTTTAGGCAGAATTTAAATTGTTGTAGTAACAAAACTCTCTTGTTCCTTTTGCATTCTCCTTGGATTTTGATGTTTTGGTTGTCTTTAAAAGAAAACATGGATGAATGGACATGATGGTATGAGCCTGACCTACTTTATTTAGCAAAATTAGTGCAAGGTCGTTGATGGCTGAGGAACGGTAAGGTGTGTCAATATTGCCATAAAACACTTTAAAAACTCATGTTAACCTTTTGTCATTGTCGACCTTCTGATTGTTCACCTAGACACTGTCGTCCATTCCATCCACACCCAATAGGACTAAGAGGCAAACTTTGTAGAAAAATATGACACCTCCTAGAGCAGCTAAGATGCTCTCGGCTCCTTGTGATATATTCTATGCAATAAAGATGTCACCGCTCTAGGATACCACACTACATAGCATTCTGCGGGGAGGACTACGCTTTAACTCGTAAAAGCAGATTCCCACCTTCATAAATTGGAGTCAACAGAAGATGGTGAAATTCTGCAGCAGGCCAGCCATCATGAGAGGCTCATGTGCCATTTCCTGTTTAATAAAGCTGTGATGAGCAACCCTAGCTGCACTCATGGAGCCTAGCTGCACTCATGGAGCCTGGCTGCACTCACGGAGCCTGGCTGCACTCACGGAGCCTGACTGCACTCACGGAGCCTGACTGCACTCACTGAACCTGACTGCACTCATGTAGAATAGCTGCACTCACGGAGCCTGACTGCACTCATGTAGAATAGCTGCACTCATGGAGCCTGACTGCACTCATGGAGCCTAACTGAAGTGTTTTCTTAATGTAAGTTATTCGCTCCTGCTTGTCTCCAATCATTGAGCTGGCAGGGGTGTCTCATGGAAGAGGTGCAGTAGTTTCATTAGCTCTGCTCTTTAAGGGGTAAATTGATTTAATATTTTAAAAGTGAAAAAAGGCGATGTTACACATAGCGACCAATCATTTTCTGTCTATCATTTTCTATGATGCAGTAGAGAAATGATAGAATCACCTCTATTTATTTTTAGAACTTTTAATAAATTTACCCCTCACAGTAGAATTTTCTCATACAGGTTGAGTATCCCTTATCCGAAATGCATTTTGGATTATTCCGGATTTCGGAATATCTTTTATTTTTTCATAAACACCTGTTTCTCAGGACCGGGAATGCTTCTCAAGACAGGTTCATAAACTAACATCCAATCAGATCCTGTAATTTTTCAACAGTCTAAAAATGAACAGATAGATTTGGCAATTTATTTCTCTCCACTTTATCTGTTTCCAAGGTTTGATACATCTGCTCCTACGTGATGTAATAATTACAAAAGTTGGAAAACTTTATTAGCTATATAGTACAGGCACAATAACTTTTAATGTGTCTTCTCCATGTGTTTGCTCTTGATGTGTTTGAATTAACCTCGTACAGCGGCTTTCACACATAGCTATTTTTCTCATTTATGAGGAGCTTTTGGTAGAAAATGTGTTTGGTCACTGTGGTAGTGTTCATTTGATTGTAATGTACTGTACGTTGTGTTTCTGAGGAAAATTATACATTTTATTTCAAACCGAGGGGCACATTGCTCACAATTATAAAGATTATCCTGATTTGATACAGGATTGGGATATTTTCCTAACTTTTGCAATTTATTTCCCTCCATTAGCTTCATGCAACTCGTTCATCTCCCTAGAATACAAATTATTTGGAGTATATTTACTAAGCATTGGGGAGGGTAACAACCAATCATCTCCTAACTGTCATTTTTTTCAAACACAGCATGTTACATGGCAGTTCGGAACTGATTGACTGGTGCTTTATCTATCTCTTAGGCTTAGTAAATAGACCCCAATATCAGTTACAAATGGAGAGATTCTATGATATTCCTGTTTTCTAAGATGTGCTTTGTAATGACATCAGTGTATCTGTGAGAGGAAAGAGTATATACCCCCTACTCTATCTCATACTCTACTTGCCTAGTCTCAAGAACATCAAGGGAACGCCTGCATTTTCTTAAATACCACATGGTCCCTACAGGAGCAGTTCATCCTCCTACATCCTGCCAAATTTCTAGTGTAGTGGGCAGGATAGCGTTCTACTAAGAGAATTACAACACCTTGATCAGGATTTTGCCTCATTATGACGGAGAAGCCTATGTTTTCATAGAAATATGTTTTTAAAAAAAAAAATTCGGCATCTCACAAAATTCACACAAATGATACCTACACAGTGTTTCAAAGCACTTGTAGGAGGCACAAACAGGGATTTTGTGGGTGTTGGTCCATCAGACCTTTAAATGTAGGGTTGTGCGTTTCCTTTTGAGGATTCATCATGGGTATTTCTCCAATATGAAAATGACAGTCAGAAATAACTGTCCATCAGGTATAAACCACATTATAACAGACCATAACACAATGTGCAATTTCACCTCAAAAAAGGTATAGATTGAGGTTTTATACATTTATGCACTTTTTATTCCTTGATACATTTAGGGAGACATTGGGGTTTATAGTGTATGGGTTCTACATTCTTACATGGCATTATCATCTCCTTCACTTGAACATTATTTATCTCCTGGCCCAAATCCGGCCCTGGGTGCCATAGCTAACTGAAGAGCTACAACTGACCTGCCTGGGCAGCCAGCCACTTTATAGTACCACCTAAAATCAGCTCCACTTGCTAGGATATGGGTTACAGGACATAGCAAAGCTCAAACATTCCATGACTGGAAGTTTACCCCATCAAATATGCACCAAATCCAGTTGGTAGAGTTGGCTGACTGTAAAGTGTGGTTAAAGTCAGAGGTTAAAATGGTCAACTGCATTGTGGAGATAGTAGCCATATACTACTGTATAGAAGTAGCAGACCGATGAGTTCAGAGGTGGGCACTTCAGGCTGACCCCTAGATCTTAGAAGACTTGGCTATAATCATTGAGTGGTAAATCACACTCGAAAAGATGAGAAAAAATCCTAACCCATGACATTGACTCAGACCCCGTAACTGGGTCCTGGTGAAAACTGTAATAAAACCTCCTATGGTGATTTGTTCTGAATGTGAAGACCCAGGTCACATTTATTTTGATTCTCCAAAGCGTTCTGAGCCCATGACAGAAAAAATAGACAGCATGTGCAATGGGCATCCCTCAGGGCCAGATGTATCAAGCTTCAAAAGTGATAAAATGGAGAGTGATAACTAACCAGCCAATCCGCTTCTATCGGTCATTTTTCAAACCCAGGCTATGACATGGCAGTTAGGATCTGATTGGTTGGTGGTTTATCACACTCCATTTTATCACTTGTGTAACAAGCTTGATACATTTGACCCTTAAAGAGACAAATTTGTTTTAAATGGCAGTGCAAATTGAAGTCCATGAGGACTGTGCCATGGTTGATAGTAGGAGTGAACCTTCTGTTGTGTCTGGAGAGTTAGTACCAAAATAAGTAAACCAAGTATTATCTCAATTTAGGGTTCTGTGTATACTGTACATGGGCCACTGAAGAGTATTCCTGGGTACAATTTTGATGATTAATGGATGTTCACTATGACTCATAACCGAAATAGCCCTGAAATCCCCGAACCCTCTTATTTCAGGATGGGATTTTTTCTTGTTAGGGGAAATGTTGGCTGGCTGGGCCAATGAACATAAGCCAGAGACAAAAATTTGAGGAAATGCACCCATTAAACCTAATTCCTTTAAAGTTGCTCATGGGATGTGACCCAAGGAGTACAGTAAATTAAGTACAAAAGACGACGACTTTGGGGGATTATTTTAGTTTACTCTTTCTGACAAATTCTTTCTTAGATGGCCAAAACCATGTGCACTGCAGGAGGGCAGATGTAAAATGTGCAGAGAGAGTTAGATTTGGGTGAGTTATTTTGTTTCTGTGCAGGGAAAATACTGACTGATTTATTTTTACACTGCAAAATAGATCTCGCTTTGAATTAAAACCCCACCCAAATCTAATTCTCTCTGCACAAGTAACATCTGCCCCACCTGCAGTGCACATGGTTTTGTTCATCTAAGAAGGAATTTGTCAGAAAGAATGAACCAAAATAACCCCCACTGTCTCACATAATTTCCCATCCCTCATCAAAGGCCATAACAAAACCATAATAATAATATTAATAATAATATAACAATAATTACAGAATGGCCAAAGGAATGTGGTTAGAAGATTAATGGTCACCTATAGTAAAGGATGTGTCCATATGGTACTTTGAATGGGATTAGGTGAATAATAACTTCTTGAATGCTTTCCCATATGTGGTTAATCGGAAACCGGGTTGTCTATGCAAAGGGAAACAGGTTAGACAATTGTTGGTTCCCATGGTACCTGGTTGGTTATTAGAGGAAGAAAGGATAAACCTAATGTTTTCTGTGCAGCGGCTGCTGAGTAGCAGTGAATAGAAACCTGCTGCTTTTACTGCACTTACTGGACGTGGTTCTTACAAGTGTCAATAGATACAGATGTAGCCACGCTCATCGTGGCTACAAATCGGGCAAACATGCAAGAATTGTGGGCCTGGTTTCACCGGTGACTCAATGTGCTGGTTTGCGGCTAATGAATAGTCATTTAATGGCTGCTGGTTCGTCAGAGAGGCACGCCTATGCTGGTGTGTGTACACGTATCGTGGCATATGTTACAACTGCGCCATGTCGGAGCCACCGTCATAACAACGGTCTGTTTCCCCAGTTAGTGGAAATGCAGATAATGTGATCCATATTTAATTTACCTCCTGCCCTCCTCCTTATCTCTCATTTCATCTGTAATATTATGTGATCCAGAATTTCTCATCTTGAATTACTCGCAATGTACTAGTCAGGGAACTATAGACAGCTGACAATCACTGTATTGCACTGTAGCATCACATTATATGAGGGGTTATACGGGTCACATTAACAGGAAAGGTCTTGAGGGACCTGGTTCACATTCCTCCACTTTTTCTAGGTTCAAACCTGGATCACTAACCTCAGAACCAATTGCTTTCTTTTATAGAATTTATTATAAATATTATTATAGATACATCGCTTAACTACATAATTACAAATGTAGTCTCTCTCAGCCTTGACTTTTATGTGGTCTCATGTGCACATCTCATCAGCGACTCAAGGCAGTGGGCTGGGGCTAATGTAAAGTTAATGGCTGCAGAGACAAAGACATATGTGTTACACCAGTGCCATATCGGGGACCATGGCTTTTAATAGTCCTGCGGAGCCAGGGTAGGGTTTTTGTGGAACCACATGCAAACTATAATGCTTTTCAGTTACAATTAATGTGCAGGGTCAAGGAGAAGTTTGAACTACTTCCACCTCACCATTACAGGTGGAAAAACTCGGTCCTACCCCTCCCCCCACTTTAACCCCTGTTTGGGCCACATCTGTGTGAACAAGTCCCTTCGTAGCAGCTACCTTGCCCATACATTGCTTGCAACACTAAAATGCATACAGTTATATATTAACCAGGAGCCGAATCCAGCAAGGTGCACTTGTGTGATTGGTAAAACCTGGAATCGGTCATTGACGATATCATAGCAAATTTCTTTAGACGGGATATTTATTATTAATTCACATTGAAGAATCAGTTCTGCATTGCCAGAGACTTCTGTAAGATCTATCTAGGCTTGTTAGTTGTATAGTCTTCTAAATTAGAGTCCGTGTAAGCGTGATGTAGCTTTGTGTAGGTGATACAGACTTTTTGTCAAAATTTAACCCAAAACACTGGGACTATAATGTGCAGTGGTGCCAAGAGGGGAGGAGGGAGCGGTGACTCATTACCTGGGTGATACTGGTTGGAGGGGCCATAAGAGGATGCGGACTTCATTCTGGATGTCACAATATATGATATTAAAAGTGATATGACGTACAGTGTTTATTTTTTTTTTTTTTTCAATCTAAATGCAAAAACAGAGCCTGAAATCTGTTTACAACTAATTCTGGATGACTAGTGATGCTTTTGGTTTATAATTAATGAGATGAAAACAGATATTTTAACCGATGACATTTTACTAACTTTGATCTAGAATTTAGAAGGACAAATTTGTAAGAACACAGTGCCCTTCATATTTTGCAAAGTTCATGTTTTTCTTACAAATTAAAGTTGCATTTTCTAAGTAAATAATCTTAGACATATGTTAACAAAAACTAATAAGAGATTCAGACTTTTTAAAGACAGAATTTCTGACAATACAAGATCCTGTCTCTATTGAATGTGTTACAGACTGTAATTCATAGTTACCTCCCCTCCTGCATTCTGCAGGAGACTCCCTGAAATAGCAGCAATCTCCCTCTCTCCCTCATTAGTCTAGCAATCTCCCTCATGTCCCCTAGCCCACATTACACTGTTACATCATAGTTACCTCCCCTCCTGCATTCTGCAGGAGACTCCCTGACATAGCAGCAATCTCCTTCTCTCCCTCATTAGTCTAGCAATCTCCCTCATGTCACCTAGCCCACATTACACTGTTACACCATAGTTACCTCCCCTCCTGAATTCTGCAGGAGATTCCCTGACATAGCAGCAATCTCCTTTTCTCCCTCATTAGTCTAGCAATCTCCCTCAGATCACCTAGCCCACATTACACTGTTACATCATAGTTACCTCCCCTCCTGCATTCTGCAGGAGACTCCCTGAAATAGCAGCAATCTCCCTCTCTCCCTCATTAGTCTAGCAATCTCCCTCATGTCACCTAGCCCACATTACACTGTTAAATCATAATTACCTCCCCTCCTGCATTCTGCAGGAGACTCCCTGACATAGCAGCAATCTCTCTCTCTCCCTCATTAGCCTAGCAATCTCCCTCATGTCACCTAGCCCATATTACACTGTTACAGTTTTGGGGGAAAAGGAATGATAGATACATTTACATTGAATCATCAGCGCCATTTCCCAACATCAAATATGGGTATGGGTTATAGGGTCGATATGCATCAAGGTTGACATGTCTGAAGGTCAACATGGGGTTAGGTCGACCTGGACAAGGTCGACAGTCAAAAGGTTTTTCCCTTTTTTATCCCAAATGTCGACCCAGTCAACATGGACACTAAAAAAGGACATTGTGTCCCCTCCCATGGCTCACTACATTAGGGTCGGATTGGGACTTGAATCCGGCCTGGGAGCAGGGGGGTGGTGTGGCTGCGGCGGTATGTAATGCGCATGGGGCGGATTCAGGGGTGGCGGCGCGGTCTGTAATGCGTGCGGGGGGTGGCGTGCAGCGGTATGTAATGTGCGAAGGGGGAGAGGGGGTGGCAGTATGTAATGTGTGCGCGGGGGGTGGCGGCTGCAGTATGTAATGCGTGTGGCGGGGAGACGGGAGCCCACTTGAAGGCCCTGGGAGGTGCTGTGCGCGCATGGGCAGCAGCCCTCCCATGGCCATTTTGGATTTGGGCAAAGTGCTCCTGTTTTTAATGATTTTGGGGCCGGCCCACCGGGAAATGGCCCCTGCACTACACTCTCCATGCTACGGGCATGGTGCCTCACTACGCTTGACACAATATTTTATTCTCCCACCACGCCCTAGTGGATGGTAGGTGTCCCTGTCGACCTAACCCCATGTCGACCTTCAGACATGTTGACCTTCAGTGGGCGACCCAATGCATATCGACCTTCCACTTGTCGAACTAGTGACCATATCCTGACAACAGACATCAATGGTCATTAACGAAGAGCAGGAGCGCATAATATATCCAATTTATTTCACAGATTGGAAAGATCAGATGGAACAACCAGTTTCATAATGGCCCAGGATAGACCTACAACAATAGACTATCAGTAGTAATATGCAGACTGGTGCAGTAACCGCATGAGAAATTAGGTCCAAACAAATTGTGGTTTTTGCTGCCTTGAAAGGAGGAGAAAATTCTGGAAATTCTCTGATAGAATCTAAATGTATCCAGTGTCCTTTCTGGCTCAGGTTTCCCCAGTTGAATAGTCAGTACCATTACTTTGAAATAAATAGTTAATTGAAGGTTGGTATTATGCAGGGGCGTAAATAGATATTCGTAGGCCCCATAGCATTTAACTGATGGTGAGAAATGTATGTAAAACATATTACTTAGACGGTAACGATGGGCCCCCTTCAGCTCTGGACCTCATAGCAGCTGCATCCCTTGCACCTATGGTAGTTACTCCCTTGGTAGTATGGCATCAATACTAAAGTGTCTTGTTCATCTGGTACAGCATGCAATCATAAACCTTGTTTTTTTTTTCAAAATATTTTTATTGGATTTTGAATTTTTCATAGTCAAACATTGAAGAACATACAAATAACATATCAATCAGTCAAATAAGGCACACCGTAAAAGTTACAGAGTATCTCAAGCCTCAATGGGATTTGTAAACATATTGTGTAGTACACCCCTTGGGTGCGAAGAAAACAAATAGAAACACACATACAACAATAGGTCTTTAGGTAACAATTAATAATTACTATGGCGAGTCGCCCTTTCGGGGTCTCGGGGGCATGGTCCCCTGGTCCGTCAACCAGCCTGCTGGCCCACGTACCAAGATAACCTCTTCCTTGATCAGGATACCTATGTCTTTTTAACATTGAGAGATACCCAGGAGTTCTGATGTCCTATATATATTTCGGTGTTAATTATAAGGACCGGATTATCTCTGTGGTATGTCTGTCAAGGTAAGTATTATCCGTTTGGTTTAAGTATTAGAGGGGCTGAGATATTTCTAGGGGGGGGAGGAAGGGGGAAGAGGGGGGGGGGGGGATTGAGAGCATTCCGTTTAAATCTCGGCAAAAGTACATAGCAGTCGTCTGCATTTTGGCTATAGGGGCGAGATGTGTGAGTCTTCTCTATCTGTTTCCTTAGGGGGGAGAGAGGGGAGGAGTGGGATATGCTATCTGCATAATTTTCCTAGTTATTTCAAATGCGAGAATAGGTCTAGAGATTCTAAAATTTTGTTCTGGGTGGCAATTGGACTAATTCTGATATAGGGTTTCCATTTTTTCAGGAAACTCTTTGTTAAGGATTGGGTAGCGTGAATATTGTTGTATCTATCATAGGTCATGTAACTGTTTAACATCTCCTCCAAGTCAGAGAGACTTGGTTTTCGACGTGTAATCCATGACTTCAATATAGTTTTCTTTGCCACCGTGAACAAAACCGTAAAAAAGGGGATTAGGTAGGATTGGCTGTCAGCGAGATTCCACTCATCAAAGTTTACAAAGAGTATTGGTGTGGGTAGGAGTTGTAATTTCAGTGCAAAGTGTTTTTCTATGTAATGCAGTATTTTATACCAAAACTTCTTAATGTGTCCACAGGTCCAGAAGTTGTGGAACAAAGTACCAGAGTGATAGCCGCATTTCAGGCACTTTCCTGATTCAGAGGGATCAAAGTAGCTTCTTTGCTTTTGCGAAATGAAAGCTCTGTGTATTATTTTGTAATGTGTTTCTTGTAGTGCTGACGCCTGGAGAATCTTCATTGTGGACTCGTAATACTTGTATATATCAGTGGCCTGAATCTGGGGAATATCCTTTTCCCATGCCATTTTAGTTTTTTCTTGTGTTGTTAATAAAAATTTTTCTTGTAATGCTTTGTATATGAGTTTTGATTTAAAGGAGTCCGCTTGTAGTTTGCTGATCCATGAAGTTAATGTAGAGTGGGATGAGGATATTATCTTGTGGGTTGAAAGGGATTGCACAAAGTGTTGGATTTGTATTATTGGGAATAGGGCGTTGGCAGGGAGGCCAAATCTGTCTCTGAGAGCAGAGAAGGGTAAAGTTTTCCCTCCCGGATCAAACACTTGGGAGATTAGTTTTAAACCTTTCCCCTCAAGTCTGTTGAAGGCTGGATTGTTTACTCCGGGGGGGAAAAGTGGGTTTCCACAGATTGGCATCCATTCCGTATTTTGGGGGTCAATTCCTATTTCTCGACATGTCAGGTGCCAGGCCTCATGTATATCTTGGAATAGTGGGTTTTTGTAAGTCTGTAAGGGTATTTTATTTTTTGGTACGTGGATGAGAGCTTTAGGTGAATAAGGAAAGAGGGCCGCCCTGTCTAGTTCACATAGGGAAAAGGAATTTGAGTCTTGTAGCCAGCCTAGTGCCACTCGGGCTAACAGGGAGCAGGAATATGCCTTAATATCTGGTAGGCCGAGGCCTCCTTCTGCCTTTGCCAGACAAATCTTGGTCCATGCTATTCTGGGTTTCTTCCCGTTCCATATAAACTTGGAGCAGGCTTGGTTTAAAGTCTTGATATCTGTGGGAGAGACTTTTAAGGGTAGCATTTGCATGGGGTACATTAACCTGGGAAATATAACTGTCTTCACCACCTCAATCCTTCCCAGAAGGGAGAGAGGTAAAGAGGCCCAGTCTGTGAGAGTTTTCAGTATTTTAGGTATGATACATGAGTAATTTTTTTTGTATAGCTCAGTGAGTTTGTTCGGGATCTGGATGCCTAGGTATTTTATATGGGATTTTTGGATTTTAATGGAATTTAGTATGTCATCTGGTGGGAATGTGGGAGGGGGGCCTTTTAAGGGTAATAGCTCGGATTTATCAATATTAACTTTGTAGCCCGAGAAACTGCCAAACTTCTGTAATATCTGAAAAATTTTCGGTATTGCATGTTGTGGGTGAGACAAGAATAAAAGCATGTCATCAGCAAATAATGATACTCTAAGATCTATACCACGAATCTGGATTCCCTGGAATTCTGGGGATTCTCTCAGATGGATAGCTAGAGGCTCTAGGGCCAGGGCGAACAGTAGGGGTGACAGGGGGCAACCCTGCCTCGTGCCTCTCAGGATGGGGAATGGGTCTGATAGCAAGCTGTTGCAAATGATTCGCGAGGATGCTCCCTCGTATATCGTTGAAAGGAAGCAGATGAATATTTCTGGGAAGGCAAATTTTCTAAGCGTGTTGTGCAAGTGCTCCCAGTGTACCATGTCGAAGGCTTTTTCTGCGTCAAGTGATAATATCGCTTTTGGATCTTCCGACACAGCACACTGGGTAGCGTGAATTGTCGAAAGGACTCTTCTAATATTTATTGTGGAACTTCTTCCCATGACAAAGCCTGTCTGGTCTATGTGGACTATTTTAGGTAGAATCAGTTTGAGACGTTCTGCCATGATTTTCATGAGTAATTTGTAGTCGATATTTAGTAGGGAGATTGGTCTGTAAGAGCTGGGCAGAGCCAAATCCCTACCCGGCTTCGGGATCACTCTAAGTATAGCTGAATTGAAGTGGTTGGGCATCTCATTTAACTTTAGAATTTTGTTAAAGGCCTTGGTTAGAGTTGGGATTAATTTGGGGGCTAGTAATTTATAATAGTCTGGGGTAAGGCCATCTGGGCCAGGGGCCTTACCTGTTTTTAAGTCTGACAGGGCCTCTGCTACCTCTTGTGGAGTGATGTCTTGGGTGAGGATGTGTGAATCTTCCTCTGTTATTTGGGGGGTTGTAATGGTTTCCCAGAACTCCTGGGAGTTTGTGGGTTCAGATTTTGGTGCCGAGTATAGATTGGTGTAGAAGTCGCAGAGGACCTGTGCTGTCTGGGGGTTAGTTGTGGTGTAGGTATTATCTGCTTTTCGGAGAGGGCGAATTGTTGCCGGGGGTCTTTGGCCTTGTAAGAGTGAGGAAAGTAATTTGCTGGATTTATTTCCAAATCTATGAAACCTAGCTCGTTTAGAGAAAGAATAGATAGATTCAGATTTCTCTATCGAGGCCTCATAATCATAAACCTTGTTATGCGTTTCATGGCACTGCTGCCTGATTTTTCGGGAGTTTTATGTCCGTTTTTGTTCTGACGATTCTCTTGCTGGAATCAGAATAAACACACTTTGTATCGTTGCAGAGTATGTAGTATTTAGAATTAGGCAAATGAAGCTCATGCCTAGGGGCACCACTTTCTGGGGTCCACTGTAATGCACCATATGCCGTCTTCAGTGGGGTGTGGACAAATAGGACATGTGCACACTGCCTCCTCAAGCTTGCCTAATTATACCCCTTTTACACCTAAAAGCAGTGTTGCACATGGGTTTTTGGACCCGACACCAACTTGGTGGCGACTCGGCTTTTGACCCCTTTTACATCAGCGTCCCATCTGGCATAATGCTGGGTGGGTGACATCACCGGAGGCGGGGGCCTGAGCCACTGCTTGGAGATTAGAGCATCTCCCAGTGCCGGCTTTTCCATTGCAGTGAACACATTCTGGGTTGCATTGACCCCGGTTACCTATTTACACTGCAACGCTATCTGAGTTGAACCCGTGTTCAATGCGGAACATTTTCTAGGTTGACATTCCGAGTCGTGAGAGCATTTATACCGCCTGCAAACCTGGGTTTTTGCACGCTACTGTGCATACACCCGGGTTTTTAGGGCTGGTGTAAAAGGGGTGTTAATAAATATGCAAATATAAACATAAAATTAAAAGTTTTAACTCTAGGCTTGTTTTATTGTTGTTATATTAAACTACAGTTGTGTCTAGGGCAGTGGTTCCCAAACTTTTTAATTATGTGGTGAATGACAAGATTCATTTCTGTTTGTCCATGTATTTTATTATTGGCAGCCGCCAGCACTGGTTTTGCGTATTAACCATAACCATTGCGTATATACCATACCAACATTAACCATAAATAGAAAGGGGTGGTCAGCTCCACGCTCAGTGGGGTTATTTGTTCTCCATACTGTTCGTTGCTGCTTGGAAAGATGGCGGGTATAGGCGGTTTGTTGCCCTCTCAATGGTCATGTGCAAAAAGAAAAGTTGGGGGGGGGGGGGGGGGGGTGTTTCCGGCGCAAACGTGTATA
This sequence comes from Crinia signifera, assembly GCF_055691185.1. NCBI lineage: Eukaryota > Metazoa > Chordata > Amphibia > Anura > Myobatrachidae > Crinia > Crinia signifera. The sequence continues at coordinate 110,808,653 of NC_139227.1, forward strand.
GAAAGAAAGAGATACATTTTGATATCTAGTGTGAGTGCTCCAACTACATAAATGATTGTATATGTCCAAAGGCTAACAGAGTCCATTACAATGTGTTTGGAAAATAAGAATTATATTTTATTTAGAATATTTTGAACAAATAAAATGGTATAGTATAGGAATTTAGTTATACACTTTAAAAGTTAGTAAAAGGCCTAATACCGGTATACCGCATAAAATACGACAGATGACAAATATGTGTTTAAACACGCGTCTCAGTGTCTAACTCTAAACACCTTTGGGTATACAGTCCTCTATATACCTACCTAAGGTTTTTAGAGTAAAACGCTGAGAGGCGTATCTAAACACCGCAACCGCACTCACATATTTGTTGTCCATCTGAATTGAATTGCAGGTACCGTATTTTTCGGACCATAAGACGCACTTTTTCTCCCCAAAAAAGTGGGGGGAAAGTGTGTGCGTTAATAAAACCTGATTTTTAATAAAACCAGTGGACAATAAAATAGTTACGCTGTTTCCTTAACCTTACTCACTTGTTACCCTTTGACGTTACTCCTAGCAATTACCTTGCAATCACTTCATGTGGAGCTGCTTCTTAACCCCTTCCCGACATTTGACGTACATTTACGTCATGGTCGGGAAGTACTTCCCGACACATGGCGTAAATGTACGTCATGGCTTTAAACTGTCACCGCGTCTATAGACGCGGTGACAGTTTAAACATGTCTGCTGTCCCTGACAGCAGACATGTCCCTGCATGCCCAGGGGGGGCTGCGATGCCGCCCCCCCGTCGGCGATCGCTGTGATTGGCTGTTCAGTGTGAACAGCCATTCACAGCGTTTTCTGTGTCACCGGCGAATAACGTTCGCCGGTGACACAGGGATCGGAGGTGATTGGTGCTGTAAAGTACAGCACCAATCACCGCGGGGTGTAAGGGTGACACTGGTGTCACCCCACCTCACCCCGCCCGCCCCCAAAGGCCGTGATTGGTTCGTCGGACCGACGAACCAATCACAGCCATGGAGGGGGGTTTAAACTAACGGTGACTGCACTGCAGACGCCATTCCGGTCTGGAATTGCGTGCAGTGCGGTCACCGTGCCTAGCTGCCGCGATATACTGACCAGAACCTTGCAAAATACTTACCTGATCACTGCTTGGGATCTTGCTACTTGTTGTGACTTCCAGTGTTGTGCTGTGCTGTGTTGTGCTGCTGCAGTGTCATCGAGTTTTAGATAGAGAGATAGAGAGAGAGAGATAGAGAGAGATAGAGAGGGCTAGTGACAGAGAGTGCTATATTTTGTGCTGCTGCAGTGTGATAGAGAGATAGATAGAGAGAGAGATAGAGAGAGATAGAGAGAGATAGAGAGATAGTGACAGATTGTGCTATATATTTTTTATATAACTGACTGCTGCCCCCCCTTTTGTGCTGATCAGTATAAATTAACTGATCAGCAACTTTTTGGGGGCGCAGGTTTTTTTTTTAGATAGATATACCTGTCAGTGCTGCTGCTGCAGTGCCATAGAGTGATAGATAGTGAGAGATAGAGAGATAGAGAGAGATAGTGACAGAGAGTGATAGAGACTGCTATATTTTGTGTCTGCTGCCCCCCTTTTGTGCACCCCCAGCAACTTTTTGGGGGTGCAGGGGTTATTTTTCATATATATAACTGTCAGTGCTGCTGCTGCAGTGTCATAGAGTGATAGATAGTGAGAGATAGAGAGATAGAGAGAGATAGTGACAGAGAGTGATAGAGAGTGCTATATTTTGTGTCTGCTGCCCCCGCCTTTTGTGCTGATCACTATATCTGAGGTGATCAGCAACTTTTTGGGGGTGCAGAGGTTTTTTTTTTTATATATACCTGTCAGTTGCTGCCAGTTGCACTGTCAGTTGCACCAAAGGTTGTGCACCTGCTGCCCCTCACTGGTAATCAGTGTCGCATCACTGATCACCTTTTTTTTTTTTTGAGGGTGCTGTTTTTTTAATTTTTTTTTTACACACACTGTGATTTTGTGGGTGTCCTGTGGCCACTGTGCGCTGATCAGTGACGTACATCACTGATCAGCTTTTTCGGCACAGGGTTGATCTTTTTTTTTTTTTTTTTTTTTTTTTGATCAAATTCTTGTTGCCTTTGAGCGCTGTTCAGTGACGGACGTTACTGACCAACATCTGTGCTCAATTTTTGGCGCAGGACCTTTTTTTTTTTTTTTTTTTTAACCCCTTCAATTTTTTTTTTTTTGAACCCCTTCAATTTTTTTTTTTTTTTATTGGGATCAAATTCCTGTATTAAGTATTTTTTTTTTCTGCACTACATACACACTACACACTACATACCCCCCTGGTTGAAATAAAGTTTGTACCCCCCCCCTACACTATACACGTGTTGAAACATTTCACTACCAGTAACACAAAAATAAAAATGGCATCCCAAATGTCATCCCAAATGTCATCCCAAATGTCATCCCAGTCATCCAGAAGAATGTATTCAGCGGAGGAGGCATATGCCATGCTTGCCTCTGACTCTGACACAGCCAGTGAGGCAAGCGGGGAATTTGAAGGATTCGTCTTAAGCTCCTCTTCCTCCTCTGGTGATGAGGGACCCCCTCAAAGACGCCCCCGTAGAGCAGCTGAGACCCCCCCCAATAATTGATCTCGTATGGACCCCACCACCAGACAATTTTGAGCCCCAGGTTCCTGAGTTTTTGGCCATGCCAGGAATCCAATTTGATTCCACAGGTCTCAGAGAAATTGACTTTTTCAAATTATTTTTCTCTGATGATTTTATAAATTTAATGGTGGACCAAACTAATTTATATGCCCAGCAGTTTATTGCTCAAAACCCCACGTCATCATTTGCTAGGTGGACCCCTGTAGATGCAGTAGAGATGATGACGTTTTGGGGTCTGGTGTTTCATATGGGCATAGTAAAAAAGCCAGAAATTAGGCAATATTGGAGTACAGATGTTCTGTACAGCACCCCATTTTACCGTATGGCCATGACCCGGGCTCGATTTGAGACGATCCTTAAATTTTTGCATTACAACGATAATGCACAGTGCCCACCCAGAGATGATCCCACCTTTGACCGGCTATTCAAAGTCAGGCCGGTCATTGATCATTTCAGTGCCAAATTTGAAGAGATGTACATCCCAGATAAATTCATTTGCATAGACGAGTCCCTTATACATTTTAAAGGAAGGGTTAAATTCCGCCAGTACCTTCCCAGTAAGAGGGCAAGGTATGGCATAAAAATGTATAAGCTGTGTGAAAGCACCTCAGGGTACACTCACAGGTTTAGGGTATATGAAGGGAAGGATTCAAGAATTGAACCGCCAGAATGCCCCCCCTCCCTCGTAGGTGTTAGTGGAAAAATTGTCTGGGATTTAGTGCACCCCTTCCTGGATAAAGGTTATCACCTCTATGTGGATAACTTTTACACTAGCATCCCCCCTGTTTAAGGCCCTTGGTTCAAGAGGTACAGCAGCTTGCGGTACTGTGCGCAAGAACCAAAGAGGCCTCCCAAAAACGCACATTGCCCAAGTAATGAGAAGGGGTGAAAGCAGGGGAATATGCACCGAAAATATGTTGTTGGTCAAATATAAGGACAAGAGGGATGTCCTTATACTGACAACAATTCACGGAGACAGTACCACCTCCGTCCCTGTACGAGGTACCAGTACCCACACCTCAAAACCTAATTGTATCCTGGATTACAATAGGTACATGGGCGGAGTGGATCTTTCAGATCAGGTACTGAAGCCGTACAGTGCCCTGCGGAAAACAAAAATCTGGTACAAGAAGCTGGCCGTGTATATCATCCAGATGGCACTGTATAACGCTTACGTGCTATTCCGTTCTACCGGCCAGAGGGGGACATTTATGCACTTTCAAGAGGAAGTCATAAAGGGCCTAATATTTGGGAACCAGCAGGCAGAGGGCCCCAGTACTTCTAGTACTGGCCCCCGTATTGTACCAGGGCAGCATTTTCCTGATGAAATCCCCTCCACTGGAAAAAAGGGCAGGACACAAAAAAGGTGCAAAGTTTGCTATAAAAAGGGAATAAGAAAGCAAACTATTTTCCAGTGTGACACTTGCCCCGACAAACCCGGCCTATGTATAAAGGAGTGTTTTAAAATATACCACACATCTATGGATTATTAGGTTCATAATTTCACCGTGCTTCGGGGGTCTTGCTAATGCCACATAGCACCCACCTTTCATTCCACCAGAATCTGAGCCGCAAAATCCAAAAATCACTCCTTCCCTTCTGAGTCCTGCCATGCACCCAACTGGTATTTTTTGGTCACATGTGAGGCATTGCCGTACTCGGGAGAAATTGGGGCACAGATTTTGGGGTGCTTTTTCTCCTTCATACCTTCTGAAAATGAAAAATTTTGAGCCAGAACTGCATTTTTGTGTAAAAAAAATGTAATTTTTCATTTTCACTGCCCAGTTGTATCAAAATTGGTGAAACCCCTGGGGGTTTGAAATGTACACTATACCCCTAGATGAATTCCCTGAGGGGTGTAGTTTGCAAAATGGGGTCACTTGTGGGGGGGTTCCACTGTATTGGTGCTTCGGGGGTCTTGCTAATGCGACATAGCACCCACCAACATTCCACCAGAATTTGTGCTGCAAAATCCAAATATCACTCCTTCCCTTCTGAGTCCTGCCACTTTTTGGTCACACATGAGGCATTGCCGTACTCGGGAGAAATTGGGGCACAGATTTTGGGGTGCTTTTTCTCCTTCATACCTTCTGAAAATGAAAAATTTTGAGCCAGAACTGCATTTTTGTGTAAAAAAATGTAATTTTTCATTTTCACTGCCCAGTTGTATCAAAATTGGTGAAACCCCTGGGGGTTTGAAATGTACACTATACCCCTAGATGAATTCCCTGAGGGGTGTAGTTTGCAAAATGGGGTCACTTGTGGGGGGGTTTCACTGTATTGGTGCTTGGGGGTCTTGCTAATGCGACATAGCACCCACCAACATTCCACCAGAATCTGAGCTGCAAAATCCAAAAATCACTCCTTCCCTTCTGAGTCCTGCCATGCACCCAAATGGTATTTTTTGGTCACATGTGAGGCATTGCCGTACTCGGGAGAAATTGGGGCACAGATTTTGGGGTGCTTTTTCTCCTTCATACCTTCTGAAAATGAAAAATTTTGAGCCAGAACTGCATTTTTGTGTAAAAAATGTAATTTTTCATTTGCACAGCCCAGTTGTATCAAAATTGGTGAAACCCCTGGGGGTTTGAAATGTACACTATACCCCTAGATGAATTCCCTGAGGGGTGTAGTTTGCAAAATGGGGTCACTTGTGGGGGGGGGGGTTCCACTGTATTGGTGCTTGGGGGCAGGGCCGTTTCTAGACAATTTAGCTCCCAGGGCAAAGGAATGAAAATGCGCCCCCCCCCCCCCCCAAAAAAAGTAAACACGACACAGAAGAAATTGCGCGCGCCGCAGGCGCGCGCGTCGAAATAGGGGGCGTGGTTTCTTTTTAAAGGGGGTGTGGCTTAATATAATTGTGTGGCCTAGCAGGAAAACAATTACCTTACATCTCACCTTTGCAACCTGCAGGTCCAGATATTGGTTATCGCAGAAATTGTCATTGTACTGTGATGTCACTGTGTGAAGGCCACACAGTGACATAAAAATATAAAGGCCCACACAGTGACCTAGTACGCCTCACAGATCAAGGCCAAACAAAGACAGGCTACTTGAATCATTATACACTATTTATCCGTGATTCCAATTACACATTGTCGCACACCGTGATGACAATTACACATGACGCCGCACACCGTGATGACAATTACACATTACGTCACACACCGTGATGACAATTACACATTACGCTGCACACTTTGATGACAATTACACATTACGCCGCACACTGTGATGACAATTATACATTACGCCGCACACTGTGATGACAGTTACACATTATGATGCCCGTTACACCCCACACTGTGATGGCAATTACACAATACTCCCCACACCGTAATGCCTATTACACAATATGCCCCACACGCCGCTGCCGCACAACTCATGCCGTTTACTAATATGCCCCCACAGTGGCATATATGCCCCCACAGTGCCACACATATGCCAATACAGTGCCAGATACGCCCCCACAGTGCCACATATATATGCCCCCAGTGCCAAATATGCCCCTAGTGCCACACATATGCCCCCACAGTGACACACATATGCCCCCACAGTGACACACATATGCCCCCACAGTGACACACATATGCCCCCACAGTGACACACATATGCCCCCACAGTGACACACATATATGCCCCCACAGTGACACACATATATGCCCCCACAGTGACACACATATATGCCCCCACAGTGACACACATATATGCCCCCACAGTGACACACATATGCCCATACAGTGCCACATATATATGCCCCCACAGTGCCAAATATGCCCATAGTGCCACAGATGTGTCCCCAGTGCCACACATATGCCCCCACAGTGCCACACATATGCCCATACAGTGCCACACATATATACCCACACAGTGCCACATATATATGCCCCCACAGTGCCAAATATGCCCCCACAGTGCCAAATATGCCCATTGTGCCACAGATGTGTCCCCAGTGCCACACATATGCCCCCACAGTGCCACACATATGCCCCCACAGTGACACACATATATGCCCCCACAGTGACACACATATATGCCCCCACAGTGACACACATATGCCCATACAGTGCCACATATATATGCCCCCACAGTGCCAAATAAGCCCATAGTGCCACAGATGTGTCCCCAGTGCCACACATATGCCCCCACAGTGCCACACATATGCCCATACAGTGCCACACATATGCCCACACAGTGCCACATATATATGCCCCCACAGTGCCAAATATGCCCCCACAGTGCCAAATATGCCCATTGTGCCACAGATGTGTCCCCAGTGCCACATATATGCCCCCACAGTGCCAAATATGCCCATTGTGCCACAGATGTGTCCCCAGTGCCACACATGCCCCCAAAGTGCCAGCAGCACAACTTACTGCCTCTCTGGGTCTCCCCCTCCAGTCCCCCGCTGCTGCCCGCTGGTGCTGTTGATTTCACTTTCACTGTGTCCCTGAGCCGTCAGCCATTCATATCTCGCGGGCTGGCTCCTGATTGGCTGGCAGCCCGCGAGCTCTATGATTGGCTGACAGCCTAATGGCACAGTGAGCGAGGGGAAGGAGAGCGTCGCGCGATGCGCTCCCCTCCCCTCGGAAATCACTCACGTCACGTTGTGCCTGCTCACTCAGCCTCTGTTCATTGCGGACAGGGAGAGGGGGAGGAACTCGGAGGCGGCGCCGGCGGCGGGCGGGCGGGCGGCATTGGGGTGAGCTCAGCTCAGCTGCCGGCCGGGCGCCCGGCTGTTTAAAAGAGGTGGACAAGCCGTGCGGCGCCCCAGGCTGCTGCACGGCTTGTCCGCCTGTAGAAACGGCCCTGCTTGGGGGGTCTTGCTAATGCGACATAGCACCCACCAACATTCCACCAGAATCTGAGCTGCAAAATCCAAAAATCACTCCTTCCCTTCTGAGTCCTGCCATGCACCCAAATGGTATTTTTTAATCACATGTGAGGCATTGCCGTACTCGGGAGAAATTGGGGCACAGATTTTGGGGTGCTTTTTCTCCTTCATACCTTCTGAAAATGAAAAATTTTGAGCCAGAACTGCATTTTTGTGTAAAAAATGTAATTTTTCATTTGCACAGCCCAGTTGTATCAAAATTGGTGAAACCCCTGGGGGTTTGAAATGTACACTATACCCCTAGATGAATTCCCTGAGGGGTGTAGTTTGCAAAATGGGGTCACTTGTGGGGGGGTTCCACTGTATTGGTGCTTGGGGGGGTCTTGCTAATGTGACATAGCACCCACCAACATTCCACCAGAATCTGAGCTGCAAAATCCAAAAATCACTCCTTCCCTTCTGAGTCCTGCCATGCACCCAAATGGTATTTTTTGGTCACATGTGAGGCATTGCCGTACTGGGGAGAAATTGTGGCACAGATTTTGGGGTGCTTTGTCTCCTTCATTCCTTGTGAAAATGAAAAATTTTGAGCCAGAACTGCATTTTTGTGTAAAAAATGTAATTTTTCATTTGCACAGCCCAGTTGTATCAAAATTGGTGAAACCCCTGGGGGTTTGAAATGTACACTATACCCCTAGATGAATTCCCTGAGGGGTGTAGTTTGCAAAATGGGGTCACTTGTGGGGGGGTTCCACTGTATTGGTGCTTGGGGGGTCTTGCTAATGCGACATAGCACCCACCAACATTCCACCAGAATCTGAGCTGCAAAATCCAAAAATCACTCCTTCCCTTCTGAGTCGTGCCATGCACCCAAATGGTATTTTTTGGTCACATGTGAGGCATTGCCGTACTCGGGAGAAATTGGGGCACAGATTTTGGGGTGCTTTTTCTCCTTCATACCTTCTGAAAATGAAAAATTTTGAGCCAGAACTGCATTTTTGTGTAAAAAAAATGTAATTTTTCATTTTCACTGCCCAGTTGTATCAAAATTGGTGAAACCCCTGGGGGTTTGAAATGTACAGTATACCCCTAGATGAATTCCCTGAGGGGTGTAGTTTGCAAAATGGGGTCACTTGTGGGGGGGTTCCACTGTATTGGTGCTTGGGGGGTCTTGCTAATGCGACATAGCACCCACCAACATTCCACCAGAATCTGAGCTGCAAAATCCAAAAATCACTCCTTCCCTTCTGAGTCCTGCCATGCACCCAAATGGTATTTTTTGGTCACATGTGAGGCATTGCCGTACTCGGGAGAAATTGGGGCACAGATTTTGGGGTGCTTTTTCTCCTTCATACCTTCTGAAAATGAAAAATTTTGAGCCAGAACTGCATTTTTGTGTAAAAAATTTAATTTTTCATTTTCACTGCCCAGTTGTACCACAATTGGTGAAACCCCTGGGGGTTTGAAATGTACACTATACCCCTAGATGAATTCCCTGAGGGGTGTAGTTTGCAAAATGTGGTCACTTGTGGGGGGGTTCCTAACTTTTAGCATCTTATGGTGCCTAGAAACCTACATGGTGCCTAAAAAATAATCTCATAAAAAGGAGGCTCCAAAATCAAGTAGGTGCTCCTTCTATTATGAAGCCTGTGGTTTGGTCAACGTGCACACTAGGGCCACATATAGGATATTTATGAAAACAAAAGAATTGGGGGAATCAATTTTTAGTCACATTTCTCTAGTAAAATGTACTGTGTTCCTTAGAAAAATGTTTTAAAATTGCAAATCTGCAAAAAAAAAAATTTTTTTGAAATTTCACCTACACTTTGTTTTAATTCCTGTGAAACACCTAAAGGGTTAACAAACTTCCAAAATGCTGTTTTGAATACTGTGAGGGGTGCAGTTTTTGAAATGGCATCATTTATGGGGGTGTCTCACATACAAGTCCCTCAAAGTCACATCAGAACTGAACTGGTCCCTAAAAAAATCAGTGTTTGAAATTTTCTTGAAAAATTGAGAATTTGCTATTCATATTGTAAGCCTCCTAGTGTCCAAAAAAATTAAAAGGAAGTTGAAATAATGATGGAAACATAAAGTAGACATATGGTCTATGTTAGTTATTAACTATTTTGAGTGGTATGATTATTTGTCTCACAAGCAGAAAATTTAACATTTTGCAAATTGCTAAATTTTCCATTTTTTTACGACATTTTGGTATTTTTCACAAACAAACACAGACTGTATCAACCCAAATTTACCACTAATTTGAAGTACAATGTGTCACGAAAAAACAATCTCAAAATCACTGGGATAAGTAAAAGCAAAAAAATGTTATCCCCACTTAAGTGATACATGTCAGATTTGAAAAAAAGGGCTCTGTCAGGAAGGCAAAAACTGGCTCTGTCAGGAAGGGGTTAAGACATCTCTTTTCACAGTGTCTGAGAGGTTGTAAAACACATTTACATATGAATAGGTTCAAGAACAGACCAGTGTCTCTGTGGTTTATCAGGTTTAACCCTTTTTAGGAAATTCTAAATGAGTAAACATAGGTCCTCTTCTTAAATAAGAAATAAGGAGACCAGACCAATTCCTTTAAAGTAGACAAACGGATCCAACACCGTTCCTTTAAGTTATATATAAGTAAGGGGTTAAACAATATATAGCAAGTGACAATGTTTAAATACAATACAATAAATGCAATGAATATAAAACGCAGGTACAGCTAACACAATGCAACAAACACACATATAAGGATATCAATAACCGTCAAAGACTCAGAGATGTGATCGCACGCGCTCCCCCAGGATCCCAGGTATGTGCTCTAAAAAGATCATGTGTGCGTCCGGGCCCAGTGTAGCTCCTTTTATAGGAAAAGGGCTGGAAGGTTATTCTTGGTGTTTATTGGATGCAGCAAGGAGACCAGGCGTGTTCTCATTGGTTTCTTCTTTCTGATGTCCATTTACAGTCCTGCCTGGTCACTGGTTATAACTGGTTCAAACCAGTTACGTTTATGGATCTTTGTTCCTTGGTCTAAGCTACTTACACATGTCTCTATACACATACACACCTATACATACATACATACATACATACATACATATATATATACTGTATTTCAATCTTAATTGAATTCCCCTCCTATGGGTAGCACTCAGTAGGACTGGATGGCACTTGAGAAACACACGGCATTAGATTGAACAATCTGAACTGAATACGTCTGTACACTGTAGACTAGAACTAGCATGCAGAATACAGCAGACGTAGTACTCACAATAAGTTACCAGGAAGATACTTGTATAGGGAACCCTAAATGCTGAAAGGACACAGTAGTCATTTGCAGGAGATCTGGACTGGAATTGGTTGAGCAGCAGTCAGGTGACCTCAGGCAAGATGACCGCACCAAGTCTTGTGTTTTCATGTGATCTAGCTGTGGTTAGTTGTATTGTGCAGTACCATAAGTACATAAAACAAAAGTAAATCCTAGCTCATCTGGGCACTTATGAAAAATAATAGATTCCTTCTCTCAGGGTGGCTGAGCCTAATGCCCCTACTACAAACACAGACATATGACAATACTTACAGCCAGTAAATCAAAGTGTCTCATAATAGGTCTGCTGTCTGTTTCAGGTGGTGACACCTGAGCTAAGCACTAAAACCGTTTTATAAGCCTCTTACAGGCGTAGTCACTAATTAACCTACTCTAACGCTAAATGCCTTAAACCCCCAAATGGGCCTTATGGATGGATCCCTACTTTCTCTCTTACACCCACACCCAAGGAACCTTTATCCTCCTTTTATTAAAATCTCAAAAGCTCTCAGCAGAGCAACCACAAATCTTCCTGGGGTTTTAAAATACATAGGCCAGAAACCTGAGACCAACATAAATCCCATTTATCATGTTACCAGTGCTCCTATCCCAATTCCAAATGCTGCACTTGTGTGAAATATATAGAAGAAACGTTGGATACACTTGTATGAAATTGCAACACTTATAGCTGATGCTTCCAAATCCTCTAAATCTGGTTTGCTGCTATATGACCTTAACAAATGTCTATAGAAAAAGTATAGTGATACTATTTCTCTTTAGTCCACAGATTTCAATATATCCAGGATTGTATCTATCAGCCACAGATGTTCATATCACTAAACCATGTAAACCTATGTGAGAATTCCATTAGATGTGTGGACTCTTGGCAGAGAACAGTACAGTGCCTTTTCATATACAGTAAGTAGTATAGGTTTCTTTAAATTGTAACCTCTATGTAAGCATGCACAACACAGATATACAATCATACTGCATATAGGCACCATCTTTCTTGCACCATAGTTGCATAGTAGGTGAGGCTGAATAAAGACTTGCGTCCATCTAGTTCAACCTATGTTTATAGTAGCTTATCCCTTGTTGTATAGTATGTTCTGATATTTTAAAGACAGATTATGTTACTTATTCGTACCCATGGATGTTTTTAACCAATAAATGTCTATCCAACCTTATTTTAAATGTATTTATAGTGTCTGTCGACACCACTTCTCCAGGAAGAGAGTTCCAAAGTTTGACTGTTCTGACTGTAAAGACATTTTTTCTTCTAGATGAACAAAATCTTTTTTCTTCTAATCTAAACTCATGCCCTCATGTCCTAGACTTCTTTCTAGCAGGAAAAAAAGGGTGTTTGACAGTTCCTTATATTGGCCCCTGATATCTTTAAACATGTTGAGCATGTCCCCCCTTAAATGTCTCTTCTCTAGTGTAAATAATCCCAAATTGCTTCATCTCTCCTCATAGTTTAAATTCTCCATTCCCCTAATAAGCTTTGTTGCTGTTCTTTGGATTTTTTCTAATTCTATGACATCCTTTTTATAGTGTGGGGCCCAGAATTGTACTCCGTATTCGAGGTGCAGTCTAACCATGCAGCACAAATTTACTGCTCGACCATGATAGTGAACCTCAGATCTGCATACCTATATCATATATAAATTAGTCCAGTAGGTGCCCACTATATAATTATCTCATGTAGGTATGCCCTGCCAGGAAGCTGGTACCCATGTTTTGAGTGGAGGCTCTTTATGACAATGGGAAGGAGTGGGACACTGGTAACCAACACCATCTGAAGATGACAAAAGTTCCCATTATCAAACTCACACGTGTATAGCCATAGATTGGATGTAGAATCTGTGAGCAATTCTACATAATGAATGTATAAAAGTCTAATCTGTTTATACAATCTCAACAACACAAAAAAGGGGTGTTTCGATCGCACAGGAAATTTTTATATAGGTATGGGTACCTTCCAGTCACCATATAGTTTAAATCACTATTTGGTGTAAGGTGTGCTACCACCAAGCACTAGAAGGGATACACACAAGAGACAACCCAAAAAAGCGGTGTTTCGATCGCACAGGAAATTTTTATATAGGTATGGGTACCTTCCAGTCACCATATAGTTTAAACCAATATTTGGTGTAAGGTGTGCTACAATCTGGACAAGTGTGAGTGCAGCCATCTTTGTTCCAAGCAAAGTACATGCTAGAAATTTGTAGAGCAACTTTTTAGAAATGTAGAAGTGCAGTAATGTCCTATCGGCTCACATCGGCGCACTTCGAGCATTGCCACACTTTCCATACCCCTGGTAAATTCCCACTTCCACCACTATTAGTAACAATTTATTATGTTTTAAGTTTTGTTAGGCAGCAGCCACATTACATTACAAATGGCAGCATTCATATGATAAACTTTATGTAACGATCATTTAGGTGTATGGCCCCTGTAAGTGAATCCTGTGTATGCATAGTGAGCCGTTGCGAGCACCAGCAATGGTATGGCATGACAAGGTCACCGAAGACAATGGGCCTGTTTCGTGTTAGTAAGTAAAGCCAAATAGCAGGTAATTGGGCAAAACTATGCTGCATTGCGGGTGGGGCAGATGAAACGTGCAGATTAGATTTAGGTAGGGTATGTTCAAACTGAAATCAAAATTTCAGGGAAAAAATAAAGCTGTCTAATAGTTGTGGGTTACATGCAAAAGCAGCCAGTGTTTTTCCTGCACAGAAACAATACTTGCATTTTTGTTACTTGAATTTTTGTTTTGCTTGCCAACACGAGTCATGCTCATTACAAAACTCATGTACAAAACAACAGAACACAGTTCGTTTTAATTAGGGTATTCATCACAGAATATTCAGTAAAATGTCTTTAAAAGTCTTTATTGTGAGTACTTTCCGTCCATGGACCAATCCTTCCTTTATATGCCGGTAACTTAAATCAATGGAGAAATAATGAGGTTTCGGCAAATCCAAGGAAAGAAAGACATTTATATATGTATTCTGTGGTGAATACCCTAAGGGGGATATTCAATCTCCATCGGGGAGATGCCCGCCGGGCCCTATTCAATGCTGTCTTCACCGACAGCATTGAGCAGGGTATCTCGGCAGAACGAGCCCGACATCACTAGCTGTCGGGCTCGTTCTGCCGAGAACAGCCGGGAAGTGACGAGCTGCCGGCTGCAGCTCGCCTCTTCCCGGCCGCAACTCGCGGCCACGCCCCCTTTTCGCTCCCCGGCAGGCGGGACATTGAATCCCGCCTGCGTGTTCTCGGTCGAGCTGACCGAGAACGGGACTGGGTCACGGCGGTCGAGCAAGCTCGACTGCCGTGACCCTGACATTGAATACCCCCTAAGGCCCTGATTCATGTTGGCTCAGAACATCGCAACTTACCGAGCGACTGAATCGTCCCCTTCCTTATGGATTAATACCCCCCCTCCACCGCCAAATCCTCTCGGTACCGTGCATTTGGATGTGTACGAGAACACATCGTCTTGCATGCCTCTGCTAGCAGAAGAAATCATTTGATGATTGCCGACAATTGAATGGTTTCTCCTGCCTTCACAAATAAAAGCCAGTGAAAACGGATTTTATTTACGAGTGCAACAATGAAGATGGGGCAGGAAGCTGACGTCCTGTGAAGTCACTCGCCCGCCCCCCACCAGGCACCAGCCTGCCTAACCAATGGGAAAACCCAACTTTTTATATGGGAAGGCCCATAAAATGCTTAGCTTGTACATGATCCAGCCCCGTCACCATGCCCGCCCCAATCTGTCCCCAACTCTGCCTCCCTTCAACGAACAGCTCGGGAGTGTGCAAGTCGCTGAACTCGTTTGTTGCTGGGGTCTGCACATGTGCAAATACGAGCTTGCGTAGACCCCCAAACATCGGAACGGGCCTAATTCACCCCAATCCCCAGTGTTTGTGAATTAGGCCCTAAATGAGAATCACAGTGTTCTGTTGTTTTGTACATATTGTTATTTGGAGGGGGTGATCTCGATATAAGGAAACAGATGCATTTTGTTAGTAGAGATTCGGGGGTCGATTGTTTTTCTGTGTATTCACCAAAGACATTAGTCCATCAGGATCAACCTTTTTACAGTCTACCAATGTTACTCCACATTTGAAAGGAAATTCTTCTTCTACAGAGCACTTGATATTTCTTGTGTTGCCCTTTTACCACAGTACACCAGAATCTGTCATGTTTTCTGTGTTAAATGCAGTTATATATTTCACTGTAAGATAATAGCAGACTTGCCAATACATCAGCTGCACAGTTAATGAGTTGAGCATTTAAGATAAGCCTTGAAGGATTGAATTAAAGGTCTTCATATTGATATTTAAAGACCCTAAAGGATTGAGTCCTGGTAATTTATTCACTTAATCACAGGTGACTCACAAACAGTTTTTCTTTTTATATTTTATTTATTTTTATGACCCTGATTTTGTTTTTGTTGCCGCTTTTGAAACATCAAAGAATTTATTTCTTTTAGATCTTAAAAACATGAATTTTACTTGTATAAAAAAGTAACTAAAATTAACAGTGCAAAATGGCTGTTTGGGAGAGTTACGATGCCCATACACCATGCTCATACACCTGATGGTCGCATCGGGAATATTAGACATGTTTAAAAATCCTGATCCCAGTGAGGATCGCAGAATTGGGACATTTTGGCATGCTTAATTTCCCCAATCCTATAACGGATCACCAAGCATCAATGTCAACTGGTCTATCCGGTGGGTGGAACGGTGGTGCCAGCTGATTGGGGATTGCGGCCATTGGTGTATGGGCACCATTACACTTTGCAAAACTACATTTATATAAGATCAAATTTAAGTTACATAGTAATTGATTAATTGAAGTCAAATTAAAAACAGATTTTTGTTGAAGTTTTAAAGTGAGAGGATAAAAGTCTCTGTCTGTAATTTGCAGTTAAGAAATAAACGGCTTACATGGAAACTAAAACTTCAAGTATTCGGAAAAAGAACACATTTTCTCTTAATTTGAGGTTATGCTCTTCTCTTTAGTTATTGTTCTAAAAAATAGATCTATGCACTGCTTTATTCTGTGGTGGTATTAAATACCAGAGCCTAATAATAATAAAAATAATAATCATCATCATTTTCTTTAGACAACATTCTTTCTCCAACAGGACTCAAGGCGCTTTACAGACATCAAAAACAATGCACATAAAACAGAAGATCTACGTAATCCAGCAATAGATAAGCCACACAGGCTTAGAAAAGAAAACCTTGAGCACACAGTAAGCATAATGAAGGGTTGACATAGGCATTTTGGGTAATAACTTCCATGGGTTGTGTATTTTACCTTTATAAGGTACCAGGTGAGGCAGCAATGTTGAGTGCACTATGTAGGATTACCGTGGGTGAAGTGAAATAATCCACCCCTGCATAGGGCCGGATTAAACCTTCGGGGGGAGGGTTACTTTAGACAGGGGGCCCTCTCCCTCTTGTCATTACTGGCCGCAAACTGGACGGGAGGATATTACACTGTTAGAAAACAGAGTAATGACAGTATGAACTTGACCAGAGAGTCGCTGATATAGCAGATAATGCAAGTGGCAATATTAGCAGGAACGCCGCACATGCAGATAATGCAAGTGGCAATATTAGCAGGAACGCCGCACATGCAGATCATACATATGTATAATGTCACTGACTAGATCAAATAAACTAGGAGGCGAATTCCAATGTAACGACATGTTCTAGAGCAAAGCTAGGAACATTGTGCTAAGAGAATACATACGGCTGACGTCAGTTTAGACTGACTTTTATTTCCGAAGGCAGGAGAAATCATTCGATGGTCGGCGACCATCGAATAATTTCTCCTGCTAGCAGCTGCATGCAAGGGGATGTTAGCACTTGTTCCCCTAGCGTTAGCCCGCTTAGCAAATTAACCTGAATCAGGCCCTAAACCCAAGTCGCCCAGGGTGAACTGCGTTTAACCCTTCTTATAACCCAGGTGCAATTGCCGGGTTGGCCGGCCAAGGTTATAAGGTGTCGTGCTTTCACATTTTACCTTGATGCCGGTCAACACGTCAGCAACCCGGCAATTACCCGGGCTATTTTGGCTATGTGATGTGGTGCATAGCAAATAACTAACTAATATCGCATTCAGATCGCAAATGCAGGGTCGCACCGGGACTTTTAAACAGTTCAGTGCTAGTGCGACTCTGCATGTGCAGTCTGTTCAGATCGCAGCAGAGAACCAACAATATGGCTGTTCACTGATGCCGTGTGGGGGCGCGTCGCGTCATTGGGGGCGGGGGAGAAGGCAGCGCTTAGATCTGGCACTGCTCTAAGCGCTGCCTCCTCCATAGTGTTAACGGGAAATGGGTCGCTCGACCACTTTAACCCGTTCACACTGCACAGCAACACAGCCAGTCAGCTACCGGTAACCCCTTTCACATTGCACTAATTACCAGGTCGAACCGGCAAGAAACCGTCTTGTACCTGGTAATTAGGTTTAATGTGAAAGGGGTGTAACATAACCATGTGAATCAGAGGAAAGACTCCCTACAGGCGTTCGAGTATATTTTATGTATAAGTGAAAATGTGGAACCTGGCTGCAGGAAATAATTTGAACCAATGTTACAGTATCAAACCTTGGAAAGAGAGTTAGCAGTCCTTAAGGTGCCCATACACTGTGCTGCACATAATTTTGTACTGCCTTCTCATCGCATCGCACACAAATCACATGCAAAACACATGCGATGTGATCCAGCCCATAATGGATGCGATCATCGAACCGTGTATGGGTACCTTTACTGACATTTATTTTTAACACAGCCAGTAAAATGACAGAACTGAAAGGCAATTTATTTTTCTCTCTCTAAACTTTGATAAATTTCCTCCAGGACATCAATATGTACTAATACAGAGAGGATGACTCTGCTTTATGAAATAGTTTCTAATGTAAAATAAGAACTTTTATTGCATAGACAATATTTTGTGGGATTTAGTTAATATGCTGATAGTCGTAATCCCAGCGGTTAGGAGGGCAGCGCCAAGATCCCGACTGCCGTCATTGCCACCAGCCAGAATCCCGGTGCAAGCAAACTTATACCCGCAGAGTTGGTAGCACAGTTTACCTGCAAGAGGCCTCATTGTGCTCCCCCACTGCCGGTGTTCCGGTGACTGGGATTCCGACTGTCAAGGAATCATACTGAACCCATGTATCTACTTACAGATGATAAGTAGATACACAAAATAGCAACAAAAACACATACATCTAAACAGTAGAGTATCTAATATTAGTAGCAAATATTATAGTCTGCGGTATTCGGATTGGCAACCAGTCATGAGGTGAAATATGACTGTGATTAAAAATTCAGTATTAATTTGCATGAATAATTTCTGTCATTAAATGAAGTCACGGTAAGGCTTAGCCGGGTACATTACAATACTTGTCATTATGAGTTTGATAACGTTCTAATCATATTCACTCAGGAGTGTCTTACAGTAAGAGTTATTATGTTATAGTAAAAGTAAATACCCTACAGGGACTCCCAGGGATATTCCTTCAAATAAAGCAGCTTTTAAAGTAGGTCGGTAGTCTCTCATGAGGTATCAGTTACAGTGCCGAAGAGTCCAAACTGCGGACCAAGGTGCTATGGCTGCGGTACCTCAGGTTGGTGGTCCAGGGTCAAGGCAAATTATTTATGTCAATGTAAAAGGCAAACCACTGCTAGTGGCTGCCAATCATAGAAGATGGTGACAATCAGAAGCACAACTCCACGTAAAAGACCCTAAAGATGCCCATACACTACGGTGACCTCTCCCCTTGGCAAAGTCGATCCCCCCTTGAGCGGTCCTTTTGCATTGGATATATGGCATGTGATCCCAGCCAAGCCTGCTTGGCTCACAAGCAATCCAAGAAATTGCTTCTGCATCCGGTTCGACTCTCAGGCTCTGGTGCCGTGCACACTGGACCACGCATCGTATCGGACCTGCTGTCATTCACATGCAGTTTGGTCTCTTTTCCTGCGAATGATTTCCACAATCACACGAAAATAGCCCAAATTGCACGTGAATGGCCTAAAGAATGACAGGTAGGCACCGTTTACCTAATTTTATATTTTCTCCATTTTTTTATATATATATATATATATATATATATATATATATATATATATATATATATATATATATATATATATATATATATATAATCTGGATCCCCTGTCCTGAGCCCAGGCACAGGGGAAGGAAACGGCACTCACGGATTTAGTAATAAGGTTTTATCAATTCATAGTGTTATGGATTACAGCATAATCTTCAACGTTTCAAGGCGTGTTGCCTTTTCGTCAGGATGCGCTGTTATGTGCAAATGGTACTGTTATGTGCAAATGGTGCCAAAGGTGCAGTGAATTCACTGCACCTTTGGCACCATTTGCACATAACAGCGCATCCTGATAAAACCTTATTACTAAATCCGTGAGTGCCGTTTCCTTCCCCTGTGCCTGGGCTCAGGACAGGGGATCCAGATCTCCTTTACAAGTCACTTAAGGGCACCGCGGTACTCATTCGTCCGGAGTGCCGTACAGACCAGAATACTATATATATATATATATATAATATAAATTATCCTATGGGTACCATGATATATATGCTAATATTGCAGTGATTCAAGAAAAGTTTGGGAACCATTGCCCTAAGGTAATATGCAAACATTGGGACTTTTACTGACTACAATGGACCCCCCCTCCTAGACAAGGGAGACTGCCCACATTCCGGGAGACTTGCCCTCCTTTCCAGAGGAGGGGGACTTGATTTCTGGGAACTTATGTTCTTGAAAAAGGTCAACACAACCGAAATGTTTGATTTGAACCCTCTGTGAGAGTCGTTCTTATAAAAGCCCTACAAGTGCCACCATCTTTATCGCAATACACATATATACTACTTCAACATCCTTCTATCCGGGCTACTTCTTGCCCACCTTGCCCATCTCCAATCCATTCTTAATGCCGCTGCTAGGCTCATCTTCCTCTCCAGCCGCTCTACCTCCGCCTCCCCCCACTGTCTATCTCTTCACTGGCTCCCCATTCCTTGCCGAGTTCTCTTTAAACTCCTCACCACCACCTACAAGGCTTTATCCTCCTCCACCGCTCCTTACCTCTCTTCACTGATCTCTATCCACACTCCCTCCCGTCCTCTTCGCTCCACCGCCAACCGCCGCCTGACCTCTCACCTAATCACCTCCTCCCACTCCCGTGTCCAAGACTTCTCTCACGCAGCCCCCCTGCACTGAAACAATCTCCCGCCACCCATCAGGCTTTCTGATTCCCTTACCTCCTTCAAGCACTCCCTCAAAACCCACTTCTTCCGACTAGCCCCTCCTCCTCCTAACCTCTTTCGATCTCCTATCCTGCCTACCCTATCCCTCCATCTGTTCCCATCCTTCCTACTTATTCTATTGTTTTTTGTTCGTCCACCCACCTCCTTTTAGTCTGTTAACTCTTATGAGTAGGGCCCTCCTTCCTCACATACTCACCCTACCTCTATACCTCACCAGCGCTCCTGCCTCAATTTCGACACCTACTTCAGAACCGATTATAATTTTAGTTCTACCAGCTATACCCCTATTTATGGTGTATTTTATCAACACACCCTGTACGTTACCGTGTTATTTGTTTTTTGTTTGCTATGTACGGCACTGCGGACACTTTGTGGTGCCTTATAAATAAACAAACTACTATATATATATATATATATATATATATATATATATATATATATATATATAAATATATACATATATATATATATATATATATATATATATATATATATATATATATATATATATATAGAAAGATAAATTAGAGCGCTCCATAGTGCAGTATAACAAAGACATTTATTTGTAAAAAGCAGTTTTAGCCTTGCATAAAAAACAGGCGGTTATAACGTACTGCAACAGGCGATTCAACAACCGCTGGACAACAGCATATACAGTGGTCTTACACACTGAACGGTAGGAGCGGTTACACTCGTAGGCGCTTGCTTGCATCAGGTAGGTAAGGACAAGGACTCCAACGCCAGGCCATGCCTCAACGCGTTTCGTAGTCAAGTACTTCGTCAGAGGGCTGGCCTGGCGTTGGTCAGATACCTCTTTTATAGCCCGAAATTCCTGCACAGCTGTGATACATTAATCACTTCAACCATCTCAGTAGTATTCTGTCAGTATACAAACACTGCAGATTGCAGGCTAGTAATATCTCAAAACTAGATGTTCTCACCTTAACAGTATTTTACCGCAGGTATGAAGATATACATATACACACAATACAATTTAAATACATTTACATACACACATTACAGTTAATTGTTTAAAACAAATATTTTCTTTTCTCCTAAGAGAAACTATAAAAAATCTATATAATAGGCAGAGTATCTTTCACCTCGATGATTCTACATCAAAACCTCTGCATCAACAAATTTATCATGCGGCGATATCACAAGTACATAAAAAATGTTTTTACATTATATTTCTTAAAAAAAACTATATAATCAAAATTACATTTAAAACATTTGAAGGGAGAGAGAGAGAGAGAAACACATTCTGTTATATTAAGACACAGTGGCACACACGATCATATACACATATCATCACCGCATTTAATGCCATCGCTGATAGCACGCCATAATTTGGGATTCCCATATGTATGAACAGACATTGTCAAACAGTGAGTTTCTTATCAGATGTTTTTTAGTTCATCGAATCACTTGTTCATCATATCGTTGCGTGTCTTTGTGTCCGCTTTTAAGCCAATCATGTTCTTTTCTTTGCAAGGTACAACAATGGTGGAACAGGTTTTTGTGATAAAAGAAAAGAGAATAACGCGTTATTAGTTTAATATAAACATTAAATTTCACTAGCCTATTACTTACACTCAGTACGGCAAAATAAGTGAATGATATAACCAATGAGTTATTTCATTTAAAACATATATATATATATATATAGAGAGAGATATATAGTACATTCCTCAGAATGTCATTATAAAGATAGGGCAAATTATTAGGACTTCATCAATTTAGAATGACTTTAACAAGAATAGACTGTAGAAGACTGTAACATTAAAAACTATGTACCCATGTTGGAGTCTTATGTAAAAGACTCAACCGCAGTGTTACAATTGGTGGAGAGTCTACAGTGGGAAACTAATTTTAAATGGGGCACAATCGACATCAATTCCCTATACACGTCTATTCCACACCAAAAAGGAGTGGATTCCATAACATCAGTGTGCACAAGTCACACTATTTCCATTGGTCTTTAAGGTTTTGTTTTTGCGCACTTATATTTTCTTTGTATATATATATATATATATATATATATATATACATACAAAATATTCCAAGGTTGTGCAGTGTCCAATTAGAATACAAATCTGTCCATGTGTATCCACAAAATCATGCAGTGCTGCTCAATCTCTGGATAGAAGCTCATCAATGCCTCAATTTAGGGAACACGTAGGAGAAAAACCAGAAAGGCGCACAATGAGCGTAAATGTAAAAAGCACTTTTACTGTTATAAATTCTCACATACCTGTACAAAACAGCAGGTATGCTTAGAATTATAAAAACCCGGGCGGCAGGACAGAGTCGTGCAAGCAGCCAGAGCCTGGAAGCCGGAACCGGACAGATGGGCATCAGCAGCGTCAAAGGAAGAGTCTGCGTCACTCAGTAGAAACACCCCAACTAGTCAGTGATGACTTTGTCAGGAGGCGGGTCATTTGGTAGCTCAGTCAACATTTAAATACCCTTCTGGATAACATTTGCATAATGAATTCAATATTGATCTTAAAGGTACAATACCCCAAATAAATAGTTTACAATATAGAATAAAAAATACAGGATGAAAAATACAATATATTACAATGTACATAGTAGATACAAAATGACTTGCAGTATATAAAAAGAACATACATTGATAACAGAACTATAACAAATACATACATAAAAAATAGCATAGAAAAATCGGCAAAGTAAAATGCAAGATGAAGATACAGAACTGCACACCATCGATATTACAACCAAAGACTATCGGAAGGGCAAAGGGGTAAAAACCCAACAACAATGCTCCACCAGTCCATGGCCGAACATCGATAATTTCAGTGCAGTAAAGGCACTATATCAACACCCTCATTCATACCAGCCGGAGACATGGTATTTAAAGTAAAAATCCAATAAGTTTCTCTGTGGCTCAATTTCCTCAATAAATCGCCACCTCTTTCATTAAGAGTGACGTGTTCGAGCGCTTTAAAAGAAAAACAATCAAGGTTAGAATCACAACATGAGGCAAAATGGCGCAGGACACTGTGCAATGCAGATTTATTTCTAATACTTCTATTATGCTCAAGAATTCAAAATTTTAATGGACGTTTACTCTTGCCTATATAAGCTTTTCACACTTACATGTTAGAAGATATACAACATGAGAAGTAAGGCAGGACATTCTACTTTTAATATTTCATGTTTTAGTGCCATTAGTATTAGAAAACTTAAACCTGTACCTATCAGCATATTGACACATTTTGCACTTATTACATGGAAAAAATCCATTACTAATATTCAACCAACTGTTAGTCACACCAGTATCATTTTTAATCCTGCTGGGAGCAAGAACAGATCTTAGAGAGGTAGCTTTTTTAAACACCAATTGAGGCATATGGGGGAGTAAATCATGCATTAACACACCCCAATGCTTATAAAGGATGTGTGTGATAGCAACACTTTCAGAATTATACTTCGTCACAAATGGGACAAAATTAGTAGATCTAGTAGCCTTTTTCTTGTATTGGAGATGCTCATTTCTGTCACGGTCACGAGCCCGCTTCTGACAATTTTCGATGAGAGGGATGGGATATTTCTTCTCGATAAATCGGTTACGATAAATGGCAGATTGCTCATCATATTTTTTAAGAGTTGCGCAATTTCTGCGAACCCTGACGAACTGGGAATAGGGAATATTATTAACCCACTTCCCAAAGTGGCAACTATCAAAGTGGACATACTGTAGCTATTGCTATCAACTTATTTTACAAAGGTCGAAGTTTAGATTTTTTTTTATTATTACTGGGAGACCAATTAGAAGAATCTATCTGTAAATCCAAAAACTCAATCTTGGTATCATGAATTTTGGACGTAAAATGGAGATTGTAAGTATTGGTATTCATTTTAGACATAAATTCCATAAAACACTTCTCATCTCCATCCCATACGATGAGTATATCATCGATATATCGATGGAATGATACAATGTTTTCCTTAAAATGGTGATTAATATCGATGTTAAGTTCTTCCCATTTGCCAAGATAGAGATTGGCAAGACTCGGTGCATATGGGGTCCCCATCGCGACCCCACACTGTTGGATAAAAAATTCAAGTTGAAAAGTAAAGACATTATTATACATCACAATTTTAATGCATTCACTAAAGAAATCAGAAAACTCAGAATCGATATTCTCATCTTTATCAAGATAATATTTAAGGGCACCAAACCACCTTCGTGGGGGATAGATGTATATAAAATCCTTCAAAAAAGAAAAAAACCTGGGTTGAGTCCTTAGTGTAGGATTTAAGGTTAATAACAAATTTTAATTACACAGAAATTTGTTATTAACCTTAAATCCTACACTAAGGACTCAACCCAGGTTCTTTCTTTTTTGAAGGATTTTTAGTGGCGTTCTACTTATAAATGGTGTACTATCGACGTGGAGGCATTATATACATCTATCCCCCATGAAGGTGGTTTAGATGCCATTAGATATTATTATGTCCAAGAGACCGGCACAGTCCACTGCAGCTATGCGGAGGATGTTGGCTGGGTGCCTGCACGAAGAGATAGCATACTTATTGGGGATGGAGCGGCACTCTCAGCAGGAAGAAGAAACAAGTACACGTTGTTTAAATGAGCGACGTTTCAATGTCCTTTATTTGGACATTTTCTTCAGGCTGTTAATCATTTGGAAGAAACATGGCTTTATACCCCTCCGTGCAAATTAGCGTCACCTGCCGCCACGCAGGGCGGCGCAATGCACATGACATCATAAGAAAGTGCTACCATCACCATGGTTACATACAACAACAAACCCCCATTTACAGACTTAACATCACAAATGGGACAAAAAACATGAATAGCAGTGAAGGCATAAATATTGTAGTAGGGCAATATGAGTACACTGCGGAATATGTTATTAAAGCCGCAAGCAAATATAGACATGGTGACAGTCAGTAATTACGCTAAACATAAGCATATTAAAACCGCTCACAAAGTGAGAACCTCAATATTATGACATGTAAAAGAGTCACTTAAGCTCTTAGGCACAAGGATAAGGTGACTACAGGTGTAACGCAGATAAATAATATAAAGAGGAAACTTTAAAAGAGCTGTTGAGTTGCTAATATTGAAGGTGATGGCATGACCTGTATAATGAGTTGATGCATTAGATATTACGTCGATCCACCATAAAAGACAACCACCAGGCACAAAAGATTACTTTCTAGTTAAGCAGCTAATGCCCGCTAACTCATTTGAGCCACGGGGGGGCTAGAGTGTCTAAGCGGTGTATCCACCGCGACTCGCATTTTAGTAGCTGCAAGCTACGATTGCCACCCCTCAAATTGAGAGGGATGTGGTCAATCATGCGGTACCTTAAAGAGGGTAGGGTATGTTGTCTCAATACAAAATGTTTGGGTACAGGCAAATCACATTTCCCACACGCCAATGCAGCTCTAATAGTGGAACGATGTGTGGTAATTCGTTCTTTAAAACTGCGTTCAGTTTTACCAATATATAAAAGGCCGCAAGGGCAAATTAATTGGTATACAACAAACTTAGTTTGGCATGTCAGAGTGTGTCTGATGGTATATTTAGTACCCTGAAGTGGGTGGTAGAATGTATTGCCAGGTATCATACAAGTACACACCGTGCAAGTACACCGGATACATCCTCTAGGGTTTTTTTTTTTAGGAGCATTGAAGCCTGTGATGTCGGTTTTCACTAATATGTCACGCATATTAGGACCCCTCTGATAACACGCCATAAGTCTAGTGTTGGGAATGTTAATTTGTTTGTCAGTTTTGACTATAGGCCACAATTTCTTAGAGATTTTATTAATAACCGGGCTAGCTTTGGTGTAAGTGGTTACCCAGGGGATCATCGGAGTTGGAGGTGTAATGGCTTTAGTGACCAAAAGGTCCTCTCTGGGTATGCCTGCTACCCGATCCCTAGCGGCTAGGAGGTGCTGGAGTCTGTACCCCCGTAAATGGAATTTCTGTATCAGTGTGTCAATCTGTAAATCAGACTCAATTGGGTCAGATACAATGCGCTTAATCCGCACCATTTGAGAAAATGGTAAACCCTTGATCAAACTAGTAGGGTGACCGCTGGTTCCATGCAAAAGTTTATTCCTATCTGTCTCTTTCTGGAACAAAGAGGTGGAAATAACACCATTTACAATCTTTATAGTGACATCAAGGAAATTAATGGCACCCTGACTATATGTCATAGTTAGTTTAACTGGACTGGGGCCAGTATTGTGGGTGTCAATATAAGCAACCAGGTGATATCCTTGACCTTAAGTGACTCTTTTAGAGAGCTTAAGTGACTCTTTTACATGTCATAATATTGAGGTTCTCACTTTGTGAGCGGTTTTAATATGCTTATGTTTAGCGTAATTACTGACTGTTACCATGTCTATATTTGCTTGCGGCTTTAATAACATATTCCGCAGTGTACTCATATTGCCCTACTACAATATTTATGCCTTCACTGCTATTCATGTTTTTTTTCCCATTTGTGATGTTAAGTCTGTAAATGGGGGTTTGTTGTTGTATGTAACCATGGTGATGGTAGCACTTTCTTATGATGTCATGTGCATTGCGCCGCCCTGCGTGGCGGCAGGTGACGCTAATTTGCACGGAGGGGTATAAAGCCATGTTTCTTCCAAATGATTAACAGCCTGAAGAAAATGTCCAAATAAAGGACGTTGAAACGTCGCTCATTTAAACAACGTGTACTTGTTTCTTCTTCCTGCTGAGAGTGCCGCTCCATCCCCAATAAGTATATATATATATATATGCATATGCTTTACATATATTCAATTGACTAATCTGGGTACTTGTGTATTATAGCGGCGCCCCCGATGTGCATCGCACGATGTTTATATCGCATCGCATGGCATGCGATGCGAGGCGATTTTTGCCCCCTATGCAATGAAAGATCGTATAAGCACCAAAAAGGGTGCTTTTAAGCACCCTAATGGGTGCTTACAATGTGAAATGCACCCCCACGCCACACCCCCCACTATAAACGTGAAGCGTGAAGAGCACAGCGGTACGCGTCCTCCGACCTTTTCATACCCCCACTATCCATGTCGGCGTGGAGTTGAGAATAGAAAGTGTGGCGAGCGCAGCGAGGGGACGCGGATACCTTCACAGGTATCGGAGTCCCCTCGCGGGCTTCACAGGTATCCGCGTCCCCTCGTGGGGCTCTCTACGTTCGCTACACTTCGGGCTCGCTGCGCTCGCCACACTTTCTATTCTCAACTCCACGCCGACGTGGATAGTGGGGGTATGAAAAGGTCGGAGGACGCGTACCGCCGCCCCTCGCGGGCTCGCTGCGCTCGCCACGCTTTGGGTTCACGTTTATAGTGGGGGGGGGGGGGCGTGGGGGTGCATTTCACATTGTAAGCACCCATTAGGGTGCTTATACAATGTTTAATCGCGTTGCATCGCATTGTATGGCATTGTATGCCATGTACAATGTCATACAATTTTAAAATTGTATGACATTGTACAGCAGCACGCGATATCGCGTCACATCACATACCATCGTATGCCTTATGGTATGCGATGCGATAGGCGCCGCTAAAATACACAAGTACCCTAATCTTTTATGAACTTTATATTTTTATACCTTTAAGACTCTCTGTAACCAGTTATCTAACCCTTTGCTAGAATTAATATTTTCACCTATGGCATCCCCTTGTTACCACAATGAATACATAAAAATGAAATTATTTTATAATCATACTCATCCTGTTACTATCGCTCTCCTAGCTATTCAGCATTTCCATGCCTTGGGAATTACTCCGTGCTGTGTGACTACAGTTGCTGCAGTTTAATTACCTTATAATTGGATTGTCATTGCTTTGTTCAATAATAGTTTTCTCCGCAAATGCAATCCGCAGCATTAGATGATTTTTCTTAAACAAATACAGTGAGACAATGGTTGAAAATAAACTGACATTTCTTTCTGCAACGAAAAATGCGGCGGAATATGTGAAATATTTTTAGCTGAATGAGAACTCAGTTTATTTGACAGATGACTCGCTTGCTATAAAAAATGTTCTGCCTGATTTGTTAACAACCCTTGTTAAAGTCAAAAGCATTGTCCTTGATCCATAAAGATCTAAGAAAAAAAGGAAAAGGGAAGAAGTGTTGTCTGGCTAGTTGCTATGTAAATCAGCTTGAGTCTAATTTTATGCTGCTAAAAAAAAAAAAATAGATTTCTCAATGAACCACTTTCAGGTTTGAACTTTTTGAATGATTTTTTTTTCTCGATGACGCAAGGAAAAGCTACAGAGAATTAGATCAAATCCTTCTAAAGAGCCTAAGATGTTGAAACAGAATACGAGTACAGCTGGTAGTCCTGCTATTTGGAGACGAGCTAAAAAAAAAAGAGAAAGACAAAAAAGTAACAAAACACAAAAAAAAAAAAACTTGATAAAAAAAAATTGAGCTTTTGACGTTGAAACACTCAGGGGAAGTCTGGCAACTTAAAGTAGACATTTTCATATAATCATAACCAGAACAAAAGAACAGCGATGTTCATTGTTAGTACAGGCAGCCAGACTGGGAGCTGAATTGGCAGGATTTTTTAACGTATTACTTAGCTAGAAACCGTCCCTAATAATCCGAACACCTGCTTTAAAAATTGCAGCTCATACTTGTTCTCTATAAAAAAAAACTATTTAGAGTACGGTGAATAAAATACCCTCATTTGCAATTCTGCTTCTCTCTATTCATGGAGGCAAATGATAAGTTTTTGTCTACAGCCCTGTACACTTCTTTGCATATCTCCCTCTGACTCGTAGTTACAGAGAACCTGGACACATCGGTCATTCCGTGAGGTTGAGTAATGCCCTGTCTTGTAGAGGTGCCAAGGGAACGTCTCACTGCGATTATGAGTCATGTGTAAAGGGACTATACCTATATCAAAAGTGATAAGGACATGTCAGACCAGTGGCGTGACTATTAATTTTGCTCCACCTAGCCAAAATAGTATCTGGCAGCCCCTCCCCCCATAATTCTGCTTACACATTACACCATACACCATAATGCCACTTACACTGTATGCCACACCGTAATGCCCCTTACACTGTATGCCACACACGTAATGTCACTTACACTGTACGCCACACACTCTAATGCCTTTTACACTATATGCCACACACGTAGTGCCACTTACACTGTGCACCACACACGTAATGCCATTTACACTGAATGCCACACAGCGTAAAGCCATTTACACTGAATGTCAGACACCATAGTGCCACTTACACTGTACAGAACACACTGTAAGCTACTTACACTGTATGCCACACACTGTAATACCACACACTGTAATACCACACACTCTGTAATACCACTTACACTGTACACCACACACTGTAATGCCCCTTACACTATACGACACACACCGTAATGCCGTTAACACTGAACACCAGACACTGTAATGCCATTAACACTGATTGCCAGGCACCATAATATCCCTTACACTGTACATCACACACTGTAATGCCCCTTACACTATACCCCACACATCGTAATGCCACTTACACTATACACCACACACCGTAATGCTCCTTACACTATACGCCACACACCGTAATGCCACTTACACTGTACACCACACACCATAATGTCCCTTACACTATATGTAACACACTGTAATGCCCTATACACTATACACAACACACCGTAATGCCACTTACACTGTATGCCACACACGTAGTGCCACTTACACTGTGCACCACACACCTAATGCCATTTACACTGAACGCCAGACAAAGTAAAGCCGTTTACACTGAATGTCAGACACCATGGTGCCACTTACACTGTGCAGCACACTGTAATGCTACTTACACTGTATGCCGCACACTGTAATACCACTTACACTGTACAACACACACTGTAATGCCCCTTACACTATACGCCACACATCATAATGTCACTTACACTATACGCCACACACCGTAATGCCATTAACACTGAACACCAGACACCGTAATGCCATTAACACTGATTGCCAGGCACCATAATGTCCCTTACACTGTACATCACACACCGTAATGCCCCTTACACTATACCCAACACACCGTGATGCTCCTTACACTATACGCCACACACCGTAATGCCACTTACACTATACACCACACACCGTAATGCTCCTTACACTATACACCACACATCGTAATGCTCCTTACACTATACACCACACACCGTAATGCTCCTTACACTATACGCCACACACTGTAATGCCACTTAAACTGTACGCCACACACCATAATGTCACTTACGCTGTATGCCACCCACCGTAATGCCACTTACATCACACACCGTAATGCCACTTACACTATACACCACACACCGTAATGCTCCTTACACTATACGCCACACACCGTGATGCTCCTTACACTATACGCCACACACCGTAATGCCACTTACACTATACACCACACACCGTAATGCTCCTTACACTATACACCACACATCGTAATGCTCCTTACACTATACACCACACACCGTAATGCTCCTTACACTATACGCCACACACCGTAATGCCACTTAAACTGTACGCCACACACCATAATGTCACTTACGCTGTATGCCACCCACCGTAATGCCACTTACACTGTACACCATGCACTGTAATGCCCCTTACACTGTACACTACACACCATTATGTCACTTACACTATACGCCACATACCGTAATGCATCTTACACTAAACGCCACGCACCGTAATGTCACTTACACTGTACGCCACACACCGCAATGCCACTTACATGATATGCCAGACACAAGGTGACATTCAATAAACGTCAGGCAGTGTCACCATGGGGACAAGCAGCATAACCCTCATCATATCCACACCGACCCTCCCCAGTGCTTTACCAATAGCAAATAGTGCTTACCTGCATGCTTCAAATTGTGCGGCTCTGTACATGGTCTTGTTTATGTTGGTCTAGCCGCCGACAGCAATAAAGGGAGGGGGGGATTCATGGGTACACATGAGGAGATAGCAGAGGTAGAGATAGGGAAAACAACAGAGGAACACATGGGGGGGGGGGGGTCAGAGGTAGAGATGGCAAAGGAGGAGGATAAGCAGATAAAGGTGATATGGACACAGATGGAAAAAATACCAAAGATATAGACTGTCCAGTATATAGTAAAGTGAACAGAGGCACTGATAGCAAAGGGGACAAAGGCATAGAATGGGCAGGAGCAGGGGCACACATGGGGTGGGCAGGAGCAGGGGCACACATGGGGTGGACAGGAGCAGGGGCACACATGGGATGAGCAAGAGCAGGGGCACTCATGGGGTTGGCAGGGGCAAGGGCACACATGGGGTGGACAGGGGCACATATGGGGTGGGCAGGAGCAAGGGCACACGGGGTGGACAGGGGCACTTATGAGTTGGCAGGGGCACATATGGGGTGGGCAGGGGCAAAAATGAGGTAGGAAGAAGCAGGGGCACAGTTGGGGATATCCTTCTGACTCTAGACTCACAGGAAGCAGGGGAGGAACAAAACAGAGGAGCTGTATCAGGAGATCTGGGGGCAGAGTAACACATACAGGAGGAAATGCTTAGAGGAAGCTGCTGAGTGCTGACTCTGAGCTGCTGAGATTTTGGTGTGGTTGTGTCCTCTGAGACTCCAGAGTGGGGGAGGGTATACAACCTGCCAGAGAGGGGGGCCACGGGAACTGATGATAACAGCCCAGAGTTTCTTTCTCACAGGCTGACCTCTGCCTGTGAGAAGCAGGTTACATGCTGCTGCAATCAGCAGCAGTGGGGCCCCTGTGTCAGGCACTGCCACTCCCACTACACTTGCCTCTGAGGGGAAAGAAGACTGGCCAAGGGGATCGGGCTGCAGTGCTCTCTCCTGCACTGTTGTAGCTTGCCGCTGCCTGTCAGCTGTTTGATAGGAGCAGCAGGGAGAGCGCTTGTCCTTCCTGCACTGCAGAGCATGCTTAGCAGCCAGCGCTGGCTCTGTGTGCTCTCACTCAGTGCTCCCTGCAGACCCCAAGTCACGGCGGGGTCTGCCACACCATAGTTATGCCACTGTTAGACTAGTCCTGAGCCATGCATGTCCAAACTATGGCCCTCGAGCTGTTGTGAAACTACAAGTCCCTTCATGCCTTGCCACAGTTTTGCTATTAGGGAATGCTAAAACTATGGCAAGGCATGCTGGGATGTGTAGTTTCACAACAGCTGGAGGGCCATAGCTTGGACATGCCTGTCCTAAGCACTCCAGGAGTTCATATGGGGAGAAGAAATTTACTGAAGTAAATCCCCGTTGGCTGGTGGTTGAGAGAGCAAGGTTATGGAGATGGGACTTTTGTTCTATAGCAATTTTAAATTAATATTTCTCAATTTTTTTAATGATAACTGCAAAGCCGTAAAACCTAATTTATATGTGGATTTTGCTCTTAATTTTTTATTTTTTTTATTCTTGCTTGTGTCTTCATAGGAGATTTTTAATGGTCCTACTACCTTATTCCAATTTTTATGCGCACAATGTTGATTTGAAGTATTTTATTGTCTTTGGGGGTGCTCAGTCATGTGTGGTTTTGGCTAGCACCCTGGTAGTTCCCAGTAGTTTGTGGGCTTTGGCTAGCAGTTTGGGGGAGAGTCACGCCGGTGACCGATACGATAGGTGACGGGGTGTGGGTGTGATCACAGGTCACGCATGGAGAGAGGACAGACTGCTGCAGCTGCCTCTCTCCCCAGTCAGCAAACAGCATGTGCTCTGTTGGGGAGTCTTCTCTCTGAATGGACTGATGGATGGGAGAGTGAGGGGGATTGGAGCAACCCCTCACCAGGCCCATGCCTGGGTAAAAAGTGCCCGCTTCCCCACTCTCAGCCAAGCCTCAAAAAATGTATTTATTTATTTACAGTGTCTTATATAGCGCAGCCGATTTCTTATAGCAGATTCCGTTGCGCTTTACAATAGTAGACAGTGATAAAACAAACTTGGTAACAACAGACAGACTTGGATATAGGAGGGAAACACAAGGACAGGTACCAGTAATACTGTAGCATAGCAGTCCCACCAAGTTACAAGTTCAGAAGGGAAGCTATATAATACATAGGTGCCTCAGAGGGTTATGTGTGTAGAACTTAAAGATGATAGGCTTGCCTGAAGAGGTGAGTTTTCAGGGAACGCTTGAAAGTTTGGAGGCTAGTGGAGAGTTTTATTGTGCGTGGAAGGCATTCCAAAGGATGGGAGCAGCCTGATGAAAGTCCTGTAATAGTGAATGGGAGCTAGTGATCCGTGCAGAAGAGAGACGCAGATCTTGTGCAGAGCGGAGTGGTCGAGATGGGAGATATTTTGTGATAAGTTAAGAGATATAAGCGGGTGCAGTATGGTTAATAGCTTTATATGCGAGTAGAAGTGTTTTATATTGAATAGGTAATTGAGCATCTTGCAAGGAAGATCAGCCTCGAAGCAGCATTTAGAATGGACTGCAGTGGCAAGAGTCTGTTCTTGGGAAGACCAGTTAGAAGACTATTGCAATAATCAATGCGAGATATAATGAGTGCATGGATAAGAGATTTGGTAGTGTCTTGTGTGAGATACGGTCGTATTTTGGATATGTTTTTTAGATGCATGTAACATGATTTGGAGACAGATTGAATGTGGGAAAGAAAGTTGTCAACAGTGATGGAGATATCAGGATGGTAACTGTTCTAAGCTGGCGGGAATATAAGTAATTCGATTTTGGAAATATTAAGTTTGAGTTGGCGAGAAAACATCCAAGATGAGATGGCAGAGAGACATTCAGAGACTTGGCCCAAAACCACTAGTGACAACTCTGAGGTTGATAGATAGATTTGAGTATCATCATCATAGGTGATACTGAAACACGAAAGAGCTGATGTGTTTGCCAAGAGAGGAAGTATAGATTGAGAAAAGCAGAGGACCTAAGACTAAGACCGGCATCTTATTGTTAGTACATACTGCCCATAGTGTATCTTGGTATTATCTCACAGTCCATAACAATAGCCTTGCTATTACTACTATGGTTTAGGTTACAGACCCAGCATCCAATGGACCTCACTAAGACAAAAGAGATAATCATTTAGTTTAGTCAAATGCATTTATACACAAGGAAATATTATTATTATCATTATTATTATTATTATAATTACTATTATTATTACCCATTTTTCTTTACGTTTACAATATTGAAGTAAAAAAAATACAAGGGTTATTTACCACTAATCTCCAGCCTAAACCGCCAACTTCCAACCCCAGTCCAGAGTCAATAATGGTTTGTTCCAATATTTATCCACAGCAGCCAAATCCTAATTCCAGA
Organism: Crinia signifera; assembly: GCF_055691185.1. NCBI lineage: Eukaryota > Metazoa > Chordata > Amphibia > Anura > Myobatrachidae > Crinia > Crinia signifera. The sequence goes on from NC_139227.1 coordinate 110,843,106, forward strand.
TTTTAGTGCCCATCCAAACAAATTGAAACCAAATATATATTGAGATTTGCAAAGTTGTGCAATAATGTTAACTCAAATAATTGTGTCCATATTATATAGTACCAATATATGCTGAAGACTTGCTGTCAGAGACCAAATATCGGTGTCTGGAAGGCCTCTTACTTAAATTTAGCAGAATAAGAGGTGTAAGATGTAAAATAAAAAAAATACAAAATAAAAACAAAGCAGAACTAGAAATGAGCACTAGCCTGTGAATTTCTATATTTCTGTGGGAATAAAGAAGTTATAAGTTGTTAATTTCTAAGTACAGATGGAGCCGGGCTCCCTCTTGCTGGCGAATCGCCAGACTGTCTCCGCTGGCGATCCGCCAGCAGCCCGGCGTCCATCTGACTGAGACGCGCGTGCGTCTCACGCGCACGCGCGTCTCAGTTTCCGGGCGGCGGGGCGATGGGAACCCTGTCCGTCTCCGCTTCAGGGAGACGGACAGGGTTAGGGGAGGCGGTGGGGGGGTGCGGGGAGGCGTTGGGGACCCCGGGTGACCACCGGCAAGCCAGCGGGGACCCGGGGGAATCGCCGTCAGAAGTGGACGCGCTCGCATCTCGTGTGCGCGCGTCCCCTTTCGCAGAGCATATGGCGGCTGGCGATTCTGCCGCCATCCCCTGCAAAGACAACGCCGGCTCCATCTGGATGTAGCCGGTCTCATTCAGGCAGGGGCTGGCAAAACTATCGTGGCAAAGGAGCTCCTCCCTGATGTCCGCCGCCTCCCCCACCGCCACCGCTGGTCCCCCTCGCCACCCCGACCCCCCCTAACCCTGCCCGTCTCCCTGAAGTCTGTGAGACTGCTCTGGCTTCACAGTGACTGTCAGCGAATTCTGATTGGTAGTCCGACCTGTCAGTCGCCCAAAGCAGTCCCATTGGGAGGTGTAACCTCCCTCCAGGACGCCTCTATATGTGCTGTTGAGTGCAGCCCATAAAAAACAGATTCCATGCATGTGCAGTACGAGGACGATACTGCGCATTCACTGGACCATGCAAAAGCAGCCCATAGAGGCCAGGGGTCCAAAGAATCTACTGTGCATGCATCGGCCCAACAATAGGGACCACGGTGTAGTCTTCAACGCGTTTCGTGCTCTTGCAACACTTTTTCTTGAAAAAGTGTTGCAAGAGCACGAAACGCGTTGAAGACTACACCGTGGTTCCCCCCTGCATGCCTTCCTCCTCTACAAACAAATTCAAGCTGCCACGGCACCCGCCGCTCACTATGGCGTTAGGTGACATCACCCGGCAGAAGGAGACGGAGAAGACGGCTTCCAAACATCCAGCCGCAGAGACTTCAATCTCTCACCCGCTCCCCGGGCTTAGAGGTAGGGTTAGCATAGCAGCCCCCACAGACCTTTTAGCAACTTTTCAAAAGAGCTGTTTACATTCATTTAACCAATTTTATTTTTCAGGTGTTTTTTCTTATCTTTTATCTGCACTATTCTCCTACCTATCCTTTTAGCGCTCATTACCCATAAAATAGATACTACATGGGGAAGATGGGACTGCACATGTTAATTATAAACATAAAGAAAGGTTCTATCAAGCTGATATTTATAGGGGTTTATTCAGAGTTGATCCCTGTTGTTTAATTTGAAATCCTATCGATGATCGAATGACTGCGCATGAGAACGGCTTTTAGTATGCATACCCAAGGCCAAACAGCGGGAAGCTGGCGTTTTCTGGGGTGCCTGGAAAAATGCAGGCAAATCCAAGCATTTTAAGGGGAGGGTCTGTGACATCAGCACTGGCCTTGATCAGGCTGTCTCAGCCACCGAGTTGTGAATTTACACAGACTGGGAAAATGATTAGCTGGTGAGTGAGTTGCATATGGATTTGCAGATGGAATGCGATCAGTGATCCATTCACAATTCATTCACAGAGACGGGGTTTGACACTGTCTGGCCAATGGATATCTACTTGAGGTCCCATGGCAATTTACAGATCAGTGATAAGGTCTTAAAAAGGCCAATAGATCCACACAGTAAGAATAAATAATGCAAATACTGTATTCTACATTGTATATATTGTACACTTAAAGGCAGAGACTCCTTTTCCATGGATTGGCACCCCTCCTACCTGGGTGTTTTTAATTAGTTTGGATGTTAGGCATTCACAGGCTACATATTGTGAAAGGCACTATGATGGTAAGTCTTGAATAAATGTATAGAATTTGTCAGTTTTAGGAGAAAGTTTGGGGTGTGGGGCCCCCTGGGTTGGTGTGGCTTGGCTGCTTTGGTGTATCATTGTAACATTTAAAGCAGCACATTGTAAACACCTTATTTTTTAAATAATAACACTTTTTAGCATTCTAATAAATACCTTTGACCAGTGGCAGTTTTTACCTTTGAGCCCCCCCCCCGCCCCTCCCAGGTAAAATCTGCCACTGTTCTCTTCCTAAGTGAAGCCAGATGCAGTCTGTGAGAATGGTCTGGCTTCACTGTGACTGCCAGAATCAGAATCAGCTTTATTGGCCAGGTATACTCGCGTATTCTAGGAATTTGATTTGGATTGCTGTGCAACAGCCAGGGTGGGAACAAGTAAAACAGCGACGGTACAGATACAGTATATATCACACATACAGATATGCATTAAATGATAGGTAAAAAAAAAACGTACAGATAACGAACACAACAGGGGAGACACGGGGTACATGTTCTGGCTAGCGGCACAGATCCTAGGCAGCCATCAGCGGCGCCCTCTTGACATTGCTACTCACAGGCAGCAGTGGAGCGGCTCAACGGCCATCTCCCTTAAGCACCCACAGGAGTCAGCTTGGATGGATCCAGAGGCTGTCCTGTTGAGGGGCTTAGGGGAGGGGGGCATGGTGCCAGAGGCCTGGCTAGAGGGAGAGCCAGCGTGGGTGGTGGTGATGGTGGGGGAAGTGTCAGTGAGGCCGGGGGAAGAGTCAGTGAGGCCAGGGGAGAGTCCTTGGGGGCCTTGGCCAGAGTTGACCCCATCTGGACTGATAGAGAGGCAGTACCTGCTCCCATGGGGCCACCTCTGCTGGGTTTGCCCAGAGCTGGAGCTGAAGCATCGGGTCGGGGGCGGGCGGACTCCCGCAGTCTGGGGGACTCACTCCCAGTCCCGGCCGGTTGACGCCACCGTGACTTCCTATTGGAAGTCTGACCTACCAGTCACTCAAGACAGTCCCATTGGGAGGTGTTCATTCCCTCCGGGATGCCTCTCTATGTGCAGCTGCGAGGTAGCCCCAAAAAATGGGTTCTGTGCATATGCAGTACCACGGACCGCATTGCACATGCGCCGGACATGGCACCTCCGGGAGCAGCCCATATAGTTACATGCGCAGCATGTAAGAAGTTACTACGCATGCGCTGGTCCCATGCCGGGAACCGGCGGCAGGGACTGGGATGTGCGATGGTGGCAGCAGCGGAGACCATGATCGCAGCAGCGGTGGTGGAAGTGGAGGGGGGCCCCGCATCATGGCAGCCTCCCTCCTCCTCAGAGATAAGAGCCGCTGCTGCCTTTGACCTATGTAATATTCCTTAACACATAGCTTTTGTATTTAGGGGCGGCTGGTCTTTGCTGACTTTTTGGACAAAAAAGTATTCAAATTACCTATCCTTTACTCTCTTAGATTGTAGAGTTAATTAAAATTATTATTATTGGCAAAACTTGGTACTATAGAGTGTGTGTCTGCATTATTTATTATTTCTGCATAAAACAATACAATAAAATGTAATACATATGTAAGTATATAAGTAAAATGATGGTGTTTGACAGAATTTAACATTGTATTTATTTACAGATGCCTGCAAGTTGGTAGGTGCATATCAGATGTGAGCAAGAAGGTTAGTCCACACATTATTTACTTACCAGAATAAGTTTTATTAAATATAACAGGATAGACGTGATAGAAGATAAAAAGCAGTCAATACAAGGTACCAATCGATCTTAGGCTTAGTACTGTACAGTACTCCAATAACACAGTTTCAGACTTGTGCTCATGCAGATACTGTACTTTTAAAGAGTCATGTAAGTGAATTCTGCACCTGGAATCTCTAATGCAATTTAGACAGATGACACACAATAAGACACAGTTAAGAGACAGAATGTAGTGATGAACTATTTAAGAGGGTGAGTAAAAAAATTATCCACACACCAGTTATAATAAAACTTCTGTTGGCCTCACTGTACCCCACACACCCCCCCCCGCTCGCCAAATACCCCACACATCTGAAAATGGATGGAATGCCCATGAAACGATGGGCGTTCCCAGCCCATTCGGGCTGCCCCATGCCCCCCGCCTGCACTGCAAAGTGCTAACGGGCAGCGAACTAGCAGTCCTCCATGCACGCTCACACCAAGCATCTGTGCGGACACGCAGGGGAGCATGGCAATCAGAATAAGGGTCAGTACGTATTTGAGATGTGTTGGGCAATCCTGAGCGGTGACTCAAAAATTGTCTGTCTTAGGGGTGTGTTACAGGAGTGCAGTGGGCGTGTCACTGAAATAGATGCAAACCCAGACACTTAGGAATTGATATACTGAGATGGGAGTTCTATTGAAGATGGGATGTTGCTATGTAGAACCAATCAGATTCTGTATATTATCTAAAGTTGCTAAAAGAATAAAAAGTAGTTTTTATTTGGTTGCCAATGGCAACAATCCATCTTCAGGGCCGTACGGAGCCTCACAGCACTGGGATCATGGGTTCGATTCCCATCATGACCTTAACTGTGCAGAGTTTTTATATTCTTTCCATACTTGCGTGGGTTTCCTCTGGGTACTTCGGTATCCTCCCACAACCCAAAAATATACTGGTAGGTTATTTGGCTCCTAACAAAAATGAACCCTTTAATGTGTGTGCATGTACATGTGGTAGGGAAAATAGATTGTAAGCTCCACTGGGGCAGGGACTGATGTGAATGTTCAAATATTCTCTGTACAGCGCTGCGGAATATGTGTGCGCTATCTAAGAAGATAAATAATCTTCAGTAGAACTCCCATATCACTAAATAACCTGTCAGGGTTGTGTTTGTTTGTGAACCCAGACGAGAGCAGGTAGCCATTTGTCTGGATGCATGAGGACGGAAGCTGGCAGGTTTTATGTAAGATATATTCCTGCATATGGTTACAGGCAGGGCTATTTTTGTGCAGGCTCCAGCAGGAACTGAGGCCCTTATTCTAGTTCACTCTTTCTGACAAAATATTTCTTAGATGGACAAAACCATGTGCACTGCAGGTGAGGCAGGTGTTACTTGTGCAGAGATAATTGGGTGGGGTTTTACACCTGCCTCACCAGCAGGGCACATGGTTTTGTCCATCTAAGAAATATTTTATTAGAAAGAGTGAACTAGAATAAGGGCCACAGTTCCTGCTAGAGCCTGCACAAAAATAGCCCTGGTTACAGGTAAGTATCTATGGCTGAATGAAGAAATGAATGACTGAATGAAATAAAGTCAATGACTGAATAACATGAAGTTAAAAGTTCTTTGGAGCTGGGGTTCTAGTGATACAGAGAAGCAGGCTTACTCAGAACTGGGGACACCAGCAATGCAGGAGTGCAGGCTTGTGTGGAGCTGAGGACACCAGTGATGTAGGAAGGCAGGAGTGCAGGCTTGCATGGAGCTGGGGACACCAGCAGTACAGGAGCACAGGCTTGTTTGAAGCTGGGGACACCAGCAATGAAGAAAAGAGAGTTGCTTGAAGCTGGGATGCAGGCTTAGTCGAAGTTGGGGACACCAGCAGTAGAGGTAGCAGTGTTGCTTGAAGCTGGGTACAACAGCAGTACAGGAAGCAGAGTTGTATAAAGTTGGCAACATCAGCAGTAAAGGAGCACAGGCTTGTTTGAAGCTGGGGACACCAGCAATGAAGAAAAGAAAGTTGCTTGAAGCTGGGGACAACAGCAGTACAGGTGCACAGGCTTGCTTGAAGCTGGGAGCACCAGTAGGGTTGCCACCTCTCCTGGATTTCCAGGGTTCCCCCTGAATTGGTGGCAACCCTCCAGGACAATTTTGCAGCCTCCCGGAATCTGGGATATCTCCACAGCCTCCCAACTGAGTATGCTATTACCGCCGCTGCGGAGCTGGCTGCATGCTAGGCTGCTGGCCTGCTGCTAGTACAGACACTGCTCCCTGCAGACAAAGACTTGCGTGATGATGACATTGTCTGCAGGGGGCAGCGGCACACACCAGCGTCAGGCCGGTGGAAGTCAGTTCCTGTGAGTGGTCGTGCGGCTGACTCGTGTCTGGCGTGGGTGCGTCTACTCTGCGGAGGAGAGTAGGTAAGTTTGTATATGGCATTCTCACCTCTCATACATCGCTAGCTGACTCTTATGCAGTTTTAAAGGGAGCAGCCAGGTGGTGAATATTTATTATGAACAAACAGTGCTTTTAATCTCCAGAATTATTTAGCACCCTGATCATGCTGTGTTAACATCAATACATGTCTGTATTAGAGGCTATGCCCATGTTTCGGAAGAGACCATGCCCATTTTACTAAGCCACACCCACCTTTCGGGAGCACACGCATGAAGATGAGGGGGGGGGGGGAATCTCTAGGAATCAAAGATGCCTAAGCACCAGCAATACAGGAAGCAGGGTTGCTTGAAATGGGGGTACCAGCAATACAGGAAGGCATGCAGTGGCGTAACTATATAATTTGCGCCCCCCCGCCAAACTTTTTCGGCGCCCCCCCCATACCCATACCTGACAGAGCCGCATCTGCGGTCACTGTCCCGTCCAGTCTCCCTCAGCTCCGCTGCGCTGCTCCAGTCTCCGCTGCGCTGCTGCCCGGCCGCATCTGTGGTCAGTGTCACTGTCCCGTCACTCGCTCCCGGCGCCGGCTCCTGCTGATAATGAAAAGTGACTCTTAGAAAATGGCTGCCAAAACTGTCTGCAATACGGGGGCAGCCATTTTCTAAGTGTCACTTTTCATTATCAGCAGGAGCCGGCGCCGGGAGCGAGTGACGGGACAGTGACCGAAGATGCGGCCGGGCAGCAGCGCAGCGGGTAACTATAGCACCGCAGCCCCCCCGGCGCCCATAGTTACTCTGCGCCTCCCCGCCACGGCGGGGGCTGCGGAGGCTTAGTTACGCCACTGAAGGCATGCTTGCTTGAGGCTGGGGATACCAGCACTGCCAGAAGCAGGCTTGCTTGAAGCTGGGAGTGCCAGCAGGTCAGGACAGCTGGATTGCCTAGAGCCAGGTGAATCTGCAGAAGGAAGTGTACTGTCCCTTTAAGAAGCTTTGAGAATAGTAGATGCTTTCCTTGATGAACACCTGGAGTCGGGGAGTGCTGAGGATGGTAATTGCACTGTGAGATAAGCAGGAGCTCACTACAGGCTGATAGACAACAGAGCACTGACAGGGTGCTGTTCCCTGAGCTGGCCTTTATACCTCTTGCTGTGAGCTGATTGGCTGCGGTGTTCCCAGCAGGGGAGTCAGTCCTGACTGGGTCTTGTAGGGTCAGAGGATCAGGAAGTGTCATGGCACTGCCCATGGAGGAGAATGGCGCCAAGGGGATTTTTAGCTGGACACCGGGCCACTGGGACAGAATCTGTATTTACAGATGGAGCCATGACATCTATGCCGCTCTCGGTGCGCCACGAATAAAATGCTTGCGCACCCCATTCGTGGCAATGGACACATGAGCGTGTGTGATGTTTGCACATTCCCATCTCAGCGAACGCCGAGTCGCTCAGGCACACTGGTGGCATAGTTGGACTTGGCTCCATCTGTACTTTGAGGTTGATGGAAGCTTCAACAGTGGGGCTAATGGTTGTGCCTTGAGTTGCACAAAGCAGTATTGTAGCACATAGGAATAATCTTGGTGGGTGTTTCATTATCCCCACAGCCAGGCGCATGCTTATACATCAAGGAAAGGCTTAGATTAACTTTAGCATAAAGTCACAGAGACAGCAAAGCCAAAAGATGCTAAGAAGTGTGCAACTTTGTGACTCGGCCCCTCCATATCTACAGATCCACAGCGTCAGCTCAGAACAAACTGTATCACTGCTTTACTATCCTTAACAATTCTTGGCTTGTTACATCCTTGACTTGTGACTATGTTATAAAACTTTACTACATAGGTTTATTGGTGGTGACAAAAGCAAAAACAAAAAACATTGATCCTTTACCGAATGACCCAAGAGGTAGATAAAATGTTTTTAATGTTACACAGCTGTCCCCTGTACTTGTATCACTCTTCCTTTTGACCACCAAATAACTGTTTAGAGCTGGCACAGATCATAGTTTCTGCTTTCCTGGCACAAAAATAAATAAATAGATTTATGAGCCAAATGGTACATAGTAAAAAAAAACAATCAAGGAAATAAACAACAAAACAAAGTCAACTGTGATTCGTTATCGTCATAAAATCCACCAGAAGATCCCAGTGCAGATCTGGATGAAGACATTATGCACTCGCCTGATTACAACTGGACACATATTTTATTGGAAAAATTGATTGAAATTGAAAAATAATGTGAACGCTTTAGCGTTGTCGCACTCTGGGGAACCTTGCCGAGATTTAATTAGAAGGAAATACAGCAGATGTTTAATGCTCACATTGGACACATACTCCACTTATTTGAGCCTCTCTGTATGCTGCGTCATGTATCAATTAAAAATCTGTCTTAATCTCAGTTTATGGGACATTTAAAGGTGGACACTGGATGTTTTTGCAGTGTGTATGAGGAGCGATCATGTGAAATTCACTGGCTAAAAAATAGGTAGGATACTCTGGTAAGTGTATCACTCGGGCACTAAAACAGGCTGACGAGCGGCAACAATGCAGAAGCATGCATGAGCACTCGCTCATTGCCCAGCCATACACATTCATAGATTTTGAGCTCAAAGTAATGCTTTTTCTTTTCATCTCTAAGCACCTTCTTGAGACTTATCGGTGATTGTGTCGGCAACTGGGAAAATAGCATGACTAGTCCATGTTCAAAGTCCCGTGTGCGACCCGAGTTTGTAATGTGAATGGCAATCTTACAAAGGAGAGAGAAAAAAGTATGTTTTTGACGGGTGCACCTAAATGGCCTATGTTAAAATATAACCTTTAAAGGTCTAATTTAAAACTAGCGAAATATGACAAACACACATATAACATCAAAATGTGAATACAGGGGAAAGGTAAGGTGTGTTTATTAAAACCGGTGGCTTATTCATTGCGCACTAGTATTATGTATGTTGTAAGGTACTACAGGTGTCTTATGTCGACACACATGTATCTTGAAAAAGCTGGAAGCGAAGCGCGCGCCGGCTAGCTGTGCCACTTACTTGTGCGCACTTATACAATAGACTGCATTTTGATTTATGTACCTTTTTCCTACAGGTTATACTACTATTAAAGTGTGACGTATCGGCTGCTGACCCCGCACAACCCTATGGGGGGAAGCAGTGATGTTCCGATACAAAGTCCTGCTATGACATGATCTGGGCACACTATAATGAATATACAGCTGTTACATATTTAAGAGGAATCACTGTGATCCCTAGACTCATTATACTACTTACTATTGTATCAGAGACCTCTGGAACCCATGTATCGAATGTCTCACTGCCTTTAGGGATCAGACATCATTTTCATGAACTAGTACCTAGTAGTGTCATTCACTCAGAGTCTTTGTTAATGAAGTCCACATCTAAGCGATAACACAGGGGTTGAACCGCACCCCAGTCACGCATCAGTGTACCAACCACATTTAACACCTCAATATACATATTCAGCGTATGATGTGTGCATACCTCCCAACTTCTGCTGAGCTCGATGCGGGACGCAGCTGCTGCGCGCCGGAGGAGCGCCGGAAATTTCGGGGGCGTGGCCTAATTTCGGGGGAGTGGCCTAGAGGCTCTGTGAGCCTCTAGTCATGCCCCCAGCCCCCTGGCTGCGGGAATAGACGCTGTGCGCATGCGCACAGCGTTTATTCCCCGCTGCTTAGCAGCCGACAGGGGGGACTCCCAACAGCCCCCCCTCACCGCGGGACACTGCCGCCCGCGGGTGGGACAGCGGGACAGGCCCTGATAATCGGGACTGTCCCGCTGAAATCGGGACTGTTGGGAGATATGTGTTTGTGGTGTGTGATTGAGTCGACACAATGTCCACCATTGCAATTCGAGCATTCAATTATCCACAAACTGTGCACTGTTGAAATACAAAGAGCTGCATTTTACAGTGACAGCTCTATAGAGATACATTGTTGCATCAGATAGACCATTAAAGATTTTATTTTAACATAGACCGTTTAGGTACACCCGTCAAAAACATACTTTTTTCTCTCTCCATTGTAAGATTATCCAATTTTTGAGGATCCTGTGCGGATAACCACCCCTATTTTGCCTCTGTACAATGTGAAAGGCAAATGATTTATTTATTCATTGTTTAATTAAAAACTACTAAATCAATGTTTTATACTTATAATCCTTATTACACAGGGTTCCAGAGTATTTGAAATGTTCCCTATTTATTAGTTTATATAACTACTTAACTTTAAATGCAAAATATTATTTTTATTATTACTTCTTATTTAGTTAGCACTTTCTATAACTAAATAGATACAATGGGGAAAATTTACTAAAGGAAATTTGTAAAAAATAGGTGTATTTGTATCCAGAAATACACTTATTTTTGACATTTACTATAACGAAAATAAGGCAATTCGTATTGATAGCACATGAATTTGACTACGAATTGCCGTATTTTTGGGATAGTAAATGTCAAAAATAAGTGTATTTCTGGATACAAATACACCTATTTTTTTTTAAATTTCCTTTAGTAAATTTCCCCCATTGTATCTATTTAGTTATAGAAAGTGCTAACTAAATAAGAAGTAAAATCTGATTGGTTGTTATGTGCATCTTCCCATTTTGTCATAGAACTCCCCCCTTAGTAAATGCAGGGTGCACTTTTATTTCTGATTCATTTATGGTTACAGGTTTTTCTATTTCAGCTTAGGGGAGATTTACCAAAGCCTAGAAAGAGGTAAAGTACCAACCAATCATCTCCTTACCGTGGTTTTACAGGCTGGAGCAGGGCCGGCGCCACCACTAGGCAGCCTTAGGCATTTGCCTAGGGCACCAGCCACTGGAGGGCGGTAGTTGGGAGCAGGCCACAGATGAAGGTGAAGTTGAGGGTCCACGGTCCCCCCCCCATGGATCGACGCATCTCCCGCCACTGCCACCCCATGGAGAGCCCCCCCCCGTCATGCTGCTCCCTCTCCCCCCGTGGAGTTACTCTACGCCCGCCGCATCTCCCGGCCCCTGCACCCCCTTCCCCAGTGGAGCAGGTGGGCGCCGGGGCGCCCCCCGCCTGGGGCGCTCCAGTGCCTGGCACCGGCCCTGGGCTGGAGGCTGTACCCCAATGTGATTCCGAGGGGGTGACATCAATGTGCTGACTCCTCCTGCACTGTAACATTAATGGCCAGATGTACTAAGCTTGAAAAGTGATAAAATGGAGAGTGATAAACCACCAACCAATCAGCTCCTAGCTGCCATGTCACAGGCTGTTTGAAAAATGTCAGGTAGGAGCTGATTGGTTGGTGGCTTATCACTCTCCATTTTATCACTTTTTAATGCTTAGTACATCTGGCCCTAAGTGCAGAACCGGGTTCCTGTCCCTTGGCAGGAGCCAACACTGAAGCCAAGGCCAGGGGCAGCTTGCATCTCCCGAACCCACCACAGTATCTAAAACACCGGTTAGAGCCAAGCCTCTTAAACCACAAGTCCATGCCCTCAAATCACAAGGCCACACCCCTTTTGCCATCTAAAAAGACAGCACCATGTGTCTGTGAAGGTAGGGGGGCCAGTAGTTGCGAGCCCTCGGCTGTTCCAGATGAGTGTCTTAAGATCCATAGACACTGGGCGACTATGCCGAGCGTGTATGGACAGTGGTGATCGCTGTCATCACTGGGGGGGAAGCTACTCAGTGCATACAGACTGAGCGGCTTTCCCCCTGCCCGGCGCCATCAGCGGGGAGAGGACGGCTTTCCATAGCGCAGTGCTATGGAAAGCCATCCACAGAGCCGCTCATCTGCTGGTAATACTAGCAGATGAGCGGATTTCCCGGTGATGATGCGGGAACGCGCAGGACTGCTCATCGTTGGGCCAAACACACTGGGCGGATTTGAGCTGAAAGTCGCCCAGTGTGTCGTATGGGCCGTAACTCTTACCAGGGCAGAGGAATTAAACATACAAGCTACAGCAGTTTGCTTGTGATTACCGCACCTCCAAGATATCTATCACTGCAATAAATAGGCCGGAAACAAAGCTGCTTGTTGCATTTATAGTCCTGTAAATTTAGAATTGCTGAATCAGGCTACGGGCACTTGTCATGACCAGATAAGGATAGCCTTGAATGTCAGAATTATGATGTAGACAATGAATTGACATGTTGTATAAAACAAACTGCTCCCAGAATAATAAACCGACACTACTGGGATAAATCCTCGAGTCTGGTAAATTATAGTCATTTTCAGCACATCACATATTATCTTGTCACTACATAATGGAAAGCCTATTGTGTGAATCCGCTGGTTTCTGAAATAACTGCCATTTGTTAAGTCAGTTTGGCACAATGTAAATGTAGTGTGTAGTTAAACATGTGGTAAGCGTTCGTCATCCTGGATATAAAACCACATACAGACACAACCCAGTCTCAGGGGCAAACGCAGGATTTTCAGAAGGGGGTTTCCAGAGAGGTGGAGCAAAGCACGGAGATGGACACTTAGATGACCCAGTATATGCCGGGTCAGTTAAAGTATTATAGATAGACCAAATGTATATAAATAATAATAAATAATATATATATATATATATATATATATATATATATATATATATATATATATATATATAGAGCTCGGATGACTGGCACTCCTGCTGACTGGGACTGCCGCGGTGCCTCCTTAAATGTGGATGCAGTCTCTATTTTTCAGCCCCCCAGGGGGAAGAAAGAAAGTGGCACTCAGCGGACTTGAAAGAATGATGACAGTGTTTATTCCATCTGAAAAAATTGCAGGGACGTCATGTCGACGTTTCAAGGCCGACTGGCCTTTTCATCAGGACGTGTGTCCTCCAAGGTGCATAAAGTGCTGTGAAAAGTGCACTTTTTTCACAGCACTTTATGCACCTTGGAGGACACACGTCCTGATGAAAAGGCCAGTCGGCCTTGAAACGTCGACATGACGTCCCTGCAATTTTTTCAGATGGAATAAACACTGTCATCATTCTTTCAAGTCCGCTGAGTGCCACTTTCTTTCTTCCCCCTGGGGGGCTGAAAAATAGATAGAGACTATATATATATATATATATATATATATATATATATATATATATATATATATATATATATATATATATATACAAGGTAAGTAGGTGCCGCACTCAGCTTTCTCATCCAAATAAGGAAATGACAACAGGACCAAGTCGACGTGTTGTGTCAACGTTTCAGTGCTTTTATTTGTGCACTATCATCAGGATAGTGCACAAATAAAAGCACTGAAACGTTGACACGACACGTCGACTTGGTCCTGTCGTCATTTCCTTATTTGGATGAGAAAGCTGAGTGCCGCACCTACTTACCTTGTGAACATGCTTACCTGAAGCTGTGGGGCACCGGGAGTGCCGGTCCACCTGGATCTCTCTCTCTCTCTCTCTTTCTCTCTCTCTCTCTCTCTATATATATATATATATATATATATATATATATATATATATATATATATATATATATATATATATATCGGAGGTGAAAAAGGGCACTCACCATTTATTAAAAGTAATTTTAGTACTTTATTTCATCACAAATGAAAAAAGAGCTGACGTACCATCGACGTGACGTGACGTTTCGGTCTTGTGACAGACCACCATCAGGATTCCATACAGCTTTACAAACAGCAACTGTCAGACATGCAACCTGGCATCCATCCCTGGGGAGGATACATATATATATATATAAAAACAAGGATGGGCGAATCGGCACTCTAGATTCCAATAGAACAGCTGTCCCGGGTGCCAACAAAGGAAGTAGACAGGAATGTATATATACTATATCAGTATGTTTGTAAGTATATATACACGTGGTACCGCCGCCGTGCTGGCATATTCTTGATTGCTTATGCTGTTACATGCTGTCTAGAAGAAGATACCTACGGGTATCGAAACGTCGACCTTGTTTCATGTAACCTGCTTTATTGCTCATTAAATATCTATTACAAAGTCCCCTGGAGTGACACGTCTTTGCAAATTCCTATATATATATATATATATATATATATATATATATATATACACAAGTCCAGAGTGGGAGCAGCACAGCCTTAGTAATAAGTATAGCGTCGGTGCCTTCCAAGTCCTGATGAAGAACTGAATAAAAAAGTTCGAAACGTTGATTATATCCGTGGCTGACGTGATCTTCTTTTGACTGAGTGCCGCCGCCTGGCTATGTATATATATATATATATATATATATATATATATATATATATATATATATATAGATAGATACAGGGGCAGCAACAGCAGTGTAGACCCCTGGGCATAGCAATGTATTGGGGCCCCTACCGATCCTCCAGCGGTAGGGGTGGGGGAAGCTTTGATGTCCCCCCGGTGGTAGGGGGTATTATATCAACCGCTCAGCATGTAGGGCCTGGATCAGTAATTTCCACTAATTACCCCTTTACTGCACAGATGGTGAGAGATTGGGTGGGAGAAGGGGGCATTGGGCTGAATGAAGGAGCCCCAATACATAACTTCCAGGGTAGTAGAGGATGTTTAATATGCAGAGGAGGGGTGTATAGTGGAGTGGGCTTATTATTCATAACTTTCTGGTGAGAGGACAGCTTGCTTGACTGCAGATATCTCCAGTTCCCGGAAATAGATTTATTAGATTGGAATGGAATTAAAAACTAGATAATCCTACCTACCAAATGGTACTGGGGACTAGGGGATCATATTTCAGGAGGCAGAGCAATCTGCCAACGAGTATATAAAACTACATACCAGGTGTGTGGAGCTGGAGCAGTAACCAGCTACTGGTAGGCTGATATCTCTGGTTCTGGGAAAAGTAGAGACAAGCTACTAGTGTCCATTAAAGGGGGAGAGTCCCAGATTTTGGAATATACCCTCAGAAAAAAGTCAGACAGAACCTGAAATATCTGACTGGGAAGAGCAATTAACAGGCTTGGATGGGGACCACTGCTTTGAAGTCAGATATATCCGGTTCCCAGGGGGCAAATAAAATCAATAAAAAAAAATATTATTAGATAAACATTGATTAATAAAAAATAAAAAAAAGGAATTCTTGACCGACTGTTATAAGATTCCAACTGGGATTTGGTTCGGATCGGACCTCAGAGAGGGATCCTGACCAGGTTTTGGATCCACAAAATTCAGGTGAATTCAGATTTCTGGGGAAGCGAAGCGCACATTTCTTGTAATAATGCATGCTTGACTACTTTGAAAATCTCCTCTCCATAAACCTGAAGTGGAGATACAAGTGGCCAATGATGGGGTAACTGGCCAATGAAGGGTAGGTAAGTATGATGTAATGTAACAGTGTCAGGGCTATTTCACACGCTCCTGCCGGGCGGTGAAATCCCGCACGGCCAGGAACCCATGCCTCACACAGTAGTTTACAATGGAGGGGGTGGCCACAGCCCGGCAGCCGTCCCTTTCCAGTGATGGGATCCAGCTGCAACCGGGCGTCCGGGCCATGGCCGTCCCGTGTGAATGGACACATTTGTGTCCATTATTAACTGCTGTGTGTGGCACAGCTTCCTGGCCATGCGGGTTTCGCCACCCGGCAGGAGCCGGAGCGTGTGAAATAGCCCTCAATGTAGACTAATCATGTTTTTGGTGAACTTTTATAAAAATTTTATTTTTTTGGGCCAGATGTATCAAGCTTCAAAAAGTTATACAATGGAGAGTGATGAACAACCAACCCATCAGCCCCTACCTGTCATTTTCAAACCCAGCCTGTGACATGACAGGTAGGAGCTGATTGGCTGGTTGTTTATCACTCTCCATTGTGACACTTTTTTGGGCTGGATACATCTGGCCCTTTAATGTCAGATAAATGTGGAATTTTTAGGAGTATGTAAACATAAAATACTTTTAGTGGAGCCCATGAAAAATACTCCCATGGTGGCACGCTTACCAGAAGATATAACTATATATAACTAGCTACTACACACCATGCAGTGCAAGAGGCCGAGTACACAGCGAGGACCAGCTGTGCTATTGCCGGGCATCTGTTTTTGGCAATAATATGTCTTGTTCTCAACTGCGCTGAATAATGTGACAATGTTTTTCATGTGGTTTATGCCCATGTGCAGGGTCCATGGGCGAATGGCTTTGGTGACTTCCATAGTCGCTGAACCGTTCGCACAGAGCGATGAGGTCCAGCGGCGTCTGTATTTAGAGCAGAACATTTCACCTGCTGTAAAAGCTGATTGGCCGGTACGTTATCTCTCTCTGTACTTTATCTCTCTGCGGGCATGGATAAATATCATCCTAGCAATTAATCTCCATAATATAGCTGAAGACTATATGTGAATATAATTTAAATATGAGTAATAAGTCAAACATCTATAAATGATCATATATAAAGGGAACATTGTATCCTGGTTCTTTAATTTGTCATTGAAAGATTGATAAAATCTCATTAATGCAATCTTCTTTAGATAAAAAAAAAATACTCTTGATGCTAAATTAAATTACTCCTTCTATTTATTGTTTTTCCTCTTGTCTAAATTAATCAAACCAGTATTAAGATGTCACCGGCAGGCACGTCTGATTCATTTAATGCTTCAGGGCTTCTCTCTTATTCAGGAAGATTGCATTGTGTGTTCAAAGGAGGATTCTGTACTGGTTATAACCCTGACCTCTTGCGTCCTGCCGCTTCCCACATATGCTGCTTTACGTATGTGATCTGAATCAATAACCGGTAGAACCAGAAGGAAGACGATGAGGAGAAAATGAATTCCCCAGATTACGTCAATAACCTTTTGTCAGCGAGGCCTTGTTTTATTCTCAGGTATCTTTAGAGAGACTGTGCAGCACTGTATTATATTATTAGTAGATTATTGTGGATATTTTATAATAGTTAATAGATCAATGGTTGTTGACAATATTCGCTGGACTTTGACGCTGACCTGTCCTCAGTGGCGTAACTAGATACATGTGGGCCCCATAGCAAAAGTTTGTAAGGGCCCCTATTCATCAAATAATGCTGAAAATGATACAGGCAAACTGGGCCCCACTCAGATCTAGGCCCCATAGCAGCTGAACCACCTGCACCTATGGTAGTTACGCCCTTGCCTGTCCTGTGTTATCTAACTGTGGCTTTATTAGAAAAGAGGCCCTGAACCATTATATAAACTCTGCCACATTACAAAAGTTCACCAGAGTCTAATGCTGTTAGAATAGGGGGTTTCGGGGCGTGGCCTGCACGGCAAAGTTACAGGACGCTTTTCTCCAATAATTGGACCCAGGGACCCCTCCGGATCCCCCACAGACCCCCCGCGGGTGTTCCCCAGCCCGGCTAGAACCTTCCGGTACTAGGGTGAGTGCGCTGCGGAGCCGGGGAGGGGAGAAATCCCTTCCTGTAGGTTGCAGCCTACACTCTGATTCAAGCCGCGGCGGGGCTCCAGACCCGGACCGCTGCCGCGAAAACCATAGCGGACCCCCCGCTGGCTACCTCTGAGGTGCCCCAGCCTGCTCCCCACCTGACACTATCTGCCCATACCTGTGGGAACAGCCTTGGAGCTGCGGGCACCCTGAGAAACTCTGTGTCTCTCCCTGTCCCGCCACCCACGGCGGCCATCTTGGAGGAGGCAGACTCGAAAAGTCTGCACAACTGCCGGCGCTGACCTGCTGCTGAGTCCCCCGTTGAGGTGGGGAACTGGGAGGAGATTGAGCGCTGTATGGTCTGCAGTAGGGTGGCCAATCCCGGGATCGGGATCGGTGGGATCCCGGGATTTTGCCCCCAAAAGGCCGGGATTTCAATCCCGGGATTGGAGTTTCCAATCCCGGGATTTCGGGATTAGACTGCGCATGCGCAGTCTAATGCCAGGCAGCGTCTGAGCACCCGCTCAGACGCTGCCTGGCTTCTCCCGGCACCCGGCAGAGCATACTGCGCAGCGTGACCTCTTAGCGTGACGAGGTCACGCTGCGCAGGCAGGGCAGGCAGGTCATTCACGTCACGCCCGGTGCACCACGCCGCTCGCCCGCCCGTCCAACTAGCCAGCCAGCAGGAGCATACCGCGCAGCGTGACCTCTCAGCGTGACGAGGTCACGCTGCGCAAGCAGGTCACTCACGTCACGGGCGGCAGCATGAAGAAGCCGCACCGCGCCGCTCACCCACCCGCCCAACTAGTCAGCCAGCAGAAGCATTAACTACCCATCCCCCAGCCTGGCTCCTTAAGATGACCGCCCATCCACCCACCCGGCAACCCAGCTGCCCCTGCATGGATGTAAGTAATTGCGGGGCAGCCAGGGCATTTTTCTATTAGGAAAGCCAATCCCGGGATCCCTAGTCTGCAGCTATGTGGCTGCAGGACTGCTTGAAATTTAGTACATCTGGCACTGAGAGTTACTGAGGCGGCCATGTTGGATGAGACAGCCTGAACGACTGCAGCCTCTACCTGCCTGTCACCTCTCCTCCCTGCTACACCAAACACCCTCCTGCCCTGCGACACCCCACCTGGACCCTTCATAAAAGTGCTGACGGTCTGGTCTCTCCCACCCGACATCGCAACAGGGAAACAGGGACTAAAACATACCTCCTCACACCTAATTTGCTGCCAGGGGCACTGTGGGACAAGCTGACCGATTGGCTACAGACGGGTCGGCAACAGACGCGGCAGGTGGCAGTCTTCCCTCCTGCCCTGGCTACCCCTACACAGACACTACAGCGGTGACACAACCCTGGTCCCTGGAGGAGGATTAGCTCAGCGGTGAGTCACAACATCCTTATATCTGTTCACCACACAGCCCCCTGCTGAATACAGAGACACTCTCGGATTGCTGCGGCTTGGAGCTCCCTCTTACCCTGACTTAGCGGGCCACCCGCAGACCTTCTGAGTGGCCTGCAGTCCCACAATTGGTGTTTTTCACGTTTATACTATAATCTAGACTCAGCACCCGAGAACTTTTACTGCTGGCTTCCCCCATTCGCCATAGACATAGACTCCTCATATGATGTGATTTAAGGGCAGCGAGCTCCCCCTCCCCCCCCCCCGCTCTTGGAAATTATATTAAGCCCAAGGAGACCTATTTCAAGACAACAAACTGAAAACCACTCAAACCTAATAGTTATTATGAGCAGGGCGAGCACGCGGACCAACAAAAGAGCACCACAGGATATATCCAAACACTTTCCACGTAAAGAGAAACCAGCTCCCGCTTCGCCACTGCCGTCCTCATCACCCTCGCAAAAGATGGACCCCAAAGACGCTCCATCTACCAAAGAAGATATCCAATCTATCCAAAATATGATAATGGACCTAAAGAACTCTTTCACTTCAGCTCTCCAGTCAGCCATAGGAGAACTAAAATCGGACATATCTGCCTTAGAATCACGTACCACATCAGTAGAAATACAGTTAGAAAAACATGTCGAATTTCAGAACAAAGTGGGTGAAGATATGTATCATCTGTACGGTGAACTGGACTTTCTTAAAGAGAAACTTGAAGATAGTGAAAATCGCGAAAGACGGAATAACCTACGAATCGGCAATATCCCGGAAACGGTAGCTACACCCGAACTTGAACCGTACCTCAAACGGCTCTTCATCTCTTGAGTACCATCTCTAACTGAGCCAATGATCCAAATAGAGAGAGTACATTGCGCATTAAGACCCAAACCAAAGGACTCAGAACCACCCAGGGATGTCATACTTCAGTTCCTCTCCTTCAAAATTAAAAATAACATCACAATGGCAAGCAGAAACTCCTCCTCGATCTTATTTGAGGGAGCTTGCATCCAGATCTACCAGGATTTGTCCCCAGTGACTATCGCTAAAAGACGAGATGTACGTATTGTCACCTCCGTGGTACGAGATAATGGATACAAATATCGCTGGGGTTTCCCCTTTCGTTTAATAGTGGACATTGAGGGAAAGGTTCAAGTCATCCGTTCACCTGAGGAAGGGCACCGCCTATTACGTAAACTCCAGTTGGTACCTCCATCTGGAACTGATCCAGCAACATCTAAAGCTTCATCCCCGGGATGATCCTTCTCTCATCGGATCGATCCCCATCCATTTCTGTTAAAACCAGTCTGCTGGTATAATCATTTTTCTTTCCTATGCTGTATAACATCGGACTTCTCCTGGGTATGGTACACACCTGAAAATTACTGTTACGGTTTAATCTCTAGATAAACTCTCTTTACCACCATGGCTGACTGAATATCAGCCAACCATACTCTAAAATTCAGTTTTGAGATGTTAATACTATGTTTTGGGTTTCCATTTTGGCGGCCCTGCCCGGTTTGATGGACGCATTTTATGTGGCACCTTGTGATAGATACACTCAAAGGAGTTACTATTTAACGCTCCGCGTCTGCATCCCGGTCAGCACCACGACCCCCCGTTACACTCCTTTACTTGTTGGGTCTCTGGGCTCTGTTTGGAGTTAAGTATTATCTACTTACTTATGTTTAAAATCGGTAGCGGGGGGCGGGGGAGCCAAGCCTCTCTGGCGGGCCACCCCCCTCCATCCATTGGGATAAACTGTTGTGCTTATACCTGTTGGGTTTAAAAACCCTTCGGGCCGTTTATAATTTACATATTTACCACCAGTGAGCTCAGTTTAGTATAGAGCTCAACCTTAGTGGACAATTTCCCCGGTTTTCCAGAGTATCTTGTCTACTTATTTTTTTCCCCTATATTATTTTTCCCTCCCCCCCCCCCCCCCCCCTCCTCCTCTTCTCCTTTCTATCTTTTTTTTTTCTCTTCTTCTCTCTCTCCCCTCTCATCGGGGTCTGGGGCCTCATACTAGATACGAAACTAAATTCTGAATCACTTGTATCATGCCGTTGCAGTGTGTATCCATAAATGTTAAAGGCCTTAACACACCCCAGAAACGTACCCACTTACACAGATCACTAAAGACCTTAAGAAGCGATGTAGTATTCCTACAAGAAACGCACTTAAAAGGTAGCTCTCACCCTTCCCTGACTTCTAAATTTTCCCCTCTAGCATGGTACTCAAATAATTCAACTAAGCGATGTGGTGTAGCTACTCTCATTAGAAATTCTATCCCCTTCCAATTTCAAGATTCTAAATGTGATAGTGAGGGTCGATATGTTCTAATTAGAGGCAAATTTGGACATGAAGAGGTTACATTGGCCAACATATACACCCCAAACACTGGCCAAGCTAAATTCTTTAGGAAATTTTTCAGAGTACTTGAACTGTATAGGCGAGGCAAGACGCTTATAGGAGGGGATTTCAACATGGTTCTCACCCCTATGGACAAATCTGGCCCTGTACAGGGTAACCAAATCCCAAACTCAACCACGTTACGTAACTGCATTGCCGGGGCGGATCTGTATGATATATGGAGATGTCTTCATCCCACTACCAGAGACTATACTTTTTTCTCTAAACCACATGACGTTTATTCACGTTTAGATATGTTTCTGGGTTGCTCCTCCTTATCCCAGTATGCCCAGAGCGCCTCAATAGTCCCCCTTACATGGACTGACCACTCTGCATTAGTCGCTTCCTTTGATATATATGAAGTCTCCACCTGTAAGCCTTCATGGAGACTCAACGAAACGGTGTTGAAGATCCCTCAATTTCAAGAGTTAATTAAAACTAATATTCAGGAGTATTTTGCTCATAAACTACAGGACGACTGCAGTGAATCAACAATTTGGGAAGCCCACAAGGCAGTCATTAGGGGGACCATCATTCAATATTCATCTAGACAGAAAAAAGAGCAAGAAAAGCGTATTCTAGCTCTCAATGCATCCTTAATGGAACTAGATAGGAAACATAAATGCACCCATTCCCAACAAGTCCTGACAAAACTTTCAAACACACGTGCCGAATTACAATCCCTCTTAGCGGAAAAAGTTGAATGCTCTTTACGCTGGGCCAATCAATCGTTCTACGACAAAAGTAACAAGGCCCACACCCTTTTAGCTAACAAATTGCGTGCGAAAAAAGCGAACCAAGCAATACATTCTATTAAAGACTCCTCAGGTAACCCGACATTTGACCCTAAAAAAATTAACAATATTTTCTTAGACTACTATAAAGCTTTATATAACCTGGAGACTCCTCCAGTTCCCGCAAACCAAATTAATAAGATCCGTCAATACCTAGATTCATGCGCCCTCCCCCACTTAGATGACTCAGCAAACTCGATTTTAAATGCCGATATTACGTCAGAAGAATTGGAGGCGGCCCTGAAATCCCAAAAAACATCTAAAGCCCCTGGCCCCGATAGTTATCCAATGATCTATTATAAGACCTTTGCACCACAACTCATCCCGCACATGGTCTCCCTTTTCAACAAAATCATGAAGGGAGCCCCTTTCCACAAAGACTCCATGAACTCACGTATTATTGTCATACCGAAACCCGGCAGGGATCCTACATCTTGTTCTAACTACAGGCCCATCTCGCTCACTAATACAGATCTTAAGCTTTTTGCTAAGATCCTGGCCTCTCGTTTAAATTCCGTTTTGGCCTCGCTGATAGACCCAGATCAAGTAGGATTCATCCCGGGTAGACAGGCTTCTGATAATACTAGGCGCACTATCAACCTGATACACCACATCACCTCTTCCAAAATTCCAGCTGTCGCCTTAGCACTCGACGCCGAAAAGGCGTTTGACCGTATCTCTTGGCCCTTTCTATTTACAACACTCTCCACCTTTGGCCTTCAAGGTCACTTTCTAATGGCCATTAAAGCCCTTTATTCGCAGCCCTCATCAACAGTAGCGACTAACGGTCTCAATTCCACACGGTTTCAGTTGAACAATGGCACACACCAAGGCTGCCCCCTTTCACCCCTAATTTTCGCCTTGTGTATTGAGCCCCTCGCAGCTCGTATTCGCTCTAACATCGACATAGGAGGTATTACTATCGGACATAATCCATACAAGATATCGCTGTTTGCGGACGACGTTCTTTTGACTTTCTAATCCGCTGATATCTCTTCCCAATCTCCAATCAGAACTTAGTCTATACGGTTCTCTATCAGGTTACAAAGTTAACCACACCAAATCTGAAGCGTTGGCATTCAATATCCCGCCCCAAAGATATGCTTCCCTCACCTCATCATTCCCCTTCCTTTGGAGACCTCAGTCCATTAAATATCTCGGCATAAATATTACTAAAACCTATTCCGCTCTCTACAAGGCTAATTTTGACCCCATTATTAAGGTACTCACACAAGATATGAACAACTGGAACCGATTATACATTTCCTGGATTGGCAGAATAAACACCCTCAAAATGAACCTACTCCCACGCATTCTATATTTGTTCCAAACAATTCCAATTTCGGTACCGCGATCAACCTTTACTTCTCTCCAAAAATTGTGTCACAAATTTGTCTGGGCCGATCGTAAACCTAGATTACGACGTTCGATTATAACCAAACAGACCGCTCTGGGTGGACTGGGATACCCTAATCTATATGCATACTACGTAGCCTGTCAACTTAATCATATTATAGCCTGGCACTCACCACTAGGCACTAAGAAATGGGTGGATATTGAAAATGCCCTACTTCAGGGAAACCAACTAGAGTATTTCTTGTGGCTCCCTAGATCCTACAGACCACCCTCGGCATACCTAATACCCACGGTAAATTTTACAATCCGCCTATGGGACAAAGCATCAGTTGGCCATAACTTATCTTCTTACCCATCCCCGATGACCCCACTTTGGGGCAACCCGGCATTTCTCCCTGGAACTGACCGCACTATGGCAGACCCATGGCAATCTCGCGGGGTTACCAGATTTGTCCATCTCAGAGGCCAAAATGCCCCATTCTCCTTTGAGGAATGCAGAGAGCGTTTTGGAATACCTCACTCTTATAACTTTCAATATATCCAAATACAAAGCTTTCTCAATTCTCAAACGAGATCTACCACAATGAGACAGTCTTCCTAATTTGAAAGGCTATGCTTATCGTGTAGTTGCAGCAAAGGGAACATTTCTACAATCTACCATTCAATTTTGACCCCTGACCCACCGCTCCGCGAACCACATGAGCTAGCCTGGGAAGCAGACCTTTCCCAATCATTGGAAGACGAGCAATAGGAAGAAATCAGATTATGTATAGCCAAATCCTCCTTAAGCGTACCAATTAAAGAAACGTGTTACAAGGTTTATACCCGTTGGTACCTAGTGCCCACTAGGCTACACACCATATTCCCCGCTACATCGAATCAATGTTGGAGGCTGTGTGGTCAGGTGGGTTCCTTTTTTCACACATGGTGGACCTGCACTTCTCTTCGCCCATTCTGGAATCTGGTTGAAACCTTGATTAGACAATGTTCAGGACAAAGACTCGACCTCTCCCCTTCTATTGCTTTACTTCACGCCCCTATCCCAGACCTTCCCAAATATCATGACAAGCTTATCATGCACATATGCATGGCCGCTAAATCTTTAATAGCTAAACACTGGAAAGACCCTAATGCACCTTCCCTAAATGCTCTGATAGCTAGGATTAACTACATAGCCGAAATGGAATATATTACTAGCCTCAGGAATAATACTGTAGCCAAATTTCACACAATTTGGTCTCCGTGGTATCTTTTCCGTGTTGTGCCACTACCTGGACTCCGCTGAGAGGGTTCTTCTTCTTCTTCTTCCTCATCTTCTTCCTATCTTTCTTTTGCATGCTTCCTTGCATCACTGTCATAACACTCCGTTGCATTTACACATTGGTTCTCTCTTTTCATTTAAATAGATAAATGTACATATATGTGTATGTACATGTATATTCAGCTTTGAGTGTATTTATGCATATGTATATCTGTCTCACTCTTTCCTTCTCCTCAGCCCCACTCCCTCCCCCTCCTCCCATCCCCCCATCTCAATCCCCATTAACCAATTTTCATGGTTTTGTATTAAGTCTGTATTGATTATAAAACACAGAATTGTTGGCCACGTGGAATAGTAATCAGCACCATACCCCTATTGAGTGTCTTTTTATGTTCTCTCTACTTGAAGTACGCTCTCTCAATCGTGTATATTGTACTCTAACCTACTATACATATTGCTATTGCTAAGTTGTTATACCTGGCCATTCTCAATAAAAATCTATTGATAAAAAAAAAAAAAGAATAGGGGGTTTCCGACTGGGTTGTGAATATGGCTGTTTGCTATAAGTGAAATACGCCAATCTGTACTGTGTTCAGGGCCGGCAACAGAAATCTTGGGACCCCATAAATTGATATTTGTGGGGGCCCCCCACCCCCTGCAGTCAGCTGCCCGGCACTCGATTGCTGTGGGCAGCTGACACATAACACCCCCCCACCCCCCCAACAACAATATTTGCACTGCAGACTCGGGAGGGGAAGCTTCCTGGGGATGCCTGTTTAAACACGCAGCTCCCGGCCGCCGCACGCTTACACACACTGACATGAGCTCGCGCTGCTGCGGTGCTCATGTCAGTGTGTGTAAGCGGCGGCCGGAAGCTGCGTGTTCTGACAGGCATCCCCAGGAAGCTTCCCCTCCCGAGTCTGCAGTGCCGTGGCCGCAAATACTCTTGTTAGGGGGGTGGTTTATGTGTCAGTCGCCCACAGCCATCGAATACCGGGCGGCTGACTGCAGGGATGAGTGTCTGATTCTGGGGCCCCTCTGATGGTCCCCTTTGACCCCCCTGTTACCGGGCCTGACTGTGTTTATCTACAAAGACCACTAATGCCTCCAAACTGTCCCGCTGTAATCATGGGTCTCAGGGAACACTGGAGATCCCCCCCCAAAAAAATGACAAAAAAGGGGTAGCATCACAAGGCAACACCCTCCACCTGAGACTTTGCCCACCAACAAAGGCCACACCCCTTTATATCTGAACATGCAGTGGGTTCTGCTTCACCTGCTGGAACAGTTGTGAGGTACAGATGGAGCCAGCCTCCCTCTTGCTGGCGAATCACCAGATTGTCTCTCCATCTGACTGAGACGCGCGTGCGTTTCCGGGTGGCAGGGGACGACGGGAATCCTATCCGTCTCCGCTTTAGGGAGATGGACAGCGTTAGGGGAGGTGGTTGGGGAGAGCTGGGAGGCGGTGGGGACCTGGGGGAAGCGCCATCGGAAGGGGACGTGCGGGCATCTCGTGCGCGCGCGTCCCCTTTTGCAGATCAGATGGGGATGGCGGCTGGCGATTCTTCTGCCATCCCCTGCAAAGACCAGGCCAGCTCCATCTGTATGCCTATGTAATATGCAGATTTGGAGCTGGTGAAAGAAGGGGCAAGAAATGCCGCCAGGTCCAATTCACTAAGTTGCAAACTGTAGCAGAACTGCATTATGAACCACATACTATTATCAATGGCGGTTTTTACCTATGGGCTGCAGGGCTGCAGCCCCCCCAGGTAAAATCCACCACTGTAGTGAAGCCACTGTGACTGGCAGTGACTTCCTAAGTCCAACCTGCCAGTCACCAAGGGAGGTGTTCCGGGCTGCCGGGCAAATTTCCCAATTGCGCCGCACCAGTCCCAGGGCCTGTCAATTGTATTACACAGGCATTGGGACCATGATTCCCTTCTATGGGCTGTTGCCCAAGCAGCCCATAGAAGCTGGCACCATGCGCAGTACAGATGTTTGTACTGCGCATGCCCCAATCCCGGCGCTTCTCATCATAGCACAGGCGCCGGGGACCGGACCGGGAGGAGATGCATCAGCGGCGGCGACAGGAGGAGGGGGTGCCTGCATCACGGTACCCCAGTGGCGGCTGCGGCAAGAGGCAGTCCCCCTCCCCCAAGAAGGTATGAGCAGCCACTGACTATTATATTTACCTATTAGTAGCCCTATCACTTATGAGTACCTAAAGTCTGGTGCATAAACAGGCGAATGATGATGATGATGACTGATTTCCTCATTCATACCCCCTCCCTCAATGTATCAGTTTTGGTGGGGCATGCATTTTGCACACTGTAATGATGGAAGCTTCTAACAGAATAGTTTCCTCTGCCCATACACCACAGCCAGGGCTTAAACTGGTCCTGAATAGATGGGAGAACTATTTTCCCTCCCCCCACCATTGCCTCCCCCATTATCCATAGCTAGAGCCAGTGGTAGGGATTTGGGCACTCCTCTTCAAACTGTAATGTTTTTCTTTTCAAGGTGGAGGGTGAAATAGTTCCACTTCACCAGCACCAGAGATGGAACTCAGTTCCACCCCATCACCCTCACTTTAACCCTTGATCACAACAATGGATGAATACAGTAGATGGTATAAACATGCCTGTGGCATCTAAACAGTGCTAGAATCCCCCCGAAATAACAGCAAATTTGGGGACTTGATTTGGGGCTCTGTCGCCATGATTCATAGCCATGTCTATTTTTTTCCTCAATTATCTACACCCAATTTTTGGGAAGTTTATACTCACTCAGTAGCTTTTTCTAAGAGGCCGTTTGCAGATTCACCTTAGACGATGATAGGTACAGATGTAGCCCTCTCAGCCAGCAAGCCCCTTCACACTGCAGTGGGGAAAGGATTAGTGTGGGGTGTGGGCAGTTATGGGGGAGCAGCAGGGAGGAGGCGGTGGGCTCCTGTCAGAACGGGGCACACGAGCGTCTTGTGCGCGGACTCCCCCTTCTGGTGGATGGCGAGCAGCGGCGATTGGTGATAGAATCGCAAGGAGCAGCTCTAATGATAGATGCTCTATCTGTACTTTCTATATGGACTGGTCACATATATGATTTCATGGGAATATATTTTAATTAGAGATGTGCACTTGACTCTTTTTCAGGTTTTGTGTTTTGGTTTTGGGTCTGGATCTCCTTTAGGGGCCCATTTATCAAGCAATATTTGCGGCTAAATCCCCGATAACCGCAAATATTAAGTATCACTGAAATGTATTAAAGAGGGACCACAGCAGGAATCTCCGATCCCTGCTGCGATCCCCCCTGCAGCGCCGCCGGCCACATCCCCCATAGGTTTCTATGGGGGATGCGAAGCTGCCCGATGTATCAGCACCCCTGGGCTATTGCCGTTCTGATATGGCGATAGTCCATTGTAGCCTATGGCTAAACATCGCACTGCCCGAGCAGGGCAGTGCGGTAAGAGGGGTCGGCGGGGGTCAGCGCATAACCGCGCATGCACAGACCCCCCGGCTTCTGGCTCCGGGTATCGCAGGGACAGGCTCCTTTCGGAGCCCTGTCCCTGCTCCCTCAACCTTCATCCATTCCACCAGTATGATCGCATTTTACATTGCGATCCTGGGCGGTAATATTCCACCCATATCGCATTGTAAATGCGATCTTGATAAATGCGCCCCTTAGTGCTTTAGATCTGGATTGGTTTGGGTTTTGGATCTGTCTTTGTTTAAATAAATCATAAAAACAGCTAAGATCACAGAATTTTTTTTGTTCCTCCAGTAATATTAAACAAAATAACATTCATTTCTAGTCTATTCTGAACACCTCAAAATATTATTTTAGGCCAAAACTTTGCACCGAGGTAGCTGAATGACTAAACTAAGCAACCCAAGTGGGTGGCACAAACCCATGGCACTGCAGGGGCAGACAGAATAGCAAGGCCCCAAAGAGCAAAGAAAAGAGGTGCAAGATGGATTTGTCCTTGTGTCCTCCCTCCCACCCTTATGTTGTATAAATAGGACATGCACACTTTAACAACCCAATCATTTTAGTGACAGGGATACGACTGTGGCTGAAATGATTGGTGTGTTTGGGCCCCCACAAAACAAGCTGGCAATTAATCTCTCCCTGTACAAACTGGCTTTATCCTTTTTTAACTGGCCTCATCCTCTGATTCCTCAGCCCTTTCAGTGTGTACATCCTCATCCTCACAAAGTATTAATTTGTCCCAGCTGGAATACACTATCACAGGTCCTGCTGTACTTTCTGGTGTGACAGTGACAGTAGACATGTCAGTACTTATAGGCAGCTCCTTCAATCCAGGTCAGATGTCCAAACTTGCGCCTGACATCCCTGCATCACTGCCAGCGGTTCTGCTATGAAAATGTATTTTTATTTCCTTGCAGCCCCAGTTGCAGGAGACAATAAAGGAGAAGCTGTTGTCTGTCATGTTCCACTTGAGCTGACAATTTTCTCACCAGCAGACCTTTGCACCTTTGCAGACTTGTGTCCACCGGATAAAGAGATATAATGCATTCTTTAAAAGTAGGATTGAGCATGGTGGCCAAAATGTAGTGTTCTGATTTCAACGGATTGACCACCCTGGCAAGGAGAATAAAGGTTTTCATCCACAAGTCCCCATCTGTTTTAGCTCCTCCTTCACTTTCTCCAGCTGATTCTGCAAAAGCCTGGTGGAATGACCGGACTCAAGCTGGCAGTGTCTGAACTGACTTCACTTGAGGCAATGCAACAGGATAATAGATATTAAATCAATATATCATTCGCTAAGTGTTGGCGGCCTAAGGTACAAAACCCAATGTGAAGAACCACTAAACAAACAGACATACAATACCGAACAGGATTTTGGGTTGTCCCCTGGGCGCTCTTGATGTTTTGAGGTATATGCTCCTCAATCAAGATGGAAAATACCCAAAAAGGAAAGAGAATACAGATAGTGTAATACTGTAAAAATCCTTTTAAAATATCAATTCTGCTAGATGGAATTTTTCTAATTCGTACCAGAACAATATGTCTACTAATGATGTAGACAACTGCGCAAATTGGGGGAGAGCTCAAGAGCGCCCAGGGGACAACCCAAAATCCTGTTCACTTGTGGCAAGTTCGAAGAGTTAGAGAACCTTGCACAACACAGAAATCATTCTCCACTGCGCTTCAGTCAGGTGCATTCCCCCACCCTTTGCCTATGGCATAGGTAGAGGCTTGAATGGCCCACCGTCCTGGAGGGAGGGAACACTTCCCAATGTTTATTATGTGTGTCTGTAACTGGACATACAGCTACAGATAGATTTACATACAGATAGTGGTAGATGCTGAGTAAGTAAAACAAGACATTGGTTCCCCCAGCACACCGAATGGTATGAGCTAGGTGACAGATCTTACCTGTAGGACTGTAGCACATAGGTAAATCTGCCACTGAAAAACAGCTGTACACCAAATTGAGTATACATATTCCATAGCATCACATAATAAATCCTTCAGTTTGGAGCATGAAATCAGCAGCTACAGTATGCAGAACACTTACAGACACATCTTGATAAAATTACCCCAATGTGTTTTATATGGGCAAGGAATTCCGTAGCATTTTTTTA
The DNA here is from genome assembly GCF_055691185.1 of Crinia signifera. Lineage (NCBI taxonomy): Eukaryota > Metazoa > Chordata > Amphibia > Anura > Myobatrachidae > Crinia > Crinia signifera. The sequence goes on from NC_139227.1 coordinate 110,873,513, forward strand.
TGCTTATTTGCTCACTGCCGGGTTTTCATTGCCTATACACTGCTATTATTCATGAAGAACAAGTGAAAAGGAAAATCTGTTTAATCTGGTAGTGACCCACAGACATTTTCCAAATATGCCAGTTACCAATATGTTTGTATTTTTCAGCAAAGGACACTAAACCCTTTAGATGTAAATGAACTTGCACATCTCCGCCAAGCAGGCAAATGCGCCACAGACCCCTTTTCAAAATAAACTAATTATGGCTACTTCGAAAACTACTGCTCGCTAAGGATCAATTCAGGATACGCACATCAATGTGGTAAACTGAGTACGCGATGTTCTTAGGAGCCATGCAGTGATTCTGCTGCTTGCTGTCACCGCAAGTATATGTCTAAATTAGATATTGCTTCCCTTGTCAAATATTTGTATCATTGCCAATCACAAACCTTATCATTTCTGCATCTGCATCTTGAATAAACGTTACCATGGAAACAATTCCAATGCCTTAATTGATATACGTGAAGTCATGTAGCTCAGATGTAACAGGAGTGTAATATCTGCAAATTAAAAATGAAAAAAAAAATCTTGACAGCAGATTACTATATAAAAAAAAAACGAGAACAAGGTTTGCACAGGCAAAAAAAATAAAAAAGATTATTTTTTTAATATACTTTATGTGGGCAGTCAGAAACAGGGACCCTTATAAAACAAGCCTGATATTTACTCCCACGTCTAGAATATATAATTACAAGCAGAAACTTTCCTTGGCTTCAGTTTCATACTCAACGAAAATATTTGGTATGAAAGTCTATTAAGAATGTCATTTAGAAATAAGAAAAAGAAAACAGACCGTCTGGAGTAAGTTTTCTTTTTTTCTGAATTCAAAAACATTTTCGGCATTAAAAAAAGGTGGCTAAAAAAATAAAACTGGTATGCCAGATATTTTTATGGCATTAGAAAGATAATAACCAATAGTAACTCAATTAGGAAGTCTTTGAATAAGGTATTTTATTTTTTATAAATGGAAATTATATTATGTAGTTATATACCACTATATCTTTCAAAGAGATTACATTGATGGTTAATTGCTAAAACAATGGATATAATGTATGACTTGAATCTTTTGTCCTCGCTATCTATTTTTACAAATGTAGTTTATTTTACGGGCTGGTAATGGTTGTAGGTTTACACTTTTATGATAAATACAATTTAAGGAGAATTTTTTTCTAATCTTGGAAAGACATATGTTGCAGGCTGTGTTTTAGTATCTGATTGGTCGCTCCAATTCATCTCCCTCCATGGTTTGATACATATCTCCCTTAAAGTATTAAATAAAGATTACGTGATATAAGACGATACGTCACTAACAATATTAATAGTCATACTGTTACCAATATATCGTTCACATCGTCTAGAGCAGGGGTGGCCAAACCTGTCCTCAAGATCTACCAACAGTTCATGTTTTTTCAGGCCTCCTGTGGATCTAACAAAGTTATAGAAACACAATCAGGCGCAAATATTAAAATTATAACTATTGTTATACTAATGTTCCACCACAAAAATAGTAATTAGGTCAAAAGACCTATTCTCATTAGTAATTATTTAATCACAACACTATTAGGGCTGCTCCCATCCGCAACACGGAGATTGCCAGACTACAAGAAATAAAAATATTTAACTATACACTTCAAATTTAAGATTTACAGGTATAATGAGAGAGCGCCACACACTAGAACTATAAATTCAGAGTTTTTAATAAAAATAAATAAATAAAGAAAATACAATAAAATTACACAGTATTAAAATTACATAAAATTTGATATTTCTCATTGATACAATCTATCTAGGATTTATGTAGTAGTATCCGACTCCATATACATTCAATATAGATCACACTGCCACTTTAAAAGAAATAAATCAGTTTAGCAATCACAGTTCAATTTCCAAACTTAGAACCGGGTTGGTTGTGGAGTTAATGTCCCAGCTGTAGTTTTTTCAAACAGCGGTAATAAGGTGCAAAATGCCCCGTATTGAGGGAGAATGTTTGGGATTATGATGTCCACAGCAACAGATGGCAAACAGATATAAAATGCAGAAAAACCCCAATGTTGGGGAGAGTGATTGATACAACCTTTAACTTGTAGCGTCCCCGGCAGCGGTCACGCTGTTTGTAGAGGCCGATGGTATTCCAGCAGCTCTATCTCACCCGCACCGCTCCTGTATAGTGAGAGGCGGCAGTTTGTGATATTTCAGCGGGGAGAGAGCTGATACAGACGCAGGTTGATTTTGCGGTTCCACCGGATTGTGGAGATGGGATGTCACCCTGGCTAGCGCTCTACCCATCCTGCGCTGTTGTCCGATGACATACAGCTGGCCAGAGTCTTATTGTGGGGAGCGAGCCGGTAGTGAAAGATCAGCAATTTTGAGATATACTCAGCCTGATGGAAGCCTCTGATTGCAATTGCAGTTGTGCCAGGTAAAAGGTGCAGTGGACACTCCTTGTCAGAGCCTGGTCTCCCCCTCACACAGAAGCAGCAGCAGCTCCAGCTCCGGCTCCTCCGGGTGGATATGCACCATATATACCCACCCTTGACGCGTTTCTCCGTTATTAGCAGCAACGGTTTCTTCAGAAGGATTGGTATGGGGGTGTCAATCCAGTTTATTTAACAGGTAGATCGTCCAATCATAATGTATGTCTGATCAAGACTAGTTAGGTATCTCAGGTGGGTATTAACCCTTACCGAAGTGCAACAGGTGGAAACAATGTAAGGTTCAATCAGTGTGACTGAGCTGTACACACAGTGGTCTGTTCCTAATGTGGATCTATAGTAGGAATGATTGTAGCAGGTTTGATAATGTGACAGTTAGTAATAACTACAGCTGTGCACCAGCTAGGTGATTTGGATCATGTGACAGTTAGTAATGACTACAGCTGTGCACCAGCTAGGTGATTTGGATCATGTGACAGTTAGTAATGACTACAGCTGTGCACCAGCTAGGTGATTTGGATCATGTGACAGTAATGACTACAGCTGTGCAAAAGCTAGGTAATTTGGAAAATGTAGACCGTTGGTCGATCTCGAGGACTGGTTTGAAAACCCCTGGTCTAGAGTGTACACATTATCGTTAATCATGCATACTCCTGGGCATCAGTAACAACCCCTTCCTTCACCGTTGCCATCTTTGCTGCATGCACAATATTAACTACAGTATATCATCAACAATGTATTCTAGGAGTCGTTGGTTGGTTATGTTACTGAATGATGTCATTAACAATATCCTTCAGTGTGTATCATTCATCTGGAAGCACCAACAATATCATTGACTATATTGCTCCCACAGCGAATTGTTTTGTGTGTATGGGGCTTTAAGGGTAAATGTATCAAGTGGTTATACACCCTTTTTTCTGTGTTTTTGCTGAAAGGGTTTATTAAAGCTTCTCAAAAAGGTATCGAAGGCAGTGCCTTTGACTTCTCTTTGGCCGGCCATGGTGGTGAAGAATTTTATTAAACTTTAAATTTAAGTAACAAAAAGTTCAACTTTTTTTCGCATTCCAACCAAAAAAGAAAGAATGTCCCATGAAATCTTAAAGTGCTTGCAGCCTCTTCACATTCCCCCTAACACATAACGCTATTTAGGAGTTGTCTTATTGGATGATCATCTGATGTTTTTGGATATTTACGAACACACATCTTTCAAAATCTTGTTTTGCTTTTTTTTTTCTACAAGGGTCACATTAAATTTAAGATGATGAGTAAAAATTTATAAAGTTAAATGTCAGCATTGTATAGTTTTCTATGTTTCTCGTGAAATAAAGTAGCACATAAAATATGTATTGAATTATCACATATTATTTTACATCTATGCTAAATTGGAGGTTTGGCTATAATGTACTGACTCTTTTTCCTTGAAATCCAATAGGAATTTTAAATCTGTCTCCACTTACAAAGATGTCAATTGCATTATTTACTTACTACAGACTGACCATAATGTCTCCAGATTATGTTCCATCAATTCCAACGTTGGCTTTCATTGATTATAGTCGTTTTGAGCCCCAGGAATGTTATCCAATAAGGGAAAATTGTTAGGTTAAAGAGCAAACCGCACTGGTTATCACCTGATCAAGAATGTCTGCAAGTGAATTTATTACAAAGTCATAACAACTTGAAGGGGATAACTATCTAAAGACCACACAAAAACTAAGTCGAATCTCTATAGTCCAGGCAAGTATCACGGGAAGTATGACAACTAAAAGCAGCTTCTTCAAACATAATAAATACAAGCACTTCGTTAGAACAGACTATTTATATGTGACAAGCCAAAGACATGTTCTGACCTTTAAAATGTATTTTATTTTGCATTGTAAATATAACATAATACAAGGGTTGGCGCCTTAGACTGCACACACCCTCATTAGTAACATAATCTTAACCCTTTCAAGTCCAACGTCTAGTCAGGCTCAACAGCCCTAGTGCTAATAGCCGATCCAATGGTTAAGAACAATAACGTCATTCAACATTCAATGTAGGCCGCTTCTGAATTTAAATAAAAATACAATTAATTGAAACATTAAACCAGACTGTTTGAAGTGCAAAAACTTAAAAAAAAATTGACTGCAAAGGGTTAATGAAAAGTGTTAGCATGCTGAGAGTTGTAGATCCACACAGAAAACAGAGAAAATGAAGTTCCACAGACTAAATGAGAGTCACTGCTATACAGAAACAATTATAGTAAATTCTGCAATATACAGTAACATAGAGCAAAACCAAGGTGATTAGCATAGTTTTGCCCAAAGATACAGTATACGGCCCCACCAAATGCTATTGTGCAACTTCATCTGGTGGGTACCTAACACTAAGGTTCAACTTTCATGACAGAATGGAGCACTCAACATTGCACAATGCTGCAGAAATCAAAATGGATGGGAGTTAAGCTCTCCAGACCAACATGGGTGGAACCTGTACTCTAACTTAGTACAAAGTAGAACTAAACAGTTACAGTAGTTTAAATCTGACTATGGACCATTGGTGGCTAAAAATCATTTTAATGTTAGCATCAGCACGCTATACAGTAATTATTTTTAATTGTCTATTCAAAAATTTTTAAACAGTGATCTCAGTTCAGGTTCAATCATGTTCAACTGATCCGTGAACTCTGTCCATACTGTCTTCTATAGTTACACTATATTCCTAAGCTGCATTGGATGCTAAACCGCCTGATAGAGAAGTTGTAAAGAGGCCTCTTTTATTGTGTGGAAGAGACGCTCGCACAGCATTTCACACAGCGAACTCAGTCCAGGTTCAATCATGTTTCGCTATTCTGCTGATCTTTCTCCATACTGTCACAAGCTACTGTATGCACCTCCATCCATACTTTGTCTTCTTCAGTTAGTTACAGATGGGGCATGGCTCATCTTTGCAGGGATGTTGACACCAGCCGCCATCTGTATAGCGAGAAGGGGACACGCGCACACGAGAGGTGCGCGCGTCCCGCTTCCAGCGATTCCCCGGGTCACCGCCGGCTTGTTGGCGGTCACCCGGGGTCCCTGCCGCCTGCCCGCACCCCCCCTAACCCTGTCCGTCTCCCTGAAGCGGAGACGGACAGGGTTCCCGTCGCCCCGCCGATGGAGATTGAGACACGCGTGCGCGTGAGACGCACGCGCGTCTCTGTCAGATGGCAAGCCGGGCTGCTGCCGGATCGCCAGCGGTGACGTTCTGGCGATTCGCCAGCAAGGAAGAGCCCGGCCCCATCTGTACTATGCACCCAAGATTCATTTCATTCTAAACTGCCTGATCGTGCAAGTGGTAAAGAGGCCTACATACTTTTCTGGAATAGCACTCCCTTGCTTAACCTGACATGCGCTATAGGCATAACAGTGCCAACGTGGTTTAAGTGATGCTTTACATTGCTGGCACCCTGGGTTCAAATTCAACCATTGTGCATTGGTAGCTGCAAATTTTGTCATTCTATCATCAGTACACTGTACAGTTGATTTTATTATTATTTGTTAATTATATATTTATTTACAGTTTTTATTAAAATAGAGCATCATATTCCGTTGCGCTTTACAATTGAAAATAACAGTGATAAAACAAACTGGGTGGTAACAAAGCGATATAGAGGTAGGGGGCCCTGCTTGTAAGCTTTCAATCTATAGGGATAGTTATTTTGCAGAAGAGATGCTCATAACAGTATTTCTCACAGTGAGCTCAATAAAGGTTCAACCATGTTCGGCTACTCTGCTGAACTCTCTCCATACTGTAACAAGTTACTGTAGGCACCACCACCCATGCTTTAACTTCTACAGTTTTAGTACACTGTCCCCAAGCTAATTAGACTTGTGTGGTTGTGTTTTTTAGAAATCCCTCTTACTTGAGTTTTTCAAATCCAAACCGAAGCAAAACAAGTACCAGTTAAAATACAGTACTGCTTAACTTCGAAACTCAGAATTAAATTAAAATGTTGTGTTTTGGGTTGCAGAAATTTTGATTTGAAGTGTTTCTATCCATTTTCAAGAAATCCAAAACCTAAGGCTCTGATTTTAAATTCGAATTCTGAATCCAAAAAACTTTGAGGGTGGTTTTGCAAAACATAACTATGAATCTAAAACCATAAACAAAACACGAGATTGGTGCACATGTCTAATATAAGATAAACAATAAATACAGAGTAGACGGCGCAAAAGGATACTATGGATACTTGTTATGATAAAAAATCAATATAATTTTTATTTATTTATAAATATAATTTCATATACTAATAAGTGAAAGCCCCGGCCGGTGGGATTTTCATATATAAAATAATTAATAATACATCACATAAAAAACAATTTTAGTAAGCATACTTTTTACTCTCTTTCATGTGCTTTAGATGTTTAAGCACAATAGGCTATTAGATTAATTAATAACCCCACTTTGTCATACTTATACACTTGCAGTGCAGACAGGAAGCAAAGGTTAGTAGAATGCAGGCTTTTAGTTTTGTTAGGCATGCACTGGGTTAATTTTTGTGGAGCAGGAATTAGTGACAGTCCTTGGTAAGACACTGTTAGGCTGTAGATGTAAACATTAAAGTCACTCCAAGACCACACTCACATGCAAATAAGCTGCTAATTCCCAGCCAGGTGTTAATGGTCAGTCATGTTGCCATAACCTTTAAGCTTTCAGTTGTTAGTAAGCTTGTTTGAAAGTTATAAGGATTGAACAAAGTATACTTCGACTTCTGGATCCTTTTGTAATCCGACTTAGGGGGAGGTTTATTCAACTGCCCACGCCGTGAGCGGGTCCCCGGCTGCTCCGTTGCTTTTTGTTGCTTTTGTCAGCCTTATCCAGGACGCTGGGCTCCGGCTTCTGGGTTCTCCCAATCGGCGGTACCCCACGTGCAAACAGTGACGGATTGCTTGATGACGCGTTTCCCCGCCTCCTATGGACTCAGCGGCTTCATCAGATCTGATGAAGCCGCTGAGTCCATAGAAGGCGGGGAAACGCGTCATCAAGCAATGTGATGTATTATTAATTATTTTATATATGAAAATCCCACCGGCCGGTGCTTTCACTTATTAGTATATGAAATTATATTTATAAATAAATAAAAATTATATTGATTTTTTATCATAACAAGTATCCATAGTATCCTTTTGCGCCGTCTACTCTGTATTTATTGTTTGTTCTTTTAAAGAGGGGTTGACTATCCCCTTTAGACGGCTGCAGGGATTAGTAAACCTTCCAGCGCTTCACTATTACCATTTTTGCTTAATATAAGATAAGTATTAAAGAATTATGTCTTCTGTTGTGTTTTAAAGAAACTTTTTCCTTTTATAAGTCGGTCTGTACGACCCCAAAACAAATATGTTCTATAATAGATATTATAAGATTGATTCACACTGGCGCCTGCAAACAACATTGTGCTGAAGATGTTAGTACATTTTAAAGCACTGTTCAAGTGGATAACAAGTGGGAAAGATAATTTAGTTGGATTATGCTGTGGTTTCTCTTGACTTTGTACCGTAGATTGATTTTCGTGTCATTGAATGAAGTAATATTCACACAGGGTACTGTTTTAATCCTAGCTTTGTACCTGTAAGATGGTGAAATAAATCTTTTTATGTTTAATACATGGATCAAAACACATAGTAATTGAAGCGCTGCATTATGATGTTTATGAACAGGTAGGCTGTAATTCTAGATTGGTTATCTATCACTTATAGATGACAGTCTAGTCATTCAAATATCTCTTTAGTAATTGTAATTCCTTTTAACTGCATGACAATCATGTACAGTACATGTTAATGTATCCAACATCCACACCAATTCCATTTAAAGTTATTTACATAAGTGTCTGTTATTTTGCATGAATGCATCAATTTTTATCTTGAAGACCAAGTATTTGCTGGACAAGATACTGTCTGTAGTAATAAGGCTTCCAAAATTTGGGGGATTTGGTTAAATCAGGTATATGCAATATTACTTCTCTGCCCATCAGATAATCTATATTTCTCTCCCCATCCATCCATTAGTTTTTTTGACAAAATATAAAATTCAAGATTCAAGGGGGTGTAAGAGTCAGGGCTGCAGGTGCTTTGTGTGTAAGTGGCACTTCTGCAGGCATTATATGTGTATAAGTGGCACTACTTGGGGGTATTATGTGTACAAATGGTACTTCTACAGGCATTATGTGTGTAAGTGGGACTACTACTGTTGGCAATGTGAGTCTGATTCAAGATCAATCTGTCTCCGGTGTATTTGCTCTGGGGACCTATTGTGCAGCCGTGCGTATTTGTGCATGTGCGTATTTGTGCATGTATGAACTCCTTCGGCGACTATCCCAGTTGCCGAGGCATTTGCACAGGTAGGAGCCGGAGAGTTGTATGTAGGGGAGGCATCAGGGGAATTCCCCGTGTTTTGGGCATCCCCATGAAAACAGTGGGTGTTCCTCTGGGAACGTGGTCGGTCCGATGCCTGCCGGGGGGAGAGCGGCTGACATCATAGGACACCGAAGGAAACAAAAGTCAGTTCATACTAACTTTTATTTCCAAAGGGGAGAGAAATCATTTGATAGTTTGCAACAATCTAATGATTTCTACCCCCTACGGTGGCATGCGAGGGGATGTGTTCTCGGACACATCCCCTCACATGGTACCGAGGGGATTCGGTGGTGGTGGGGACGTCGATGTTCGGCTGGGCAGCATCTATGGGCTTGTAAAACAGCGAATGACCACTGCTTAGTGGGCCTGACTAAATCTTCCCCTGTGTATATAAGCTTTCAAAGGTTGTGAATAGGAATTAGCAATCGTGCGCATACACAGCTGCCAGGTCTGTCCGGTCACCTGTGAAGGTTCCTCCTCCCTCCATCAAGACAATCACAAAATAACAAAAATGGTAACAAACTTAACCAGCGCTATGCCTCTTTTTCGCAAGTTGATTCTTTGTCCAATATGGAGGTGATAAAATGCTGTGTAGCAAGTACCCACAATACAAAAAAGTTTTACATATAGCAGTGGTCTTCCACCTTAATTGGGTGTGAGCTACCGGAGACAAATGTAACCTCCTGAAGAGTCACTAAAATAAAAAAAATATATTTTGTTGCCCCTTACACATTAGGCCACACACCATAATGCTTATTACACATTATACCATACACTGTAATTCTCTGACACAATATGCCACACACCGTAATGCCCCTGACACAGTATGCCGCACTCCACAATACCCCTGACACAGTATGCCACACACCACAATGCCCCTGACACAATATGATGCACACTGCAATGCCAGAGACAATATGCTGCATACTGTTATGCCCAACACAATATGCCGCACACCTTAATTCCCCTGGAAAAATATGCAACAAACTGCAGTGCCCCACTTTAAGGCTTTTGATTTTGTTGCCAGGGTTGTCATGCTCATTGCCAGGGGTGCAATGCACTTTGCCGGGGGTGCAACGCACTTTGCCTGGGGTGAGATGCTCATTGCCTGGGTGATACACTGTATCAGATGCAACTTTTCTGAAAGCTGTGCTGTCAGCCCTAAGTGCTCCCAGCACTTCCAGATAACACTGAAGTGTTGTGCTCTATGTTAGATGCAAATGCAACCTCTAGCATCTTTCTCCACTGAGGTGGAGGAGCGGTGCGGACAGACAAAGTGCTGCGGGCAGGTGATGAAGCAGTGCAGGCTAGTGAGGACGAGGAGCAGTGCAGGTGGGTTAGCAGTCAACAGTGTTAAAGCTACCAGTATTGCTGCAGCGAGCTATCGGTAGCTCGTGAGTGGCGGGTTGGTGACCACTGATATATAGTGAAGTACAGCTTTTAATATATGAAATACATCATTAAAAAACAACATGAATATCCAAAAATTTAGATTCACAATCCAATGTTATCTTGAGGAAACAGGAAAACACCCCAAAAGGGGAACAATTACCAGCAGTTCTGGGATTTTGCCCTGAAATTGCAGGGATCTGAATCCCGGGATTGGAGATTATTCTACGGAATCTAATGCCAGGCAGCATCTGAGCACCTACTCAGACACTACCTCTCTGCTACTGTCCTGACTGTGTGTCTCTGCCCAATGCAGCATGATTTCAGAGGTCACACTGCTCTGCTCCTACCGCCCCGCACCTCTGCTGGCCACCACCCCACCTGCTGCCCCTCTCCACTGCCACACCACCCACTGGCCACCGCAATGCACGCTGCACCTCTCCGTTGCCGAACCTCTCCGCCACCCCCACACCTCCCAACGCACCCATCCAATGCTGCACCGGCCAGCCAGGTAAGGAAAACATGCGGAGCGGACAGTTTTCATATATATTTGGGTGGCTTTCATATTATATGAGGATGGCTAAATCCTGGGATTGAAAAAATGCCCTGGGATTGGCATCCATACTGGTAAATTAACTAGCTCCCAATAAAGTTGACCTTAGTGTGAAAGTGTGGGTGGGTACATGTGTTTAGGACAGACTAGATAGGCCAAGTGGTTCTTATCTGCAGTCATAATGTAGTCTATGTTTCTATGCTTCTATTTATTAATAATAATAATAATAATAATAACAACAGATGCTTATCCCTTTGGTTAGTTTTTCTAATTATCAGATATTTAATTAGAAATAGTTAAAAAATCCCTATTTTCTGTCTGCTTTAATGAATAATATCTTACCTTATGCAATCATCTGCAGCTTTGCCATTACGCATTCCTATTATGCTCTACAAACTCAATGAAACTATTTCACTGAAACCATTCTCTAGCGGAACTCATGCGTCAGTATGTGTTCTGTACAAGTCATTTACATTGCACTACATGTTCTCATAAAAATAAAGATATTTTCTCTTTATGAATCATGTAGAGAATCCAAGATATGACTCACAGATAAAAACAAAACACTGTGCATAGAATACAATGGTGACCTTGTAGGTGTTTTATATATATATATATATATATATATATATATATATATATATATATATATATATATATATAGTCTTCCAAATTCCTAAGGACAAACTGGCACTCAGGAGTCATATTAACCCCTTCCTCAGCCCAAACCTACCGCCTAGGAAGGGCTTAATACCCCTTAAACGTCCCCTCCTGAATACAACTTGTTTTTTGCATATTTTAATATGATTCCTGCGTGCCAGATATATATGCGATACAAGTTTTGCAAAGGGTGCTCCTTTCTTAAATATTTTAACCAATTGCTTGGTATATTTGCTCACTTGTCTTTATCGTACAATAATACGAACAAATATTTATAGACACACTTGGCATAATCAATTAAAGAAACTTTTTACGACCACAATTTATTATAATAGATTTTTTACAGAATAGAAAATCATTTACAGTTTGGCAATTAGAATCAGAGAAGCGAACACTGAAAGAGCAATTAGATAGTTAGGAAGAGAACCAAGAAAGGGCTGTGTTCTGAAGACCTAGGGATTGTAGTGTTTGTATGAGAAGAGAGTGGTCGACAGTGCCAAAGGCAGCTGAGAGATCTAGAAGAATAAGAAGTGAGAAATGGCCTTTAGATTTAGCAGTGGCCAGATCATTGACTACTTTAGTCAGTGCTGTCTGAGTGGAGTGTTGAGAGTGAAAGCCTGACTGAAGTGGGTCCAATAGGTTGTAGGAGTTAAGAAAGTGTGTGAGGCGAGTGTAGGCAAGTCTCTGAAATAGCTTGGAGAGGCATGGGTGCTTAGAGATAGGATGGTAGTTAGAGAGACAGTTTGGATCAGAATTGTGTTTTTTTTAGAATGGGAGTAATAAGTGCATGCTTGAACAGAGAAGGAAAGATACCAGTAGTGAGAGAGAGAGGTTACAGATTTTAGTTAAGCTTGGGATAAGCACAGGAGACAGAGCTTTACTGACTTGTAAGGGTATAGGATCAAGAGGAGCGTTAGTGGAGTAGGAAGATGAGAAGAGTGTGGATACTTCATCCTCACTTGTGGGGTCAAATGAGGAGAAAATGGCAAAGGGCTCAGGAAAAGAAGTACGCAAGTCACTGGCTGAGGAAGAGCATGCCATTTCATCTTGGATTTTAGCAATCTTTTCCTTGAAGATGGGAGCAAGTTCTTGCGCACTGATATTGGCTGGTAGGGAGGGTGAAGGAGGGTAAAGAAGTTATTTAAATGTATTAAAAAGTCGCTTGGGGTTAGTGGCATGAGAAGAGATGAGAGATTTAAAATAAGTTTGTTTAGCAGTGTCCAGAGCATTACAATAGGAGTGGTAGGTAGTCTTATATGTGACAAAGTCACTTGGAGTTTGAGATTTACGCCACTGACATTCAAATCTACGTGATAGTTTTTGCAGTTGTCTTGTTAATTTAGAATGCCACGATTGGCATCTAAGCCTACGTGGATTGTGAGGAGTATCTGGAGCAGCTTCATCAAGGGAAATTTGTAGAGTCTGGTTCAGGTGGGTTACAGCTGTCTCAGGACAGGCAAGTGTAGAAATGGGTGAGAGCAGTTGTTGCAGAGAGGGAATGGGGCGTTAGTGAATTCAGAAACAGAGCATAGCCTGGTGAATACAAGATCAAAGCAGTGGACCTGCTTGTGAGTAGAGGAGTCAGACCATTGCAAGAGGCCAAGAGAGGAGGTACGAGAGAGGAGTTTAGAGGCATAAGGAGAAAGTGGGCTGTCAATAGCGATATTGAGATCACCCATGATTATGGTGGAGATGTCAGAAGATAAGAAGTGTGGGAGCCAGGCAGAATCTTCCAGAAATTGATGTTTGGGAAGCCCAGGTGGGTGATAGATAGCTGCGGCCACGCAGAGAGAGAGGGGTGAAAACACCTGATAGAGTGAACTTCAAATGATGTGAATGTGAGTGAAGGAACCAGTGGTAGGACTATGTATGTGCACAGCTGGGACAATAATATACCTACCCCACCTCCTTTACAGGTAGCAGGCCTGGAGGTATCTGTGAAGTGGAAACCACCATGTGACAGTGCTGCAGGCAAGGCTGTGTCTTATTGTGTAAGCCAGGTTTCTGTAATCAGAATCAGAATCAACTTTATTGGCCATGTATGCTTGCGCACACTAGGAATTTTTTGTGGATTTACAGTGCAGCATCAAGCAGGGATGAAGGGGGGGGAGAAGGCATTACATACATTACATGTGGGGAACACATGCCCACCGAGTTGCACAGCGCCTAGGCAGCCATCAGCGGCGCCACTGGTCACTGCTACAGCCAGGTAGGTAACATTAAGCAGAGACAGTACAGTTATCACACAGGGAACACATACCCACCAAGCTGAACAGTGCCTAGGCAGCCATCAGCGGTGCCACTGGTCGCCGAAACAGCCAGGTAGGTAATATTAAGCAGAGACAGTACAGTTATCACACAGGGAACACATACCCACCAAGCTGAACAGTGCCTAGGCAGCCATCAGCGGCGCCACTGGTCACTGCTACAGCCAGGTAGGTAACATTAAGCAGAGACAGTACAGTTATCACACAGGGAACACATACCCACCAAGCTGAACAGTGCCTAGGCAGCCATCAGCGGTGCCACTGGTCGCCGAAACAGCCAGGTAGGTAACATTAAGCAGAGACAGTACAGTTATCACACAGGGAACACATACCCACCAAGCTGAACAGTGCCTAGGCAGCCATCAGCGGCGCCACTGGTCACTGCTACAGCCAGGTAGGTAACATTAAGCAGAGACAGTACAGTTATCACACAGGGAACACATACCCACCAAGCTGAACAGTGCTTAGGCAGCCATCAGTGGCGCTACTGGTCGCCGAAACAGCCAGGTAGGTAACAATACAAGCAGAGACAGTACAGTTATCACACAGGGAACATATCTGGCTGAGCTGCACAGCTCCTAGGCAGCCATCAGCGGCGCCATCTTGATCATGCTGCTCAAAGGCAGCAGTAATAATATTTGTATTTATGAACCACTTTTCTTCCAAAGCTGACACACCCTGCCAGCTTGTTGCTGGCAGGGTGTGCGACCAGCGAAGGTACAGCATACAGGCTTTGCATACAGTGGGGGTAGAGGGATCCGATACGTAATCCCGGCGGTCGGGATCCCGGCGGTCGGAATCCCGACACTAAAATCCCGACCGCCGAAATCCCGACATGGGGGGGACGTGGATCGCCCCCCCTTGCGGGCTCGCTGCGCTCGCCACGCAGCGGGCCCGGTGCCTCGCTACGCTCGGCACGCTATTTTATTCTCCCTCTATGGGTGTCGTGGACACCCACGGAGGGAGAAAGTTTTGGGATTTCGGCGGTCGGGATTCCAGTGTCGGGATTCTGAACGCCGGGATCCCGACCGCCGGCAAATTGACCGCATCCCGGGTAGAGGTATATGATGAAGATCATGGTAAAGAAACAGTAAAACAAAGAGTAATACATAGCTTTCCTCAGAGGCTGAGACAGATAGTAATTTGGGAAAAGCAAAATAAAATGTGGCAGTGTTTCGGTCTATGTCCAAATCAAGTCCAAACTCCAGTTCTAACTCATTGCTTGCTTTAGATGACTTGCTTCAGATGATGATGCCAGGCAAGCCTTGGCCAGGCTTCTCCAACATTCCCATTTTAAAGGAAAGTTAGGTCAGCTGGTACAGGGGGAGGGGTTGGTGTTTGCACACATTGTTAAGCTTATCTGATTAAAGGTGGGGGATGTTGTAGGCTCCCAGTAACAAAACACATTTCCAGCAGGCCAGCAGGTTGAAGTTGCCAGAGATGAAGAGGTCGTGGACTGATGTTATTTTATTGCAAACAGAGCCCCCACTATGTACAGTATGTTCCAGAATATCTCTCGAATGCCTGGACAATTTACACCAAACTTGGTACACATATACATTATGATCCGGCCACTACACAAAGTTGACACCACCGTGGTCCCAGGGGCCCGGAAAGGACCAGACACTACAAGAAGTCAAGATCATGGATGCAAAATATGTCAGAGTTACATAACACACAGGGGGTGATAGAGGTCATGGGGTTCAAGAAAAAAAAACCTGTGGTCAGATCCGGGAGCCCACCACAGAGAGGTGTATGCCAGTCAAACCGTGGGCATGGCGAGCGGTTAAGCTTAAAACAAAGGAAGGATAAATTTCAAGTAATGCTAATTGCACAACCAAACCCGAGCTACGCCGGCTACATCTGCTAGTAAATAAATAAAACTTAGTGTGTCGGAAAAGTTTACTGTGAAATAAATATGGTATAGAGAATTTTTTTAATCAACTGCACAGGGTAGAAAAAAATTGTCAAGGGCTTCTCTGCAATTTGCAACCCCAAAGGTAAAAGCATACACCCCCCACTCAGTGTTCTATGGTGGAAAATAAAAAATCACAACTTTGAGGCTTTATTTGTTCGAACACCTGTACATGGATACACATTCTTGCACCCTATTACACATCTGCATCACACACCCCATCTGATGACACCGGAACCATAAAAATCTGTGTTGTCATTGAGGAGTAGTTGCGCTCACAAATAAATGGCTTTGCCGATAAACCAGAACCCGCTATAGTGTTAACTATATTGGCAGTGCTGCAGCAGAACAAGATAGCGCTTACATACTGAATCATTTTGGTAACCATTATTGTTCAGAGATATCATGGGACCCCCACTATTCATGCAGTCGCTGGAGATATTGTTAGATTGAGCTGCATGAGGAAGGGGAAACGCATAGGCTGATCTTCCTGGATAGACATTCATCGTCTGCTGATCCTCTCGGCCCAGGGCCGGATTATAATGGGGGCACAAGGGGTCAGTACCCCTGGGTCCCACTCTATCTAGGGGCCCCCTGGGATTGGCATGTATTTGTTTTTTTTAGCTAATGGTTTTGTGCATGGGAGTGGGGTAGTGCTGCAGCTTCACCTATCTGCCAATGTGACAATGATTAATGGTGCTGAGCATCAGGAGTCAAGGCACCCTGACTGCACAAGTGTGCAATGCATTATTGGGAGTTGACTAAGCCCAAGCTCTGCTTTGTGGAGCTCATCATATACTTCTCAGGCCCATAGCAGCAGCAGCTGCCTTGTCATGGGAGGGTTTTTAATCAGAGACAGCGCTGAGCCTGTCGGGGCTCCTACAGAGTAATGGAGTAAGGTACAAAGGGACAGACAGAGGCTTTTCATGTGGTAATATATATATATATATATATATATATATATATATATATATATATATATGTTTATATTAATCCCCTTCCCCCTGCAGTTGACCATTGTCCAAGTTTATACTGCATTTACTTTTTACTCTGTGTTTTGACAGTGTAATATTCTCCCATGCAGTTTGCGGCCAGTAATGATAAGTAGGATGGGGACCCCCTATCTAAAGTGCCCTCGGCCCCCCGAAGGCTTAATCTGGCTCTGGCTCTGCCAGTCCCTCCACTGGTTGCCTGTATATTACCACATTCAATATAAAATACTTCTACTTGAATATAAAGTCATTACTCTGACTACACTGACTTATATCTCTTAGTTTATCCTTAAAATGTATCCCCACCTCTCCGCTATGCACAAGATCTACGTCTCTCATCCACACTCATTACTCACTCCCACTTACACTTGCAGGATTTTTGTCGGGCAGTGCCAACCCTATGGAATGATTTCTACTAAACCCAGAATTCCCTGTTTTCTTTGTGTATTTCAATCGGTAATATGTAAAAATTGAATCTGCGGTAGGATGCCGCTCACATCTTGTCCTTCCTCCTAGACCTCCCGGATATTGTACAGCCCGCTCATCCTGACCATCTGCTACGAATGCGAGCTACCGGTGAGAGGGTGTAAACCAGGTAGGGCACAATTACACCTGTCAAAGTCGAGTTGCATGTACACCACAATAGAATGGTATGGGCGCCATCTTGGTTCGCAGAGTTACGTAAATAAAGTATGAGAACCAGGTTTTGTAATAAGGCGAGCCCAGTGCGCAGCCATAACGATACACATAAATTCATATCCCACACTCACAAGTAATAAAATATAGATAATCTGTTTTTAATACGCAGCATATAGTTTAACTTGTAACACACAATCTTTCCTCTACATATTTTGTATCTATATGTTCCGTCTTTCTTGCGCAGCGCTCCGGTCCTTGTTAAAAATTCGCAACTCCTAAAGGCCATAGTTATGGATAAATTCCATAATTAATGGTCACTTTGCCATGAGGACAGAGAAACCTAGGAGATCAGGAGCAGCTGGTTTTAGTGTTGATGTACGACCCCTATGACAATGCCTGAAGACAGAGGACACTGAAGTGCACTCCCCTGCACCAATCCACAAGAAGCGACACCTGATCTCCTGACCAATGGAGACCCTCACTGCCCCCTTGACTTGGATACTATAAGAGAGTAAACCAAGCCTGGGATAACTCTCTCACTGTTTTTTTCCTTTTTCCTGGGCTATGTTCTGGACAGAACATAGTGAGCTCAGACCGGGTTTGCGCCAGCGCTATTTGATGAGACGGTAACATTTGCATTCCTATATGTGTATTCTGTATGGTGGCTGATTGCTTTTATATCTGTTGTTTTTCCCTCAGTAGTTTAAAACATACTTTGTATTGTGTAACAAACTGTATACTGTGTTATATTGTTTATCTCTCTTTCTGTAACCCCCTGTAGTCCTTTAGGGACTGAAATACATGATTTGGAGACTTTATCCCCTTATTCCGTAATTTATACTTGAGTCTTGGCTTTTATTTGCATTTAACGATAAAGGATTTTAAGGAAATTCTCCTTAAAATTGTACTCTCATCTCGGTACTAAGTACAGCGAAAGGATACCACTTCCTAGGTATAGGTATAGCGTGTTTTATAAACTGACAAGGTTCGCTACGCTGCGCTGCGCTTTGTTCGCACGTAGCTAGGAATAAAAGGTTAGAAGTTTACGGACACAGTACATAAACTGCGCACTTCACTTATCTTCCATCTGGTTATATTTATATCGGTATTGATACACAGTATGGCAGCAGGCATACACCCCATAATGCACCTTTTACACCATCTACCCGATTATATCGGACAGTTCAAGCACCTGATTTTGTGTTCTCTCTCTTTGCTTTTATAAAAAAATAGTGATTCAATTGCTCTACCATTTAGGGTTCTATTACCAGGGTCAGATTAACAGGGTGGTGACAGAGGTGGTCACCATGTCCCCTCCCACACATACATACATACACACACACACACCCAGAGCGGTCCTGCCCACACAGGTTTAGTATATCAAGAGCTGCTTCTGACTGTATAACTCCACTGAAATGGACTATGCATTCAGAAGCAGAGACAAGGCAGGCGGACTAACACCTGTTTGTCCCTGGCGCTGGCTAACTAGTCTTCACCACGCACCCTCTTGCTCCAGAGACAGAAATGCACTACAGTCCAAAAGAACATGACAAGGGCATGGGTACGAGGAGTAGCTGCCGCATGTGTCTGACTAAGGCAGTTGCTCCTTTTCCTGTTCTTGCCAGTATCTGGCTCTCAGTGGCAGCACTAGACCTTCAGTGCCTGTCCCTGGCAATGCAAACGGTGAGAGTGGTCTCCAGGGCATTGAATAGAGGTTGTGGATGGGCAGCATGATTTTGTTTTTTTGGTACAAACTCCCAATTAATCAGATGACCGCAGTATGGCAATTTTCTGGGGAACTTTTCTGTCAGAGTAAAAAAAACTCCAAAAACATTTCTATAAGGTGCTCTAAACATACTATGTTTGCTCAAAAGAGAGTCTTCTAATAGTCGGTTCCGCCATCAGTAAAAATATCAAGGTTCTATGTTGATTTCAGAATGGCTTGCTTCCCACAAAACCCATTAAACCACTAGACTGTGTCTTCAACACACTTATTCCAAAGGAAACAAGAAAACAGCCAAACTCAGCGCTCCAGGGATTTTCCATATGGGAACTTACAACAAATGTTAAATTCTGTTCAATAAACTGTCAGTCAGAATAATAATTTGTTGATTTCTTGGAAACAAATGTCACAAAGATATTGGTGGAAGCTCCTCCAGTTACTACTGTGTATAATAATTTACAATGATGCGTATAGTATTTCTAACGTGATACTCTAAATTTGAGTATTTTTTACTGAAACTAAAAGAAATAAATATCATTGATTTGTATTCATGGAAGGAATTTTTTTTATATTTTGGAAGGAACCGCAGTCAGAATATTTTAAAATATTACAAAATATCTCTTTAACATTATGCAATATCAATAGATGTGAGTGTTCCCTCCACAGGCGCCAATAAAAATACAATAGGGAGAAAGAGGAAATACACCCCTTAACAGTGGAAAATGGTCCTCTTCTCCCAAATCTGGACAAAGCTAGTGTATTGAACCACAATACCGTACGTCCCTCCTGGTAAGGTGGCGTCTCCTCTTCTCCCAAATTAGAACACAATAGCAATGCTCATCAATTTCTCCGTGGAGGATACCAATCAGCGAATATCAGACAGCTTATTCCCGAGGGGTTCACTCTGGCAAATAACCAAAAATAAGGGAACAGATATAGTGCAACTCCACTTTTATTCTTTCAAACACACAAACAAACGTTAAAAAAGGGGGACAAATGATAAAACAATGGCTAATTACCAAGCTGGTGGAGAACTGGAAAAACACAGCTCTCTATCTGCGCTTATAGGAAGAGGTCAACCCGGAATCGGCCTCCTCAAACAGGCAGGTGAGGTAGCAGGTCCAAAGTCCTTTCAAAACGTCCCCTCAAATGGTAGCTGGGAACTCCAAGCGCGCTTTGAACGTCCCTACGGTCTTTCTCAAGGAGAGTGCTCCCAGCCACACTCTGCACATGTTTTATTCTGAAGAACAACCAATCAGACGTCCTTTCACTGATTGACTGGACTCCAGCCAATCAGGACATGATTCCCCGGTCCAATAGAACAATATCAGTCTGTATCAACTTGCACCCACGCGCTGCGTGTAAGACACCGCTGGAGATTATTAGGATATGTGATCATACTGGTTTATACAACACAGGTTGCGCCGTCTGGAGGTTGATCCGCCCCACTTCCGGCTTCATTGCGGCGTCCATCTTGCTAGAGGAGAAGCCGAATCCACGTAGTATTTGGCTGGCGGAAGTGTACATGCCCCGCTTCCGTCTACGGCGGTGTGGCGGCCATCTTACAGGGGGACTTTAGCTGTCTCGTAAAGAACACGGTGTTTGAGGTTGCCACATGTTGGATATATGATCGCTCCTTCAGCGGTCCTCCTCAAAGGTGCAAATGGATACATAATTAGAAACCAATACAATATATATCCATAACGATATAGTTAAAAAGCAATAAAAGCATCATGGACCTAATGAGTGATTAAAAGCATATATATAAGGCTACATCAGTACCCCACATAAAACATTTATAAAAAACATTTTACTTCGAAATCCAGGTTCAAACCCCCTGGAGCCAAAGTGTTAAAATTATAAATACAGCGCATTTCCTCTTTCGCTAAAGTGATTGTAGTGCTCTTGTTCCTCTGGTTCCCCACAACATGTTTTAAACCAAAGAAACGTAATAAATGTTTGGAGGATGAGTCATGTTTCGTTTTAAAATGATGAGATAAGGAGTGTGTGGCCAGACCTTTCTTAATATTATTAAGATGTTCAGCCACCCGTACTTTCAAAGGCCTGGAGGTACGGCCTATATAAAAAAGGTGACATGAACATTCCACCACATATACCACGTTGCTGGTGTTGCAGGTTATGAAATCATCGATGGTGGCTGATATTCCATTTATAGAAGTGGATGTGATTTTTGAAATCCCCTGACTGGCAATTTCTCTACAACCCTTACATAATCCACACCGGTGGAAACCTTTAGTGAGGATTTTTCCTCTTGGTTGAGTGGTGGGGAGAGAGCTACGAACAATTTTGTTCTTTATGGTGGGGGCCCTCCTATAAATAAATTTTGGACGTTCCGGGAGGATCGTCCTCAGAATTGGATCCATTTTGAGGATGCCCCAATTTTTTTGGAAAGATTTTTCAATGGCCTTATACTGGGAATTATACCCTGTAATAAATGCCAGAGAGAAATTGTAATTTTTTGGTTTTATTGGGGCATCTCTAAGGTGGTCCCCCCTATCTAAAGCTCCGGTCTGATTAATCTTGTCTTCAATAAAAGAAGGATCGTATCCACTCCTCAAAAAATTTCTGGCCATATTGATGGACTGTTCACAAAACGTTGTGTCATCTGTACAATTGCGTCTTAATCTTTTCAGTTGACCCCCAGGAATTGCATCTAGCCACTGAGCATGATGACAACTGTCGCATTGTATATATGACTGAGAGTCTGTTGGCTTTGTGAAAGTCTTGGTTTTAATCATGGCGTTGTCCACAAAAATAGTCAAGTCTAAAAAGTCAATACTGGTCTTATCCACAACAAAACTGAGGTCGATATTGCGAGTTTTTGTTGTCCAAGACTTTCACAAAGCCAACAGACTCTCAGTCATATATACAACGCGACAGTTGTCATCATGCTCAGTGGCTAGATGCAATTCCTGGGGGTCAACTGAAAAGATTAAGACGCAATTGTACAGATGACACGACGTTTTGTGAACAGTCCAGCAATATGGCCAGAAATTTTTTGAGGCGTGGATACGATCCTTCTTTTATTGAAGACAAGATTAATCAGACCGGAGCTTTAGATAGGGGGGACCTCCTTAGAGATGCCCCAATAAAACCAAAAAATGACAATTTCTCTCTGGCATTTATTACAGGGTATAATGCACAGTATAAGGCCATTGAAAAATCCTTCCAAAAAAATTGGGGCATCCTCAAAATGGATCCGATTCTGAGGACGATCCTCCCGGAACTTCTAAAATTTATTTATAGGAGGGCCCCCACCATAAAGAACAAAATTGTTCGTAGCTCTCTCCCCACCACTCAACCAAGAGGAAAAATCCTCACTAAAGGTTTCCACCGGTGTGGATTATGTAAGGGTTGTAGAGAGATTGCCAATCAGGGGATTTCAAAAATCACATCCACTTCTATAAATGGAATATCAGCCACCATCGATGATTTCATAACCTGCAACACCAGCAACGTGGTATATGTGGTGGAATGTTCATGTCACCTTTTTTTATATAGGCCGTACCTCCAGGCCTTTGAAAGTACGGGTGGCTGAACATCTTAATAATATTAAGAAAGGTCTGGCCACACACTCCTTATCTCATCATTTTAAAACGAAACATGACTCATCCTCCAAACATTTATTACGTTTCTTTGGTTTAAAACATGTTGTGGGGAACCAGAGGAACAAGAGCACTACAAGCACTTTAGCGAAGGAGGAAATGCGCTGTATTTATAATTTTAACACTTTGGCTCCAGGGGGTTTGAACCTGGATTTCGAAGTAAAATGGTTTTTATAAATGTTTTATGTGGGGTACTGATGTAGTCTTATATATATGCTTTTAATCACTCATTAGGTCCATGATGCTTTTATTGCTTTTTAACTATATCGTTATGGATATATATTGTATTGGTTTCTAATTATGTATCCATTTGCACTTTTTAGGAGGACCGCTGAAGGAGCGATCATATATCCAACATGTGGCAACCTCAAACACCGTGTTCTTTACGAGACAGCTAAAGTCCCCCTGTAAGATGGCCGCCACACCACCGTAGACGGAAGCGGGGCATGTACACTTCCGCCAGCCAAATACTACGTGGATTCGGCTTCTCCTCTAGCAAGATGGACGCCGCAATGAAGCCGGAAGTGGGGCGGATCAACCTCCAGACGGCGCAACCTGTGTTGTATAAACCAGTATGATCACATATCCTAATAATCTCCAGCGGTGTCTTACACGCAGCGCGTGGGTGCAAGTTGATACAGCTATGACTATTAGCTCTTAAAATACGGAGCTTGACTGATATTGTTCTATTGGACCGGGGAATCATGTCCTTAATGGCTGGAGTCCAGTCAATCAGTGAAAGGACGTCTGATTGGTTGTTCTTCAGAATAAAACATGTGCAGAGTGTGGCTGGGAGCACTCTCCTTGAGAAAGACCGTAGGGACGGTCGAAAGTGCGCTTGGAGTTCCCAGCTACCATTTGAGGGGACGTTTTGAAAGGACTTTGGACCTGTTACCTCACCTGCCTGTTTGAGGAGGCCGATTCCGGGTTGACCTCTTCCTATAAGCGCAGATAGAGAGCTGTGTTTTTCCAGTTCTCCACCAGCTTGGTAATTGGCCATTGTTTTATCATTTGTCCCCCTTTTTTAACATTTGTTTGTGTGTTTGAAAGAATAAAAGTGGAGTTGCACTATATCTGTTCCCTTATTTTTGGGTATTCGCCGGAGTGAACCCCTCGGGAATAAGCTGTCTGATATTTGCTTCTTGGTATCCTCCACGGAGAAATTGATGAGCATTGCTATTGTGTTCTAATTTGTGAGAAGAGGAGACGCCACCTTACCAGGAGGGACTTACGGTATTGTGGTTCAATACACTAGCTTTGTCCAGATTTGGGAGAAGAGGTCCGTTTTCCACTGTTAAGGGGTGTATTTCCTCTTTCTCCCTATTGTATTGTTATTGGCGCCTGTGGAGGGAACACTCACATCTATTGATATTGCATTTCTGTCTTTTGTGGAACTGGGGTTACCACTGTTGAGTGTATCCACCCGTGGGCTGCCTGGCGCTTGGACAGACCCACACATTCTTCTCTTTAACATTATGTTAATGGTCGCATCGGGGAGGAGGGAGGTTCTTCTATAGCCACATGCGGGCGTGGTTCAATAGAGTAAGAATGTTAATGAACGACCCCTAACATGCAAAAAAGACAACATAGTCAAAGATCAAGATTAAAATGGCCGACAAGTGGCTTTTTTGTGTGTGTCATTTTGCACGTTTCCACTAAATGTGGAACACATTGGTGGAAATATGCACCCTTCTCTTGCCACGCTTCAGGCAAGGTGCCTCAAGCTGCAACTATGCTCAGCACAGGTTACTATTCCCAATCGTAGTTTACGTGGATGGCAAAAAGTTGACAAAATAAAAAAAAAAACTTTAAAAAGTGTCAACCACGTGTGTCATGCAAAGGCCGACAGGTTAAAAAAGATCAAAGGGTGACAGATAAAAGGTAGGCATTTCTTATTGTGGACAGGTTCAAAAGGTCGAAGTTACTATGGGGAAAATTTACTAAAATGGGAGTTCCATTTCCCATGGGATGTTGCTATGGGCAACCAATCAGAATCTACTTATAATTTGTTTAGCATCCTCTAGAAGATAATATATAGTCTTTGCCCATAGCAACATCCCATCTGAAATATAACTCCCATTTAGTAAATTTCCCCCTATGAATTTGTTGAAATGTAAAGGAATCAGTAACATATAAAACTATCTATAAATTTTTGAAATCAGTATTGCTATCAATTACCAACACTGTAGTATACTGAACCTTGACCGTTGCTATTGCTCTGCAACACTATGGGCCTTAACTCTAGTAAAAACCTTGCAATATCAATAACATAGGAGGCTATTCAATCCCGGGTCACGACTGGTGGTACCTCCAGACAGCCATGACCCTGGCCTGTTTTCGTTCTGCTCGGCCACAAATCACCTGGTGGGATTCAATGTCCTGCCTGCCGATTGGCAACAAGGGGGCGTGCCTGCCTAAACTGCCGTGGATTGTCTAGATCCGGCCGTGATTGCGGGAATTCACATCCGGTCTTGGCAAACTGTGACCAACAGCTTTTAACGTTGAGCCTGTTCTGTTGGTCTACGTCTTCAATGCTGTCGGGAAAATTATTGAATTCCCCCATAATCTTCAAATAAATGTTAAGTATAAATACACTGACTGTTACATTTCATAGTCCTCTGAGTACATAGTACTTGGTGCAAATGATAAGCCTGAAAGAAGGAATATTTAGGCTTGCGGAGGGCCTTAACTAGGGGTGGGCGGATGGAGCTGCCGCCCCGTTCCTTCCCAGTGACACCAGTGTTATGACTTGCATGGTACTATGCCGTAACAAAAATGGAACCCTGCAGGCAGGGGCGTAACTATAGCACCGCAGCCCCCGCCACCGCGGGGGGGGGGGGGCGCTGTGCATGTGGGGGCGCCGGGGGCTGCGGTGGTATAGTTACCCCCCCCAATCCCCTGCAGACTTACGTAACTTGCTGGTCCCGTCGGCTCCGTTCTTCCGATGAGGACCACAACAAAATGGCCGCCCCCATGTAGCAAACAGTTCTCTGAAACTGTCTGCTTTACGGGGGCGGCCATTTTGTGGTGGTCCTCAGCAGATGAACGGACGGAGCCGCCGGGACCAGCGCGATAGGTAAGACTGCGGGGGAGGGGGTTAGCATGGGCGCCGGGGCGGCGGGGGGGGTGGGGGTGTGCTCGACGGGGCGGCGGGGGGTGGGTATGGGCGCCCCCCCCTAACGGCAGGGGGGTGCCCAAAACGTAGCTACGCCACCGCCTGCAGGCTAGAGAGATGACCTGGAAGGCTGACTTAGGGGCAGATTTCTTAAGCTTGGAGAAACGATAAAGTGGCCAGTGATAATGCAGCAGCCAATCAGCCCCCAACTGTCATTTTTTAAACCTGTCCTATAACTTGACATTGACTAGCAGGTTGGCTGTTGCGTTATTACTTTATCACTTCACCAAGCATATTAAATCGGCCCCTCTGACCCTTCCAGATCCTGGCAGCTCCGCCTCTTCATCATGATGTCATGATGACGGAAATCCATATTTATTTGTTATCACAGAAATCAGATCCTTTGTTGGGAATTCTAACTATATAACATATGTACATACAGTACATCACAATGTCTTATTTATGAATCAATATGTGTCAATGGAATTACCTATCAATAGACTGAAGTACTAGTTGCAGACAGGCACCAATGTGCAGTATGTCATTAAACTCAAGACAGCAGTAATACAGTATATTATTATAAAATGCATAAAACACAGAACTAATAAAAAAAAGATAGTTCTTTAATGCTCCTTACTGTGCTAAAACATGTGTAATTATATCATATACCTTGCCATAGAGCATTTATAAATAGCACTAAGGTGATTGAAAAACACATTAAGCTTTATGGACACATTGTAATTTTCAGAATCTACACAAAGCCACAAGATATCTGGCGCCTATGAAAACCCTTCTGCTTAGAACAAGTTGTCCTGCGGTCTTCATTATTTATAGACTACCAGAACAATAGTGTGTTGTTATCAGTGAGGTCAATTGTTGTAATAGTCTCACAGGGTTTATCTGAGACCTGGACGGACATTTGCCAGAATAATACAGAATTACTAATATTTACTAAATATTAACCTGGCTACTGTATATGCTATTGACTGACACTTCTCTTATAAAGTTCCGTTCTTTCTGCCGGCTCTGTTCTCTGCATACAAACAGGTTAACATTTATTAACCATTTGAGCGCCAACGTTGCTGTGAGAGATCCTCAAAATATCCGCTAAAAATGCCGGCATCACTCACAGCGACTGTTCTTTTGGTATAAATAAATACAAATGATGATGATGATGATGATCCGGTTAGTCGAGATCGACCTTCGGGCACCCGATAGAGCAATGTTTGCCATGTCATTCTGTCTCTTGTTGTTTCTTTCAAGTCCTTCATTTGCATGTTAGTGTCCACTTTGACAATGTCCAACCAGAGGCGTAACTCTGGGAGGCAATGGAGTCATCTGCTGCCGGGCTCCTGCTCCCAAGGGGGCACCCCTTATGCCCTGAATGTTTGAATTAGTTAATTGAAAGCTGTTGATATCACTTCTGTGGCTGACTCCCCCTCAAAACATAATTTTTGCTAGTGTCACACCCTGTATTAGACCCGTCACCTGTATTACTGGTGACAGACACCCTACTGATTGAGGTATTTGGGGGCCACCAATATTTATCCTGCCTCCGGGCAACTGGGACAAACTTACGCCACTGTGTCCAACCATCGTGTATGTTGACCCGCTTACGAGACCGAGCATTATTGTTGTTTCTAAGGAGTTATAAAAATACAAATACGGCCAAGTCAATTCATTAAAGTTTAGTTAAATATTGCACCCAAAAAGAACAGTCGCTGTGTGCGACGATTACATTTTTTTGTTTTGTTTATGTTGACATTTTGACCAAGGCGTGTTGGCCTTCAACCTTCTGATTGTTGGCCTTCTACAGATGGAGCCCCTCTCATTCACTCTTAGCGCTCACCAGAACCTCCACGCTGGTGAGCGCTGGTGGAGAGGGACTCCATCAGACTGGGACGCGTGTTCCAGTCACTCAACGGCTGGGCAGCGTGACCCTGCCCATCTCCGCTCCAGGGAGACAGGCAAGGTGAGGGGGGGTTTGGGGGGGAGGTGGGGACCGGTGATAGAGGTGGGGAGCTCTATCGGAATGGGGCGCGCGAGCATCTTGTGTGCATGTGCCCCCTTCCGATGGCTGGTGGGGCCTGGCGATGGAATCTCCAGCCCCTGCAATGAAGACCCTTTGACCATTTCAACCTTTTAAATGTTGACTTTTTGAACCCTTTAACTTTTTGTAACTTTTGATGGTCAACACTATGGTGTCAAACGATTGTCTGTTGACCCTCTTAATGCCTCTCTGTTATTCAGCACCCACATATATTTTTAATGGATTAAGCTCACAATACATACTTAGTCTAGCTCCCCCTGGTCGTTTTAATAAAAATATGAGGTTACTGTAAAATAATAGACAGAATCTGATTGGCTGCTAAGGGCAACATCACTTCTTTTATTTTAGTAAGTTTACCCCTAAGGGGGGTATTCAATCCTGGCCGCTATTTCTGGCAGGGGAAATAGCGTCGGCCACCTATTTAATGCTGCCGTTTCCGACAGCATTGAAGGCGGAATTCGACAAAACGGATCAGTCTTTAACAAGACGGAAACAGATGCGGATTTTCTAATTCACGGCCGATTTTCAACAATCGACGGCCATTTTCCTGATACACCCGACAAGAGAACTTTTGAATCCCGCATAGCGAAAACAGCCTGGGAATCTGACTGTTGACTTACTAAGGGCGTATTGAATACCGCCCTTAAGGGTGTAATATTGTGATTTTTTTTTAGCGTAACCTGTTTTCAGTGTAAATCCTTCTGGGATTAAGGGAAGTTGTAGGAATTCTCATTGTAGAAGAAGACATAAAGATAAAATGCATAATTTATCATCTGGTTTTACTATAGCAACAAAAGAAGTGGTAAACAAGTAAATAGAGGGGGAGAGAATGCACTGCGAGTGGTATTAGCATGCTTCCGGGGAATTTTCGGAATCCAGCACATTAGAGAACTGCCTGCTTCTTGCATGTTTGGATTCGGTTTGCTGTGTTAACTTACTGATCCAGTGTTGGCTTCAGGGCGACATGACTTAGGAGTTCTAAGTGCGTAACAAGCAAATTCCAAGCTCCAACAATCCTTTGATATACCTGGAGTGCCTGACTGTAGTAATTGGATTAATCTGCCTTCTAAATACACTACAGGATACAATCCTTCAATAAAAATCGCACAGTACATGACGTGCAACCACTGTGGTTGTGATCAAATAATTTAATGAATTATGAGCATTCTGATAAATGTTGCTAATACAGGTTGAGTATCCCCTATCCGAAATGCTCGGGACCACGAGCATTCCGGATAGGGGCATTTTTCAGTTTTTGGAATACAATTTTTTTTGCCATACTTACCTGTCCCCTGATGGTGTCCGGTGGTCCCTCGGCGTCGACAGCAGGCCTCTGGCATCTTCTCTGGGTCTCCAGCCGTCCCAGGAATGCATTGCGCGGGTGTGCGCGCGCACCGGTGACGTCACCGGCGCGCGCGCACACTCGCGCAATGCATTCCTGGGACCGCTGGAGACCCTGGAGAAGATGCCAGAGGCCTGCTGTGGATGCCGAGGGACTTGGTAAGTATGAAAAGAGGGTTAGGGAAAAAAAAAAAATTATTCAAATGATTCCAAAAACCACGTTTTTTTGGAATAATTCGGATAATGGATGCCCGGATACAGGATACTCGACCTGTATTGACATTTGATTAAAGTCAAAAAGTAATATACAGTCTTCATTTTGCCATTGTATTACTGCTTTAATTAATCAGAGCACATTGACGGAGGCAATATTTCCAAATAATTTAGCCTTTTTCCACCCAGCACATAGATTATTGCTGCATTTTATCCTGTATTTGTCTGTATATTCCAAAAACCTGTATTTTCCTGTCTAGAGTCATGTTCTGTCTCCCTGGACCATAAAAAATGTCTTTGTATAATGGAGCAATGTGAACTATACTTGCACTGAGGTCATATAGTAATGCCATACCCATATTTCCCAATTTCCACTCTAAGCAGCTCAGCCCCCCTACTCTGTCCCACTCTGCCCCCTGCTCTGCGTTCCTTTTCCTTGCCACCCACACTGCACTATAAATCCTACCCACCGCCCTCCCCCACTCACTCCTTTGCTGTGCCCACCACTGTGGCTCTGTGAGCCTTAGCCAGGCTGGGTCCCACCCTCTTGGTCAGTCCCTGATGTAAAGCAGCATCAAAGGCTACTGCTACAAAAAGGAAAATGATATTACAGAAATAGCCATGTCCAACATTGCTGTAGTTGCGCCATCCAGGTATCCTTGTTGCACCATAAGAATTACACGATGAGGTGCACTGAGACTCAGGGTCCCGGGATTAGCTTCCCTAATAAAATGCCCCGGTTCCCCACATGTTTACTTACAGGCAGGTGGCTGGGAGCCGAGTGGTGTGGCTGAGAGCGAGGTGGTGCTGCGGCTATGTAGCCTGCACAGTGTGATCTCTGACCACATCACGCTGCGCAGGGCTGCACAGCCAGGAACTAGAGAAGCCAGTCTAATCCCAAAATCCTGGTATTGGAACTCCAATCCTGGGATTTAAATATCGGCATTTTGGGGGCCATATCCCGGGATTCTGACGATCCCAGGATTGGCCACCCTACTCCGGGGTTTATTTACTAAGATGGGAGTTCTATTGAAGATGGAATGTTGCCAAAATCAACCAATCAGATTCTACTTATTTATTTAGCATCTTCTAGAACAGTGATGGCTAACCTTGACACTCCAGCTGTTTTTGAACTACACATCCCAGCATGCCCAGATTTACTATTTGGCCATACAAAAACTTATGCAGGGCATGCTGGGATGTGTAGTTCAACAACAGCTGGAGTGTCAAGGTTAGATAGGATCTGATTGGTTGGCAATAGCTACATCCCATCATCAATAGAACTCGCGTCTTAGTAAATAAAGCCCTCCGTTAATATAAATTCTTATTTGCTCATATGTGTACGACATTACATGCTATACATTTTATATAAAATTATTTTATTGTTTTTATGTGTGCATTCACTTGAAACAATATTTTTTTTAAAAGCCAATTCTCTCATTTTTAATTCTTCTCTCTAGGGCTATTTTGGTTTTGTGTTCATTTTTTTACTCTATCACCTTTACTAATGACGACATTTATACTCCCTCGCTGCCATTGTTTTGGATTAGAGGTCATAATAACTTTAGCACTTTCTAATTCACTTTCAGATACCTGTTCTTACGTAACAGCAAGATTACTAGTCTTTAATATGTATAAACATGCACTGCTCCTACGTTATTGACCTCCCCTTATGTTTCTTGGAAACTGTGTCGTCTTACTCATCGCCGTGCTTATTAAACATCTGCATGACATGTATTTGTTTCCATCATAGGACAGAAGCTTCTCGCTGCTCCTTATATGTAGCAGGATGATTGGACAGTGGTGTCACCGCTTTCCAGCTGATAGCTCTGTGCTTCTCCAATGCTATGTTCACATTATACTTTATGGCTGTATGGGAAAAATAAATTGTGGTCATACAGAAATAGGACCCTTCCTGACAGTATGTAACTCATTGCCTATGTCACAGATCTGCCGGCTATTGGTAAGCAGGAAGGAATCCCAGTAACTGGAGGCTGAAGGGCTATACGAAGATAACCACGTAGTAGGCAGAGCAAGAGAGGTGGATGGTCCCCAGTTTTCATTTCTCTAATGGGTGCAGTGTTCAGTCTGCTCCCAATTTTTAATACTTAAGGTGCCCATACTCTAAGCCGAGGTATCACATGAAGCATCACATACGATAGATTGGCTACTGCCCGACGGTTCTTATGCATATGATGTATTGTATGCAATCCAAGCACGGGATGAGGGATCCGACAAATCCTACGTGAAGCCCTTGAATCTCCGGCTCCAATCTGATGTGCACGGGACCGTGCATCGGATCGGAATCGGAGGTTAGTCACATCTAGGGTGGCCAATCCCGGGATCGGTGGGATCCCCGGGATTTGGCCCCCACAATGGCGGGATTTCAATCCCGGGATTGGAGTTTTCAATCCTGGGATTTCGTGATTAGACTGTGCATGCGCGCAGTCTAATACCGGGCAGCGTCTGAGCATCCCTCAGACGCTGGCTGACTTCTCCCGGCAGCACTGCGCAGCGTGACCTCTCAGCATGACGAGATCAGAGGTCACGCTGCGCAGTCAGAGGTCGCGCCCGGCAGTACTATGCCGCGCCGCCCGCCCACCCAGTCAGCATGCCAGCCCACCCACCCAGCCAGCGCGCCAGCCCACCCGCCAGCCAGCGCGCCAGCCCACCCAGCCAGCCCACCCAGCCAGCAGCATGGACGACCCGTCCCCCCACCCAGCAACCGGGATCCTGGCTCTCGGCAGTATGAAACTGACCGGCAACCCGGAAACCCTGCTGCAGCCTCAAATGTAAGTAAATGCGGGGCAGCTAGGGCTTTTTTGATTGAGCATTTTTCAATCCTGAATCCCAGGATTGAAAAAAAAGCCCCGGGATTGGCTTCCCTAGTCACATTTGATTTGGGCCTTTTTCACCTGATTCATCAGCCAGATCCGTCAGAATCGGGTGAAAAGTGAACAAATTGTACAAGTATATGAGCACCTTTACTCTCTGGAGTCCTTCAATGGAGGCCACTGCACGGAATTATGGCCACTGCACTCAAGTGCACTCTGCGACTCCCAGCAGAGAGGATTTAACCAGCACACTGAAGTAATATGGTAATCAGGGTCGGCGGAACAGGCTCAGCTAGGGATGCAAAGCAGGGATTGGATAAATTGCATGCATGCACTATTCAATTAAAAGAAGGGCATATCAATGCGTTAGCATAAATGTGTTACAAATAGTTACCAAGTCCTGGATTGGACCAAATGGTACATTAGTAGTAGTCACTCCATGGGGGGTAATCCCAAATACAGTCTGTGTTAGTCAAATATTTTTTGTAATCCTCCCGGCAAGGGTAAATGCTGGAAAAAATGGATGTTCACTAACATCACTCAGCTCTGGGACACGCACACAGTGACGTGAGATCACCACTCCCCTAGTGGGAGTGCCGGAATGACTGCAGCATCCGGAAGTCCGGGGTGTCCGCAACTCAGACCTGAAGCACATGAGCTATTCGTACACATAAAAGTCACTGGGCAGGTAAGAAACTTGTTATCTGTTTGCAATAATCTTGCCACTGTAATCTGACTTGAAGAAAAGACGCAAGTCTTGAAACGTCGTCAGTCATGTAATTAACCCCTTTTTTTGCACTAAAAACCTATTATTCAAAAACCGGAGAGTGCCGCCTATTTCCTTCTACTTGCTGCTTGTACACCAGGAGGAGGTTAAACCCGCTTATATTATTTGGCTGGAAGGCACCCCGGTATTGCTGTCACGGCCGCTGTTAGGACGCGCCGCTCACCTGTTCATCTCCGGCGGCGGGGCCTGCGGGCCATCCGTCTGGGTGCAGGACGGGGAGCGCGGCGTCTTGGTCTCCCGGCCGCGACCATCTTCCTGGGGCCTGCAGCACGCGCATCCAGCATGACAGCCAGCCAAGGTTTTTTGTCTCCAGTCCGGGTGCCGCCATGTTGTTGTAGCCAGCCAATGGTTCAGAGCTCCAGTTCAACTCCTCCAATCAAGATCTACCCTGGGGGATAAAGCAGAGCCCTCTGGGGCATACAAGCGCCAGTACTTTGTTGTCTATCCCTGTGGAGGAAGCTTCAGCCTGTGCTCCTGTCCTTGCCCTGTGATATCCCTGTCTTCGTTTCCTGCAGTTCAACACCTGATACCTGGATACCCGCATTTGCATTCTGCTCCCAGCCCTTACAGTGTCACACCTGTTTCCTGGACTTTGCAAATTGCATTCTGCCTCCAGCCCTTTCAGGTTTGCTACAGTCTCTCAAGCTCTGCGTGTCTGTTGACACATCTCCACTCCTGCTGTCGACCAGCTGCACCTGCTGCCAGCTCTGCGTGTCTGTTGACACATCTCCACTCCTGCTGTCGACCAGCTGCACCTGTTGCCAGCTCTGTGTGTCTGTTGACACATCTCCACTCCTGCTGTCGACCAGCTGCACCTGTTGCCAGCTCTGCGTGTCTGTTGACACATCTCCACTCCTGCTGTCGACCAGCTGCACCTGCTGCCAGCTCTGCGTGTCTGTTGACACATTTCCACTCCTGCTGTCGACCAGCTGCACCTGCTGCCAGTCCCGCGTGTCTGTTGACACATCTTCACTCCTGCTGTCGACCAGCTGCACCTGTTTCCAGCCCTGCGTGTCTGTTGACACATCTTCACTCCTGCTGTCGATCCGCTGCACCTGCTGCCAGCCCTGCGTGCCTGTTGATGCATCTCCACTCCTGCTGTCAACCAGTTGCACCTGCTGCCAGTCCTGCGTGCCACATCTCCACTCCCGCTGTTGGTCCGCTGCACCTGTCGTCAGTTCTGCGTGTCCGTTGACACACCATCACGTCTGCCTGTGGTCCAGTTGCACCTACTGCCAGTCTTCCGTGCCTGCGGACGCCTCACCATCCTGCTGTCTGCCTCCGCACCTACTGCCAGTCTTCCGTGCCTGCTGACGTCTCACCATCCTGCCGTCTGCCTCCGCACCTACTGCCAGTCTTCCGTGCCTGATGACGCCTCACCATCTTGCTGTCTGCATCCGCACCTACTGCCAGTCTTCTGTGCCTGCTGACGCCTCACCAGCCTGCTGTATGCTTTCGCATCTACTGCCAGCCCTCCGTGCCCGTTGACGCTTCTCCATCCTGCTGTCTGCATCTGCACCTGCTGTCAGTCCTTCAGCCCGCTGATGCGGTTCCACCCGGCTGTCGGCACCCGCGTCTACTACCAGTCATCGGAGGTCGCTGACTTCCGTCTCCTACTGCCCATTGCCGTCTGCTCCCACAGTCAGTCATTGTTTTCCCAGTAAGCTAACAGAGACTCTGGGATCAATCCCATCATTCTGGACTCTCAGTTGTTACCCAGGTATTTCACTGGGCTTTCTGATCTACAGTTTCATTTATGGTCTTGCCTTCTTATGTTGGTGCTACAATAAAGAGTTATATCAAACCTGCTATTCTCCAGTCTCCTTCAAGCCGCAAACACCCAACCTCCAGGCCTCAGACAGATCCACAAGGTACCCCTAGCGTGACAGTAAGTACTGGCCCAATGGATCCGTCCGCCAGCCAGGAGTTCTTTCAAAATGTGGTCGCTCGGCTGCGAGCACTGGAGGAATCCCAGCAGCAAGTGACTCAAGCACTCCAAGGCATATCTCAAAGGCAAGCCTCTAATCCCCCGTCACAGACTGTCTCCCCGTCTTTACGATTGTCTACCCCTTCTAAGTATAATGGTACCCCTCGTACCTGCCGGGGGTTTATCAATCAATGTGAAGTACATTTTTCCCTGCAACCAATGAACTTTCCTTCTGATCGGGTTAAAGTGGCTTACATTGTCTCTTTATTATCAGATTCTGCATTGGACTGGGTCTCCCCACTCTGGGAGAGAAATGACCCTCTGCTCTCCAAGTACTCCGACTTTATTTCTCAATTCAGAAAATTTTTTGACGAACCGGGACGAGTATCCTCTGCCGCTTCAGAAATCCTGCGGATTCGTCAAGGCTCCCGCTCCGTTTCTCAATATGTTATCCACTTTCAAACCGTGGCATCTGAACTGGAATGGAATGAGGAGGCTCTAATTTCCACTTTCTTGGCAGGATTATCTGAACGCATGAAAGACGAGTTAGCTACCCGAGATCTTCCTACCTCGCTGGGTGAGGTCATATCGCTCTGCAATAGGTTGGACCTTCGTTTTCGTGAGCGTCAGCTAGAGAGATCCCGGCAAGAGCAAGGCAAGTCTATTTCCGTTTCTCCTCGCCTAGGGTCTACTCCTTCCCCAAATTCTTCTGATGAGCCTATGCAGATCAATCATACTCGCCTAACTCCCGAAGAACGCCAAAGAAGACGGCGACAGAATTTATGCTTGTATTGTGGGGAATCTGGTCATCTGTTAGCCAAATGTACCCGTCGTCCGTTAAACTCCCGGTCCTAGTTGGTTGCGGAGAGGCCAACCTAGGACGAGTAGAAACTTCTCCAATCATGTCTGACTCTTTGCTGTCCATACAGGTGGTGTTACCCAACAGGTCACTCGTAGTATCTGCTCTACTGGACTCTGGGGCAGCCGCCAATTTCATTTCAGCCCAGTTTGTGTCCTATCATGGCCTGGACTCTCAGAAACTTTCGCAGCCACTCCAGTTATCTGCCGTAGATGGGAGCCTTATTCCTCAAGCCTCCATTACTCATCGGACGCTGCCCATCAAGATTCAAGTTGGAGCATTGCATCAGGAAGAATTATCTTTTTTCATTATTCCAAAAGCGAACCACCCTGTAGTGTTGGGGTTTCCTTGGCTCCAGCAGCATTCTCCAAAAATCAATTGGGGTACTATGGAGGTCCTGTCTTGGGGTACGAACTGTCGTCATACCTGCCTTCCCGAATTAGTGCGCATCCAGTCCACCTCGCCCACGTCTCCTGATCTTCCTCCTCAAGCCTATCAAGCCTTCTCCGACGTCAGTCCTGCGTGCCACATCTCCACTCCCGCTGTCGGTCCGCTGCACCTGTCGTCAGTTCTGCGTGTCCGTTGACACACCATCACGTCTGCCTGTGGTCCAGTTGCACCTACTGCCAGTCTTCCGTGCCTGCGGACGCCTCACCATCCTGCTGTCTGCCTCCGCACCTACTGCCAGTCTTCCGTGCCTGCTGACGTCTCACCATCCTGCCGTCTGCCTCCGCACCTACTGCCAGTCTTCCGTGCCTGATGACGCCTCACCATCTTGCTGTCTGCATCCGCACCTACTGCCAGTCTTCTGTGCCTGCTGACGCCTCACCAGCCTGCTGTATGCTTTCGCATCTACTGCCAGCCCTCCGTGCCCGTTGACGCTTCTCCATCCTGCTGTCTGCATCTGCACCTGCTGTCAGTCCTTCAGCCCGCTGATGCGGTTCCACCCGGCTGTCGGCACCCGCGTCTACTACCAGTCATCGGAGGTCGCTGACTTCCGTCTCCTACTGCCCATTGCCGTCTGCTCCCACAGTCAGTCATTGTTTTCCCAGTAAGCTAACAGAGACTCTGGGATCAATCCCATCATTCTGGACTCTCAGTTGTTACCCAGGTATTTCACTGGGCTTTCTGATCTACAGTTTCATTTATGGTCTTGCCTTCTTATGTTGGTGCTACAATAAAGAGTTATATCAAACCTGCTATTCTCCAGTCTCCTTCAAGCCGCAAACACCCAACCTCCAGGCCTCAGACAGATCCACAAGGTACCCCTAGCGTGACAGTAAGTACTGGCCCAATGGATCCGTCCGCCAGCCAGGAGTTCTTTCAAAATGTGGTCGCTCGGCTGCGAGCACTGGAGGAATCCCAGCAGCAAGTGACTCAAGCACTCCAAGGCATATCTCAAAGGCAAGCCTCTAATCCCCCGTCACAGACTGTCTCCCCGTCTTTACGATTGTCTACCCCTTCTAAGTATAATGGTACCCCTCGTACCTGCCGGGGGTTTATCAATCAATGTGAAGTACATTTTTCCCTGCAACCAATGAACTTTCCTTCTGATCGGGTTAAAGTGGCTTACATTGTCTCTTTATTATCAGATTCTGCATTGGACTGGGTCTCCCCACTCTGGGAGAGAAATGACCCTCTGCTCTCCAAGTACTCCGACTTTATTTCTCAATTCAGAAAAATTTTTGACGAACCGGGACGAGTATCCTCTGCCGCTTCAGAAATCCTGCGGATTCGTCAAGGCTCCCGCTCCGTTTCTCAATATGTTATCCACTTTCAAACCGTGGCATCTGAACTGGAATGGAATGAGGAGGCTCTAATTTCCACTTTCTTGGCAGGATTATCTGAACGCATGAAAGACGAGTTAGCTACCCGAGATCTTCCTACCTCGCTGGGTGAGGTCATATCGCTCTGCAATAGGTTGGACCTTCGTTTTCGTGAGCGTCAGCTAGAGAGATCCCGGCAAGAGCGAGGCAAGTCTATTTCCGTTTCTCCTCGCCTAGGGTCTACTCCTTCCCCAAATTCTTCTGATGAGCCTATGCAGATCAATCATACTCGCCTAACTCCCGAAGAACGCCAAAGAAGACGGCGACAGAATTTATGCTTGTATTGTGGGGAATCGGATCATCTGTTAGCCAAATGTACCCGTCGTCCGTTAAACTCCCGGTCCTAGTTGGTTGCGGAGAGGCCAACCTAGGACGAGTAGAAACTTCTCCAATCATGTCTGACTCTTTGCTGTCCATACAGGTGGTGTTACCCAACAGGTCACTCGTAGTATCTGCTCTACTGGACTCTGGGGCAGCCGCCAATTTCATTTCAGCCCAGTTTGTGTCCTATCATGGCCTGCACTCTCAGAAACTTTCGCAGCCACTCCAGTTATCTGCCGTAGATGGGAGCCTTATTCCTCAAGCCTCCATTACTCATCGGACGCTGCCCATCAAGATTCAAGTTGGAGCATTGCATCAGGAAGAATTATCTTTTTTCATTATTCCAAAAGCGAACCACCCTGTAGTGTTGGGGTTTCCTTGGCTCCAGCAGCATTCTCCAAAAATCAATTGGGGTACTATGGAGGTCCTGTCTTGGGGTACGAACTGTCGTCATACCTGCCTTCCCGAATTAGTGCGCATCCAGTCCACCTCGCCCACGTCTCCTGATCTTCCTCCTCAAGCCTATCAAGCCTTCTCCGACGTCTTCTGTAAAGGTTCAGCCGACAAATTACCTCCGCATCGGCGCTGGGACTGTCCCATCGACCTTATTCCAGGTAAAATGCCTCCAAAGGGCCGAACCTATCCACTCTCTCTGTCAGAGACGGAAGCCATGTCCCAGTATATTAAAGAGAACTTATTAAAAGGCTTCATCCGGCCTTCCACGTCTCCAGCAGGAGCCGGATTCTTTTTCGTTAAAAAGAAAGATGGAGGTCTGAGGCCCTGTATTGATTATAGGGGACTGAATAACATTACAGTCAAAAATAAGTACCCGTTACCCTTGGTGACTGAGTTGTTTGACCGAATCAAAGGGGCTAAAGTCTTCACTAAATTGGATCTCAGAGGAGCCTATAACCTTATCCGTATCCGAGCAGGCGATGAGTGGAAGACAGCTTTTAATACTAGAGACGGTCACTACGAGTACCTTGTTATGCCGTTTGGTCTCAGCAATGCTCCAGCAGTATTCCAAGAATTCATGAATGAATTATTCCGTGATTTACTGTATTATTCCGTGGTTGTTTATCTCGATGACATTCTTATTTTTTCTCAGAATATTCCGGAACACCGTCAGCACGTGAAGGAGGTGTTACAGCGACTACGATCCAACCAGCTATACTGTAAATTGGAGAAATGTGAATTTGAGAAATCTTCAGTTCCTTTTCTGGGTTACATCATTTCAGGTACCGGGTTAAGCATGGATCCTTCTAAAGTGCAAGCAGTCCTTGATTGGCCACAACCTCATACCCTAAAGGCGGTTCAACGCTTCATTGGCTTTTCCAATTATTATAGGAAATTCATCAAAAAATTTTCTTCCATCATTTGTCCCATCACAGCGTTGACTCACAAAGGAGCCAATCCTGCCAAGTGGTCTCCCGAAGCGGTGGCAGCATTTCAACAATTAAAAAGTGTATTTACTTCAGCTCCAATTCTTCTGCAGCCTGATTGTTCTCGCCCGTTTATCCTGGAGGTAGATGCCTCTTCTGTTGGGGTTGGAGCTGTACTTTCACAGAAGTCCGAGGATGGCCACCTACACCCATGTGGGTTCTTCTCCAGGAAGTTTTTGCCAGCCGAGATGAACTACCCCATTGGTGAACAAGAACTGCTAGCCATTAAATTGGCCTTTGAAGAATGGCGGTACCTGTTGGAGGGGGCTAAGTTTCCTATATCCGTTATCACGGACCACAAAAATTTGTTATATTTACAGAACGCCCAGTGTCTGAACAACAGATTAGCCCGATGGGCCTTATTCTTTACGAGATTCGAGTTTGTGTTATCTTTCCGTCCTGGGTCTCAAAATGGCAAAGCGGACGCACTCTCCAGATCTTTCACGTCCTCCGCAGAAGATCGTACCATAAGCCCAGTTTTAAGCCCCACAGTGTTCGCCAAGACTACTGTGGTATCCATTCCTAGAGGAAAGACTTTTGTGGATACTGGACTCAGATCATCTTTGCTACAGTGGGCACACTCCTCTCGTTTTTCTGGCCACTGCGGTATAAAGAAAACTTTAGAATTCATTAAAAGAGCATACTGGTGGCCGTCCATGAGGAAAGATGTCACTGACTTCATAGCTTCCTGTACCCAGTGTTCTCGTCACAAATCTTCTCGTCAAGCACCAGCTGGCCTTCTTCAACCATTATCCATACCTGAGTCACCCTGGTCACACATATCGATGGACTTTGTCACCGATCTGCCTCTGTCACAAGGGTTCAACACGATCTGGGTCGTCATCGACCGTTTCTCCAAGATGGCACATTTCGTTCCACTAAAGGGCCTTCCGTCTGCTCCTAAATTGGCTCAAATATTTATAGCTGAAATATTCCGTCTACATGGTCTTCCGAGAGAAATTGTATCTGACAGAGGGGTACAATTTGTATCAAAGTTTTGGAGAGCGTTGTGTAGTGCGTTACAGGTAAAGCTGAACTTTTCCTCATCTTATCATCCGCAATCCAATGGCCAAACAGAAAGAGTAAATCAAGATTTGGAGGCCTTTTTACGTCTGTATCTGTCCTCCTCGCAAGATAATTGGAAGGAGCTTCTGCCTTGGGCCGAATTTGCACATAACAACTCTTATCATTCCTCCACCGAAAAGACTCCCTTCTTCATTGTATATGGCCGTAACCCACGTGTTCCAGAATTCCAAAATCTTCCTGTTTTTGACATACCAGCAGTTAACTCGTCTGTCCGGTTTTTCTCAAGCAT
Organism: Crinia signifera; assembly: GCF_055691185.1. NCBI lineage: Eukaryota > Metazoa > Chordata > Amphibia > Anura > Myobatrachidae > Crinia > Crinia signifera. The sequence goes on from NC_139227.1 coordinate 110,914,152, forward strand.
CTGGAGGAATGATAATGCTTCGTTAGAGAAAGCCTCCCAACGTTACAAGAAATTCTCTGATCGGCACAGACGGGCAGCTCCGAAACTCAAGGTAGGAGACAGAGTTTGGCTCTCCACCAAAAATATTAGACTCAAAGTCCCGTCTATGAAGTTTGCACCTCGATTCATTGGGCCATATACAGTAACTACAGTGATCTCGCCTTTGGCTTATAAGCTACAGTTGCCTCGTTCTTTGAAAATTTCAAATACATTCCACATCTCGTTATTAAGACCATTGATATTAAACCGATTCCAGAATAAAGTACCCAAGTCTCCTCAGCCTCAGGCTCATCATGATGTTGCTTTTGAAATTAAAAAAATTGTGGACTCAAGAGTTCGTTCAGGGCAAGTCCAATATCTGGTAGACTGGAAAGGCTTCGGTCCAGAGGAACGATCCTGGGTGGATGCTGCTCGCGTCGATGCTCCCACTTTGGTCCGTAAGTTTCATCAACAATATCCAAGAAAACCATGGAAGTGTCCAGAGTCCACTTCAAAAGGGGGGTGCTGTCACGGCCGCTGTTAGGACGCGCCGCTCACCTGTTCATCTCCGGCGGCGGGGCCTGCGGGCCATCCGTCTGGGTGCAGGACGGGGAGCGCGGCGTCTAGGTCTCCCGGCCGCGACCATCTTCCTGGGGCCTGCAGCACGCGCATCCAGCATGACAGCCAGCCAAGGTTGTTTGTCTCCAGTCCGGGCGCCGCCATGTTGTTGTAGCCAGCCAATGGTTCAGAGCTCCAGTTCAACTCCTCCAATCAAGATCTACCCTGGGGGATAAAGCAGAGCCCTCTGGGGCATACAAGCGCCAGTACTTTGTTGTCTATCCCTGTGGAGGAAGCTTCAGCCTGTGCTCCTGTCCTTGCCCTGTGATATCCCTGTCTTCGTTTCCTGCAGTTCAACACCTGATACCTGGATACCTGCATTTGCATTCTGCTCCCAGCCCTTACAGTGTCACACCTGTTTCCTGGACTTTGCAAATTGCATTCTGCCTCCAGCCCTTTCAGGTTTGCTACAGTCTCTCAAGCTCTGCGTGTCTGTTGACACATCTCCACTCCTGCTGTCGACCAGCTGCACCTGCTGCCAGCTCTGCGTGTCTGTTGACACATCTCCACTCCTGCTGTCGACCAGCTGCACCTGTTGCCAGCTCTGCGTGTCTGTTGACACATCTCCACTCCTGCTGTCGACCAGCTGCACCTGTTGCCAGCTCTGCGTGTCTGTTGACACATCTCCACTCCTGCTGTCGACCAGCTGCACCTGTTGCCAGCTCTGCGTGTCTGTTGACACATCTCCACTCCTGCTGTCGACCAGCTGCACCTGTTGCCAGCTCTGCGTGTCTGTTGACACATCTCCACTCCTGCTGTCGACCAGCTGCACCTGTTGCCAGCTCTGCGTGTCTGTTGACACATCTCCACTCCTGCTGTCGACCAGCTGCACCTGCTGCCAGCTCTGCGTGTCTGTTGACACATTTCCACTCCTGCTGTCGACCAGCTACATCTGCTGCCAGTCCCGCGTGTCTGTTGACACATCTTCACTCCTGCTGTCGACCAGCTGCACCTGTTTCCAGCCCTGCGTGTCTGTTGACACATCTTCACTCCTGCTGTCGATCCGCTGCACCTGCTGCCAGCCCTGCGTGCCTGTTGATGCATCTCCACTCCTGCTGTCAACCAGTTGCACCTGCTGCCAGTCCTGCGTTCCACATCTCCACTCCCGCTGTCGGTCCGCTGCACCTGTCGTCAGTTCTGCGTGTCCGTTGACACACCATCACGTCTGCCTGTGGTCCAGTTGCACCTACTGCCAGTCTTCCGTGCCTGCGGACGCCTCACCATCCTGCTGTCTGCCTCCGCACCTACTGCCAGTCTTCCGTGCCTGCTGACGTCTCACCATCCTGCCGTCTGCCTCCGCACCTACTGCCAGTCTTCCGTGCCTGATGACGCCTCACCATCTTGCTGTCTGCATCCGCACCTACTGCCAGTCTTCTGTGCCTGCTGACGCCTCACCAGCCTGCTGTATGCTTTCGCATCTACTGCCAGCCCTCCGTGCCCGTTGACGCTTCTCCATCCTGCTGTCTGCATCTGCACCTGCTGTCAGTCCTTCAGCCCGCTGATGCGGTTCCACCCGGCTGTCGGCACCCGCGTCTACTACCAGTCATCGGAGGTCGCTGACTTCCGTCTCCTACTGCCCATTGCCGTCTGCTCCCACAGTCAGTCATTGTTTTCCCAGTAAGCTAACAGAGACTCTGGGATCAATCCCATCATTCTGGACTCTCAGTTGTTACCCAGGTATTCCACTGGGCTTTCTGATCTACAGTTTCATTTATGGTCTTGCCTTCTTATGTTGGTGCTACAATAAAGAGTTATATCAAACCTGCTATTCTCCAGTCTCCTTCAAGCCGCAAACACCCAACCTCCAGGCCTCAGACAGATCCACAAGGTACCCCTAGCGTGACAGTAAGTACTGGCCCAATGGATCCGTCCGCCAGCCAGGAGTTCTTTCAAAATGTGGTCGCTCGGCTGCGAGCACTGGAGGAATCCCAGCAGCAAGTGACTCAAGCACTCCAAGGCATATCTCAAAGGCAAGCCTCTAATCCCCTGTCACAGACTGTCTCCCCGTCTTTACGATTGTCTACCCCTTCTAAGTATAATGGTACCCCTCGTACCTGCCGGGGGTTTATCAATCAATGTGAAGTACATTTTTCCCTGCAACCAATGAACTTTCCTTCTGATCGGGTTAAAGTGGCTTACATTGTCTCTTTATTATCAGATTCTGCATTGGACTGGGTCTCCCCACTCTGGGAGAGAAATGACCCTCTGCTCTCCAAGTACTCCAACTTTATTTCTCAATTCAGAAAAATTTTTGACGAACCGGGACGAGTATCCTCTGCCGCTTCAGAAATCCTGCGGATTCGTCAAGGCTCCCGCTCCGTTTCTCAATATGTTATCCACTTTCAAACCGTGGCATCTGAACTGGAATGGAATGAGGAGGCTCTAATTTCCACTTTCTTGGCAGGATTATCTGAACGCATGAAAGACGAGTTAGCTACCCGAGATCTTCCTACCTCGCTGGGTGAGGTCATATCGCTCTGCAATAGGTTGGACCTTCGTTTTCGTGAGCGTCAGCTAGAGAGATCCCGGCAAGAGCGAGGCAAGTCTATTTCCGTTTCTCCTCGCCTAGGGTCTACTCCTTCCCCAAATTCTTCTGATGAGCCTATGCAGATCAATCATACTCGCCTAACTCCCGAAGAACGCCAAAGAAGACGGCGACAGAATTTATGCTTGTATTGTGGGGAATCTGGTCATCTGTTAGCCAAATGTACCCGTCGTCCGTTAAACTCCCGGTCCTAGTTGGTTGCGGAGAGGCCAACCTAGGACGAGTAGAAACTTCTCCAATCATGTCTGACTCTTTGCTGTCCATACAGGTGGTGTTACCCAACAGGTCACTCGTAGTATCTGCTCTACTGGACTCTGGGGCAGCCGCCAATTTCATTTCAGCCCAGTTTGTGTCCTATCATGGCCTGGACTCTCAGAAACTTTCGCAGCCACTCCAGTTATCTGCCGTAGATGGGAGCCTTATTCCTCAAGCCTCCATTACTCATCGGACGCTGCCCATCAAGATTCAAGTTGGAGCATTGCATCAGGAAGAATTATCTTTTTTCATTATTCCAAAAGCGAACCACCCTGTAGTGTTGGGGTTTCCTTGGCTCCAGCAGCATTCTCCAAAAATCAATTGGGGTACTATGGAGGTCCTGTCTTGGGGTACGAACTGTCGTCATACCTGCCTTCCCGAATTAGTGCGCATCCAGTCCACCTCGCCCACGTCTCCTGATCTTCCTCCTCAAGCCTATCAAGCCTTCTCCGACGTCTTCTGTAAAGGTTCAGCCGACAAATTACCTCCGCATCGGCGCTGGGACTGTCCCATCGACCTTATTCCAGGTAAAATGCCTCCAAAGGGCCGAACCTATCCACTCTCTCTGTCAGAGACGGAAGCCATGTCCCAGTATATTAAAGAGAACTTATTAAAAGGCTTCATCCGGCCTTCCACGTCTCCAGCAGGAGCCGGATTCTTTTTCGTTAAAAAGAAAGATGGAGGTCTGAGGCCCTGTATTGATTATAGGGGACTGAATAACATTACAGTCAAAAATAAGTACCCGTTACCCTTGGTGACTGAGTTGTTTGACCGAATCAAAGGGGCTAAAGTCTTCACTAAATTGGATCTCAGAGGAGCCTATAACCTTATCCGTATCCGAGCAGGCGATGAGTGGAAGACAGCTTTTAATACTAGAGACGGTCACTACGAGTACCTTGTTATGCCGTTTGGTCTTAGCAATGCTCCAGCAGTATTCCAAGAATTCATGAATGAATTATTCCGTGATTTACTGTATTATTCCGTGGTTGTTTATCTCGATGACATTCTTATTTTTTCTCAGAATATTCCGGAACACCGTCAGCAAGTGAAGGAGGTGTTACAGCGACTACGATCCAACCAGCTATACTGTAAATTGGAGAAATGTGAATTTGAGAAATCTTCAGTTCCTTTTCTGGGTTACATCATTTCAGGTACCGGGTTAAGCATGGATCCTTCTAAAGTGCAAGCAGTCCTTGATTGGCCACAACCTCATACCCTAAAGGCGGTTCAACGCTTCATTGGCTTTTCCAATTATTATAGGAAATTCATCAAAAATTTTTCTTCCATCATTTGTCCCATCACAGCGTTGACTCACAAAGGAGCCAATCCTGCCAAGTGGTCTCCCGAAGCGGTGGCAGCATTTCAACAATTAAAAAGTGTATTTACTTCAGCTCCAATTCTTCTGCAGCCTGATTGTTCTCGCCCGTTTATCCTGGAGGTAGATGCCTCTTCTGTTGGGGTTGGAGCTGTACTTTCACAGAAGTCCGAGGACGGCCACCTACACCCATGTGGGTTCTTCTCCAGGAAGTTTTTGCCAGCCGAGATGAACTACCCCATTGGTGAACAAGAACTGCTAGCCATTAAATTGGCCTTTGAAGAATGGCGGTACCTGTTGGAGGGGGCTAAGTTTCCTATATCCGTTATCACGGACCACAAAAATTTGTTATATTTACAGAACGCCCAGTGTCTGAACCCCAGATTAGCCCGATGGGCCTTATTCTTTACGAGATTCGAGTTTGTGTTATCTTTCCGTCCTGGGTCTCAAAATGGCAAAGCGGACGCACTCTCCAGATCTTTCACGTCCTCCGCAGAAGATCGTACCATAAGCCCAGTTTTAAGCCCCACAGTGTTCGCCAAGACTACTGTGGTATCCATTCCTAGAGGAAAGACTTTTGTGGATACTGGACTCAGATCATCTTTGCTACAGTGGGCACACTCCTCTCGTTTTTCTGGCCACTGCGGTATAAAGAAAACTTTAGAATTCATTAAAAGAGCATACTGGTGGCCGTCCATGAGGAAAGATGTCACTGACTTCATAGCTTCCTGTACCCAGTGTTCTCGTCACAAATCTTCTCGTCAAGCACCAGCTGGCCTTCTTCAACCATTATCCATACCTGAGTCACCCTGGTCACACATATCGATGGACTTTGTCACCGATCTGCCTCTGTCACAAGGGTTCAACACGATCTGGGTCGTCATTGACCGTTTCTCCAAGATGGCACATTTCGTTCCACTAAAGGGCCTTCCGTCTGCTCCTAAATTGGCTCAAATATTTATAGCTGAAATATTCCGTCTACATGGTCTTCCGAGAGAAATTGTATCTTACAGAGGGGTACAATTTGTATCAAAGTTTTGGAGAGCGTTGTGTAGTGCGTTACAGGTAAAGCTGAACTTTTCCTCATCTTATCATCCGCAATCCAATGGCCAAACAGAAAGAGTAAATCAAGATTTGGAGGCCTTTTTACGTCTGTATCTGTCCTCCTCGCAAGATAATTGGAAGGAGCTTCTGCCTTGGGCCGAATTTGCACATAACAACTCTTATCATTCCTCCACCGAAAAGACTCCCTTCTTCATTGTATATGGCCGTAACCCACGTGTTCCAGAATTCCAAAATCTTCCTGTTTTTGACATACCAGCAGTTAACTCGTCTGTCCGGTTTTTCTCAAGCATCTGGAGGAATGTTCATGCTTCGTTAGAGAAAGCCTCCCAACGTTACAAGAAATTCTCTGATCGGCACAGACGGGCAGCTCCGAAACTCAAGGTAGGAGACCGAGTTTGGCTCTCCACCAAAAATATTAGACTCAAAGTCCCGTCTATGAAGTTTGCACCTCGATTCATTGGGCCATATACAGTAACTACAGTGATTTCGCCTTTGGCTTATAAGCTACAGTTGCCTCGTTCTTTGAAAATTTCAAATACATTCCACATCTCGTTATTAAGACCATTGATATTAAACCGATTCCAGAATAAAGTACCCAAGTCTCCTCAGCCTCAGGCTCATCATGATGTTGCTTTTGAAATTAAAAAAATTGTGGACTCAAGAGTTCGTTCAGGGCAAGTCCAATATCTGGTAGACTGGAAAGGCTTCGGTCCAGAGGAACGATCCTGGGTGGATGCTGCTCGCGTCGATGCTCCCACTTTGGTCCGTAAGTTTCATCAACAATATCCAAGAAAACCATGGAAGTGTCCAGAGTCCACTTCAAAAGGGGGGGGTGCTGTCACGGCCGCTGTTAGGACGCGCCGCTCACCTGTTCATCTCCGGCGGCGGGGCCTGCGGGCCATCCGTCTGGGTGCAGGACGGGGAGCGCGGCGTCTAGGTCTCCCGGCCGCGACCATCTTCCTGGGGCCTGCAGCACGCGCATCCAGCATGACAGCCAGCCAAGGTTGTTTGTCTCCAGTCCGGGCGCCGCCATGTTGTTGTAGCCAGCCAATGGTTCAGAGCTCCAGTTCAACTCCTCCAATCAAGATCTACCCTGGGGGATAAAGCAGAGCCCTCTGGGGCATACAAGCGCCAGTACTTTGTTGTCTATCCCTGTGGAGGAAGCTTCAGCCTGTGCTCCTGTCCTTGCCCTGTGATATCCCTGTCTTCGTTTCCTGCAGTTCAACACCTGATACCTGGATACCTGCATTTGCATTCTGCTCCCAGCCCTTACAGCGTCACACCTGTTTCCTGGACTTTGCAAATTGCATTCTGCCTCCAGCCTATTCAGGTTTGCTACAGTCTCTCAAGCTCTGCGTGTCTGTTGACACATCTCCACTCCTGCTGTCGACCAGCTGCACCTGCTGCCAGCTCTGCGTGTCTGTTGACACATCTCCACTCCTGCTGTCGACCAGCTGCACCTGTTGCCAGCTCTGCGTGTCTGTTGACACATCTCCACTCCTGCTGTCGACCAGCTGCACCTGTTGCCAGCTCTGCGTGTCTGTTGACACATCTCCACTCCTGCTGTCGACCAGCTGCACCTGCTGCCAGCTCTGCGTGTCTGTTGACACATTTCCACTCCTGCTGTCGACCAGCTGCACCTGCTGCCAGTCCCGCGTGTCTGTTGACACATCTTCACTCCTGCTGTCGACCAGCTGCACCTGTTTCCAGCCCTGCGTGTCTGTTGACACATCTTCACTCCTGCTGTCGATCCGCTGCACCTGCTGCCAGCCCTGCGTGCCTGTTGATGCATCTCCACTCCTGCTGTCAACCAGTTGCACCTGCTGCCAGTCCTGCGTGCCACATCTCCACTCCCGCTGTCGGTCCGCTGCACCTGTCGTCAGTTCTGCGTGTCCGTTGACACACCATCACGTCTGCCTGTGGTCCAGTTGCACCTACTGCCAGTCTTCCGTGCCTGCGGACGCCTCACCATCCTGCTGTCTGCCTCCGCACCTACTGCCAGTCTTCCGTGCCTGCTGACGTCTCACCATCCTGCCGTCTGCCTCCGCACCTACTGCCAGTCTTCCGTGCCTGATGACGCCTCACCATCTTGCTGTCTGCATCCGCACCTACTGCCAGTCTTCTGTGCCTGCTGACGCCTCACCAGCCTGCTGTATGCTTTCGCATCTACTGCCAGCCCTCCGTGCCTGTTGACGCTTCTCCATCCTGCTGTCTGCATCTGCACCTGCTGTCAGTCCTTCAGCCCGCTGATGCGGTTCCACCCGGCTGTCGGCACCCGCGTCTACTACCAGTCATCGGAGGTCGCTGACTTCCGTCTCCTACTGCCCATTGCCGTCTGCTACCACAGTCAGTCATTGTTTTCCCAGTAAGCTAACAGAGACTCTGGGATCAATCCCATCATTCTGGACTCTCAGTTGTTACCCAGGTATTCCACTGGGCTTTCTGATCTACAGTTTCATTTATGGTCTTGCCTTCTTATGTTGGTGCTACAATAAAGAGTTATATCAAACCTGCTATTCTCCAGTCTCCTTCAAGCCGCAAACACCCAACCTCCAGGCCTCAGACAGATCCACAAGGTACCCCTAGCGTGACAATTGCCTTATTCTTCTGGAGTGCCGGATCATCCAACGATCATATATATAATATATATATATATATATGTGTGTGTATATAATATATATATATATATATATATATATATATATATATATATATATATATATATATATATATATATATATATATAGGTACAGGGCGATGCCGGCACTCCAGTCCTCTTGCGTCTTAGGTGCCTGGTGCCTTCGCTGAGCGGGCAGCTGCGCTGGACGCTGGATGCAGGCGGGGGGTATAGCGCGGCACTCAGGGCGGAATGAAATCAAACAACAGGAGCCATACCTTGCGGTTGACGTTTCAGCCTTTCGGCTTTTATCAAAACAGCTAACATAACAAATAATGTGTACTCACCTCCTATAAGAAGAGCAGAATCACCTGTTTGTGCATGCACGGCGGCCATCTTCTTCCGCCCACAATAGGGCAGTTCCGGATGACATCACTGTGGGGGAGACTGTTGTCGTAGCAACGAGACAACAGTGTGTGTCCTGATTGGACAATAAAGTTTTTGTTAAAAGTGAAAAAGAAAAAAAACTTTTAAAGGTACATTTGAAAAAATGCAGCAATTGCTGCAGTGTGTTTTGGGCTTAATAAAGACAATGTGTGCCTATTATATATTTAGTGTGACCGCTATCCAAGCAACAAACGGTGATTCATACTTCAAATAGCACGGCAAATACTAACATAAATATAGTGAAATTTTTTTTTATAGCGGATACATTTTTTCAAACTTACAGTGTATGCAACATATACAACCAATTAGAAATTAACATAACGGAGCATCTGGACTTCTTAAAAGATACAGTTGGTGGCTTAAAAAAGCTACATTTCATCAGGGGTGTTGTAAGCTAGAACTACCCTGCTCATTGGCTGGGTATCCATTGATCTGTCTAATTGACTTACAACTCTGTGTCTTAGACAGCTAAAAAAAGCTGTCATAGAAAGCTGTGAAGGCTCAGTATTTCATTTAAGCCTTTAGGAGCCAGGGTCTCTAACTTAAAGATCCATCTGGCTTCTAATTGCAGTAATTTTTTTCCCCGATCTCCGCCTCTGGCGAGGGGGGGGACTTGGTCAATAATCATGTATTTGACCGTTGCAATGGAGTGCTTCGCTTGGGCATAGTGGCGAGCGAGTGGCTGGTCACTAGTGCCTTTTTTGATGGCCGCCCGGATTGCCGAGCGGTGATTTGCCATCCGCTCTTTAAAGGGCCTTTCAGTTTTGCCCACGTATACCAACGAACATGGGCAAGTAATGGTGTATACCACGAATTTAGATGTACAAGAGAGGTGGTATTTAATTGGGAATCTTTTTCCCGTGTGGGGATGGGGGAAAGATGTGCCTACTTGCAAAAACCCGCAGGTTGTGCAGTTGGGACATCGAAAGCATCCCTTCTTGCTAGATCCTAGAAACGTTGTTGGTGTATTTTTTCCCAAACCCGTGATGTCTGTACGGACCAAGTGATCTTTTAGATTGCGCCCTCGGCGGTAAGCTGGCATGAGGGCAGTATTTTGTAGATTCAGGTCCCGGTCTGATCTAACGATGGGCCACAGTTTTTTGGCCTTCCTGACCCTATCTGGTGTCTCGGGGTTATATGAATTAACCCATACTAATTTTTTGTTCATGTCTTTTTGATCATTTGTTTTTTTTGGTGTTAATAAGGTTGTTCTGGATTTGGTTAGGGCTTTTGTTCTTTGTTGGGCTAACAGGTCCCTGTCATACCCCCGTGCCAAGAACTTATCCCGCATGGTGTCAAGCTCCTGTGTGGCTTCATGTGGGTCACTCACTATCCGCCGAACCCTTAGAAATTGACTATAGGGGAGCGAACTTTTACTATGAATGGGGTGTGCGCTGCTGGCCAGGACGAAATTATTTCTGTCCGTAGCTTTCCTGAACAGGCCAGTTTGGATCACTCCGTCCTTTTTGGTCCTTTTTGGAGATTTTTACATCTAGGAAAGTGATAGTTTCCTGTTCTATGTTAAATGTGAATTTGATCGGACTTATAGTGGCATTATGGTTGTTAATCAAGTTTACAAAGGTGTCTTCCGGGCCTGTCCACAAAATGAGAATATCATCTATATATCTGTGGTAACTTATAATGTGCCGTTCGATGGCCTGATCCGAAAGGAAAAGGTCCCTTTCGACCTCATACATGAAGGCGTTGGCCACTGATGGGGCCACACTTGACCCCATGGCCACGCCCTCTGTCTGCAGGTAGTGGGCACCATCACAAAAGAAGTAATTTCTACTCAACACTTGTTCCAGTAACTCAAGGTAAAAATCAAGGTCTGGACCGACATAATTGATGTTGTTGGTGAGGAGTCTCCTCACAGCCTGCAGTCCTGCCTGGTGAGGTATGCAGGTGTACAGATTACATACATCAATGGTTATGAACAGACATGGTTCTGGTCTCCTACTGCCCATTGCCGTCTGCTACCACAGTCAGTCATTGTTTTCCCAGTAAGCTAACAGAGACTCTGGGATCAATCCCATCATTCTGGACTCTCAGTTGTTACCCAGGTATTCCACTGGGCTTTCTGATCTACAGTTTCATTTATGGTCTTGCCTTCTTATGTTGGTGCTACAATAAAGAGTTATATCAAACCTGCTATTCTCCAGTCTCCTTCAAGCCGCAAACACCCAACCTCCAGGCCTCAGACAGATCCACAAGGTACCCCTAGCGTGACAATTGCCTTATTCTTCTGGAGTGCCGGATCATCCAACGATCATATATATAATATATATATATATATATATATATATATATATATATATATATATGTGTGTATATATATATATATATATATATATATATATATATATATATATATATATATATATATATATATATATATATATATATATATATATATATATATATATATATATATATATATATATATATATATATATATATATATATATGGGGCTTTTCATAGTAAATGCTATTTTAATTCCAAAATACTGACACAAACAATCAAAACCATAAAAAACCCTGGGAAATGGATAATGAAACAAAAATAATCAAAATGGGAAGAGCTACTCGAACAAAACATATTTTTCTGTAGCGGGAGTTATCCCTTTATGGGCAATGGAAGTGAGGGTGCAAAATTTTAGTTTGCAGGGGGGCGCCAGACACCCTAGCACCGGCCCTGATGTTAATGTCATTAAATCACGAAGGGCATACAGTATAGGTAAGGTATAGGTGATATCAAAAAATAACCACATAGTCGAAATGTCAACAGGTTGGAAAACATTGACCAAATAAACAATACATTTTGTAAAACATCCTTTTAAAAAGATACATACAGATGACTGGCGGTCAGAATACCGACCCTAGCATCCCGAAGCAGAGAGATCCCAACAGGGGTCAGATAAGTATACATACCCTCACCCTATCACCCACCAACTCTACCTTTTATCAACCTAACCCTAACCTCTCCAACAGCAGATCCTAACCCTCCCAGCCAGTGCCTAACCCCCTCACCCTGCCAGCCAAAATTCACCCTCCAGCACTGCTGTCTATCCCTTAACCACCATTCTATGTGCCTAAACCTAACCACCCTTCCAAACCCTACCCCCATATCATAACCCTAATTCATCCCCTAGTGCCTAAACCTAGCCCCCCTTTCACCAGCTTGACCCCAAGCCAGCCTGCATACTCACTGGTTGGGATGCCAGCTGTCGGTACCTAGCATCCGCATTCTGGTCCTTTCGAGGTTCAGTTTTTGTGAAGGCAGTTGGGATGCTGTTGTCAGTATACTAACACCTGACCGCCGGGATGCTGACTGCATCCCTGTTTATAACCATCTGTAACTTACCAATAATGCCTATAATTATGGCGTCTAATGAATAATGGCTGCATCTGCAGAACTTGTTTCATACAATTGTTTAGAAGGGTTTCCTAATGTAATGTTGTCAGCAGTAATGAAACACAGCAGATATGATACTAGCAGGCAGTGGCGTAACTAAACAATTTGCTCCCCAAAATAGTTTCTGGTGCCCACCCTGCGATGCCCCTTACACATTACGTCTTACAACATAATGTCCCTTACACTCTATACCACACACCATAATGCCAGTTACACTATAGACAACACACCGTAATGCCAGTTACAAACACACACATATACAGTGGTTGAAGTGGAAATTGTGAAGTTGGGGTATGGAAAGGGCAAGGGTTTAGTTATGCTGAAGAAAAGGGGATGTGGCCACTCAAAAGGGGGTATGTCCTTACAAGTACCACACCATATACACAATTCTGCATCACAATAGTTGGACTCCTTATACTTTCTAGTACCCTTTACACATTCATTATGCCACATGGAATGAGTCAAATTTCACATTATGCCACATGAAATGAGCCTAAACTCATTCAGAATGGGTCAAAATTCACATTATGCCACATTTAATAAGCCAAAATTAATTTAGAATGAGCCAAAAATACATTATGCCACATGAAATGAGAAAAAAATCATTAAGAATGAGCCAAAATTCTAATTCTAACACATGAAATAAGCCAAAATTCAGAGACATATGGACAGTGACAGCAGGGACAAAGTGACAGCAGTGACACAGGGAGAGTGACAACAGCAAGAATATTGACGCAGGGGCAGGGAGAGTGACAGGAAGGACATAGAGAAAGTGACAGAAAGTGACAGGAGAGACACGTAGAGTGACAGTGGGGACTTAGGATCTCAGGTAGAGTGACAGCAGAAATGGAAAGATGACTGCATGGACACAATAGGCCTACCAGACTTGATGGGTGCAGGGCTCTAGCTGTGGTGTGAATGAGCTGGGTGTAGGCATCCGGTGGGCTCCAGCGGAGGCTGTGAGAGGATATGGGGCACCTGGCGGGTTTCAGCGGAGGCCATACCCCTATGTACATATTGTCACACCAGGGGGCTTAGTCGACAGGACTGAGACCTCTGGTGGGGACCTGGACCGGTACCTGAACCGGGGAGGTTGGAGAGGACCCTTGCGCATGGACTGCGCGACAGTGCACCCAGAGCCAATAAGTAGTCAGAGGTAAAATACAACCGAATTTGCAGATGGTTGTAATATGACAGACAGTAAAGTATGCAGGAGTAATGACAGTTCATGCAGATTGCAATACTTTACGGATGAGATGAAATGTGGTATCGATGGTGGAACATCGGATCCGGGTATCGGATGTGGAGACTGTGGGTCCGGAATGACGGACGGAAGACTTGGAGCTTGACTGTGGGTCCGGAATGACGGACAGAAGCTTGACTGGAGGTCCGGAGTATCGGACTACAGACGATGGTAGAACATCGATGGTGGATGATGCTGGAGCATCGGAAGGACCAGAGTCCCGGAGCTAGGCTTGGTCGCTGGGCTGAGAGGCAGGATCACAGGCGGTGGAATAACCTGGACTTCACAGGAGATGGAACAACCTGGAACACACTGCAGCATGGAAGACAACACCAGCAGATAAATACACTTGCACGGAGACAAGGACAGCTGACCATACACTGGAGACAACTGAAGCACTAGCAATGGTTCTGAGAGCTCCCAGCATACTTATCCCCACTGGGTGGCCAGGATTGGCCGAGGAAGTATGACAGGGAGATCAGAACCAACAGGATTGGACAGCACAGACATGTGACTGGGAAGAACATGGCAGCCCCCATGTCTGCTATGGCGGGAAAGTGTGTTTGTGCACACCATGCTGGATACTGGGAGCAATGGCGGCGGACAGGTGGATTGCCGTGCACTGGGGACTGTCACTGGGAGACAGTAGGCCGGCAGAGATGACGTCTGGACCGCAAGCTGAACCTGCGGAGGCACTTAGCCGGTAGGAAAGTCTGTCTGACAGCTCGGATCGTGACAGCACCCCCCCTTTAAGGGTGGCCCCAGGACACCTTTTAGGCTTGCGGGGAAACTTGGAGTGGAACGCCCGGATGAGTCTGGGAGCATGGACATCGATGGCATTGGTCCATGATCGCTCTTCGGGGCCGTAGCCCTTCCAATCGATCAGATATTGCAGACGACCAATATCGGATGCGAGAGTCCAAGATTTTACTGACCTCATATTCTGTTCCACGCTGGGTGCAAACCTTAGGAGCCTTGGGGAGCTTGGAATGAAAGCGATTCAGAACCAGCGGCTTGAGCAGCGAAATGTGGAATGTAGCTGGCACTTTCAAATAGGGCGGCAACTTGAGCTTGTAAGCTACTGGATTGACGACTCACTCAACTGGGAAAGGACCAATATATCGGGGAGCGAACTTCATCGATGGCACTCTCAATCGAAGATTCTTGGTTGACAACCAGACACGATCTCCTGGACGGAGGGCTGGCACAGCTCTGCGTTTCCTGTCGGCAAATTTTTTGTACCTGCTTGAAGCCTTCAGAAGTGAAGAACGAATGAGCTTCCAGGATTTGACGAACTGCCGGATGGTCGTGTCGACCGCTGGAACAGAGGACACAGGTTGCAGAGCGAAGTCAGGAACTCGAGGATGAAACCCATAATTGGCAAGGAATGGAGTGACATTTGATGAAGAATGATATTGGTTATTATGGCAGAACTCTGCCCATGGAAGGAGTTGAGCCCAGTCATCTTGGGAAGAAGAGACATATGTGCGGAGAAATGCTTCAAGGTCCTGATTCACCCTCTCCGTTTGGCCATTGGTTTGAGGGTGGTAGGCTGTGGAAAACTTTAACTTGATTTGAAGCAAGGAGCACAGGCTTCGCCAGAATTTGGCTACGAATTGGACTCCTCTATCGGAGATGATTTCAAGAGGCAGTCCATGAAGCTTGAATATCTCTTTGATAAAGAGCTGGGACAGCTTGGAAGCTGACGGAAGACCGGTGAGGGGAACGAAGTGAGCCATCTTGGTGAACCGGTCAACAATCACCCAGATGGTGGTGAACTTGTCAGACTCTGGAAGATCAGTTACAAAGTCCATAGAAATATGCGTCCAAGGACGATGTGGCACTGACAGTGGCATCAATTGCCCAGGAGGAGACTGACGACTGGTCTTGTGCTGAGCACATTTAGCACAAGAGGAAACAAAGTCCTGTACATCCTATTTGAGGGACGGCCACCAGTAGGACCTGGTGATAAACTCGTAAGTTTTCTGAATGCCTACATGGCCAGCGAATTTTGAAGAATGCGCCCAACAAAGCAACTTCTTTCTTAGAGCTGGCTTTACATATCTTTTCCCTATAGGGGGCGTGAGATTTGAAACTCTCGTTGCGGAGAAGGCCACTGGATCAATAATGAAATGTTGATGTGTGGACTTAGACTCACTTTCTTGCTCCCATGAGCGGGAAAGGGCATCAGCTTTTCGGTTTTGTGTCCCTGGACAGAACGACAGCTTGAAACGGAACCTGGAAAAGAAAAGTGTCCATCTGGCTTGACGGGGATTTAAACATTGAGCAGACTTGAGATACAGAAGATTCTTGTGGTCTGTGATAATTGTGATCTCATGAACAGCGCCCTCTAGAAGATATCTCCATTCTTCTAATGCCAACTTGATGGCGAGGAGCTCTTGGTCACCGATGGCATAGTTACGCTCTGCAGGCAGGAACTTATGGGAGTAGAACCCACAGGGATGAAGACGACCATCGGGCGCTTTCTGCGAGAGGACTGCCCCAACACCCACGGAGGAGGCATCAACCTCGAGAATAAAGGGCAAGGTGGTATCAGGTTGTCTTAAAACAGGAGCTGAAGTGAACCTCTGTTTCAACAGATGGAAGGCTTCGATGGCTTCCGCCGGCCTCTTCGCTGGATTAGACCCCTTTTTCGTTAAGGCAGTGATGGGAGCCACAATAGAAGAGAAGTTACGAATGAATTTTCTGTAATAATTGGCAAAACCCAGGAAACGTTGAATACCTTTCAGCGAAGAGGGAATTGGCCAATCTTGGATGGCCTGCAGTTTTCCTGGATCCATTTGAAGACCGGAACCGGAGACAATGTACCCTAGGAAGGGTATAGACTTCACCTCGAAGACACACTTCTCCAGTTTACAGTAGAGATGATTAGCTCGCAGCCGGGACAGAACCTCTTTGACCCAATAACGATGTTCTGTGATGTTATTGGCGTAGATTAAAATGTCATCGAGATATACAACTACATGACGATACAGAATGTCCCGAAAAATCTCATTGACATAGTGCTGGAACACGGCTGGGGCATTGCTGAGCCCAAAGGGCATGGCGAGGTACTCATAGTGGCCGTCTCTGGTATTAAACGCCGTCTTCCACTCGTCGCCCTCTCGTATGCGGATGAGATTATATGCACCCCTCAGGTCGAGTTTCGTGAAGATGGTTGCACCGCTGACACGGTCAAACAGCTCGGTGATGAGGGGCAACGGATATCAGTTCTTTACTGTAATGTCATTGAGGCCGCGATAATCAATGCAGGGACGTAGGCCTCCATCCTTCTTCTTTACGAAGAAGAATCCTGCGCCAGCAGGAGAAGTCGAAGGACGGATGAATCCCTTTGCCAGATTTTCCTTGATGTAATTGGTCATGGCTTGAGTCTCTGGAAGAGAGAGAGGATAGGTTCTACCTCTGGGTGGTTCTTTGCCTGGGATAAGATCGATAGGGCAATCCCACGGTCTGTGAGGAGGTAGGACATCAGCGCCAGACTTGCTGAATACATCTGAGTACTCTTGGTAGGGAAGAGGCGGAAGGTCTGCTGCATCGGCTGAAGAATGACGAGCTGGGAGTACCTTTTGGAGACAGGTACCGGAGCAGGAAGGATCCCAGGAAAGGATTTCAGATGTCTTCCAATCAAGACGAGGATTGTGAAGACGGAGCCAGGGTAAACCCAGAACCAGAGCGTGAGTGGCTCGGGGTAAAACCAGAAAGGACAAAAGTTCAGTGTGCAGGACTCCCACTTTCACTGTAAGTGGCAAAGTTCTGCGGGAGACTGTCGCATCAGGAATCCTACTGCCATCCACAGCAGTAAGGAAGACAGTCTTGGAAAGACTTTCAGTGGGCAACCCCCACTTGCGGACCAGTTCTGCAGTAACGAAGTTGCCAGCGGCACCGGAATCAAGAAGTGCGGAGACAGTCTTGAAATGCTGACCAACTTGTAGGGAAACTGGAAGGACACAATCAGTTGCTGATGGAGAGGACTTAATTACTCCTAGCCTACCCTCTCCTTGACGGGCTAGGAGGAGGAGTTTTCCGGACGCTTTGGGCATGCAGAAATTTGATGTGCAGGATCGGCACAATACAGGCAGAGCTGTGCCAACCGACGACGTCGACGTTCTCCAGGAGACAAACGGAAGCGGTTTATTTCCATTGGCTCTTCTTTGGAATGGACCGCAGGAGCAGTGGGTAAAGAAGGCGGAGGAGTTGGCACTTTAACTGGAGCGCTCTTGTGATGTTCTACAGCCCTTTCTCGGAAGCGTAGGTCTACTTTGATACACAATGATATAAGGTCACTTAGACCTGAGGGTAAGTCTCTGGTAGCGAGTTCATCCTTAATACGATCGGATAGGCCATGCCAGAAAGCTGCGTATAAGGACCCATCACACCAGGAGAGTTCAGACGCCAGAATCTGGAACTGGACCAGATATTGCCCGACGGAGCGGGATCCCTGTCTGAGACGGAGGAGTTCAGTGGAGGCAGATGCTGATCGCCCAGGCTCATCGAAGATACGCCGGAATGTTGACACAAAGTCCTTGTAATTGGACAGGATGGCATCAGATCTTTCCCATAAGGGAGACGCCCATTCTAACGCTGCTCCACACAGGAGGGAGATGATGTAGGCGATCTTGACCCTTTCAGTGGGGAAGTTGCTGGGTTGCAGCTCGAAGTGAATCTCACACTGATTGAGAAAACCTCGACAGGTCTTGGGGTTCCCATCATACTTGGTGGGGACAGACAGATGAAGGCGAGGTGCAGCAGCCATTACAGGAGGATGAACTGGACTTGGAAGTTCTCTGACAGGCTCGGGGCCACTGAGAGTGGTCTGTAGCTTATCCAGCCGGGAAGACAGATCTTGCAGACAATGAATCACTTGGCTCTGCGCAGCCTCTTGCTGATCCAAGCGAACAGCCAGTTGCTGTACAGGGCTGGATGGTGATGCTTGGCTTGCGGCTGGATCCATTTGGCTAGTGCTTACTGTCACACCAGGGGGCTTAGTCGACAGGACTGAGACCTCTGGTGGGGACCTGGACCGGTACCTGAACCGGGGAGGTTGGAGAGGACCCTTGCGCATGGACTGCGCGACAGTGCACCCAGAGCCAATAAGCAGTCAGAGGTAAAATACAACCGAGTTTATTTGCAGATGGTTGTAATATGACAGACAGTAAAGTATGCAGGAGTAATGACAGTTCATGCAGATTGCAATACTTTACGGATGAGATGAAATGTGGTATCGATGGTGGAACATCGGATCCGGGTATCGGATGTGGAGACTGTGGGTCCGGAATGACGGACGGAAGACTTGGAGCTTGACTGTGGGTCCGGAATGACGGACGGATGCTTGACTGGAGGTCCGGAGTATCGGACTACAGACGATGGTAGAACATCGATGGTGGATGATGCTGGAGCATCGGAAGGACCAGAGTCCCGGAGCTAGGCTTGGTCGCTGGGCTGAGAGGCAGGATCACAGGCGGTGGAATAACCTGGACTTCACAGGAGATGGAACAACCTGGAACACACTGCAGCATGGAAGACAACACCAGCAGATAAATACACTTGCACGGAGACAAGGACAGCTGACCATACACTGGAGACAACTGAAGCACTAGCAGTGGTTCTGAGAGCTCCCAGCATACTTATCCCCACTGGGTGGCCAGGATTGGCCGAGGAAGTATGACAGGGAGATCAGAACCAACAGGATTGGACAGCACAGACATGTGACTGGGAAGAACATGGCAGCCCCCATGTCTGCTATGGCGGGAAAGTGTGTTTGTGCACACCATGCTGGATACTGGGAGCAATGGCGGCGGACAGGTGGATTGCCGTGCACTGGGGACTGTCACTGGGAGACAGGAGGCCGGCAGAGATGACGTCTGGACCGCAAGCTGAACCTGCGGAGGCACTTAGCCGGTAGGAAAGTCTGTCTGACAGCTCGGATCGTGACACATATATGTTCAGCAGAAGCTCTCTGAAGTCTGGTATATGGCAAAAACATATGTTGTTTTTGCACTAAATATAATTTTTGCCTCATACCAGACTTTAGAGTGCCACTGCTTCTTTCGAACATAGTACCTCACCATTGCGGGGGGCACACAGTCATATATATATATATATATATATATATATATATATATATATATATATATATATATATATATACTGTGACAAGAACACTGAAATAGTGTTTGAGGGCCGGTATATTTGTCCCAGGTTCTTGTCTTACACATTTTCGAAACAGGAAAATTCCATGAGAATGTTTCTTTTTGTTAAAGCTGAGTAAAGGCCCAGCTCGGCCTGACAGAGGACTAATCAGGGCTTGCAGCTGTGGAAGGGTCTGACAGAGCTGCTAGACTGATCAGTGTGGGCAGACTGCCTGGGGAGACTGCAGAATCTCTGTGAGAGAAACAAGGGGCGAAATGTAATAGAGGTCGATTTTTTAGACATGTGCGATTTTTGGTAAAAACCGGCAGAAATCGCACGTTTTCAAAAAAACATGTAATAGGGTGCGATTCACAGTAAAAAAAATTACACTTTGAAGTAGCGATTTTTAATCACACTTCAATTCGCATCCAGATGTTTTCCCATTATAAAGTATACAACTCACAAATGTAATAGGGTGCAATATTTGGTAAACGTTACCAAAAATCGCCAAAAAATTAGACCAGGTTCTGACTTGCGAATTTGACAGAACCATGCACAGATCATTGTGATCTGTGCACAGTTCTGTCCAAAAAAAGGGAATTGGTACGGAATCAACATCCCGACGCCGGAATCCAGACAAGGGGGGGCGTGGATTGCCCCCCCCCCCCCTGCGGGCTTGCTGTGCTCGCCACACAGCGGGCCCAGTGCTCGGCACACTAATTATTCTCCCTCTATGGGTGTCGTGGACACCCACAGAGGGACAAAGTGCCGGGATTTCGACAATCGGGAATCCAGCGTCGGGATTTTGACCGCCGGGATTACGACCTCCTGGGCGGTGGGCATCGAGCTGAATAAAGTGTAAAATGAGAGAAAGCTATTGTGTCTTGTTGTGGAACTATGAGTCCCAGCAAGCCTACACCACATGCAGGGACTTGGAGAACCACAAGTCCCAGCATGCAGGGCAAAAAAGGGCCCGCTGGGACTTGTAGTCCCAAGGTAGTACAAATAGTTAAATAAATACACACACACACACACACACACACACACACTGACAGTAAAACTTGATTGCACACAGAGCCCATTCATGCAATACTCACCTACAGTATGTTATCACGGAGCATCAGTCAGTAGAAAACATACTCACTAGCCATCTTCAGGGCTTCTCCGGGACCCCTGCACCGCTGTAAGCACAAAAATCGCATTATACACAAAATGCGCACATTTTAAAGTCTTAAATTTGCACTAAATCGCACCATATCGCATGTTTATGCCACATATTCGCATCTCATTACATACGTGAATTTGCGGCAAAAAATGCGATTTTCAAAGGTGCGATTTAGTTTGATTTTTAAACGTGACCAAAAACCGCCACCAACTATATATTTCACCCAAGCTTTCTTATGCAAGTGAGCCATCCAGTAGTGACTGGACAACTTTGTGTTTTGTTTAGAGACAGTTAGGAATATCCTGTGTTTAGTTAGTGCTGGACAGGCAAGGTATTTTCTTTTTGATGTTTATTTTATTTTCTGCTTAATAAAACTGGTTGCGGCCAGTTGCACCCCAAGGACTGGACTTGTATGATTTCTCAGCTGCTGCTTGCTGCCTTCTACCCCAGGAAAAGACATCCGGTTCCCCTACAATGTTCCAACTTGGTGGAGAATGCGAGCAACCCGTTCTGTGCATAAGTGAGAGCAGCAGCTTTATGACGCCTGCAGAAAATGGTGGTTTATGCAGATACAGCCCAGTGTGAAGTTGCTGATACTAGCCTGAGGATTTGATATATGTCTTGGGTGAAAGCAGTTAGAAAGACATGGAGGAACTGCTTAAAGCCTTGCTGCAAGATACAGCGGTTCAGTGGGAGGCCACAGCGGCACAGTAGGAGGCCACCAAGCTGCAGCAGGTGGCAATGGAGAAAAATAGGAGACAGCAGCAGGTGGCTATTGACGCACTTTACAGACAACAGCATCAGGATAGAGAGGCCTTAGCAGATGTGGTGCGGAGCTTTGCAGCACAGAGTGGGGATGTGGGGCCGATGGTGCTCCGGCCAGCTCTAGTTCTATAAGGGCCAGTCACTTCCTGCAAAAAATAACAGAGACTGATGATGTTGAGGCCTATCTGACCATGTTTCAAAGGACTACCAAGTGTAAGAACTGGCCGAAAGCACAGTGGGCCAGTCTGCTAGCACCTTTTCTCTCAGGTGAGTCCCAAAAGCATACTTTGATTTAAGCGATGCTGATGCTTGGGACTATGTCAAATTAAAAACTGAGATCCTGACTTGCCTGGGGGTCACGCTGTCCTTACGAGCACAACGGGTGCACCGTTGGGTGTATGCCACGTAGAAGCCTCCTTGCTCCCAGATACACAACCTTATTCAGCTAACCAAAAAATGGTTACAGCCAGAGACATTAACTGGTCCCCAGATGGTTGAAAGAGTCAACATGAACCACAATTTGAGATCCTTGCCTGTGGTCCTGCGCAAGTGGGTGAGCCATGGAAATCCGGATACTGCTGACCGGTTAGTGGACATGGTAGAGAGGTATCTGGCAGCAGAGGAATTACTGAGGACCATCCAGTAACCCACAGATCATCGACAGCGCCCTTCAGTAAAGACTGGTAACACTGTTCCGTGGGAAAATATTGCTGGGCGGTTAAGAGAACGCAAGGCTGGAGAGACTGTAAACACTGGCCCTGGAAACAGGCCAATGGGACTACAATGGTCTATGCTGCCCAAACGGGTTGATAATCGTGTGGTTAAATGTTTCAGGTGTGGTATGCCAGGTCATATTTTTGCCAATTGCCCAGTCACGCAAGAACCCATACAGTGATGCTGCATTTGAATGTCACAGAATGTCTTTCTTTGCTAGGTTAGCCTGTACTGTGGTAGCTTCACCTAAGCTGGAAAAACAAATGTGTGACATGGTCTTGGAGGGCAACTGGGTAGAGGCCTTGCTAGATTCAGGAAGTTTAGATACCCTTGTTAAAGCTGGGTTAGTGAACCCCTTAAAGGTCCAGCAAATACCTATTGGGGTAACTTGCATACATGGGGATACCCAACATTTTGACACTGCTGAAGTAAATATAGAAACTTGTTGTGGGTCAGCAATTGTTAAAGTAGACTGGTCACCTCCTTGGTGCATGAGGCCATAATAGGGAGGGTTTTACCTCATTTTTTGGAAACTGTGGGAATCACATTTAGCAACAGATGTGAGAAGTAAAAAGCCAGTAGTTAATACCGATGATTTTATGGATGTATTTGTGTCCTCGGATCCTTCTGACCCTTTGCCTTTTGCTAGTTTGGCTGGGGAAAGAACAGAGGGGGAGTCCAGTGAGGACCCTCTTGAGGGAACGGAGATGCAGTAGTTAGAACTGAGAGCGTGCCTGACCTGGAGGTAAAGAAGGATCTGTTTGCGTCTGAACAGTTTAAGGATTCTACTGTAATAAAAACTAGAGAGAATGTTAAGATGGTTAATAGGGAAACTGTGGTACCAGGTGACAGTGTTATGTATCCCCACATGTCCATTTGTAATGAGCTCTTGTACCACATTGTCAAAAAGGGTGAGGATGTGGTGGGGCAGCTGGTAGTTCCCCAGCCTTATAGGTACTAGATTTAGCTCATAGTCACGTTACAGCAGGACATTTAGGGGCAGAAAAGACCAATGAAAGAGTTTACAAGGTTCTTTTGGCCATGGGCTTATAAAGAAGTGTCTGAATATTGTTCTTCCTGTCCTGAATGCCAGTATCATGCCCCTAGACCTCATTTCAGGAGCCCACTAGTTCTCATGCCTATTATTTTACAGAATAGTCATGGATCTCCTGGGGCCCCTGTTAAAGTCAGCTCGGGGCCATCAGTATATCCTGGTAATAATGGACTATGCCACTCGATATCCTGAGGCTGTCCCTTTACCCACTTTATCACAATCAAGGCGATAGCTAGGGAACTGGTGCAGGTTTTCAGTAGAGTGGGAATACCAAAATAAATTTTGACTGACCAAGGTACTCCATTTATGTCAAGGGTCATGAAACATTTGTGCAAATTGTTTAAGGTCACCCACCTCAGGACGTCTATCTGCCATCCCCAAACTGATGGGTTGGTGGAAAGATTTAATAAAACATTAAAAAGTATTAAAAAAGGTTGATAGAGATGGGGAAAAACTGGGAATGTTTGTTGCCCTACTTGTTGATGGCCATCAGAGAAGTTCCTCAGTCCTCCACAGGGTTTTCTCCGTTTGATTTGTTGTATGGTAGACACCCCAGAGGGCTGTTGGACATTGCCAAAGAGATGTGGGAAGGACAACCCACTTCTTATAAAAGCGTTGTTGAACATGTATCACAAATGCAGGATAGGATTGCAGCCGTGGTACCTATTGTCAGAGAGCACATGGAACAAGCCCAAAGTGCTCAACAGAGGGTTTATAACCGGAGTGCCAAGATACGGGAATTTGCTCCGGGAAATAGAGTTCTTGTGTTGGTGCCCACTGTGGAAAGCTAATTCCTAGCTAAATGGCAGGGTCCATTTGAGATTCAGGAAAAAAGTGAATGAGGTTAATTATAAAGTATACCAACCAGGGAAAGAGAAAACCCAAACAAATCTACCATGTAAACTTAATCAAACCCTGGAAAGATGGGTTGTCAGCGGAGCCTTGCTCTTACGGTGTCTACAGCTCGGTTGCTTCCTGCGGTGAAGGTGTCGGAGACATTGTCAGCTGAACAGAACAATCAGGTTAAAGAATTTCTCATCTGAAATAGGGAGATATTTTCAGAGCTGCCTGGCCAAACGACCATAATAAAACCTGACATTGACACAGAACCAGGCGTTGGGGTTCATTTAAAGCCATATAGGATTCCTGAAGCTCAGAGAGAAGCTGTTTCTAAAGAAGTTGAAAACATGTTAGAACTTGGAGTCATAGAGGAATCCAACAGTGAGTGGTCCAGTTCTCATCCAGAAGCCAGACGGTAGCATACGCTTCTGTAATGATTTTCGTAAATTAAATGAGGTGTCCAAATTTGACTCATACCCCATGCCCCATGTGGATGAGCTTATGAAAGCCTGGGAACAGCCAGGTTTCTCACCACATTGGACCTGGCTAAAGATTACTGGCAAATTCCTTTGCTGATAGTGCAAAAGAAAAAACAGCCTTTTTGGTTCTGGAGGGGCTATACCAGTATAAGATGTTACCCTTTGGGATGCATGGGGCTCCAGCAACGATGGATAAAATTTTGAGGCCCCATAGAAAATATGCAGCTGCCTATATGGATGATGTGGTAATTCAGAGTACGGACTGGGGGTCCCACTTGGTTAAAGTACAAGCAGTACTGGACTCAATCAGAGAAGCAGAGTTTGCTGCTTACCCAAAGAAGTGCTGCCTCGCAATGGAGGAGGTTAAGTACTTGGCTTCACCATTGGTAGAGGTCTGATTAGGCCCCAAGGGGAAGCAGTCAAATATGGTGAAATGGAACTCTGATGCAGAAAAAGCG
This sequence comes from Crinia signifera, assembly GCF_055691185.1. NCBI lineage: Eukaryota > Metazoa > Chordata > Amphibia > Anura > Myobatrachidae > Crinia > Crinia signifera. Next base: position 110,939,315 of record NC_139227.1, read on the forward strand.
TTCCAAGCGTTAAAAGTGTCTTTGTGTTGGGGGAGTGGCCTAGCGGCATATGGAGTAGGATGTGTGCCTGCACTGCTCCTGACCCACTAATCCTGTTCTGCTCCTGACTCGGCGTGGGGACCATCCGTTCTTTACCTATTGGTGGCTTCCTGCTTGCTAACTCCTCTGGTGGTGACTGTCCCGCGGACTGCGGCCTCCTGTCCCGCCGGCGCCATCTTGGGGGTGGGATGGGGTGTGGTGCTGCAGGGATTCCTGCCCGCTCCTACTGCTGCTGCACTCGGGACTGGAGAGAGGAGCGGACACTCTGGCCCCCGCAGCGGCACTCCCGCTACCCGCTGGAGCTCGTGGAAGTGTCTGTGAGGTGACCTGGAAAATGTGTACTGTTAGGGGGTCCCCGAGGACAGAGGTTGAGAACCACAGCTACAGTTGGAGCCCCTCTCAATTTTGTTCATTAGGTTGTGGCTCACCATGGCTAGCCATGGCTATCCTTTTGTTCTGAGCAGCAATACAATACATAGAACAATACAGTAGGGGATTAGCATAGTAATCCTATTACTCACTTAATCCAATTAAAAGGCTAAATGAGAAGAAATCCATCTGTATAGACCAGGGGTGTCCAAACTTTTTGCGACGAGGGCCAGATTTGGTGAAGTGTAAATGTGTGGGGGCCGACCAATTAGCCTGACATTCTTTGAATCATTAATCTCACATCAGAATGGTCCCCCACTCTGCCCCCATTCACTTTATGTCCCCCAGCCTGCCCCTCCTTCACACAATGTCCCCCATTCACTGTATGTTCCCCACTCTGCACCCATTCACTCTGTCCCTCAGCCTGCCCCCCTTCTCTTAATGTCCATCAGTGCCTCCATTCATTGTATGTCCCCAAGCCTGACCCTCCTTCACTGTATGACTCCCATTCACTGTATATCCCCCAGCCTGCCCCTGCTCCCCCTTCTCTGAATGGCCATCACTGCCTCCATTCACTGTATGTCCCTCAGCCTGACCCTCCTTCACTGTATGTCCCCCACTCTGCCCCCTCCCTTCTCTGTATGTTTCCCAGCCCCTTGTGTGAGCCAGAGGAAGGAGAGGCAAAGCAGGCACTACAAGGACAGGAGATGCTTGCCCACTGCTGCCCTCTTCTGCTCTGCATGTTACGGGAGCAAGCTTCCCCCTTGCTGTCCCCCTCCCCAAACACTGCTGTCACTGTGATTGTGGAGTAGGGTAAAATACGATTGCAGCAGCAGGGGTAGGACGCCAAACACATCTGACTGTGGCGGCCGGCACCTCCTCACTGCAGCAGACAGCAAGGTAAAGGCGTGCTTGCCAGGGCCCCACCTTTAGTGTCCTGTGCTGTGCTTCCCATATCTGATGCTCTGCCCGATTCCAGCTGGAGGCTGCGGGCTGCTTGAAATGACAGCACGGGCCGCATTTGGCCCCCGGGCCTGACTTTGGACATGCCTGGTATAGACCATCTGTACGGTTAAATATTAACACTGTATTCCATGCAGTATCCAGTGTATAAAAAGACCAATTTTCAGGTCTGTTACCACTCCCCAGATTCCCGAACTTACTCCAATGTGCTGCAGAGTGGGAGACTTTGAAATACATTTGGAAACCCCTCTCTAAAAATCCTGCGTTTGCCACTGCCACCTCCATCAATGTTGCTGGACCCGGGTTTTACCAAATGACGCTTTCACACCGCACAGAGACCCTGGTCAACCCGGGTTTTCCAGGTTATTTTTGTGGGGTGAAAGGGGTATATGGTGTAACCCGCATTAGCCCTGGGTTTAGCATGTCAAGAATTAGCCTTAAATCTTGGGGATATCCTCCTGCGGTAAGCCCCATGGATAATGCATAGTACATGTATTCCCCGTTTTCTGATGCGCAGAAATAAACAAGCAAAGATCCAAACAGTAAAAATAACAACAAATACTAAATACTTGACGTCTAAACCTGACATTCCTATTTTTTGCTTCTTAGGACGGTTTGCCCACTTGGAAGGGTTTTAAAATAGCAACATGTTTTCACTTAATAAAATGTTGTCATCTCTTTCTGTTTGAAGTTAAGGAATCTCAGAAATGCACTAGAAAAAAATACATATATATATATTTTTCTACTTCAGCTGTCTGTACAGCCGTGAGTGGGAGAATCTGAAAGCCAACACTGCAAAGATAGAAAGTCTTAATTTACACAGAAACTGCAAAAAAAAAAAAAAAGCAATTTCTTCTTTTTTTTTCAGGAAGACTATTGATAAAAAGCTGAAAGGCTGCTTGTCAATGACCTCAGTACTTTCTGAAGACCAGAAGGATGCAGAGGAAGAGCAGCTAAGGTTTGCCTAGAGTTAGTGATCTGCTGGTTGCCCTAAGTCCCTCAATGACGTTAGCCAAGGCCCCAAAGGGAGCTGGTGAGTCAGAGAAAAGGAGGCATTGAGACTGCTTGAACAACCATTAGCACGTCATTGGTAATCCCAGCGACACCTTTTGCATTGTGGCATTTGTCTCAATGTACTCTACTCAAGTCTGATAGTATGTATTATTTAAGGGTTTTTCACTGCCTTCTGCAGATGGGTGTTGTAGGGGTCTGACTGATTACTTCCTTTGTAATGCTTACTAACACTTCACAAACTTGCATATAGAACTACTGCACAACACAGACTTAGCAGCATAAAGAAAGGAAAGTCAGTTTAACAGTTATTGTTAACTCGTTCTTGCAGAATGTGTGCTGCTTGGATACCGTAAGGCTTATTTACTGTAGCAACCCAACGTCATATCATGGTGTATACCGTCTCATCCAATCAGGCAGCTGATATCATTAGTGAGATGATCAAAGTGGGTATTAGTCACACAGCACACTGGTACCATTTGCACCATGCAATTAATTATGCCCTGGTGTTAAGTTTTGGATCAAAGCATTATATTTTAATTACAAACATGTTATTAATTTTTAGCTCGATCTCTCCATTAATTAAACAAGTTTTAAAAAAAAACGTAGTCAAACAAACAAGCGGAATAGGTAACATTTCCGTAGACCGGTTTTAATGCCTTGCACATTTTTGTATTGATTGCCTTTCAGTTTATTTAACTTTTGCTGCATTGCAGGGTAAAAAAAAAAATCTGCTCTTTAGAGTCACAACCCAGAGAGATGTTTTTTTTCCCCTTTCTGAGTCACAAATGAATATTAATGTTCCCTGATACTGACAAACAAATACGCCATGTATTCCGCCAGCAATAGAAGAGGGGACTCTGCAGACAGATTGTCTCACCTCCAGGAAAGGGTTAAGGATCAATGGTTTGATGTTCTTTACATTGAGTCACACTGAGAAATCAGTGAAGTGGTTTTTGCTTGTGTGTTAATTAGAATGTGTATCCGACACTGTCTTACCTGGGTATCTTCTGGGATGTATGACTACCTAAAGATCAAATCAATTAATTCTGAGAGGTAGCTATGAAGACACAATCCAAGATGGCAAATAAGAGTGAATTAATCCGAGGTGTAAATGCATGAACCTAATAAGGATTGGCAGCAAGACGCAATTAAGACAGCAAGAGAAATTGTGTATTTATTTATCATCAGTTATCAGTGACGTGCGGTGAGGTCATTGCCTGGGGAGGCACTGACCTCACCGCACGTCACCGCACGTCACTGCTGCAGCGGCCACCCGCCGCCGGTACATGCGCGCCCCACCTGCCCTCCCACCACCCGGCGGACTCACCTGTCATCTTCTCGGCGGTGACGGCGGCTGGACCCGGTGAGTGACAACGGCAGTCTCCCAGCAGGCGCCGGACTCCGCGCTGCTGCTGCATCCTCTCACGGTCCTGCATGTGTGATTGGGCCAGCAGATCCAGTGCTGGATCCGCTGTCCAATCACATCTGGGGGCGTGCGTTTATACTGGTGCCGCTGTCATTGCGGCACCAGTATGAATGCCGCTTCCCCATTCATATTCAATGGGCTTTTACAGCCCATTGCTGCACCCTGCCCCCCTGCCCACCCCTTCCCACCCCACGCTGCCCGGAATCTCAATGTTAACAGCGGGAGGCACCTCTCCCGCTGCCTCCCACCCTCACATGCAGCAGTGTAAGAGGGGGGGAGGCAGCCGGAGAGGGAGAAATTATGAAAATAATAAAAGAAGATATATAAATATTTTCTTTTTATTATTTTCATCATTATGACAGGGGAGGCTCTGCCTCCCCTGCCTCCCCTGACTGCACGTCCCTGTCAGTTATTTATATGGGGCACACAGATTCTGCAACGATTTACAGAGAATATTTCAACATTCACATCAGTCCCTGCCCCAGTGGAGCTTACAATCTATATTCCCTACCACATGTACACACACACAGACATTCTAGGTTTAATTTTGTTGGGAGCCAATTAGCCTACTAGTATATATTTTTGGATTGTGGGAGGAAACCAGAGTACCCGGAGGAAACCCACATAAGCACGGGGAGAATATACAAACTCCGCACAGTTAGAGCCATGGTGGGAATTGAAACCTCAGTGCATATCATTAACAATAAATCCTGCAGTGTGTGTACACATCTTAAGCCTTGGAGAGAGGTAAAGGGGATGAAGATAAAGTACCAACCAACCAGCTCCTAACTGGTGGTTTTGCAATATCCATTTTTATCAATTTTCAAAGCTTAGTACATCTCAACCACAACCTGTAACATGACAGTTAGGAGCTTGTATATTTTATCTGTCTCTCTCCACTTTATCACTCCCCAAGGCTTAGGGCCCAATTCAGACCTGATCGATGGGCAACAAATTCGCAACCCCAGCCATTGTCAAACAACCATGTTTACGCACAGTACTCAGTATGCGAGCCATCCATGCAATCAGAGCCGGCGTTGGCTAGCCATCTCTGGCCGTTTACAAGTTGATTGACAGATGCCGAGCGTTTGGGGCTGTAATGGTGTTTTTTTCTGGGAGTGCCCCAGAAAAGTCAGGTGGCTCCCGACCATTGGTAGGACGGGACACTGATGTCATTAGTGGCCTCCTTCTTCCCACAGCCATGGCAGCGTTGAGTAAGTCTTGTCTTACTGAACAGTACATGGGTCCCAGGGAGAGATACGCAGGTGCCTTGGATGGGGTAATGACCAGACATTATTAGGTTATCTGCACCCTTGGCTCTATATTAGTCGCACCTCCTGAACTCAATGTATTTCCACCAGGGCTGCAACAAGGCAGGCATCACTAAGTGGTGCAGGGGTGGCACCTCTTTGTGGTTCCAGCCAATGCTCTCTACTTTTCAGAGCCACCTCCTAAGAGTTGTGAGCAGGGCCGGACTGGGACCAGAAATCGTCACTGGCATATTGAACTTACAGGCCCACCTAAAGTAGGCCGGACCCTTACGTGGCGAAGCCGTGTGGTGAAAAGGGGGCGTAGTCTCATGGAAACACACACGTATACCAGAACACAGCCACATACAAATAGAACACATGTATACACACAGCCACATATGCACATACACCAACATTTGTACAGACAGGCCACTGGGAGAGGGACAGAATGGCCATGCAGACAGCAGCAATAATGCACAGGCTCTGGGGTTCCCTGTATTGCACACAGACACCCCATCTCTGCACCAGGGGCAGTGGCGTAACTATAGGTCCGCAGCCCCCGCGGTGGCGGGGAGGCGCAGAGAAAGTTTGGGTGCCGGGGGTCTGCGGGGCTATAGTTACCCGCTACTGTCTGCGGGTACCTGCCTGCCGTGCCATCACAGTCCCTTCTCTCCTAGCGCTGGCTCCTGCTTCTATAATGAAAACGAACACTTAGAAAATGGCTGCCCCATACTGCAGACACCTTTTGAGGTGACTTCACTGCTGCCTGCGGTCCCAGCTCCAATGACACCACGGGGAGAGTCTAGGGATGGGACATCGAAAGAAAACATCAGTTGAATGATGTTTTTCAACATTGGTTGCAAAACATCATATATACCTAAACATTGGTACTCTGAAGCCGATTTTAACCAATGTTAACCGATGTTACTATATTTTTTCTAATAAACTACCTACTTAAGTATATAATACAGTAATAAGCTTATGAAATGATAAATAATCCTTCCATTAAGTTTATCTTATTGGTGGCTTAGAGTTTACACACACACATTGGATAAATGATTCATGTTATGAGGGGAAAAAAATGAAGCATTAACTAGCAAAACTTTATTGCAACAACTCACAGCAGCTCGCAATTTGCTATTTTTAAGATACTTCCTCATCTTTACGGCCACTGCTTACGCCAGTTACATTAGCCGCTACGTAAATCGCAATTGTCCCCTCACGATTGCTCCACCATGTTTCGGGCTAGGTGGCTCACTGTGCTTCGCTTGCCACAACATTACTAAAAGGTAATAGATGGTGGCGTGGACCCTGAAAATAACCCTCGCGGCTCGCTATATGCTATGTAAGTTCCATAGCGTAAGCGGTGGCCGCAAAGATGAGGAAGTAACATTTTTAACTTGATTTTTAACAGTAACAACAGGCTACTAACTTAAGTTGAACATATAAAATGACAAGAAACTGTCCATACAGTGCAACATAGAACATACTGGGCCTTAATATTTGTTGCAATATTAGGAGTATACTATATAGTAGCTCAGTGGCGTTAGTTTATAACAGAGGCCCGGAGGCGAAAATGTGATGTTGCCCCCCCCCCCCCCCAAAAAAAATAATAATATATATATGCAGACACACCCCCATAGGCACATACACACTTATATACACACACAGCCACACACATATATACTCAGCCACATACGCACATGAAGCCACATGTATACACACTGCCACATACATCACATGTATACACATACAGTAGCTACAGCACATATGCACAAACACCCACAATTATACACTGCCACATACAAACACAAACACATGTATACACACACAGATACATATGCACATACATCCACATGTATACACACAGCAACATACGCATATGAATACACACAACACACACATGTATACACACAGCCACACACACACAGCAACATACCCACATATGTATACACACAGCCACACACACATGTACACACACAACTACATATGCACATACACCCACATGAATACACACAGCAACATACACATATGTATACACACAACCACACACACATGTATACACACTGCCACACACATGTATTCACCCAACTACATAGGCATATACACACACACCTCTGTAAACACACAGCCACATATGCACACAAAGCAACACATGCATATAAATAAAACATAGACCTATACAGATACACACAAACACACTACACATAAGACAGAGCGAGGGCCGCATAGGCTGGAGGGAATTTAAGAGCCTGTGAATTTGTGGTCCACAAGCAAGTATAGAAGAAGCATTTGTGTAAAGCCCTATGGAAATACAGTTGAGTGGCAGTTACTGTAGTTCTGCCAATCAGGTAGCAGGGGGGCGTCAGCCAGAGAGGGTTATATCAGTGATCAGGGACAGAGCCTCTTTGAGTCTGGATCCAGCGCTGGGAACAGTCACAAACGAAGCTAAGTATAACTTTGTTGGTTATTAGTTGCTAACAGCATTCAACATGTCTGGCCGTCCTAAGCGTTCAGCTACCCCTCCCCGCTGGCTGGCAGACGCAGCACGGCCACTTGCGACCCCTGCGGCACACGGCGGCGGGCGGGGGTCATCTGGGCGCAGTTATACAGTCACCCCCCCACCAGGCTCCCCTACACGCCCCGTCCCCGGGGCTCCGGGGGCGGGCATCCCCCTCTCCCCCGGTGCGCTTAGCGCGCCGGACGGGTCACACGCTGGCGCGGGCTTCCAACTCCCGGACGCGAGTCGCGCAGTCCCGGGGGAAGCACTGTCAGGGGAGGCCAGGGTAGCTCCCGATGCCTCCGCTCCCAGCACCAGCGGGATGTCCCAGGACCAGGCCTTCTGGGTCCCGGAGTACAGCAAGCCCGGGGGGAGTCACCTCATGCATCCTCCCCCTCAGGCAGCCCAATGCAGCGCATAACAGGGGACCCCTCTAGGGGCACCATCCCTCTGCTGCAGGGACCGGTCATCGCCATCCACTCAGTGGGGGGCGCACAGATGCAGCCGGTTTTAAATAGGGTGCCCAACAGGCCTCCCCAGGCTGCTCTACTTTTTACGGGCCCGCGCGCAGGGCCAGGCCCCTACACACTCGCACGCACCCAGTTTGCCTCAGCAGCAGCCATGGTTGCCGAACACGGCAGGGGGCATGGGCCCCACTGCTGGTTTTGGGGGTCTGGGTTATGGTCAGCAGGGGCACCAAGCATACGGGACACAGGGTTTTCAGCCTGGTTACCACCAGTACCCTCAGCCTCCAGCCCCTCCACAAACCCCACAGCACTGGACTTTCCCATTTCCGCTGGGGACTGCACCACAGGGTTAGACACCCGCACAGCCGCATTATGCACTGCAGCACTCCTGGAAACAGGTCCCTGGTTTTCCATATTTCTCCACCAACAGTGGAGCTGCCGGGGGTCCTATGGTCCTCCTTGGCAGGGTTACCAGCCACAACCTGCACAGTACTGGCCGGCCGGCCAGCAGCCAGCTCAGGCTGGTGGGGGGTACTCACATCCGTATGCTCCACAGCAATCAGTTGCCCCACCTCAACCACAATTTTCCTCCTCTGGGGTCGGGCAGGGCGGGCGTTCGCACGGGGGTGACCTGGGTGAGTTTTTGCTCTCCTGCTCAGCCATTAATGCTTTGTCTCCCGAGCATACCACAGGTGCTGGTCGTGATACCGGAGCCGGGGGGTCCTCCCAGAGTCAGGAGCAAGGGGTCTCCCGGGACGCGTAGCCACCTGCAAGGCCAGCGGCTAGACAGGCGACACCAACAGCATCAGCATCAGCATCAGTCAGCCGCCGGGTTTCCACGAGCTCTGCCGTGGGCGAACATCACAGCCTCCCCTTGCTGTTATCACTGTTGGGATCGACTTCCAGGGCTGCCGATCCAGCGCCTCCGATTTCAACCCCAGCCGAACAAGGAGATTCATCCATGGGTGGTGAGCATACTGATTCCTCTGGTTGTGAATCGTCCTCTGGTCACTCATCTGCTAGCAGCGATGGGTCAGGGTCCCCCCAGCGCCCGCGTAAATTTGCAAAGCTGGTAGCCCGCGCAGTAGCCAAAAAGGTTGCGGTTAAGAAACGCCACAGGAAGGAGGATACGCAGGGTGAGGTTCCCCCCTCGGGGGACATGGTTCATTGCTCCAACACTGCAGTATCGCGTGGGTTACGCAAGGGGATAAGGGACAAGATTAGGAGGGGCAAATTCGTAGACATTTTCTCCCTCACCACCGTCATGAAGAAGGACTTAGACAAGGCCAAGAAGGCTGCAGGCAATGGGGAGCTCGCTTTTAAGAGTTTCCACAATTGGCTCAAAGGGTTCCTAGTCTTTGCCTCGTGTTACCTCAGCACCAGGCCAGAGGAACACATGAATGTCCTTCGTTACCTGTTCTTGGTTAACGAGACATTCATCTCGTACAAGGGCACCGCTTGGAGTGACTACGATGAAAAGTTTTGTCTTAACCACGACGGGTCCACGACCATGCCTATGGGGTGTAAGCATGTGGAGATTTGGCTAGAGGTTATAGGCAAGGGCCAGCCCTCTACAGATCCCGCCACCAAAAAGTCCTTTCCAGGGGGCAAACCCGGGGCCAAGCCCGGCGGCAAAGGGAAGTGCTTTGCGTTTAACAATGGCAAATGTGACCGAGGCAGAAAAAATGTCGTTTCTGTCATGAGTGCCGTTATTGCGGGGCGGGCCACCCCGGAAAGTCCTGCCGGGCACCAGGTCGCCACACTGAGCAGAGTGAGCCCAGCACTAGCAGTAAGTAAGGCCCCACCCCCCATAGTTGTCCCCGAGTTGGTACGCCAGCTGGCTGGCTACCCAAACAGAGCCGACACCATATTTTTGGGCCTCGGTTTCACCCATGGTTTCCCCCTGCCTATTCCCCAATCCGTCTCGGTGATGTCCCACAGGAACCTTAAGTCGGCAAGGGATTTCCCCGAGGTGGTAAAAGGCAAGGTGCAAGATGAAATCCGGCTTGGCCGGATGGTGGGGCCTATTCACTCTGACCCGCTGCCTGGGATGTGCTTCTCCCCTCTGGGGGTGGTTCCAAAGAAAACCCCGGGCAAGTATATGCTAATTCAGCACATGTCTTACCTCCACGGGGCGTCCATCAACGACGCCATCCCGAGCAATATTGTAGCGTCCACTACCAATTGTTCGATGAGGTTCTCTGCATGGTCCCAGAGTTTGGCGGTGGGGCCCTTATGGCTAAATTGGACATAGAGTTGGCTTTCCGGATCCTCCCCCTACACCCAGAGTCGTTCAGGTTCATGGGTTTCCATCTAGACGGGGGTATATTTATTGACAAGTGTTTGCCCATGGGGTGCTCGGTCTCCTGCTCCTTCTTTGAGAAATTCAGTTCTTTTTTGCACTGGTGCATTCAAGACGTCACAGGCTGTAGTGGCGTGGCACACTATTTGGACGATTTTCTTTTTGTGGGGCCAGGCGGGCAGGACACATGTGCAAACATCCTGGCATCCGCCATCGAGGTCATGGCGTCATTAGGGGTCCCCATTGCCGCAGATAAAACGGAGGGCCCTGCCACGGTTCTGTCTTATCTGGGCATTGTGATAGATATGGCCGCAGGTTGCTGCCAGCTCCCAGAGGACAAGGTATGCAAGCTGTAGTCCCTCATTAGTGAATGCAGGCAAAAGAAGAGGGTCAGGTTGCGGCTCATACAATCTTTGCTAGGATCTTTTAATTTTGCATGTCGCATTATCCCGATGGGTAGGGTGTTTTGCCGTAAGCTAGAGAGGTCCACGGCGGGGGTTAGGCACCCTCATCACACAGTCAGACTATGTCGGGAGATGCGGGATGACCTTTAAGTTTGGTCCATTTTTCTTGAACAGTTTAATAGGGAGCTCATTTGGCCTTCCGACCCCGCCTCTAATGTGGAATTACAGCTGTTCACCGATGCGGCGGGATCCACGGGCTTCGGGGCGTACTTCCATGGGGAATGGTGCGCCTCGAAGTAGCCTCAGTTGTGGGTTGACCGTGGTTTCACGGTCAACCTGCTGCTCCTCGAGCTTTTCCCTATTATAGTTTCAGAAGAGCTGTGGTGCTCCCGGTTAGCTAACCAGAACATAGTGTTCTGGTGTGACAACCTGGGAGTGGTTCATGCCATTAATAATCAGAGGGCAGCCTCCCCCGAGGCTTTGCACCTGCTGAGGCACTTAGTTTTGCTCTGCTTACGGCATAACATTCAGTTCAGGGCCAGGCATGTCCCGGGGGTGGATAACAACATAGCAGATGCCCTTTCGAGGTTTCAGTTCGCGAGGTTTCGCGAGTTGGCTCCCGAGGCTTCGCCGCTAGGGCTTCATTGTCCCCCTTTTGTGTGGCAGATCATAGAGCAGGCATGACGGACCTGGCTTTATTGTCCTTGGCCCCTTCCACCTGTAGAACTTATGGGGCCGCGTGGCAGGACTGGGTGAAATTTCAGGGCTCCCCCGAGGCCAGCGGTAAGTCAGTCGAGGACCGGTTACTCGCTTTTGTTTGGGGTCACCATAGGCGGGGCAGGTCAAAGTCGGCTATGGCGGCGGCATTGGCAGGCATTGGCTTCCATTCGCGCTTACGCGGCAATCCCGACCCCACAAGGTCTTTTGTATTGTCCAAAGCCATGAAGGGTTGGGCACGGGTGTGTCCGGTCCCCCCGGATTCACGCAAACCCATAGACGAAAGTATGCTGGGTGACCTAGTAGGTTGTTTAGCTAAAGTTGCTGAGAGCGAATACGAAGTTGCACTGTTTTGGGTTGCGTTCACATTTGCGTTTCATGGCGCGTTTTGCATCAGCGAGCTAGTGGCAGCCAGCAAACTCTCCCGCACTGGCATTCTCGGGGAGGACGTAGTATTCCGAGAAGGGCAAGTGTTATGTAAGATCAAGCGGTCCAAAACAGATCAGATGGGTAGGGGCCACTGGGTTACCCTTAATGCACAGGCTAACGCAGCTGTATGTCCAGTTTCCTTGGCTACGGAATATAGCTCCCGCAGACCGGAGGCCGCCTTACAATTCTTGGCGCATGATGACGGGCTACCGCTGACCCGATTCCAGTTTTCGGCTGTGTTTCGGCGATGTCTGCTAGAATTGGGTCTGCGGGAGCGAGATTTCGGAACGCACTCATTCCGAATTGGGGCTGCTACTTGCGCAGCAGCAGCGGGGCTTTCACCTTCCGCCATTCAGGCGGTTGGCAGGTGGAAATCCTCCGCTTATAAGAGTTATGTAAGATCAGATAAGTTAGATAAGTTGTAGCTTAAGCGCCTATTGCGCCGGCCCAAAAACGATTGTTTACAATCGGTTCTGGAATGACTAGCGTTCCGGAATCGACGGTGTGAAGGGAATTTTTTACTTTTTCCTTCATTGTGGACTAGTTCAATTGGCTGTCCCCTAAAGTTCACATAAGGTTTTTTAAGTTTTTCACCTTCACTTGGGCCGTAGTTCTGCATTTGGTTGTGTTTAAAGTCTATCATGATGTTAACCACTAGGTTTTTTCTTTTTTCAGCCCCTCCCCCTTCCGACATGACTCTGGGTAGGGTTTGGTTTGTAGGACACTCTTTTATTTTTTGGGCTGCTAGGCACCCACTAGCCTCCAGTGCTCCTGTTCTGGAGAGGGCACTTGCTGTTCAATGGTTTTGTCACAACTGAAGGGCTGGATGAAGTCGTGTGGTGTGTAGCAACCGGAGACGGACCAGAGGAGGAAGGATTAAATCGTGCAGGTTTAATAATAGAATTCATAAATGAAATAATACACACTTGAATACTTTCTTAAAGTGGCAGTTAGTGGTAGTAAGACTTGAGCCAGCACGGCACTTTGAAAGAAGAAAAAGTTCATAGAAACAATAACAGTTCACATACTGCGGACAGCAGGCTGGGGTCTTGAGAAATGAAGAAATCCGGAAAGAGAATGTACTTGATGGTAATGAGGGATCCTTGAAGACTGAAAGAAGCTGGATGATGACAAAAGAATGGGAAGTTGCTTGGAAGCAGACGGCCTGAAGGGCTTAGGCCAGGAAGCTCAGGGATGCAGGCAGAGACCAGACTGTGGAGAGAACTGGCTGGGGTTAAGCTGAATCGAGTCCAACACAGAGCACTGAAGCAAGGCACCAAGTCAGGAGAGGTGAGTCAGAGAGCCGGAGTCAGCTGGGAGCTGTGAACGCCTCTGGAGACTCTTTGTACTGACACTGAACAGGCCTAGGCAGATCCCCTATATCCCTAGAGGGCGGCTGCCATTGGCTGTCAGGTCAGTATGGGCGGAAACCTCAGACAAGGACCAATCTGCTATTTGCCCTTAACCAAGATGGCGGCGCCGGCCTCCCGGCGCCCTTACAGCACATACCGCTACACTTGCCGGCGTCCCACGCTGCCTGCTGCCCACCAGACTGCCGCTGCCTGCTGCCACTGAACTGGAGACCACTACACGCTAGCCGACGGCGGGCGCGAACGGGTGAGTAGTAAGCCCGCCGCGCACCGCCGCGGCTGAGTGTGACAGTACCCCCCCCTTTCTGGGTGACCCCAGGGCACCTACGCACCTTGTGTGGATTCCTTTGAAAGAATTGTCTCACCAGACGGGGAGCATGGAGATCTGCAGCATCAACCCAGGAATTCTCTTCAGGACCGAATCCAAGCCACTCTACCAGATACTGAAGATGGGTATTGCGGCAACGTGAGTCGATAATGCGCTTCACCTCGAACTCTGTCTCTCTCTCTGAGCCAATCTTGGGCGGTTTAGGCACCTTTTTCTGATATAAGTTCAGTCGTAAAGGTTTCAAAAGAGACACGTGAAAAGAGTTTGATATCTTTAAGGAAGAAGGGAGCTGTAGTCTGTAGGCCACCGGATTAATTACCTGAGTGATTGGGTACGGCCCGATGAACCGAGGAGCCAGCTTCATGGATGGTAACCGAAGGCGTATATGGCGGGTAGACAGCCATACTCGATCTCCAACCTTCAACTTAGGAGCCGCTCTTCTTTTCCTGTCTGCCATCCTTTTATATCGAGCGGATGCTTTGAGGAGAGTGGTATGGACGTCTGACCAGATCTTTGCAAACCGTTGTAGGGAAGAAGCAGCTGCAGGGACATCGGGCAATGATAGATCTGAAAACTCTGGAGATCGGGGATGTTTGCCAAAGACAGTAAAAAAGGGAGTGGTGCCGGAGGATGAATGATAGGAATTGTTGTGCGCAAACTCCGCCCAAGGCAGAAGGTCTACCCAGTCGTCTTGAGAGGAAGAGATGAATAAACGAATGAAGGCTTCCAAGTCCTGGTTGACACGTTCTGTCTGCCCGTTGGTTTGTGGGTGGAAAGCAGTGGAGAACTTGAGCTTGACTTGTACAGCGGAACATAGGGCCCTCCAAAACTTTGCGACGAACTGCACGCCACGGTCAGATATAATTTCTTTGGGCAACCCATGGAGTTTGAAGATGGTGGAAATGAAGAGCTGAGCCAACACTGGAGCAGATGGAAGGCCTTTCAATGGGAAGAAGTGCACCATCTTTGAAAACCGGTCAACCACCACCCAAATTACTGTGTGCCCTTTGGAGGGAGGAAGTTCGCAGATAAAGTCCATAGACAGGTGGGACCATGGTTCTGTTGGTATGGCTAGAGGTAGAAGAGGACCGACAGGAGACGTTCTGGAGGACTTATGCTGAGCGCACTTTACACAGGAGGCGACAAAGGTGGTTACATCACGACGAATGGTAGGCCACCAGTATGAACGCAACAGGAACATTAAGGTCTTCTGTGCCCCGGTATGCCCTGCGAAACGGGAAGCGTGTGCCCAGGACAGCACTCTCTTTCGGAGACTGAGGGGAACGAAGGTCTTGCCTGGTGGAGGTGAAGGCTGGACTGTTACTTGAGCAAAGACCAGAGGATCGAGGATGGGTCGAGGAGGAGTGTCAAGATCAGCTGAAGTTTCAAAAGAGCGTGAAAGAGCATCGGCCTTGGCATTCATCGTCCCGGGTCTGAATCTGATTTGGAAATCGAAGCGTTCGAAGAACATGGCCCAGCGGGCTTGACGAGCTGTAAGACATTGGGCGTGCTTGAGGAATGAGAGATTCTTATGATCGGAGTACACAGTAATTTTATGTCGTGCCCCCTCCAGGAGGTACCGCCACTCCTCCAACGCAGATTTGACTGCCAGTAACTCCTGCTCTCCAATGGGGTAATTCTTTTCTGCTGGAAGAAACTTCTTGGAGAAGAAGGCACAGGGATGAAGCACCTGGTCCTCCCCTCTCTGCGACAAGATTGCCCCCACCCCCTCTGAGGATGCGTCCACCTCAAGAATAAAGGGTTTGTCGAGGTTTGGCTGAAGAAGGATTGGGGCGGAGACAAAAGCATCCTTTAGTTGTTGGAAGGCTTGGGAGGCCTCAGGTGACCACTGACTCGGATCAGAACCCTTGCGGGTTAGAGCTGTAAGAGGTGCAGCAAGGGTGGAGAAGTTCCGGATGAAACGACGATAGTAATTTGAAAAGCCCAGGAACCTCTGGATGCCTTTGAGCGTTGTGGGCGCTGTCCAGTCTAAGATGGCTCTTACTTTTTCTGGATCCATCTCTATCCCAGTGCTGGAGAGGATGTGGCCAAGGAATGGAATGGAAGTGACCTCAAAGACGCACTTGTCTAGTTTGCAGAATAATTTATTTTGGCGAAGGCGCCGCAAGACCTCAGCTACTGTTTGCCGATGGAGATGGAGGTTAGACGAGAAGATGAGGATGTCATCGAGATACACCACGATGGAATGATATAGTAAATCTCGAAATATGTCATTTACAAATTGTTGGAAGACGGCTGGAGCGTTGCAAAGACCAAATGGCATCACCAGGTATTCGTAGTGGCCATCTCGGGTGTTGAAAGCCGTCTTCCACTCATCTCCAGATCGGATACGGATCAAGTTATACGCCCCTCTTAAATCCAGTTTAGTAAAGATGGAAGCCCCTCGGATTTTGTCGAATAATTCGGTGATAAGAGGTAAAGGATAGCGGTTCTTGATCGTGATATCGTTCAGGCCCCTGTAATCGATACACGGCCGGAGGGTTCCATCTTTTTTTTTCACAAAGAAAAACCCCGCTCCGGCTGGTGAAGTGGACGGGCGAATGAACCCCTTATCCAAGTTTTCTCGAATGTAGTCAGACATGACTTTGGTCTCCGGCAGAGACAAGGGGTAGATGCGGCCCCGCGGTGGGAACTTCCCAGGTATCAACTCTATCGGACAGTCCCAGGAACGATGAGGCGGCAGGGTATCGGCACCTCCCTTGCTGAAGACGTCAGAAAAAGAAAGATATGGTGTGGGTAACGACAAGGGTGGAGCTGATGAAGACAAAAGACTGGGACCTCCTACTTCTTGAGGATTAGTTTGATGGAGTGGAATGACACGAGGCATGCAAGTAGTTAGGCAGTTCGTACCCCAGGCTGTGATCTCCATACTGGTCCAATCAATGTGAGGGTTGTGCTTAGTAAGCCATGGTAGGCCCAGGACTACCTGGTGTGAGGATTGAGGAAGGACAAAAAATTCAAGAGTCTCTTGATGTAAGGCACCGATGAGAACTGTCACTGGATCGGTTTGAAGGGTGATTTGCCCACTGCTGATGCGACTCCCATCTACTGCAGTGAGGGCCAACGGATGGGCCAAAGGTTGCACCGTCAAGGAATGTTGCTGGACGAAAGAAGAAGAAAGGAAGTTCCCGGCTGCTCCGGAATCTAGTAGAGCCTGGATCTTGATTTTTCCCTGAGGGCACACAAGGGTAACAGGAATGGTGGGCACAGTTGAAGAGGGAGATGAAAGCAGGACTCCTAACCTGACCTCCCTCGGGGAGGTTAGGAGCGGTCGTTTCCCGGACGCAGTGGACAGGAAGCCAACAGATGAGCGGAAGAACCGCAGTACATGCATAGATTCTCACGACGTCTACGGGACTTTTCCTCCACGGAAAGCCGAGAGCGGTTGATCTGCATGGGTTCGTCTGGTGGTGTGGTTGTGGAAGGCCCAGATCTAGGAACAGGAACAGCGTTGGTGGTGAGACGAGGGCGGAGACGATCGGAGCGATTTCTCTCTAGTTGACGCTCCTGCATCCGTAGATCTACTTTGTTGCACAAGGAGATGAGTTCAGCCAAAGTAGCAGGAGAGTCATGGGTAGTTAATTCGTCCTTGATACGACCTGCCAGCCCATTCCAGAAGGCGGAGCTGAGAGCCTCTTCGTTCCACTTTAATTCCGAAGCCAGAGTCTGGAACTGCACAGCATATTGTCCCACTGAACGACTACCCTGGCGAATCCTCAGGATCTCAGTAGCGGCAGACGACACTCTGCCAGGTTC
The DNA here is from genome assembly GCF_055691185.1 of Crinia signifera. Lineage (NCBI taxonomy): Eukaryota > Metazoa > Chordata > Amphibia > Anura > Myobatrachidae > Crinia > Crinia signifera. The sequence goes on from NC_139227.1 coordinate 110,956,670, forward strand.
ATCAAAGATGCGACGGAAAGAGGTAATAAAAGCTTCATAGTCATTGAGCAGGAGATCAGCACGTTCCCAGAGAGGGGACACCCAGTCCAAAGCCGACCCTGCCAGGAGAGACACAATATAAGCCACCTTTGCCTTGGAAGTAGGAAAGTGAGAAGACTGTAAGGTGAAATGCACATCGCATTGGTTCAGAAACCCACGGCATCCTTTCGGAGAACCATCATATTTGCTGGGGGTTGGTAATTGCATGTGATGAGGAACTATTGGTCCAGGTGTAGAAACAGGGACTGGAACCTCTGGAGCTGAAGCCACAGAAACTGAGGGAGCCGTCTGGGGCGGAGCCAAGACCTGAAGGAATTGAGCCACTTGACGTTGGGTAGCCTCCACTTGCTCCAGACGAGCCATGATGCTGTGAAGTGCGTCCGCCATGGAAGCCTGTTCTTCACCCGACTCCATCGGGTCAGTACAAACTGTCACAACTGAAGGGCTGGATGAAGTCGTGTGGTGTGTAGCAACCGGAGACGGACCAGAGGAGGAAGGATTAAATCGTGCAGGTTTAATAATAGAATTCATAAATGAAATAATACACACTTGAATACTTTCTTAAAGTGGCAGTTAGTGGTAGTAAGACTTGAGCCAGCACGGCACTTTGAAAGAAGAAAAAGTTCATAGAAACAATAACAGTTCACATACTGCGGACAGCAGGCTGGGGTCTTGAGAAATGAAGAAATCCGGAAAGAGAATGTACTTGATGGTAATGAGGGATCCTTGAAGACTGAAAGAAGCTGGATGATGACAAAAGAATGGGAAGTTGCTTGGAAGCAGACGGCCTGAAGGGCTTAGGCCAGGAAGCTCAGGGATGCAGGCAGAGACCAGACTGTGGAGAGAACTGGCTGGGGTTAAGCTGAATCGAGTCCAACACAGAGCACTGAAGCAAGGCACCAAGTCAGGAGAGGTGAGTCAGAGAGCCGGAGTCAGCTGGGAGCTGTGAACGCCTCTGGAGACTCTTTGTACTGACACTGAACAGGCCTAGGCAGATCCCCTATATCCCTAGAGGGCGGCTGCCATTGGCTGTCAGGTCAGTATGGGCGGAAACCTCAGACAAGGACCAATCTGCTATTTGCCCTTAACCAAGATGGCGGCGCCGGCCTCCCGGCGCCCTTACAGCACATACCGCTACACTTGCCGGCGTCCCACGCTGCCTGCTGCCCACCAGACTGCCGCTGCCTGCTGCCACTGAACTGGAGACCACTACACGCTAGCCGACGGCGGGCGCGAACGGGTGAGTAGTAAGCCCGCCGCGCACCGCCGCGGCTGAGTGTGACAGGTTTGGAGTCAGGGGCCTCCATTGGGATAGTCTATGGGAGCTGTTATCCGCCAAAGCCCGTAAGTGGGGCCGCCCTGATGTTCTGGTGATTCACTTAGGCGGCAATGACCTGGTCAAGAGGACGGGCATTGAGCTTAATATCCGGATTAAGACAGACTTGGTGCGTCTGGCAGACCTCTGGCCCGGTGTGAGGATTGTGTGGTCCGACGTAGTTCCCCGCATTAATTGGCGGGGTTGCCGGAATGTGACAGCAATCGAGAGGCCCAGGGGGAAGTTGAACCATGCGGTGTCTAGGCATGTTGTGGCTCGTTAAAGAATCTGTGGGTATATACAGGCCGGATGGTGTCCATCTTTCTGACTCAGGCATGGCAGTGTTTTTGGAGGACATTTTCTCTAGTTTAGGTTAGTTTAGCGTAGGTTGTTATTTGTTTAGGATGGCGGGGCCTGGTTACGCGTGGTGGCCCTGCTGGGTCTTTGTAACACAGGCTGTGGCGAGAAGGCGCTCTCGACCAGCAAGCAGGTGGGGTGTCAGGTGGTCTCTGTGCGGTATTGCCCCCCCTTTGCCAAGAAGGCAGGCGAGTCCCCGGCTGGGGGCATTGGATCCTTCATGGAAGGTCCACGTCATGCAATAGAAGGGGGCGGTATATCCGTCACAGGGAGGGCTGTACCCACAAGATGGGGTGTGGCCATTTGGGGCGCTAAGGTCGCTACCATGGCAACACCCGGGATTGGTGCTGGTTTCAAGCGCTTTCTTTGCCATCCCTTATACAAATAGGGGTCATACCACTTAAATAAACAACCATGACCTTTTAACCTTACGCAGTTGGTGTCCGTGTCGTTATTTTTAGATAAGGTGTTTGTGTCATTTATTTCTAGGCATAAGAGTTAAGTAATGGTACAGGTTAACAACAACATAATTCATTAGGCGCCTTAATAGTTTAATAAACACTACAGTTGCCCCGTCTCAACTATAAAAGAAGCATCCGTCCATAGTACTGTAGCATGAGTCAGAAAATTGTGTGTGGGAGGTGAAGAAGAGCTGGACGGGCTGCAGGACAGGTCTGTCAGGAGGAGGCAGGGGCTGTGTGTGACAGGAAGTCCCGCCTCCTCCTCCTCTCACAGTCAGAGATCGTGGAGCAGCGCTGCTCTGATACAGTATTCTGGCTGGCGCGCAGGGGGTGGCGTTTATCGGAGGCAATGGATGTCAGGCTGCTGAGTGTCCCCTTCAAACGTGGCGCCCGGAGGCAAATGACTCCATTGCCTCCGAGACCTCCGCCACTGCAGTATCTTTAATGTTCTTGCTTCATCTTTAGTTAATCTTTTTCTCTCTCTTCTCCTCTCTCAACTGAAGTCTGTATCATCACCACACAGATGCACTAATCTTCAAAAGTGATAAAATGGAAAGTGATAAACAGCCAACCAATCAGCAGCTGCCTCACATTTTTTAAACACAGTCTGTGACATGACAGGTAGGAGCTGATTGGCTGGAGGTTTATCACTCTCCATTTTATCACTTTTGAAGCTTAGTGCATCTGGCCCAGTGTGTTTTACTGTTTTGTATGTTTTTTTAAGTTGTCTATGAATATAAAACAAGGAGTGAGCTTGCTGCCGAAAGCGGTGACAACACCACACAGTGACACACACAAAAAAACATTGGAAAATTGAGAAAAACGTCGGAAGGAGAAATCTAGCGATGTTGAGGAAACATTGGATCCTTACCATTGCAGGGTTAAACATCGGACATTGAAAGCATAAATCCGATGTTACCGATGAAACATCATATGATTACCCATCCCTAGGAGAGTCAGCTGCTGCCGCGCGGGCGTCGCGGAGAGCTGGGAAACCTGTAATGCTGCTGCACTGAGCAGTCGGCAGCTTCCCAGCATCGCTCTGCCAGGGGGAGAGGAAGGGGAATGGAATGGATCGCTGCTCTGGGCATTAAATAATTTAAGCTCTGGTCCGATGGCAATTAATAGCATACCTCCCAACTTCTGTGTTGACGAAGCGCCCGAAAAGGGGGTGGGGCATATGCAAATGAGGGCATGGTTTATGCTAATTAGCCGCGGCCTCATTTTCATACGAGAATAGACGCTGTGCGCATGCACACAGCGTCTATTATATTAGATTGGGGGGTCTCCCAACTGCCACCCCCCGCAGCGGGACAATCCCTGCCGCGGGTGGGACAGCGGGACAGGACCCGAAAATCGGGACTGTCCCGCTGTAATCGTGACAGTTGGGAGGTATGTAATAGGCACAGGGGGAGGTTGGTGTTTCTGTGTACTGCGTGCGCTACTTCTACACTTTTTAATAAAAGGGTTATAGTTTAGTCACAAGACCCAAGGATTTCACCAGTATAGTAATTCTGACAGGGGTCCTTCCATCCCTTCATTATGACACCTACCATTTTGTGATAGAATGTGGTAATTTTCTCTGTTTTTAGAGGCGAATACTTGCAAAAATAAATCCATGCTTTTTGCAGTCCTATAAATGGAACATTTAAGAGGGTTTGTATTTCACTTTCTAACATTACTAATGTCATTATTTGAAACAAATTAGCCGAGAGCCAAGAAAAATAATGATAATGTATTTTTGAAATGTTAGGGCAGTATGTGGGGGCAGCACGGCGTCTTCTGGGTGATATCTCTGCAAGGGAAAAAAACATGTTTTTGGTAAATACATTCTTGAAAACAATGTTCTTTTACTCAAAAACTTATCTTATTAGATTTTACTTCCTGAGAAAGAAGAGTTTATTTCTCTATATGCAATAATAGCTCTTATTAGGGGCAAAAATACAGGAGACAATGGAAGGCAGTTGTCTCTGCAATCCATGAAGGGGCACACTGACCCCAGAGATGTCCCGATGCCACTGGCTTGACTGTGATCTGCAGGAAGCAGGGCAGCCATCACCTATGTTGGCTAGATGCACTAAGCCTTGAAAAGTGATAAAATGGAGAGTGATAAACCACCAGCCAATCAGCTCCTACCTGTTATTTTTCAAACACAGCCTGTTATATGGCAGTTATCGCTTTTCAAGCTTAGTACATCTGGCCCATGGTGAGAGATTTCCTCTTAGGTACACACTACAACCTACCCTAATGTCCCCACCTACAGTACATGACTGGGCCCCTATAACAACCCTGGTTCCAAGTAATTAGTAACCCACATCTTAGTGGTCGTGGAGATATAGGACCTTATTTGGGTCCGTTCGGTCCCCCGTGCATTTCTGCGCGTGTGCAGATGCAGGGTGTGTGCATCCACAGCGAACAGACCATTCACCGGGTGCGCAGGCCCCATTAGCATATGGGAACGCCCAGTGTTTCATGGGGGGGGGAAGCAGCTCACATTACTGGATGTCAGCTGCCTACCCTCAGAGCAACCTTACATATGCTTGCACCTTCCACATCTTTCGATGGTCGGCGACAATGGGCAGCCTTGAGAATCAGCCGGAATAACCCCCATTGCGTCTGGTTGCTAATGGGATCGTGTTGGTAGTAAATGTGAGTGAAGACAATGTCGGCAGAGTGTTGCGGTATTTAGGTGATGTTAATCCACACAACAGAATATAATCAGGACATTGGTGTATTAAGTGTCCACAAGATAACAGCAGAAAAAAGTAGAGGAGGTTCTGCAGAAGCAGGAGGTTCAGCACACACACAGCAAGGCAGTGTCAGAGACTATGCAGCAACTGTTATAAAGGGTAATGGGCTGGGTACGTGACAGTGACTCACACTTGTAAAGTGATGGCCATGCAGTCTGATACTGTCTGGTATAAGCGGACAGGCTCTGCTCAGTTCGGGTTAGCTTCCCACATGTATTCTCTCACAGTGTGGAGCACAGTTACCTCCCCTCCTGCATTCTGCAGGAGATTCCCTGACTTAGCAGCAATCTCCCTCTCTCCCTCATTAGTCTAGCAATCTCCCTCATGCCACCTAGCACATATTACACTGTTACATCATAGTTACCTCCCCTCCTGCATTCTGCAGAAGACTCCCTGACATAGCAGCAATCTCCCTCTCTCCCTCATTAGTCTAGCATTCTCCCTCATGTCACCTAGCCTACATTACACTGTTACATCATAGTTACCTCCCCTCCTGCATTCTGCAGGAGACTCCCTGACATAGCAGCAATCTCCCTCTCTCCCTCATTAGTCTAGCAATTTCCCTCATGTCACCTAGCCCACATTACACTGTTAAATTTTTTGGGAAAAAAAGGAACGAGAGACAGATACATTTGCATTGAATCATCAGCACCATTTGCCAGCATTTACCGAGCATAGTATCTCTTACTAACTGCTTTGGGGCTCATCTACATTTGGATAGAAGTCATTATAAAAGATTCCTCTCAGATGTAGCAGTGCACACCCACGCTTCTAGGTGCCACGTTCACAATCTCTTTTCACAATCTCTCCATATATGGAATGAGACACGCCCTTCCTCAATGGGGCTCTATGCAAAATTCTATTACCAGGTATAATCTCCCTGAAACTAGTTTTCACAAGTAGGCATGTATGGTGTGGAGGAAGGAACTGAGTAATCTGGTTCCTTCCTGCACAGACATAACACTAGAGGACTCACTAGAGTATGCTCAGTCAGTGCAGCCTAGTGGACACAGGAATCCAGGTGAAGAGTGCTCTAGTCTCCAACAGACCGCCTCATTCCTACCTCTTTGGAAAACCCTATGCAGGTGTTCCTGTAGTCCACACACTGGGAAAAGGTGGTGTGCTTTCAAGAGCTTCGCAAGTTGGGGGTGTGTGACCTCACAACCTGAACCCCCCTTTTCATCAATGCAGGGGTCAGGGAGATGTGGGCTACCCCTGGAACCGCTTTGGCTGTGAAGTCAGCTCCTACACAGGGACAGAAGCCACAACTGAACTTAATGTTGCAGTGCAGCACCTGTCTCCTGTTACTGAGCAGTCAGCACTGTGATGTTACCCCTCGGTGGGTCACTGAAAACCCTTCAGTTCCCTTGAATTGCCTTTCTTATGGGAATTCTAGGAAGTGAAATGTTATTGGTTGTTTAATCATACAGTGCAGTGTGTGGAGCTTTATGGTGGGCACAACTAGAACAGGAATGAATTAAGCCTTAGATGCCTTCTGACAGTTGTGGCCAGTAAAAGATCCGGGCTTCCAACCTTTTGTAGATTTCCCCTTGAAGAGTAGACATGGAAACAAAGAGCCTGGAGAGGAAAAAAATAGGAGGCCTGTTGAACTCCTGGGTAACATGTTCAAAGTTTGTTATTCTCAGTCTCTGTATATTTTGGTGACTTTGTCCTCCCAAGACCGAAACACTGACAGATGAAATTACTTTTCCTGCTGGGATCATGGGTAGAGATTACCGAACCTTAGAATGACTCCCTACATGTCGTCAGTAAAAAAATAATCTGTCTTTCCATTTTGGGAGTCACGTTGGTTACCATAAACTTGAATCAAGACATGCAAAATGCTTATTGCGCTTGACTTGGACTGAGTTTTTCCAGATGTTTGTTGTCAGTGTGAATAGTGATATTCATAGAGGTTCTTTCCAAAAGATGACAACCCTCTTTGATGTCTGGTGGTGCTGGCCACTCCTGGAGAGCTTGGATTGTGCTGGGTTCTACGCTGATACACAGTGGGGTTTATTTACTATACAGGTTGAGTTTCTGTGACACCCCCGGCCTGGTTCCCTGGTTTCATGTCCCCAGTAGTGCCAGTTACATATCATGTCCCCAGTAGTGCCAGTTACATATCATGCCCCCAGTAGTGCCAGTTACATATCATGTCCCCAGTAGTGCCAGTTACATATCATGTCCCCAGTAGTGCTGTTACATATGTCCCCAGTAGTGCCAGTTACATATGTCCCCAGTAGTGCCAGTTACATATCATGTCCCCAGTAGTGCCAGTTACATATCATGTCCCCAGTAGTGCCAGTTACATATCACGTCCACAGTAGTGCCAGTTACATATCATGTTGCCAGTAGTGCCAGTTACATATCATGTCCCCAGTAGTGCCAGTTACATATCATGTCCCCAGTAGTGCCAGTTACATATCATGACCCCAGTAGTGCCAGTTACATATCATGTCCCCAGTAGTGCCAGTTACATAGCATGCCCCCTGTAGTGCTGTTACATATGTCCCCAGTAGTGCCAGTTACATATCATGTCCCCAGTAGTGCCAGTTACATATCATGTCCCCAGTAGTGCCAGTTACATATCATGTCCCCAGTAGTGCCAGTTACATATCTTGTCCACAGTAGTGCCAGTTACATATCATGTCCCCAGTAGTGCCAGTTACATATCATGCCCCCTGTAGTGCTGTTACAAATGTCCCCAGTAGTGCTGTTACATATGTCCCCAGTAGTGCCAGTTACATATCATGTCCCCAGTAGTGCCAGTTACATATCATGTCCCCAGTAGTGCCAGTTACATATCTTGTCCCCAGTAGTGCCAGTTACATATCATGTCCCCAGTAGTGCCAGTTACATATCATCTCCCCAGTAGTGCCAGTCACATATCATGTCCCCAGTAGTGCCAGTTACATATCATCTCCCCAGTAGTGCCAGTTACATATCTTGTCCCCAGTAGTGCCAGTTACATATCATGTCCCCAGTAGTGCCAGTTACATATCATCTCTCCAGTAGTGCTTTTAGCAAAAAAAAGTACATTTTGGATACAATGGTTTTCTGGAATTATTTACTCTCTACTATTATTATTTACTTTATTAATAACTAGATTGTTGGTGCCATGGGAGAATGGCATAGAGCATATGCACTGACCGATAACATAAACAATATCGGCCAGTGACGTTCCCGGGACCCCTGCCTCATAAATGCAGTTGCTGACAATATTGTCAAAATGAGCTGCATGTACAGTTGAAGGGGAGGGTCATTAACAATATTGATTGTACACACTGAACAATGCTCCCAATACATTATTAACAATATTGGTAATGTGCATATTGTTAACGATATGACTTTCACTGCACATGGATTAGTTTTATGCTCATACAAAGTCACAGATGAAGCCCAATGTAACTTTTTATGAAAAAAAGCCATGACCGTCGCATTGTAGCAGTTTGTATTCAGACTCAGACATACAAATGTCACACCCCAAATTGATCAGTGTAATCTACCATAGTGATAAACAACCAGCCACTCAGCTCCTACCTGTCATTTTTCAAACCGAGTCTGTAACATCGCAGTTGGGAGCTGATTGACTGGCTGTTTATCACTCTCCATTTTATTACTTTTTTAAGCTAGATACATCTGGCCATTTGAGTGATAAAGACTATTGGGGAACTGAGTCGCACAAGACCACAAATAAAAAGGGTGCCACAGAAGGAGATGGCCTTCTAAAATCTCGGCCTAGATCAGGGCTGGGCAACACCGGCCCTCCAGATGTTAATGAACTACACATCCCAGGATGCTTTGCATTAGTTTTGCTATGTGGCCATGCTGAAACTGATGCAAGGCATGCTGGGATGTGTAGTTCATCAACATCTGGAGGGCCGGTGTTGCCCAGCCCTGGCCTAGATTATCCTCCATTTATTCTTTTTAAACCTTCATACTCGGCTCAGAAAGAGAATATTTTCTCTTCAAAGGAACGTCCTGGCATAAGGTCAATAGCGCAGTCATATTACTGATGAGGCGGAAATGTTTCTGCCTGTTTTTTTTGACAAAGACGTCAGAGAATTCTTTGTAACTTTTTTCCTTCTTTGGAACTTAAGCATCACATACAATAGGCAACAAATATTGCTTGATACAATGCTGTGATTGAAAACAAATTGGTCTTGACTGTGTAACTGTGTTTGCTTCGTTAAGGTATTCCCAGAATAACCAGAAAGCGAGGAGAATGAATTACAGCCAAAGATAATTATTTCTGGTGACCTTGTATGATTTCCAGGGTTAAAGCAAAAGCCTATTCTGAAACCAGGACAGACAACGGTTTCTGGTAGAACCACTTCCTTCTTGGTCAACATCAGTAGTCATTGTGCCTTTGCTGGAGTTTGTGGAACATATTAACCCACAGAGCATTAGTCTATCAGAACAGAGATTTTGGGCGGGTATTCAATCTTCCGCCATTATTCCTGACGTGTGGAATAGCGTCAGAGCCCTATTCAATGCTGTCTTTCCTGACAGTCACTTTGTCTTTCCTTTCACTTTAGAAGCAGTCGGGCATGTTCTGTCGAGAACGCCCGTGGATTGTTGAGCTCCCGATGTTCTACGGCCGTATCTTGAATCTATGTGACATTGAATCCCGCCTGCCGATTTCTCATCGTAAATGGAACAGGGTCACTGCTGTCTGGCCAGTCCGACAGTCATGACCCAGGATTGAATATCCCCCTTTATGTATAACTCTTCCAAGACTGTGGGAAAGTCCATACAAGCTACTGTAATTCATACTTCATGTATTTGTTAAGGCCGTGATGGAAGAGATAGCTTTTTTTCTGCAGCTTTTACTGTGTATGCCCCATCCAGGTACAGAATTTGATGGAGTATCTGAATCAATGGGACTGGACTAATAAGCTTCACCTGAATTGGTTATTTGTGGACCATCAAAGGCATGTTCAAAAGCTATTGGAAATAGCATCATGGAGTCCAATATAGGATTGTTTTGTGTATGAGGGTTGCCTATACTAGTGCTTCAACTTTTCTCAATGCCAGAATCAATCCCACCTTTAAAGTGTTTGTCATTGTGGGTGCATACACCGGCCAACAATGGCTAAGAAATTGTTTATACTGAAGATGCTCTTCAATTAATTTCTGGCAACTTGACAGGAGGTTTGGAATTGGAAGCCAGCTGCGATAAGAGCTGATTTGAGGCTGCTGGTCCCTTGTCCCTGTATTATTGTTAGTAGATAGTGTTTGTACAGCGCTCGGAATAAGGGAGAGGCTAACCCTTAGCAGCTCGCACCTGTAGGGGGGAGTCCTGTTACCCCCTGAATGAGAATAGGTAAAGAAATTGGCTGGTGCTAGCGCTCTGGGGTTGCCGTAAGGGGTGGATAATGTTTAAGAGTCACTGATGGTGTACTCTTGGCAGGTAGGCAAAAACTGTAGGCTGGGTGTTGGATGAAGGTAGTAGAGGACCGGTGTGGTCTGTAGACCTTAAATAACCTGTCCCTCGAAGAGTGTTCTTTATATCAGGGGGACTTGAGGCTGGGAGTTCTGAGTATAAGTTGCTTGCTTCTGGGCTGTGATGTTGGTACCTCAGATGCAAGGAGGATGTGTCAGATTAAATCAGATAACAGAATGGTTGCTGCTGTAGCAACTTACCCTTAGGTCTTGTTGAATCAGCATGCACTCCTGCATTATTGTTAGCTGGGGTTTTAATGAATGTACTACTTGAATCATAGTCCATGGTCTAGACATTAAGTCCACCGGAGTCCATCTTAGGTTTGATTTTACTGTCGAAGAGGATAAGGATATTTTTCCCTGTTGATGATGATAAACGAAGGTGGAAACAATATACTGTAGTTTAGGTGCAGTCAAATACTGGTGAGGAGAGTCGTATTGAACAAGGGATGTTGCCCGTAGCAATCAGATTCTATTCGTTAATTATTTAGCACTTTCTAGAAAATAATAGATATAATCTGACTGGTTGCTATCGGCAACATCCCATCTTCAATAGAATTCCCATTTTAGTAAATTTACCCCATAATATAATTTCTAAAAATATTGTGCGCATGGAATTATGAACAAATGGTGTCAGGATTAATGTATTCACCTGATTGCAGTTTAATCTTATACTTTTTCTCAACCAAAGTCTGGCCCAAGATTTGGAATACAGGGTCAGACATTGGACAGGCTTCTTTCTATGGTGGCTCTGACAGGGACAGCGCCGTTTTCAGCGATCACAGGTGCAATAGCGCCAGGATTGTCTCAGCAGCAGAAAAGACTCTAGCACAGCCCCCAACATCTCTGGAACTACCCACATATATGTGCCAGAAGCACGTCGATCTCACCATGCTGTAAATGGGAGCCGGGTCAGATGACCACACTTTCCTGTTTACATTGATCCAGGTCCTTGATAGGACCAACCTTGCAAGCTAGCCGGCTTGGATTCTGGAGTGGTTGGACCCGTATTAACTGTTTTTAACTGAGCTATGACCCAGGTTATCTCATCAATAACCAGATACTAGCTGCAGTGGAAAAGGGGTGTACGTTGCTTTCTTTCACTGTTTATGTGTTAGATGAAACAGTTTATTTATATTTCAAATAGTAATGGTAATAATCATTTTATTTATTTATTTATTTACAGTATCTTATATAGTGCAGCAGATTCCGTTGCGCTTTACAATAGTAGACAGTGATAAAACAAACTGGGTAACAACAGACAGACTTGGGGGTAGGAAGGCCCTGCTGCAAGCTTACAATCTATAGGGATATAGGAGGGAAACACAAGGACAGGCACCAGTAATAGCATAGCAGTTACAAGTCCAGAAGGGAAGCTATATAATACATAAGTGCCTCGGAGGGTTATGCATGTAGAACTTAAATATGATAGGCTTGCCTGAAGAGGTGAGTTTTCAGGGAACGCTTGAAAGTTTGGAGACTGGTGGAGAGTCTTAATGTGTGTGGAAGGGCATTCCATAGGGTGGGAGCAGCCCGATGAAAGTCCTGTAATAATGAATGGGAGCTAGTGATCTGTGCAGAAGAGAGACGCAGATCTTGTGTAGAGCGTAGTGGTCGAGATGGGAGATATTTTGTGATAAGTGCAGAGATATAAGCTGATGCGGTATGGTTAATAGCTTTATATGCGAGTAGAAGTGTTTTATATTGAATACGGTAATATACAGGCAACCAATGGAGGAACTGGCAGAGCGGATCAGCAGACGATGAGCGTCTTGCAAGGAAGATCAGCCTAGCAGCAGCATTTAAAATTGATTGCAGTGGTGAGAGTCTGTTCTTGGGAAGACCAGTTAGGAGACTATTGCAATAATCAATGCGGGATATAATGAGTGCATGGATAAGAGATTTGGTAGTGTCTTGTATTAGATAGGGTCGTATTTTGGATATGTTTTTTAGATGCATGTAACATGATTTGGAGACAGATTGAATGTGGGGAAGAAAGGACAGTTTTAGTCAAGAGAACACCACAGCTGGGGACCAGTAAATAGACAAATACATCTGTTAGGATTTACAGAACAATAGCAGAATGTCTGGTGTGTTGGGGATGCTCCAGTGAGCACCGTGAGACAGATTGGTCCAATATAGGCAATTCATCTAGAATTATTACAGATAACATACAACCCAATGGTGTTAGTTCACATACTGTAAGATGGATTTGAAATTGGTTTCCTGAATAAATTTGACTTTTTCTTTGTATTAACTCAATGTAAAATGAGGAAATGCAGCCTTTAATCAGTTTATTTCCAGTTTTGTGATATGCCTTTTTATTGCAGAGTCGTTTATTAGGGCATAAAATTATACCTGTTTTCCCCCAAAACACACACACATACAGTACCGCAATGAGCCACGCGCCAAGGAGTTGGGTGTCCAACGTCATCTATGATCTGTCACTGGCACCACATGACACACTGCAGCCGGCAAATCTCTGAAAGGTCACTGTATCACCAGATTTGACCAGATCATCAGCTCACAAAACTGTGGGGTAGATGTATGAAGCAGTGAAGGGAGAAGTGATGAAGTACCTGGTACTTTATTACCGGCCAATCAGCTCCTGACTGTTAAGTTACAGGATGGGTTTAAAAAGGGGCAGTCAGGAGCTGATTGGCCGGTGATACAGTACCAGGCACTGTAGCACTTCTCCTCCCTTATCACTGCTTCATACATCTAACCCTGTGACTCTAGTGAGGCTCTTCAGCAGCTCTGTAAGAGAACAGCAGAGCTGCTGAGTAGGATCAGATTGGAGACCACTACAGTATATGCGTAGAAGCCAGGGACAACTTCTGGGGGCCTCAAATGTGTGGGATTACCGCCAATATCAGCCTACATATGAACCAGCCATGCAGGTTACAGTAGGGCATACTTGCTGACTTGATGCCCAGATAAGAGATGCAGGGGGACAGTGATGAGGGCAGGACCAGACTTATCATTAGGCCCCAACCCCTTGGGGTAAACCAACATGATTGGAGCAAACTTGCATAGGAGCGGGGGCTGAAATGCAGCAGTTACGGTAATATAGAACCACCCTGCATTAGCAGAGGAACATTCAGTGTTTTCATGGGGACGCCCATAAAATCCTGGGCGTACCCCCACTTCCACCCCATTCCCTTCCCTACTGCACAAACGGCTTGGAGAGTGTGAAACTCATCGGAGCCTTTCAGTCCCAGGGTTCCACTTGTGCATATTCACACATGCGCAAACCCCGAACATTGGGGACGAACTCAGACCCAAACGAATGAGTCTGAATTGTCCCCCATTTCCCATGCGTGATTTGGGAGAGTAAGCAGGTATGTGGAAGCAAAACTCTCAGCTGTCCCCATTTTTACAGGACAGTCCCATTTTTGAGGGACTGTCCCTGTGTCCCACCTGTGGGCAGCAGTGTCCCACTCTGAAGACGCAGGATGGAGTCCCCTGTGCATGCGCACTGCATCTATTCTTGGGAGACTGAGGGCCTCTGTGTATGGCCGGTAGCCAGGGGCGTAACTATAGCACTGCAGCCCCCGCGACCGCGGGGGGGGGGGGGCGCTGTGCATGTGCGGGCGCCGGGGGGCTGCACTGCTATAGTTACACCCCGCCGCCCCGCCGCCATCCCCCACAGTCTTTACCTGTCAGTCTTCAGTACGCGCTGGTCCCGGCTCCCTTCTTCTGCTATGAGGACCACAACAAAATGTCTGCCCCCATGTAGCAGAAAGTTCTCTGAAACTGTCTGCTGCATGGGGGCAGACATTTTGTGGTGGTCCTTATAGCAGAAGAAGGGAGCCGGGACCAGCGCGTACTGAGCGTAGGTAAGACTGCGGGGGATGGGGGGGATTGCATGGGCGGCGAGGCAGGGGTTGGTGCTGCGGGGCGGGCGAGGGTTGGTGCGGCGGGCGAGGGTTGGTGCGGCGGGGTGCGTGGGTGGGCGCCCTCCCTTTAACGGCGGGGGGGGGGCGCCCAAAAGCTAGTTACGCCACTGCCGGTAGCTGCAAGATTTTTTCAAGCCCACGTTGGTAATGTAATGTGGTGAAACAGGGTTAGTTTCACCAGAGAGTGATGTTTTCCCTGGTCATAACTGCCCTGTAAAGGGTTAAGAATGGAATGGGTCTCTGATGTGTGTTTGAGGGATAGATGGGTGGGCTCCCATACATACGGCTCCAGTCCAGTCCAGTTTGCTGTACATGGGGCTGATGCTCGATAGCAGGGACATGTGAGCAGGGACAAGTGTTCTAGCGCCAGGGACTTGGACTGCCAGTCCACCGAGGCACTGTGTGCAAGAAGCGCTGGTTGGACAAATATTGTGGTTTGTTTGTTCGTAAACACCTTATGTTGCTGTCAAATGGAGTTGTGGCATGTACACCATTACATGCCCAAATACCAGAGACTGCCTGATGGGTCCTTCCTGAACGGCGAACCTGTTACAGTAAGCTGACATCTTTTCAACGCAATCACGTCACTTCGAAATGAGTCTAATATAGTTTTATTAGTTGAGCAGAAGGTAGTATAAATGTTACAGTTTATAATAATGTGAATATTCTTTACGTATCGTGTGAAATTACCATAAAACTTTATATTAAAAAAAAAAACGTTATATGGGATTACGTTTTTGTCAGTTACGTGTAATAAGTCGTTAAACCAACACAAGCTTAAATCAACAGCTGTATCGGTGCTACAAGCATAAAACAGAGCAAACGCGTTGAATGCTCATATACGCTTGGTCTTAATGTGGCCTACATTATGCTAATGTGTTCACTGGCTATATGCCCAATTACCAGGCAAATTGCCAATATCACTGGAACATAATATAGATGCCAAAACATGGCTTTACACGGGTAAGCTACGGATAACTGCAGATGATACTTGTGATGACAGCACATGACACATGTTTTTAATGGAACACAGAGCTGATTCTCTAGCGCATCGAGAATAAAGTATGCAAACGGGAGGATAATGAGTCACATTACGCTGTTTAATATGACGTGTACTGCAGACAGATTTGAATCATGAAGCGCTTCAGTGAGTTCTGCAAAATAATAAATCGCATTTTTGTATCGTTTTTTCTTGTTTTTATTTTTTCAAATGTAGTTCTGAGAAAGGACGTGAGAATGTGATTTGTATTGTCTGGTCATAAATGATGGAAGGAGATGAATATAAATCTTACAGATACGCTGGCAATGTTCTAATGAGGAAAACACTGTGTTGAAACGAACAACAAACACCAACGGCGGGTCCTACCTCTTCGGAGGAGGGGGCTGCCGCAATGCCCCTCCCCTCCGCTGTCACCGTTGCCATGCTCCTGGTCCCCGTCGCTGCAGCTCCCAGTCCCCTGCTATTATGTTAAATAATAAGAAATGGGGTATTGTAAATGTGGCATAATGTGACTTGGAGGACTCTCTAATGTGGCATTGTATGAAAATGGGTCACTATAATGTGGCATTACTATGAACTGGCGACGCTGTATGGCATAATGGGAATTGGGGATACTGTGTGGCATATTGTGTACTGTCAGCCCTACAATGTGACATCATGCAAACAAGGGTACTACTATTGGGCATAATATTAACTAGGGCACTACTACTGTATGTGGCATAATATTAACTAGGGCACTACTACTGTATGTGGCATAATATTAACTAGGGCACTACTACTGTATGTGGCATAATATTAACTAGGGCACTACTACTGTATGTGGCATAATATTAACTAGGGCACTACTACTATATGTGGCATAATATTAACTAAGGCACTACTACTGTATGTGGCATAATATTAACTAGGACACTACTACTGTATGTGGCATTATATTAACTAGGGTACGACTACAGTATGTGGAATAATATTAACTAGGGTACGACTATAGTATGTGGAATAATATTAACTAGGGCACTACTACTAATATTAACTAGGGCACTACTACTGTATGTGGCATAATATTAACTAGGGTACGACTATAGTATGTGGAATAAGATTAACTAGGGCACTACTACTAATATTAACTAGGGCACTACTACTGTATGTGGCATAATATTAACTAGGGTACTACTGCGATGCATAATATTAACTTAGGCTCTGCTGTGGATCAGAAAATGAACTACAGTAGGGCACTATTATCGGACATAAAATTAATAAGGAAGGGATGGGACTCCATCGTTATGTTGCTATGGGGCCCAGAAAGTTCTAGCTATGGGCCTGATTCTGGTTGATATGCCCATAGCTAGAACTCTCTGGCGAATGAATGTTTATGCAAAACAACCATTCGCAGCCATGTGGACGATTTTGCTATGCGAAGGGGGCAAATGGAAATGCAAGCGGTGGGCGGGCTTCAAAAGACACGTGAACTTCGAAGCACTGTGTGTTAACCAGAATAAGGTCCAATGCCCCTACTGTGCATACATGATCATGTGAAATTTGCTGCAGCGTTGCTAGTTATGTGTGTGTGATGTCATCAATAGCTGAATGCATGATGGTCTACTTCACATAAGCTGATGCTACGCTAGATCAAAAAGAAGAAGTACATTTTCCCTCTTCACCATTGTCCCGGCAGTGATGTCTGTGATTGATTGTGGAAGGACTGAAATGCCCAAAGTCAGTGATCCTGTAGATGCACCATTGCTTGCACCATGAAAACTTGCATTGCCCCTATGGCAGCTGCCGATTCTCCTTCCTAGTTAACAGTATGTCACCAATTCTCTGTACCCACCCGCTTTCAGCAACACACAAACAGCATTTTGTCTTCCCCACCTCCCAGAAATTGCCACAGTAATTTGAGACCCTGTACCTGATGCTGTACAGGGTCTCTGGTCGCAGACTGGGCCTGATTCCTACAGGTATACGGACGCTATCTAACGGTGGGGTTTAGATTGACCATGGTATGCTTGACCACCCTTAGTCGACGTGGCTTAGATAGATGTGTAAAGATAGTCGTGTCCGCTAGAGCGGTAGTACAGCTAGTTAGATACCGGCGGCTGATCGGCAGGACCATGGTCGAAGGTCACATGGTTGACTGGACTTTTTCAGGACTACTAGTGGCCTTCAAGCAGGGACTGGTGGTGGTCATACAATCAGAGAGGCCAGAGATTTTGTTTATTGGTTCCCTTAAATTGGTGTGTAGGGGCAGGGCCGTAACTGGGGGGGGGGGGCTGGGAGTCACGCGCACCGGGCGCTGGAGAGGGGGGGGGCCCTGTCAGGTCTGGGGACAGCCAGCGGAGGTCCGGGGACAGGCAGCGGTGTTCCGGGTAGCTGCTGTAGCGGCAGCTTGACTCCGTCTGTCTCTACTCTCTCCTACTAGCGCGGTGGCGGGAAGCGATGGTGATGACTTTGAAAAGACTTGCCGGGCGCTGATTGGCTGAATTCACCAAATGACTGCCTTGGCCCGGGCGCCGGAAACCCTAGTTTCGGCCCTGGTAGGGGCCCCAGTGCATTGCTTTTTCCAGGACCTACAATGCTATTAAGAAGGCCCAATACATTTTCAATTAAAATTGTGATGGAAAAGTTTAATGGTTAATGACAATTAAATATATCTTGCAGACATTTGCCATGTTTCAAACTGAAATGATGCTCCCCAGTTTGATTGTGTATGGGTTGTTATGTTGACTGTGTCCAGGTTGACCACTATTGGTGAACAGTCAAAAGGTTAACACGTCAAAAAGGCTGACATGCATTAGGCCGACATAGTTAAAATGTTGACCCAAACAAAAGGTTGACATGGAAAAAGGTTGAATGAAATGAGTTTTTCACTTTTTGGTGTCTATGTCAACATCGGTTAGTGTACCGCGTACCCTCGCCATGCTCTCGGCACAATATTTTATTCCTGATCTATGCCCACTTGGATGGCAAAGTATGAATACTGTAAGTCAGTTTAAAAAAAAAAACACATGAAAAACGCATGTCGACCTTTTCCTATGTCAACTTTTTTCATGTCGACCTTTTGCTTGTCTCGACCATTTGACCATATTGAACATTTTCATGCGTCCACCATTTTACTGTAGCCAAAGAGTATTGGAACTTTTAACGGTCAACCTAGACACGTTGGGTCTAATGACCACATCCTGTTTGATCATAGGTCCGCAATCGCTGGAAATAAATAAATAAATCACGGGGGCTATTTATGGAATCCTGTTTCCTGTTTCAGTTTTCATGTCTGCATAATATAAGACATTTCTGGACCCTAACTGAAAACTGTGGCTCTTTGTGCAGTCGTTGGGAACTAGACACATGCTTCCCCTATGTAAAAGTGCTCAGGGCGCCCAGAACTTTTGATCTGTTTGCCAGCAATGTAAAATTGGTAGAAATCCAGACACACTTCAGAGGAAGTTCCATTGTTAGCAGATTAAATTTTCACTTCAGTTGAAACATGCAAACAAATGAAGCGGGAGATAGAAAACTCATCAGATATTCATTGTAGTGCAATAAAAGGTTCTAAATATATGCTATAAAATATATTGTAACTTCCACTTTGGACTGAATTTATTTTGACTTTTCTTTTGTGTAAGGAACAAACATCTACACAATGCAGAGTCTAGTGCTCTTGTGTAGACGGCCGTAGTGCTGTGTGGGGGTTTGTTGGCCGCGGTGTAGCCAGCTTTTCACCAAAACCACACAAAGCCGTCAGTCAGTGGCATCTTCTCTCAACCTGGACCAATAAAATACAAGAGCTTCAGCTCAGCCAGGTATAAGAACCAATAGTGAGTTTAACAGGGCAAGGTCAAGACCAAGTAGACATCTTAGCGATACGGTGGTTTATTCCACAAGTGTGAGCTTCTGAAAGAAAAATGTTCCTCCCTGTGTAGATGCCTTCTTCCATTGGAATTCTCTATTAATGGAGGATGTGACATGGATACCTGTTTGTTTAGGAATATAACCAATGTTATAGTTTTGAAGCACCAGATCAGGAACCGAACAAATAGTGAGGACTAACCATTTGCTTCCCAAATTTCATCTTCAGGCAGCGGAACTGGTAGTGCACTTACAGATGTGTCCACATACTGTACATCTTGGCTTTTTTTCTCAATTTGTCACAACAGTACCTTCAAATTCATCAAATATCTTAGAGCCACTTGAAATAAAGCTCCCACAATTTTCATTTTATGAGTGAGGCTTATTTTTAAAGTATCTTATTTTTAATATAATTGATTGTATGTTTTGGTTGTATATGTAAATTCATTAAATATGTTATAATATACATTTTTCTATTATAATTTTTTTTTACTGAAAAATTGGTATCGTTATCTGAATTCATCTCTGGTGGATGGAAGACCAGTTCCTTACCCAGAGGCCTTTGCAAATTCAGATGGAGGAACTATCATAAGTCAATAGAATGAAAGGCAAGAGAAGTATCTACTATGTAGACTTCAATTCTACATGACACTACATATAGGCTAGGCATATATGAAAGGGGTATTGTGAAGAAAAATTGTTTTCTTAAACCACATCTGCTAATTTGATACCATTTGTAACAGTATGTGTTCAATTGAAGAGTACTGTGGCCCTTATTCTGGTTCACTCGCAAAGGCAAATTCCTTCTCAAATGGACAAAACCATATGCACTGCAGGGGGGGGGGGCAGATGTAATTTGTGCAGAGAGAATTACATTTGGGGAGGGGGTTTACTTCAAAGCGAGATCTATATTGCAGTGTAAAAATAAAGCAGTCAGTATTTACCCTGCACAGAAACAAAACAACTCACCCAAGTCTAACTCTCTCTGCACATGTTACATCTGTCCCACCTGCAGTGCACATGATTTTGTCCATTTGAGAAGGAATTTGCCTTTCTGAGTGAACCAGAATAAGGGCCTGTTTCTCAGCCTTTACTTCTAAACCTGGCTATTGCGAATACATTCCAACAGTTTATCTCCAGCTTTAAGCCATCTGTGTCTCTCCAGCCTCGTGCCCTCTGTGTCTTTCCAGCCTCGTGCCCTCTGTGTCTTTCCTGCCTCATGCCCTCTGTGTCTCTCCAGCCTTATGCCCTCTGTGTCTCTCCAGCCTCAAGCCCTCTGTGTCTCTCCAGCCTCATGCCCTCTGTGTCTCTCCAGCCTCATGCCCTCTGTGTCTCCAGCCTCATGCCCTCTGTGTCTTTCCAGCCTTATGCCCTCTGTGTCTCTCCAGCCTCATGCCCTCTGTGTCTCTCAAGCCTCAAGCCCTCTGTGTCTCTTCAGCCTCAAGCCCTCTGTGTCTCTCCAGCCGCATGCCCTCTGTTTCTCTCCAGCCTCATGCCCTCTGTGTCTCTCCAGCCTCAAGCCCTCTGTGTCTCTCCAGCCTCATGCCCTCTGTGTCTCTCCAGCCTAAAGTCCTCTGTGTCTCTTCAGCCTCAAGCCCTCTGCGTCTCTCTCCAGCCTCATGCCCTCTGCGTCTTTCCAGCCTCATGCCCTCTGCGTCTCTACAGCCTCATGCCCTCTGCGTCTCTCCAGCCTCATGCCCTCTGTGTCTCTCTAGCCTCAAGCCCTCTGTGTCTCTCCAGCCTCATGCCCTCTGTGTCTCTCTAGCCTCAAGCTCTCTGTGTCTCTCCAGCCTCATGCCCTCTGCGTCTCTCCAGCCTCATGCCCTCTGCGTCTCTCCAGCCTCATGCCCTCTGTGTCTCTCTAGCCTCAAGCTCTCTGTGTCTCTCCAGCCTCATGCCCTCTGTGTCTCTCCAGCCTCATGCCCTCTGTATTTCTCCAGCCTCATGCCCTCTGTGTCTCTCCAGCCTCATGCCCTCTGTGTCTCTTTAGCCTCAAGCCCTCTGCGTCTCTCCAGCCTCATGCCCTCTGTGTCTCTCCAGCCTCATGCCCTCTGTGTCTCTCCAGCCTCATGCCCTCTGTGTCTCTCCAGCCTCATGCCCTCTGTGTCTCTCCAGCCTCATGCCCCTTGTCATCCTATATATGTTATTTTCAGCCTGATTGGTTATTGATCATATGGGCCTGGGCTTGGTACTTTGGCCAATCTGTATGAACATTGTATAGTGTGTAGGCCCAATCTGTTGTTCACTGCTGTCCTTCATTGGATCATTCCATTGGATGTGCTGGACATCCAAAGTGACAATTCCGCAGCCAATGCAGAGTATAATCTGACAGGGTACCCAAACCATTTTACATTGGGTTTTGATATACTGTATGGCTCTGTAAAACAAATCTACTTTTTTAATTTCATGGTAAAGAAGTCTAGGGAACAATTTTCTTTCTGGTTAAAAGTGTTACTGAAGCCGTAATATAAGTATTTATACCCCTTACCCGTCCCATTGTTCAAGTGGATTGGAGACCCAAAAACAGGGATGCTTGTAACTCCCTAAATTCAAAGATTAAGCATATGCATCAACAAGGCTAAGCAGCAGCGATCCCTCTAGTGGGAGCTTTAACGTCCCGATGATCCAGCTGTTTCCTTAGACAAAGTGATGAATTAGTAACGCAGAACGAGAGGAAATCATAGAGAGATTTTTGCACTACTTAATGAATGTGTGCCTGTGGGGGATTTTCCCACTGGTGTATAATCTGTTCTGTGGCCTGCGTCTCTCATTGATAAATCACGTTCATGAGGCCCATCTGTAAATTAAACTCACCAGTGCACATTTCAGAAGTTGTCTAGAATTCTGGCTTCTCATAGGATTAGGTTCATGCTGAATGATTGTGTTAAAATATGTAACAACACATAAAAAAAATGGGACTTGGAGTCCCCAGTGCTGGGATGGTGACATGCAGACGGATGACACTATTTGGGGCTTGTCAATGAATGTTATTAGTCGCTAACAGAAATTTCAATAATACAACCTCCGTAATGAATTACTTTTTCCGTCATTTCCCTCCAATAGGCCCAGCGCGGGAAGTGTCTACAATACACATGACAAGGGCACATTTAGAGCATCTAAGATTTATGACTTCTTGTTGGTGAAATAGAGCTGACAATTCCTCCCGGCTATTAAACGGTAAATATCTGTAGCAACAGCAATACAGCGCTGTTTAGTTTACAGACTTTGAAGGATGACTTTTCTTACATTACTGTGCAAGAAAACAGCCATGATCTTACAGTATACATTTTGGGGGTGATTCGGGACCGCCCGCTGCTTAGCAAGCGGCTTAACACCACCTGCCCCCCGGCCAAATGCCCCCCTGCTGCCGCTGAATCCCCTCGTTTACATCCGAGAGGAAATATGCGCACACATTCCCTTGCCAAGGGGGAGAGAAATCATTCGATGGTCAGTGACCACCGAAGAGGGGGCGGGCACTGATGTCATGTGATGTCATCCACCTATCTCTGGCAGGCATTGGCCCACTTGCAATCGCAGAAAACACTGGGCGTCCCCCCGCTACAGTCCTGAGTCCGTCCCCGATCCTCTCTCCCCACAGCGAATGGCCCCGGGGAGTGTGGTGGGGTTTGAACATGCCCATAAATGCGCAAACCCAGATAATCGGGTCTGGGGCTGAATTTGGATCGCATTGTGCGATCCTGAATTGTCCGCTTTGGGCCAAATGTAAAGCTGGATGAAATCTGACTTTTTTTTAAAGGGGCAATCATTTACACGCCTTGTTAATGATTGCCCCTTTAAAAAAAAAGTCAGAGTTTGGCCTTTTTGTGGACCTGTCCGAGCAAGTCTTTTACACCATGTCCTATCACTTAGGAGGCTACATCAGTGGCGGGCGGTGGGGTGAGGCAGGTGAGGCACAGCCTTTTCCTGTCATACTAATGTACATGATGAAGTTTTTTTAGTTTATAAAGTATGTAAAAAAATATAAAGAATATATAAAAATAATCTTATTTTTATGATTCTAATAATTTTTATAGTCAAAACTCTGGAGTAAAAAGTCTATGGCAGGTGAGGCAGTGCCTCACCTGCAGTGCCTCACCTGGCTACCTTTTCTGCAGATCCCTTATTAAAACTCAGCGAATCTCCAGCAGTATATACTGCTGCACATGTGTATAATGCCGGCATGTACCCCATGGCTCATAAATTAGGTGCAAATCTGGCTCTGGTACTTGCCAGGGACACCTCAGCCTTTTTCCCCACCACACGTCCCTGAGCTATATGATTGCTAATCTAGTGGATAGTTTCTGACTAGTTAGATGTATGCATTTAAAAGGACCAGGGCAGCGAAGAAACATGTGGTGTGTGATTGGTGCAGCTGTGGGGGGCACAAGAATCATGGGGCAGTATAGTCACTGCTCCAGCAGCACCATAGAGAGGCAGCTCTACAAACTTTCAGTGTGCTTGGATGGGCCCCCTGCTACATAGAAAGGAGCGGGGAGTGCCCTTAAGCCCCCCCCCCCCCTCATACACAGGTCCAATTTGGCCTGTTTTGACATCCAATCCGATGCACAGCCATGGGCAGAATGGTTCTGACCAGAGAGCAGCACTCACTGTGGACACCTCGGCCCATCCGCCCTTTTGGCATTTGCCAGTATTGCCTGAAGGCCAGTCCATTGCTGCTCACCAAAGGCTTTGTAAAGTACCTGTGTATTAAACTGTATCCACAAGTGCTACACAAAACTCACAACAAAAGGACCTTATTCTGGTTGAATCGCAAGGCTGTGAATTTCTGTGGTCTCAGATCTGTTGGCACCCTGTGCGGGAGGCGGTGGCCAGCTGACATCCTCTGACGTCAGCGGCCCAGCCCCGCGCACCCGCATCATTGAGGAATTACAATGAGAACAACCAGCATTCTCGCACACAGCAGCTGCGCACGTACATAACTAACTATGCACTTGCTCAGTTGGAAAAAAGCGGACCGATTAAATCAGAATAACACCCAAAATGTGAACACTTCAGGACACCTATTAGTAATCTGCACATGTACAGTAATAACATCACAGAGCTCTCTAGGAAATAGCAAACTTAGAACCCACATGTTCCTTATATATTCCAGGCAGAGTCACAGGGCGCCTGTTTCAGCTTAAGACTGAATTTTAATTTTAGCAGACACGAGGAACTTGTAACATTGCACTATTGTTAACAAGTCGAATTTTCTTTGTCGCCGGTACCTTTGCTCCTGTGTAATCCTAGAAGCTCTGCATCAGAGATCGATGTTTCACTTTATTAAATATTTACCAACAATCTATTTGCCATATGTCACCTACTTCGCTTGATGACAGACTGAACATTCAACACCTATTCAGAATGGTTCTGTTAAATCTGCTGCTTTATGCCGGCTCACAAAGTCCATTTAATAAGCCTGGATTTTATCCCGCTCCATTTTTTTCCAGATCCCATTTGCGGTTTATTGAAATATGTCGCTGGTATTAACTTGCAGAACGTCAGTAAAGGAGCAATACGTTTTATAGGAAATGAACGATACCGGCTACAGAACAGAAATGCCTGTGAGTAATAGGAAAGAGAATAAAAAATGTGACTTGCATATAAAATATAAATAAGCAATCAGGAATAAGTCACCAATATATAAAGTGATACATTAAAAAGATATTAGCAGTATTACTATTATATTTTTGGGGGATTAATGATTTTCAGAAAATAGATCAAGGGTGCAATACGTTTTTAAGTCACATTAAAATCACATATTCTCTAAGTAAATGTATGTTTGGAGTAGTGATCACGCTGTATTACTACACGCTGTATTAACTTTGTTGCACTTGTACAATTTCGCTTTCTATCCTATAACTTCCAACACTGATAAAGTCCACATGCAAAAGAGGCAGCGGCTTTGCATCACTAGGCCACACCTCCTGTTGCATGACACTTTAGGGGTGTGGCTACATGTCATGCCCACATTAGTTGTTACCAGTACTATTTTTCTGGAAAAATAGGTCCAGGAAGTCCAGGTCTGGAAATGGATAAATTAAATAAAAAATAATATACATAATAAAGAGAGGGATGGAGAGATAGATGTATATATTTTATTTAGAAACAAAGGCACTCACAGGTGACTTTAAAATAAAACTTATCTTATGGAAAGTACATTTTTAGTTCCTCATGATGTCATATTTCATTAGAGGTTCAAGAACTGAGTTCCTGCAGGTTCCTGCTGAAAAATAGCACTGGTTGTCACACTGTAGGCCGCACCCAGCCTCTTCCAACACTAATAGATGTTGCATGCGCATCCAGTCCAGCTGCAGTGAATGCCAATCCCCCTCCCTGACAACAGAAAAGTGGTATTTTCCATCGGAAATTGGGATGGTTGGGAGCATAGGTGCCGATTCTGTGGATGCTCACGGAAATTGATGAGCACCCACGGGCCCGAGTCTGGGCCGCCATATTAACTTGCTAATTTGCGGTTGCAGCACCCACATCGCCTGGGAAACAGTATGCCGGGAAGAGTGTATTCTGTCCGTGGAGTACCTGCACTGTGGGAACATTTATGTACCTGCACTGTGGGGGCATTTATGTACCTGCACTGTGGGGGCATTTATGTATGTGGAACTCTGTTGGTAG
This sequence comes from Crinia signifera, assembly GCF_055691185.1. Taxonomy (NCBI): domain Eukaryota; kingdom Metazoa; phylum Chordata; class Amphibia; order Anura; family Myobatrachidae; genus Crinia; species Crinia signifera. The sequence continues at coordinate 110,982,418 of NC_139227.1, forward strand.
TATTTTGTGGCCACACCCCTTCCCCATGAAGCCACCCCAATCGGCACCTATGGTTGGGAGGTATGCTATGCCACATTATTATTTATGAATTATCCCTAGGTAAACGGTAAAAAAAAATAGGATAGGATGAGAGATTCAGAAAATGACAGTTTTTGTAAGAAATCTCCATATATTTTTTAAAGCGGCAATCATTTACACGGCAAAATCAAACTTTTTTGCAATTTAAATAATTGCGGCTTTTTAAAAAAAAAGGAGATTACTTACCAAATCTCTCACTTTCTGAAACTCTCATCCTATTATTTCCCCCTGTATGTCTGTTGGACTCTTATCCGGACTACTCTTTTTGAGACAGACCAATGAGAGTGACCTACCTGCAAAATGAGAGGGGTCCTGCCGAAATATATGTTCTCGGTATCTACACTTGAGTATCACTTTTGATATTCCTCCAAGTAAGTCATTTTTCTTAGTTCTCGGTGGAATTATTCTGTAATTGACTCCCATGGCTGCAATGCCTTCTCAAGAACAATATATAGCATAGCTTTATCTCCAATACCAGGACTGATAAGAATCAATGCGATATCTGCTTGATCTCAATTAAGGGACATGAGCATAATCTGAAGTATTTATGCAAAATTACAATCAAAAGTAGCAACGAATACATAGTAGATTTATATTTATAATAAAAAAATTTACAACGCTATAGCGTACTAACAAATAATAGGAGAAAAACAATAATCAATTATGAATAAACATGTAGACGATCATACAAACAAAATGAATGAATGATCATAAATTAAGGGCCAACACAAAATAACTTTAATGCTGGGTACACAATATATATTGAATGCTGACATATTGTGAGCCTGTCGCCACCCAGAAAACGGGAGCTACCCCCAAACGGTGGCTGGCTGCCAACATCTTTCAAACAGCCAGTGATGAAATGCCATCGCTAGCTTTGTGCGCCGGATGGTCTTGTGCATGCACACTACAAAGCGTGCACATAAGTGGTCATTTGATAATCACCAACGCTGGGTCTGATTTTGGCCCATTGTACCCGTATTAGCCTATTGCTGTATGGTAAATGTTGCGGTACATGACACCTTTCAGAGCGCCTCATACCGCACGGCATATAGACAGAGGATACAGTACATCTTTTTATCTTTCAGTACTTTATGTTTCACTATCTCAAACAACAAAAAGAATCGTTTTATCCACTTGGCCTATGGTATTTTCAGAAGTGTATTTTGTGATAAATGCAGTTTCTCAAACACTGCTTTAAAATGTCATTGTTGAACAATAATTTCTGTAAAATCCAAAAATAACATCATGAATAATTTAACATTACAAATTACTTCTTTTTATGCCAATGTTCTTTTACCAAAGACCTTTTCAGTTTGAGTTAAGAATAAACGACATGGAAATTTATTTGAGACTATTCCATTGTCCGTGCAATATTTGTTTTAATTTGGTGGCTCTTGGACACAGTGGGAGAGATATATCAAATCATCAATAGAGGTAAAGGGGCAAATGTACTAAGATTTGTACAGATAACGTGGAGAATGCTAAAGAGCCCACCAGCCACCTTCATTCATCTTGCAGACTGTGTTTAAAAAAGGACAGATAGTAGCTGATTGGCTGGTACAGTACTTTTCTCCACCAAAGTGGAGTCATTTCATATGCAGGATAAATTATACCTGGGGTAGAAGCTGATTGGTTACCATGGGCAAGAGATAAACTGAAGTCAGTGCATTGGATACAATAGTTTATTTAATGCCTGATAGCATTATCTTAGCTTTAACATAGAGGCCCTTATTCTGGTTGATTCGTTCGCTTATACATTTGCTCACAGCCGAGCAAACGGACCACACACAGGGAATGAAGGCACGCCTATAAGGCCACCGAAGTCATTCGTTCGGATCAACACACAAAGGGGACTCGAGCGAGGCCTATGCCCAGCACTTGTTGTCACCATCCATATGTTCGCCCCGGTTATCGCCGCACCCTATGATACGTCCACATTACGCCTACTGTGTCCAAGCGTGCTCGGCAGAGTATTGAGTATTTTTGGTCGCTGGGTCACGTCCATGCACAGTTGAGTGAACCTGTGAATTGTACGCATGCGCAGTTGGCTAAAACCCGCAATTCCGAGCAAAGTTGTATCCGAGCGAGTCAATCAGAATAACCCCCAGAGTCCAATGTTGCTGGAGAGACAACTCCCTCCCTGAGACGCCAATACTGCTTTCAAAAAGTAAAGTGGATGCCGTATTACCCAGCTGTGCTTGCTCACATAAAGTAATGTTTTGTAATGAAAAATATCACCGGCCAATGGCGCACTCATGGGGAGGCTTACTGGAAACTGCCCCCCCAATGGTCTGCAAGACACTCCAACACAAAATAGACATTGTCTATGGTACGTTACCTTTGTGGACATCCTGAGGAGGAGCTAGGGGGCACTCACTCTGCCAGGGGCTAGGGAATGGGATAGAGGGGAGGAGTCAGTGAAGTAAAGGAGGAAGTGTAGCAGATGATTGCCATGTCAGAACAACTCAAGGGACTCTGGACAGAGAAAGTGGAGTCCAGTAAAAGTGGCTGCTGGTTTATCTAATGCTGGTGGTGCAAGGGGAAGCTGGGCCTGTTCTGGGGAGTGTGAGAGAAACACAGGCTCCCTCATTATGAGGGAATTAGCTATAAATATAATGTACACCTTTTATCTATGTCATGTTTTGTCTATTAAAATACTGTCCATGTAAGCTTTTTTCTTGCCTAAGGGACCTGGTGAGTGTACATCATCATATATGATGTATAGTAGATGTGGCCTATAATTAGGTACATGATGGTCATGACCAGTGGTGGCTCCAGAGGTGGAGCTGCAGCACTGTCCATAATTCAAATTGGGGAGCCTAGTGAGTCAATTTGGAATGGCAGTTGGTGGCAGTTGCTGTGTCTCCCCTATTTGAATTGTGAACTGTGCTGCAGATCCCGTTGAACCGTTCTGAATGCAGCTCAAGACTTTGCCCACTTTAGTGGCATCACGTGAAAACCCCTCTCTACAAACCCTGCATTTGCCCAAGCAGGCACCTCGCACCATTCTCCTTTGGGGGCCTGATGATGCGCAGTTCCTGGGTGTAACCATTTTTTTTTATTTTTTTTTTATAATATTTTTATTAGGATAAAGCAGTTATGGTTCACAAAAGGTACATTGATTTTGACAGTCAAGCATATAACAAAGAGATAACAGAATGGTGCATAGACGTGATTTGGCAAAAGGCACATTGTTAATCGTAGAAGAGAACACATCCACTAGGTATGGCCGTATACATGAAGCAATAGACAAATATTAAGGTGGCGTGGGACATGAGGCTTGTGTCAGGTAGACAGAGAGTATTGCTGCACAATATTTGTAACCATTTTCTTACTCCCGAAGAGCTATATATGAAAAGCTTGCCTGCATTTGTTTTATATATACTATAACGTTAACATAAACTTGATGCTCAGGCCTACAGTATTTTTCTAGTTAATATAGCACAACAAGTAAATCTCCTTTATCACATTAGCAAATTAATAAGATATTATTTATTTATAGATTTATGTAGTCAAATCTTGTATTCACTTTGAAAATTATTCAAAGTCCTGCAAAATATGATTAGTGCAAAAGAACATATATTTTTAAATGAGATAAACTGATGATCAGCAATATACTCAACCTAAGATGCTTCGGCAATTAACTTTGTGTCATGCTGGTTCCTTGTTCACTTTTGCATAGAAATGTTATGACTCGTTCATAAATAATGTCATTATGACGCCCTCTATTCTAAGACATCACCATGTCTCCTCACCCACATGAGTTATTCAGCAGGAAAGGTGACCATTGCTTGAACTATAGAAAGAAAAAAGGGTATTTTGTAGATGGGAAAAATGAAGATGAGCTTTAAAGACCCAGTATGACACCAGCATGAGATGACTGTGACAAAGCTGAAGACTATAAACTTATCGTGCACAATTCTTATTCTTCCTCGTCTCGTAGAAGTATACACTATACTGTAGTAGACTACTGTTGTCTGATAAATCCAGATCATAGTACTTCATACTAGAGATGAGCGGGTCCGGATCCCCGAGATCCGACAGATCCAAATATCGGGGATCCGGGCCAGATCCGAGCCGGCTCGGGAGTTCCCGTCTGAATTCCGGACCAATAACGAGGCCCAACGTCATCATCGCGTTGTCGGATTCTCGCGGGAGCGGGATCTTATAAAAGACGCACGCGCGCCCCGCCATCTTCACTCCAATCTTGGAGAGGGAAGAGGGTGGTTGGGAAGCTCCGTGTGCTCCATGCTGTGCTCTGTGCCATGTGCTCCGTGCTCCGTGACCTGCCCTGTGCCCTCACTGCCCTGTGCTGTGCTCCGTGCCATGTGCTCCGTGCTGACATATCCTGTGTCCAGTGTGACGACATATATCCTGTGTCCAGTGTGACAGGGGCTGTGTCCAGTGTACAGGAGCTGTGTCCAGAGGCTGTGTCCATTGTCCAGGGGCTGTGTCCAGGGTGACAGGCTGTGTCCAGTGTCCAGGGGCAGTGTCCAAGGGCTGTGTCCAGGGGCAGTGTCCAGTGTCCAAGGGGCTGTGTCCAGTGTGACAGGCTGTGTCCAGTGTAAAGTAAGGAAAATAAATAAAATAAATAAAATAAAAACACATTTTTGGAGGATGATGGAGGAGGAAATAGTGGGAGATCAGCAACCTGATAGAAGTGCTGAAGCTGCTACCACCAGTCATGACAAGGCCGATACCTCTTTGTATTTTTTGCTCTTTGGAGCATTTCTCTTTTTTGGGATAGTTTATTAAACTGCCACCCTGTCTGCCCCTGCAGTGCCGCTCTGCTTCCAAGATGTGCCAGGTTGGAGGTGTAAGGTCCACATGTATGTGATGCCGACTGCTGTCGCTTAGCTTAGTCATCCAGCTACCTCGGTATACCCTTTTGGCCCAACTACAGTAAATGAAAACAATTTTGTAAGCTGTGAAGTGATCAAAATTGAGTAGAAATGAGTGGAAACTAATGTTATTGAGGTTAATAATACTTTAGGGGCAAAAACAGGCCCAAATTCTGTTATTTTAGCCATTTTTAGCATTTTTTCATAAAAATCCAGATCCAAAACCAAAACCAAAACCCACAAGGGTGGTTTTGCCAAAACCAATCCAGATCCAAAACACGAAGGGAGATCCAGATCCAAAACCCGAAAAAGTGGCCGCCGCACATCTCTACTTCATACTAGAGATGAGCGGGTTCAGATCCTAGAGATCCGAACCCCCACGAACTTACCTAATCCAAGGCCGGATCCAGGGAGTTGATGGTCGCCGCCATTTTTCTGAGTTCAAATCGAGGCCGGACGTCATCTTCCCGCTGTCGGATTCTCGCGAGACCTGGGGATATATAGTTCCCGGCGGTCTGCGCCATTTTCAAACAGGCTGGTGATTTCAGACAGCACGGATGTGTCCGTGGTGTCTGCTGAGCTGAGCTGCTGGGGAAACATGCTGGGGGGATGAAATGTTGGGGGGGGGGGGTGATTTATGCATAGGGGGCTGCTGCTAGTGCTACAGAGGGGGTACATTATTTTAATTAAGCAAAAAATTTTTTTTTTAAATGACTGCTGCCAGTGCACAGTATAAGTCCAGGGTGCCCGCATGTGTGCTGCATCAGTCCAGGGTGCCCGCATGTGTGCTGCATCAGTCCAGGGTGCCCGCATGTGTGCTGCATCAGTCCAGGGGTGCCCACATTTGTACTGTATCCATCCAGGGGTGCCCACATGTGTTCTGTATTTGTCCAGGGGTGCCCACATTTGTGCTGTATCAGTCCAGGGGTGCCCGCATGTGTACTGTATCCATCCAGGGGTGCCCACATGTGTGCTGTATTTGTCCAGGGGTGCCCACATGTGTGCTGTATTTGTCCAGGGGTGCCCACATGTGTGCTGTATCAGTCCAGGGGTGCACGCATGTGTGCTGTATAATTCTATGGGTGCCCCCTTGTGTCCTGTATCAGTCCAGGGGTGCCTGCATGTGTGCCATATAATTCCATGGGTGCCCCCATGTGTCCTGTATCAGTCCTGGGGTGCCCGCATGTGTGCCATATAATTCCAGGGGTGCCCCATGTGTCCCATATCAGACCAGGGGAGCTGCCTTTTTTTAAATAAAAATAAAAATAAGGTGTTCATGGGGTGTTGCTAAGTAAGGTGTGCTGCTCTTTTTTATAATTAAAAGAATACAAATTTTTATTTTTACTGCAAGAATTTGTCTGCCGTATAATTCCATGCCTGCCGCCATGTGTGCCGTATCAGTCCAGGGGTGCCGCCATCTGTGCCGTATAATTCCATGTGTGCCGTATCAGTCCAGGGCTGCCGCCATCTGTGCCGTATAATTCCATGTGTGCTGTATCAGGTCAGGGGTGCCACCATCTGTGCCGTATAATTCCTGGGGTAAGCCAAGTCTGCCGTATAATTCATGGGGTGATGCTAAGCGTGCCATATCAGTCCAGGGGTGATGCTAGGTGTGCCGTATCAGACTAGGGGTGATGCTAAGTGTGCCATATCAGTCCAGGGGTGATGCTAAATGTGCCGTATCAGTCCAGGGGTGATGCTACCTGTGCCATATCAGTCCAGGGGTAATTCTAGGTGTGCAGTATCAGCCTAGAGGGGATGCTAAGTGTGCCATATCAGTCTAGTGTTTGTGCCGCACACTTGTGTGGCTTATCATAATTATCCAGCTACCTCGGTGCAACCTTTTGCCCTAAAAACAATATTGTAAGGTTATGAGCTGTTCAGAATAGACTGGAAATGAGTGGAAATGAATGTTATTGAGGTTAATATAGCGTAGGAGCAAAAAATTAAAAACCAAAATTCTGCGATTTTAGCAGTTTTTATGCTTTTTTAACAAAAAATCAGAACCCAAAAAATCCAAACACAAAACGCTTAGGAGGTGTTTTGCCAAAACCCATTAGAACCCAAAACCTCAAGGTAATCAGAACCCAAAACCCGAAAAGTGGCCGGCGCACATCCCTACTTCATACACCTTTCACACTGCAGTTATAACCCGGTATGTTGCCGTTTTCAAAGTGCTTTACAACGGTACTTGCTGCAGTGTGAAAGCTCCACTCTGAATTTACCGGTTACAGAATACCGGTATATACTTTGCAGTGTGAAAGCCTCAGACCCGGTATTTGGAACACATGACTGAAGCCATGGAAGGTGATAGGCTGTCTGTATGTGTGTGTGTCTCCCTGCCTGTCCCTGCGGAGGATGGGAACCAGGGGGTCCCTGCGCTGGATGGGAAGATAGCAGCGGGGACCCAGCGGAGGATGGGAACTTGGAACTAGTTCCCATTCTCCGCAGAGACTCTGCCGCTTTCTGCCCATCTGGCACAGAGACCTCCTGACCCCCTGTGCTGCCCAGACCCTGCAGCACTCCAGCACCCCACCTTTGGACAGCCCGGACCCTGTTGCACTCCTGCTCCCCACCTTTAGACCGCAGGTCCAGCCAGCCGACTCCCGGAGCTGGTAAGCGCTGGAGCCGGCTCAAGTGGATCGCAGAATTCTTCCTGCCCGGAGTTGCGGCCTCAATTTGGAGCCCCTGGAGGAGCAATCACCCGGGGACGTCCGGTCCACTGTGGAATAGGTTGAATGTGAACGGATCAAAACGTTAGTGAAACGGTAATTTACAGTTTAGAAAATGCCATGTGAGGGGTATAACTGGCTTTAGACCCGTTTTAAGAAACGGTTACAATACTGGTTTGAAAGCAGGATTGCAATGTGAAAGCAGCATTAGTGGGCAGGGTTGCCTACCCTCCTAAATTGGCCAGGAGGGTCCCGGAAATCGAGTCCCCCTCCCGGCCCCCGCAAAGATGGGCAAACCTCCTGGTTTCCCCCATGCTCACCCACTCACCCTTGTCCTGTTGCTTAAATCCCACGATTCGCAGCTTTTGGGGCAGGGCGGGGCTAAAATGACATAATTTTGCCCCGCCCCCTCACCAGAGACCCACGAATCCCGGTATTTGACGGACTGGAGGGCGGGGCTTCAAGATGCTGATTTCAGGCCCCACCCGCGCAGTTCTGCTGACATTCTCCTCTCTGGACTTTTCCTGCAGAAGAGACTGTAAAAGTAGGCAACCCTGTTTTAGGGCATTTAGGGCAGTTGGGCATTCCTCTACAATACCTATATTGCATACAGCTCAATACTCTGCCCACCCAAACCAATTCAATACATCACCCCAGAATAATTCATACATTTAGAATATATACTGTACTTCTCTTGCTTGCTGAATTGTGTGAAGTCCTACTCTGCAGTGCACTACTTTAGAACATGGTCAGATAGCAGAGGAGATCTCAAGGAAGAGACCAAATGGGATTGATGAATGAGGAAGGAAGAACACAATAAAGGGTATCCAATTCTATTTATATCTGTCATACAGCTATTCAACATGGATATTAGCACTGACAGCAGCCCTATAAGTTGTGTAGTTCTATGGAAGACAGAAACAAGAAGAACCACTTGACTGTGTATTCTCATACCCACCTGAGGAGTTCTGTAGTAGTAATCCTTAGATTAAGAGATAACGTGGAATAATGAGACTCTTTCTGGCAGGGCCTGAATTAATGACTTCAGGGATCTCCCCATATAATGGGATTACTTTTATTAAAAGTGGACATTTCCTTTTTTGCGAAGGAATGAAAGAAAGATGGTCGGACACTCAGTGATCAAAATTACGGTACAATCACGGCTCCCATGATGTCCATCGCATAGCAAAAAAATCGCATGTGATCGCATGCGGTTTTTAACAGAAATGCATCCAAATGCATTGAAATTAGTATCAAACATGTTCAATGGCCCCCAAATGTCATTTTTGAGGCTGTACCACCCCCACTATCAACGCGAATCCGAAGCCCGGCGAGCGCAATGTGCCCGCGAGGGGCGGCTGTACGCGTCCTACGACCTTTTCATACCACCACTATCCACGTCGGCGTGGAGTTGAGAATAGAAAGTGTGGCGAGCGCAGCGAGCCACCAAGCCCGAAGCTTGGCGAGGGGACACGGATACCTTCACAGGTATCCGTGTCCCCTCGCGGGATCACAGGTATCCATGTCCCCTCGCGGGCTTCACAGGTATACGCGTCCCCTCGCGGGCTTCTAGCTTATTTTGAAATTCATTATAATGGTGCACTGACTAGATATAGCAAAACTTGTTTTCTATAGAAGTTGTTGTGGCTATAGTAGGCAGTCTACTGGTATGGGGGTGGGCACTTATCTTTTCTGCCATACAGCATGGAGGTTGTGGCATAGGCACTCCATTAATGGTTGCAGTGTGCATGGTTCAAACGGGACCCTGCGTCCAGGGGAGACCACACCGCAAACACTGGACCCATACTGTACATTATACTTACCCCTCTAATGTCCCACAGCAGCATCTTAGCACTGAAGACACAAATCACTCAAAAACTGTTTGCCACGGCCATTTCTGGGCCATTTCCACAGGCACAATGGATATTTTCCAAGGAACAAGGCACGGACGCCATGTTTCCAGAGACCTGAACATGCGCAGTAGACTCTGGCATAATGCCAGAGTCTACTCACCATCAGAGAGAAGGGGGCCCACAGTGGAGGCTGCAAGCGAGCGGATCTTCTCTTAAAATGCCCCTTGCATTGTGGGCTACAACCTGGGTCCTATATAAGTGGATCTTGCAGTCACAATACCAGGAAGGCCTGAGTCCCAGGGGGTATATTTCTTGGAGGGGTTACATAGTTACATAGTAGGTGAGGCTGAATGAAGACTTGCGTCCATCTAGTTCAACCTATGTTTATAGTAGCTAATCCCTTGTTGTATAGTATGTTCTGATATTTTAAAGACAGATTATGTTACTTTTTCGTACCCATGGATGTTTTTAACCAATAAATGTTTATCCAACCTTATTTTAAGCGTATTTATAGTGTCTGCCGACACCACTTCTCCAGGAAGAGAGTTCCAAAGTTTGACTGCTCTGACTGTAAAGAACTTTTTTCTTCTAGATGAACAAAATCTTTTTTCTTCTAATTTAAACTCGTGCCCTCGCATCCTAGATTCCTTTCGGTACTTGTGTACAATCACGGCTCCCACGATGTCCATCGCATAGTAAAAAATCGCATTGCATGCGATTTTTAACAGAAATGCATCCAAATGCATTGAAATTAGTATCAAACATGTTCAATGGCCCCCAAATGTCATTTTTCAGGCTGTACCACCCCCACTATCAACACGAACCCGAAGCGTGGCGAGCGGGGCGGCGGTACGCGTCCTACGACCTTTTCATACCCCCACTATCCACGTCGGCGTGGAGTTGAGAATAGAAAGTGTGTCGAGCGCAGCGAGCCACCGAGCCCGAAGCATGGCGAGCGGACACGGATACCTTCACAGGTATACGCGTCCCCTCGCGGGCTTCACAGGTGTCCGCGTCCCCTCGCTGCGCTCGCCACACTTTCTATTCTCAACTCCACGCCGACGTGGATAGTGGGGGTATGAAAAGGTCATAGGACGCGTACCGCCGCCCCTCACGGGCTTGCTGCGCTCGCCACGCTTCGGGTTCGCATTGATAGTGGGCGTGGTACAGCCTGAAAAATTACATTTCGGGGCCTTTGAACATGTTTGATACTAATTTCAATGCATTTGGATGCATTTCTGTTAAAATTCGCATGCGATCGCATGCGATTTTTTAAAAAAAAATATGCTTAAAAACGGCAAAAATCGCATTCCATCGCATGCCATCGCATGCCACAACATATGGCATGCGATGGCATGCGATGGGAGCCGTGAAAGTACACAAGTACCTTCCTTTCTAGTAGAAAAAAGGGTGTTTGACAGTTACTTATATTGGCCCCTCATATATTTATACATGTTGAGCATATCCCCCCTTAAACGTCTTTTCTCTAGTGTAAATAGTCCCAAATTGTTTAATCTTTTCTCATAGCTTAAATTCTCCATTCCCCTAATATGCTTTGTTGCTCTTCTTTGGATTTTTTCAAATTCTATGATGTCCTTTTTATAGTGCGGGGCCCAGAACTGTACTCCGTATTCGAGGTGCGGTCTAACCAATGATTTGTACAGAGGCATAATTACTTTTGAGTCCCTAGTTTCCATGCCCCTCTTAATACATGCAAGAATTTTGTTGGCCTTTTTTGTTGCTATATTACATTGAGCACTACACCCCAGTTTGTTGTCTATTTGGACTCCTAGATCCTTTTCGAGTACTGATTTACCAATTCATCCCCGCTTAGGTTATAACTAGCACACTGGTTATGTCTCCCAAGGTGCATGACCTTGCATTTGTTCACATTGAACCTCATCTTCCACTTTTTTGCCCACTCATCTAGATTGTCAAGTTCATTTTGAAGCGTGGTGACATCTTCTGATGATTTAATAACTCTGCTCAGTTTTGTATTGTCCGCAAAGATGGATACATTGCTGAGTAACCCTATCCCAATATCGTTAATAAAAATGTTAAACAAAATGGGCCCTAGAACCGAACCCTGTGGCACTCCACTTAGTACTGGTATCATATTTGAAGGGTGTTCCTTCCTAAGCATGGTCATGGCATTGCAAAGGGTTTGGTCATGCCTTCCCTGCACACCCAAGCCCCTGTAGAGGCCTGAATCTTAAGGGGGGGGCTACCCTTAGGGTATGCGATCATTAGGTCAACAGTGAAAAGGTTGACCACTATTGGTAGACAGTGAAAAAGGTCAACACATGAACAAGGTCAAAATACATTAGGTCAACATGTTCAACATGTTGACATAGACATCTAAAAAATATGATAAACTCACGTTGACCTTTCTCATCAGGGCCACCATCAGGGAGGTGCTATGGGTACAACTGTCTCGGGCCGGCCACTCTGACAGAGGGTAGGGCCCAGACAGCTCTATTACCGCATGTCCACTAAAACCCCCTTCATTTGACTACACAGCCACCACCATGCCCACGGCTCTTCTAGTCAACAGGCGCTATTCCTTGATTCAACAGTGAAAAGTGGCAGGTGGCAATTAGTCTGCAGTCTGCCCCACTGTGCCGCACATACAGAATGAGTACAATGGCCCTGACTTTCATTACAACTTCACAGCGCCCGTTGTGGCCCAAGGCATTCATACAGGGCCGCTGCTGCCTTCTGCTCCTGTACCGGAGGAGTTTTGGGCGCCCCCCCCCCGCCACCCCGCCAAGCACCTGCTGCCCATGCAAACCCCCCCCATTCCCCCGCAGCCTTACCTATCACGCTGGTCCCGGCGGCTCCGTTCTGCTGAGGACCACCACAAAATGGCCACCCCCATACAGCAGACAGTTTCAGAGAACTGTGTGCTATATGGGGGCGGCCATTTTGTGGTGGTCCTCAGCAGAAGAACGAGCTGCCGGGACCAGCGAGATAGGTAAGTCTGCGGGGGATTGGGGGGGGTGGTGTAACTATAGCACCGCAGCCCCCCCTGCGGTGCTATAGTTACGCCACTGCGGAGAAGCTCTTCAGCCCTTCTGCTGCCCTGACAAGTGGAACTGAAGCTGCAGCTGTTTCTGAGATGCGTTCGCAATTGAATTGCGATCACATTGCCAGGCGGCTCTTTTCATGCTGAGTAGCATTGCCCTGTGCTGTTTGGCCCTCAGCATTTGAGAGTCTGCACTTGCAGCTTTGCTACTTTAGGAAAACTGCATCTGCTGCTGAATCGGCCCCATTGTTAGTAATACGCGCTTCTCACTGCCTGTCCGTCTCCTTTAGAACTGATCTGGAATTGGCTGCAAAGGCGTCACACCGGGATGCAGGAAATAACGAGGTGATGAATGATTCTAGATGCTGTTGGCAGGACAAACATTAATCACTCCTCTAACCTAGCAAATACAATGTTCTAGATGCCTAATCGGCAAGCAATACCGCCAGCAATTGTAAGAATAATACTGTATGATATTGCTGTTCAGTCGGCTGCAGTCAGCAGTTTGCTGTAAAAGCTAGAAGGGGAGAATCTTGTACTTGTAAGTAGGAAGATTTACGCTCTTTAGTGATGTTACAATGGGGGTTATTCTAGTTCACTCTTTCTGACAAAATCCTTCTTAGATGGACAAAACCATGTGCACTGCAGGTGGGGTAGATGTAACATGTGCAGAGAGAATTAGATTTGGGTGGGGTTTTACTTCAAAGAGTTGCAGTGTAAAAATAAAGCAGCCAGTATTTACCCTGCACAGAAACAAAATAACTCACCCAAATCTAATTCTCTCTGCACATTTTACATCTGCCCCCCTGCAGTGCACATGGTTTTGTCCATCTAAGAAGGATTTTGTCAGAAAGAGTGAACTAGAATAAGGCCCAATACAATGTTCTTTTGAGAGACAAAAGCGAAATCACATCATTTAAGGAAAAGAACAGAAAAGCCGTTAGCTGTTGTAGGACACATCTGCGCAAATATACAATTACATACTGTACGTGTTTACAGACTACTTAACTGAAAAAAATCAAAGACTCTGAGACCAGCGAAATATGCTATCTGGAAGAAAGTAATGCTTTTATCTGTAACCACAGAAAGTAATCTATGTAGAAAATATTAATCACTCCGTCATGAACTGAGAAGTTGAAAGGTCTTTTATTCTTGCACTGAATGAGGTTTTATATTTCACCTGTAATAACATAACAAAGATCATGAGTGCGCTGTATGACGTGTTCCAGACTTCAATAATGTCCCAATACACATCTTAATAGGTGTACTCGAGTCGGGGCACAGCATGAAGAATACAGAGGCAGAAAATGGCTTATGGTACAGTAAACTCGTATGGGATTATATCACCTCGGATAGGCAAACAGATCAGAGACATGAATTACATACAGTACAGCTGAGTTTTGCTTGGTTGGCAGGAACTTAACATAACTTTTGTTGCTCTTTGATTTATAGATATGACCCAGTTTCAAAGTTGAGGCAATAAAGGTCGATCATTGAGTTTACAGTAATAACTTTAGCTGAAGTATTTGTTTAATACACCTGTCGTGGTTTTCTTATACAATGAGGCTCTCATGTGAATTCATAAGACGTAGCCTAGAAATTGGCCTATGACCAGGTATTCCTCCTGACTTTGATATATTTTCTGTATACTAGGGGGGCATTCTGGTTGATGCGTATTCGCAGCCTTGCGAGTCCACCAGACTCCGCCCTGCGAATGACGATAAGCACGCCCCAATCGGACATCATGCTCGTTCACATGGGCTGCAAATGGAAGTTTTACATAAACATCCATTTGCAGGCTATGTGGGAAACACCCACATCATTCGATGGTCGCCTACCATCCAATGATGTTGAAGGCCCACACATATCTAAGGTTGCTCTCAGGTCAACTTAGATGTGCGTGGGCATTCGGAAGGAAGTTGGTGGGTAGCTGACCGGTGATGTCAGCTGCCCACCCCTGGCGCCCATGTCACAGCCCAATTACCATGGGAACGCCCAGCATTTCCATGGAAACGCCATACCGCAATACCGATGTGTCATCATACACCTAGCAGTTATACACCGTACGGTGCAAGATGGCTAGGTAACAACTGCAAAATGTTCCTCAGTGAGTGGGTGGAGCTAAATGATGCAAACCAGTCGATTAACCCCACCCCTTTGCGCGGCTCCTGCGTTTGGAGGCGAGTAACATACAATCTTGCCTGCTTCACTAGGAAGTGGGTGGGATGCGGGAGAGCTGCCTACTTTTCTGTGGCTGCGGGGAAAACCCAGAAAATCTATAATACAAGCCCATGGTGAGAAACGTGGCTAATTAAATATATCCCATAATCTACTACGGATGATAATGACAAATTGCTATTTAATGTGAAATATGTTGTTAATACAAACTACACATTTAAATAGACAGAATAAGCATTTATAGAAGCATTTCATGATAATGCATTATGATTTCTAACAGGCTGCCATCTTTGTTTATATTCTTCTCAGCGTGCTTAAATGAGAAACTCATGTTTCAGGTCAAACAGATCAAATGACACTTTGAGTCTAGAAAGTGGAACGCAGAACTCTCCATAATAGATTATGTCGTTCAGGTAATGTGTAATTGAGAAGAGTTTTCAAATGTTGTTCAAAATTACTATTCAGTGACCTCATGCTGTAGGGAAGAGTGTGCTGGAATTTACAATGAAGCGCTCAACCAGCACAACACTAAACATCGCTAAATGGAAATATCTAAAGTTTAAAGGTAAATAGAGCTAAATAATTGCAGAAAACCGGTGCATGAGTTATGCATGTGAAAGAAGAAATAATAATTCCCCCATTATATAAGACAAACTCACTCACTAAACTGGGAAATTAACTGTACGAATATTCAGTGGTGGTTTTTACCTATGGGCTGCAGAACCGGCACCTCCTCAGCATTAGTAAATCCAGCAGCATCACTGTGACTGGCAGTGACTTCCTATTGAAAGTCCTACATGGCAGTCACCCACCATACAGGCAGTGTCATTGGGAGGTGTTAACTCCCTATGGGACTGCCAGTCCAGGCTGCTATAGGCAGAGAGCTGGCTTCCTGTGGGAAGCCACTCCCTGCCTTACTTTGCAGCTCTAGCCAGCTACTATAGGCTGCTGCTGAGGCAGGCTTGTACTGCGCGTACACTGGGCCCGGCACCTGACAACTGTATTTAACAAGTGCTGCAACCCTGGCAGGGGGAAACAGCAAAGACCTGGCAGCAGGGAGCAGCGCAGACCCGGTGACATGGCAAGTGGCAGCCCCCCTTCTAGGAGCCACCACAGCAATAGAAATCCTTGATTCATTAAATATTGTATTTGTTTAAATGGAGAGAATATCCAGACAAATCACATAAATAAAAATGTAATCAATTAGTGACGTGTTTGGATGTTAAGAGGTCCTCGAGCCGTATTCATGATGCAGATAAAGGAAACTCGAACCACCTAAAGAAATGTGGCTGATCTAGAAGTAGCTAAAAAATGGTTTTGAAGCCCTTATTATCAACTTACAGTATGCTTTTACAGTGACAGAGTTACATGTGATGCCTTCTACCGATAGGTAAATGATAGGAAATGTTTTTCAAATGTAAATATTTTTTTTATTTTTATTTTTCTGTCTATTTCACAGTGGCATCTACTGGTTAAGAAAAGGACAATCATCATTGGAAAACAATAGACACTTAGGAGGTTATTCTGATTGGTGCGGAACTTTCCGAATTCTTTCGGAGCAGACCGCACGCCACGCTGTGCGGACATTGTAAGAACAAACGCCCACAGGTCTTCTGCATTCGGACGGACTCGCACTCTAAGAAGAGGGTGTGTTTTTGGACAACATCCAAACCGTGCGTGTGCGGTGGCCACACAAAGATTCTGCACGGTCTTACAGCGTCAGAACGGACGGGAAGCTGGCCGTACGCACCGATGCGGTGTATTTCTGCAAAACTCACGACTATTATCTGAACTCATAAATATGTCACATGACACACTTATGCAATTAGGCAACCTCATAAAAAAGATTTTGCTTGCAGTGTAAATGTGTGTAAATGTGTGTAAAAAATGCAGCCGTGCTTACAGCATATATTTGTGTGTTTAGTAATGGTCCTTTTAGGCTGCAATGGTTCCAATTGAAGCAATGAAAAGAGTGTAATTAATGACTAATGAGTAGAGGAGTGGATTGTTTTGTGTTCAGCTGAGAGTGGTTCAGGTGCGGGCGTACTAATTGGGTGATCCGAATGCCTAGCGCATGACCGAGTGGTGTCCGCAAAGTAATACTTGCTTATGAAGACCGCATATTTCCTGCCTGTTGGTTCGTTTGCAGTCGGTGTTCTGTCCGAATGCACGCCTACCAGAGTTTGTGCACTCCCTCGTGTACGCCCATATTTACGCCCAGTTTAGCCCACTTTGAAACTACGCCCTTGTGTAGTTCCGAATGACGCCCATATTACGCCCATATTTCCCGAGTGAATGCGGTGCACATTTCTGTACGGTATTAGTGAGAACGAGTACGGAGACCGTGCGTGGCACATGCGCATTGCGTTGCCTACGCATGCGCAGACGGCTAAAAACCGCCATCCGAAAGAAATCGGAAATTACCGCATCGACCAGAATAATGCCCTTAATAACAATGGTTTGAAAAGCCAGTGATTTGATTTAGAAATCAAATATAATTATTAGTAAATTTACCCCTTAGAGAAGTGGTTCCAAAACTTTATTGACTCACCTTAGAATATCAGAATTTTCTTTTGTGGTACCCCTAGGACAAACGTTTCTTATTGATATATTAAGAAATTAAGATTAAATTAACTAAATTGTGTTTATATTTAGTGCAAATTAAGTTTATTGGTTTCAAATACAAGCACATACACAATCTTTAGTTTCAATGTCGTATGTTATAATGCGATCAAAATATCTGCACATCAAATTGTATCAGTATAATTTGAAACAAATTTGTACAAGGAAAGTATAAAGAAGAGAGAGTAAGAGAAAGAGAAAAAAAGGAAGGAGAAAGGGGACAGGAGGGGGAACACTCCGGATTACTCTAAGTGGGAGTAGAACAAATATACCGCAGACACTTAGGCCACGGGAAAAAGATCACACGGAGGGGAGGAGTTTAAGAGGGTTTGGACGTCATGAAATCTTTATAGGTCCTGGAGTCACGGAAGACTAGCCAGCGGGTCCAAGTAACCCTGAACTGTGTGTGTCTGTCGTCTACTGAGGACAAGATATCCTCCATATCCATAAAGAAATCTAGGTACTTGTGTACAATCACGGCTCCCACGATGTCCATCGCATAGTAAAAAATCGCATCGCATGCGATTTTTAACAGAAATGCATCCAAATGCATTGAAATTAGTATCAAACATGTTCAATGGCCCCCAAATGTCATTTTTGAGGCTGTACCACCCCCACTATCAACGCGAACCCGACGCATGGCGAGCGCAGCGAGCCTGCGAGGGGCGGCGGTACGCGTCCTACGACCTTTTCATACCCCCACTATCCACATCGGAGTGGAGTTGAGAATAGAAAGTGTGTCGAGCGCAGCGAGCCACCGAGCCCAAAGCGTGGCGAGCGCAGCGAGTCCCGCGAGGGGACACGGATACCTTCACAGGTGTACGCATCCCCTCGCGGGCTTCACAGGTGTCCGCGTCCCCTCGCGGGGCTCGCTGCACTCGCCACGCTTCGGGCTCGGTGGCTCGCTGCGCTCGCCACACTTTCTATTCTCAACTCCACGCCGACGTGGATAGTGGGGGTATGAAAAGGTCGTAGGATGCGTCCCGCTGCCGCTCGCCACGCTTCGGGATTGCGTTGATAGTGGGGGTGGTACAGCCTCAAAAATGACATTTGGGGGCCATTGAACATGTTTGATACTAATTTCAATGCATTTGGATGCATTTCTGTTAAAAATCGCATGCGATCGCATGCAATTTTTTTAAAAAATGCTTAAAAACGGCAAAAGATCGCATCCCATCGCATGCCACTACATTTGGCATGCGATGGGAGCCGTGAAAGTACACAAGTACCGAAATCTATTTTCTTAAACCAGTCCTTAATCGTTGGTGTGTTTATATTTAATCAGTAGGTTTAATTATGGGGTAAGGAAAAAGATTTGCTTCTGTTTGTTCACATATGTATTTTATAATTGGCAGCAAGTCGCACTAGACCACCAACCTAATGCACACCTGCAAGTGTCGCAAAGCACTCAGGGTGCCACGGCAACCAATTTGGGTACCACTTCCCCAGAGAAAATGCAGTTGAGCTTGTTTTACATACAGATACAGCCGAGGTCACCAGTACTGCAATAGGGCCACTCCTGCACTTTTCTTGCAGTAAAGTCGCACTATTCTATTCTATTGGCCGCCTAGCGGCCAATCAGGAGCCACAAAATTCATAAATGTGGAGCTACAAGTGCCAGCGGGCACTTTAATGCCCCGCATGCTGGGACTTGTGGATCTCCAAGTCCCAGCATGTAGGGGTGGCTTGCTGGGACTCATAGTTCCACAGTATTAAACAATAGTTTATTTTTTTTTACACTGGAATCAGCCCGGTGACCACAGCCCAGGGTCACCGGTAACAGCACCAGGCTTTAGCCTGGTCAGGTGAGTCCTGGAGGGGGGGAGGGGCTTTATTGGGGGGGGGGTCCCCACTCCCCCAGGACCCCTGGCCAGGATGACTGGTAGGGATGAATGCTTTGGCTGGGGGGACTTGTATAAAAAGTTTCCCCCTGACTGTGGCATTACCCTGCTGGCTGGTTGGGCCTGGTTCTTAAAATACGGGGGACCCCAAGTCATTTTGTCCCCCGCATTTTGGGAACCGGCCCTGGAGCCTGGGGCTGGTTGTAAAAAACCGGGGAACCCCTATTTGCTGTGTTTCCTGATTTTTTATTACCAGCCCCGGCTCTTTCAGCCTGGTGCTGGTTTCGGCTGTGGGGGGGACCTATTACTTTACCCACAATAACTTCCTTTCGGAGTACTCTCATCCTCCATTAGGGGATTCGGCAGAACCCTGCACTGACTAAAGGTCAACAGGGCACCGTATTCCTAGAAAGGAGTCAGCAGATGCTTGTACTTATTGTCTTCTATTAAATCTGCATGGATAGGTCAATCAGCACAGCCCACCCACGGCAATACATTTGGACCAGGAACATCCTGTTAAACTGTGGTATAATCTGTGCTTTCATTTTACACCTGTGACCTTTCTACTGCTGTTTTGGTCTATCCTACATTGGCTACTGCTGTCTTCACCTGATTGTATTGTGGAGCGCCGATCTCCATATCCAAGGCTAAAATTTACTTACCTATTACACACTGGGCCTTATTCAGATTGCATCGGTACTGCGCGCATTCGCACACAGTACCGATGTTGTGCGTCTGCGCATGCGCAGGCGTGTTTCTGCGCATGTGCAGCGAGGGGGGGGCGGAGATGGGCGGGGAGCGCCGGGCTGCCCCATTACCATATGGGAACGCCCAGCGTTCCATGGGCGTTTCCATGAGAACGCTGGGCTGGGCATCCATTCGCTGCCGTGCGGGCGAAGCTGCACTTTGCTGGGGCGGCGGGAGGGGGGGGGGGGGCGTGCGTTCGCCGGGCGGGGTTTGGTGGACTCGCAAGGCTGCGAATTTGCAGCCTTGCGAATCAACCTGAATAACCCCCACTATTTTTGGATAATTACATCTTCAATAAATTGCATAAGATATCCACCAATTTGTTTGTTGTGACCAGGCAATAAAAGCATAAAATTTCGGTAGCTTTTTGAAAATATAAAAGTGTTTACTTAGCTATCACACATTGTTACATTTTGACTGGACCACATTCTAAGGTCCTGATTCCCCACAATTACATGTAGTTACCCATTTTCACCAGCTCTCCAATGCTGGACGAACATTGAGTTCAAACCTTGATGCACACGATTTTTCCATGTTCTGTGTTGTTTGTCAGTTTGTCTAAGAAGATATTTTTAAAGATATTCTAATAAAAGTCACATTTTAAATACATAACTTTTACATACTTCAAACAACACTAATTCTTTCCTTTCAAGCGTGCCCAAACAAAGGAGAGTACTTTGTTCTTCTCTTTCCTTCTACTATCAATGACAACAAGTCATTGATATAGGATGTATACATTATAATCAAGCAGATAACAGTATTAATAAGTAAAAATAAGAAAAACACAAATATAAAATAATAATTTGACAATAGACAGACGGGTTGGGATCGTTTGGTCTACAGTATTTTGGTCGACAAGCATTAGGTCGACATGGTTCTAGGTCGACATGGTTCTAAGTCGACATGGGTCAAGGTCAACATGGGTCTAGGTGGACATGGGTTTACGTTGACAGGACATTGGGTCGACACAAGCATTAGGTCGACAGTGTCTAGGTCGACAGACAAAAGGTCAACATGGGGGTTTCCACTGTTTTTTTGACCCGAATGTCGACACAGTCGACATGTACACATTTTAAAGTGCACCACATCCCCTCGCTTCACTCGCAATGCTTCGGCTATGGTGCATCGCTACGCTCGGCACACTATTTTTTTTCTCCCGCCACGCCCTAGTGGATGGTAGGACATAAAATACTGCATGTCGGCATATGTCAGTTCAAAAAAACAGTCAAAAACCCCATGTCAACCTAATGCTTGTGTCGACCTAATGACCTGTCGACCTAGAACCATGTCAACCTATCCCCATGCCAACCTAATGGTGTTGACCCAGTGCTTGTCAATCAACATACTGTAGACTAAATTACCGTATCCCAGATTGACATGGGGGGGGGGGGGGGGGTGAAGGGTGGGGTCAGAGTTAAATCTGTAATGATTACTATATGATAAATAAAGATTTTGAGACTAATTACATTTCAAGGTTTTATCAGTTTTCTATTGTTAAAACCTAAATAATACCAATGCTACTGAAGTCAGCACTTATGGGACAACACGTATATTAAGAATGATCAAAGGCAGATAAAACATGAAATTTTGTGGAGCCATCAAGGGTGTAGATAAATGGTCGCCATTTCTGGAAAAATTGCTGTGCTCCGGTATTTAGATTTAATCTTGCATATTTCCTTTAAAAATTCAAGATTCAAAGTAGCTTTTGCTGAACTATTGTGGGGCAGAATTTTTCGTCCAATGAATTATAATTATGGTAATAAGAAGTGGATAAAGCTGGTCTTATTTTCAATAATATGCCAATATGTAAAGTTAAGTTCCATAAACGCCAACGGGTCAAAAGAAAAACGAACATTGAACATATCAGAAATGAAATTAACAATTTCCAATTTTACACCACAATATTTTTAGTTTATAGCAAATCCACATTGTGGGCCAGATTCTATAAGCTTCAAAAGTGATAAAATGGAGAGTGATAAACAGCCAGCCAATCAGCTCCTGCCTGACATTTTTCAAACACAGCCTGTGCCATGGCAGGTAGGAGCTGATTGGCTGGCTGTTTATCACTCTCCATTTGATCACTTTTGAAGCTTATAGAATCTGGCCCACAATGTGAAAAGTCTGCTCTGGTTACTCCACATTTAAGACAATGGCCTAGTTCTTCTGCTGCCATGTGTCTCCGTCGGTAAGGAGTGACACTGTATGCCCTATGGAGAGTTCTTAGGTACACTTTTTGTAGGTATACCGTGTCGAGGGTTCTCAAACAGATAATGGCCCTTATTCAGGTTCATGCGCTCGCATGCACATTCGCAAGCACTCTTACGAAAAAAACCACACGCACGCATCGGGCGAAGGCACGCCTACAGTGCTTGCGAAATCATTCACACGCAACCATACTAAGAAGGGGGGTGGTCTATCATTGCGCGTACGTGTAACTGGTGGCCCGCACCCACACATTTGCGTACGCACACTCACCTCAGGCTGCTAACGAACATGTTCTACTCCCCAAATGTTAGCAAACCAAATACTAGTATGCACGCAGCAAACATCCTCGCACACATCAATTAAATCACATCACCCTCCTCAATTATTTCCATGTGCTGGATACAATAATCAACTTTGCAAGCAAATTACATTGACACAATATAGCTGAATTTAATCATGTTTCCTCATTATCTAAAGTGGCTTCCCTAATAAGTTGCAAAAGGAACATACTACTTATCCCTCAGTACATTTATATTTAATATGTTTACATGTGTAACTGTAATAAATGGCTATGAGTACCCACAATGTGTTGTTTATGTGTATGTGCATGTGTGACATGTGTTGTGTTCTAAAGGAAGTATCTGATATCTATGTTGTATGTGAGGTGACACATGTCGACTAATGTTGACAGGGGCAACATGCTAAATATAGCAGAGTAGAAATGACAATAGTGGTGGTATGTTACATAAGGCAAATTTATAAGGGTGGGATTTGTTTGGTTTTAGCGCATTGGTTTGGTCAAAATAACTTTAGCAACAGAAGAAGTTTGTATCTGCTAACATGTGATTGCTGGTGGTATGCAATCAGAAGTTGTGCTGAGTTAATTGTCTCATGAAATCAACCATGTATTGGTGTCAATAGTGTGCAGGTGCCATTGATTTACCCATTGATTTAGCCATTTCGTGCGTGTGTTTGCTCCGTACGAATGAGCACATTACAAGGAGCAAGGTGTGCGAAACTAAAAACCTGCTTTGAGCAGGCGAAAAGTTTTGCGTTTGAGGGGAACAATCCCTCTTGCACTCATGCGAAAGCACACCCACCACTCATAGTGAACGCCCATGTGTACGCCCATGTATACGCCCACTTTTGCTCATTATAATGGTCGCGCCCATGCTAACGCCCACTGCACGCCTACTACCGATGCACTCGTTCGCACTGAGAAATCTACGCGAAAGTTTGCTTGCGAGTACTTTTTTATTAGATTGCACATGCGCAGTGCGCTAGCTGCACATGCGCAGTGGGGGTAGCAGGGTGAAACGTGCGAATTCGCATGCGTACGCGCCAATGTGAATAAGGGCCAAATGTGTAGGGAAATAATGTCAGTTAGATTGTTAAAAGATGGTAAATCCTGTTTTGAATTTTCTAATAATGCGTACTGTAATAATTAATGGTGTTTTCAATTATCTAGGTATTTTGTAGAATTTAAAAAGTTCTATACAAAATTTAGATCCTGCTTCATGCAATTAATTTGGGTCTTTTACCTTAAAGAAGAACAAATTTAGGTGATAAATAAATAAATTTTCACTGCTGTGCATCGGGATAAAATATAAAATTACTGAACAACAACTAACATTGCGGAATGACAACATGCTGGTCAGCCACTGGTTGCTTCACTTTGAAGTACATTAAGTTATTTTTCACAACTCTCATAAGTTTTCCTGGCATTTCTTCCCTTACTGAAGTGATTCTCCCCCCTGCTGGTGAATGAGAAGTGTTTATAACATTTAAAGAGCTTTCTCCTGGTAGTCTGATGCTTGGCAGCTCGCTGCTTGTATGAAGAGTAAAGTAGTATGAAGAGCTGCTGCCTATTTTGTTTACATATAGCAGGCTTGTCTTTATTCCATTTTAAAACTGAATTGTGGCAATACACATACAGTGGGGGAAATTGACTAAGAATACGAATACAACTCAGTCATATTTGTGTTCTTAATACAACAGAATACGACTGGCAGCGTCGTATTTTGCCGGAAATATGATTTATAAATAGGGCAGATTTACTAATTTGCCGTATTTACCAAATCGTTTTTGGCTGACGGCATATCGATGACGCTAAAATAAATAATTATTTTAAAGAGCCGGCGTGGGGCACCCCCCACAGCCATTACCAGCCTATCCTGGTTTTTCAAAATCAGGGAACAAAAGATGAAGGGGTCCCCTGGATTTTTTTAAACCAGCACCAGGCTCAAGGGCTGGTCCTGGTTCCCAAAATACAGGGGAAGCTCTATTTCAAGAACCAGCACAAGGCCCAGCCAGCAGTAATGCTACAGCTGGGGGGAGACTGGTTTTCCCCTCCAGATATTACCTGCCCAGGCAGAAGCCTGGGGCTGTCCCCGGTGCCCCTGGGCTTTGGCCACCGGGGACCAAAGTGTAAAAAATAGACACAAATATTGTGTATTGCTGTTTAACTGTGAGTCCCAGCACGCCTGCACCGCATGCAGGGACTTGGAGAACCACAAGTCCCAGCATGAGGGGCATTAAAGGTTCCACTGGAAATTTTAGTTCCACAACAGTACAAATATTTAAATAATCATATACTGACAACATTAAAGTATAACTTTATTAAATACATAGCCAATGCATACAGATACTTACCTGCCTACCTTGACACGTAGGTAGCTATCCGTCCATCCACTGGTCCTGGAGTAATTCATATGGGTACCTGTGGAAGGAAACCGTACTCACCAGGCTCCTCCGATGTGGATTACATCCCTGTAGGCATCCTGGAATACTTGGCAAAAAAACAAACCAATCAATACCAGAAGGAATTGAGGAGCAGTCCCCGCTTCCACAGAAACCCTGCCCAGGCTGACTGGTCAGGGGGTTAATGCTTTGGCCGGGGGGGGGGGGGGTGGCTTGTATAAAAAGTCTCTCCCCAGCTCTGGCAAGAAGCCCATGGCAATAAGCAAGAAGCCCCTGGCAATGGCCGGGTAAGACCCTAGTAATGAGTATAAAACTCCTGGTAATGTCCATGCCCACAAGAATCACAAAACATAGCAATGAGCAAGATAACCATGATAACGAGCATGTAGATAAATTTTTATGCGGGAGGGGCACCAGAGTATATTTTGTCAGGAGGCACTAAATTTCTAGTTACTTCACTTTTCCATTAGTAATATCATCAGTAACATTAATTTCTGGACATTTCCAGTCACTTTTGCCATCTCACCATACACTCTCTTGAGGCACAGAAAATCATGAGTGAGGAACATTCAGTCCAAAAGCAGATATTTAGGGAGAAATTTACTAAGAAATGGAAATATGGCCAACGCCGGGTATGACTGGATATGACCGGCATCAGCTGAGTTTTCAAGAAAATACAGATTTACTTATCTGCTGTATTTACGGAATTCATATTTTCCGATGGTGTAGGCAGACATATTTTATTCAATTCATATTCGTATTTGGAGGCCACTTATATGCCCGCCAAATTCAAATATGAATCAGCAGGATTCTGGAGGTGGGACCCCTATAATTGGGGGTCCCCAATCCCCCAGGGTCCCTTCCTGGTCTGATTAGCAACAAGGGGAAGGCTTATCCCAGGAGGAACTAATATAAATAGTTTTGCCCAGCTGTGGCATTACCCTGCTGGCTATTTGGGCGTGTTACTGGTTCTCAAAGTTTGAGGGACCTCTACTCTTTTTGTCCTCTGGATTTTGGGAACCAGGCCCGGTGCTGGATTCAGATATTCAGGTGGACCCCAACTTATTTTTCCCCCTTAATTTCTGGCACCAGGACCAGCGGTGACGTCAGATTTTTTATTTATCTATTTTATCATTTTTTGTACACACTGAAGCCTGCACAGATCTGACTAGAAATACGCCTAGAAAATGAGGAGTATTTTCTGGACGTATTTTACATACGGCTGGTTAGTAAATTAGGAATCACCATTCGACTGAATGGTAATTCCTATTCGTATTCTTTTGATGGCGTATGCATTCGTATTCCTGAATAGGACACGAATACGCCTTTCAAAAGAATACGAATGGCTGTACAGTATATCGGCCATAGTATTTTCTGAAAATACGAATTTATGGCCGTATACAGCCAGAAATAACTACGAATAGGCATAGTCGTTACCATTTCTCCTTAGTAAATGTTCCCCTTCGTTTTTAAACCCAAGCTCTGAATGCGAGAAAAGACCCTATTCGGGGATCTAGAATATACTGTACCGTTATTTTTGAAACTATTAGACTCAAAATATATAACTACATACATGTTCATGTTGAAGACACTTGTGCTTTTAAAATTGTATAGCAAATACCAGTAACAGAAATCAAATCAATGAACAAAGTAGAAAAGTTTTTAATATATAATCAGGTATTAGAAAAAAATGTTCTCTAGGTCCTAGCATTTTATAAAGATGAATATGTTCTTTCAGAGGCTATTCAGAATTGTGTTTGTCTATGAAAACATCATTCCTATTGTTGCATTACGAAAATGAAAAAGCGCTTGGCTCCACTTATTCCACAATGTTAAATACCAATATACAGGAGTACAATGGGGCTTAGTCATACGTCTTATCCTGAATTACTCTTCTGCATTTGTGGGAAGCAATAACATTCTTCTTCAGGTCTTTGGAATTGGTAATAGAAAAATAATGTGACATTTGCAACCAGTGTACACAATTTGATTTATTTTCGATACTAGTATCTTGGCATGTGAAAAATACAAATTTCTCATTATATTTTGACCTGAAATTAGTTTCAACAGCCATTGTTTTCCTCTCAGCATACAACATACACAAAACTTGTTGTACATATTTTTGTATTATTGTGCAGTGCATATGGTCACCAAATTGCTGCATTATTTAGGCAATTATGGACAATATCAGAATTCCTTCTTATTCATTCTTAAGCAAACCATTGTAGTCAATATTCAGCCATTTTGAACTTTGTATTATGTTTCTTGATTGTATGAACAATACTTATAAATGTTTATCAGAAACTGAACAAAAACATGTTTTTATGAACTGTTGAAATGAATCGGAAAATTCCGTTCAGCTGGAATCTCGCGTGATGTTCCTCTGAGATCACCTCCAGGTATTGTGGCACTGTAAGTTAACTATATATATTTTGCACCATTATGGAGCGTGAGGAAAAATAAACAGTATGTATGACCACTGACCTGCTGGAGAGTGTCAATACCCCTACGTAAACTGAATTGCACTAAAAATGTAAGTTGTAGTAGTGCAGATAGCGAGCTTAATTCAGCATGGATCGCTTATTAAAGATTTCCAAAATTGAGCGCGTATTGAACAACTGTGCATGTTCGCATTGCTCATGCACAAGGGGAATAGCAACTGAAAATGCATATGGATCGTAAACTCAATGAAGCCGCAATTGGACTAACAGGAAGCCTGCCGTTTTCTGGGAGTGTCAGAATAAACACAGGTGTGCCCATGCATTTTTAGGAAGGACCTGTGGGGGGACATTTACCAAAATGGATTCGTAGAAAAAAGGTGTATTCGTAGGGAGAAATACACCTTTTTTTTACGAATTTGTATTTTCGGGATTTACAATCCCAAAAATACAACAATTCGTAGTCCTAAAGATGGAACATTCGTATTTGTAGTTACAAATACGAATGCCCTACACCATCGATAGGATACGACAGAAATCACCATTCAAAAGAATGGTGGTTTCTGATTTACTAAGCAGCCGTACTGACAATACGGCTGCTTAGTGGTGTGAAACACCCACGCAAATACGACAGGAAAATAGAACACCATTTTCCTGTTCTATTTGCGTTTTAGCCTGCACGGATCAGTCAGATCCGTGCAGGCTACAGTGTAAAAAAATAGAAAAATAAATAAATAAAAAAAAAAAAACGGCGTGGGGTCCCCCCCACAGCCGAAACCAGCACCAGGCTGAAGGAGCCGGGGCCGGTAATTAAAAATCAGGGAACCCGACAAATAGGGGTTCCCCGATTTTTAACAACCAGCCCCAGGCTCCAGGTCCGGGGCTGGTTCCCAAAATACGGGGGACAAAATGAGTAGGGGTCCCCCGTATTTTAAGAACCAGCCCCAGGCACAACCAGCCGGCAGGGTAATGTCACAGCCGGGGGACACTTATAATATAAGGTCCCGCGGCCAAAACATTCTCCCTACCGACCAGTCAGCCTGGCCAGGGGCCCTGGGGGAGTGGGGACCCCCCCAATGAAGGGGTCCCCCCCCTCCAGGACTTACCTGACCAGGCTGAAGCCTGGTGCTGTCCTCGATGCCCCTGGGCGGTGGGCATCGAGCTGATAAATGTAGTAAAAAAAAGATGAACCTATTGTTTTTTACTGTGGCACTACAAGTGCCAGCAAGCCTCCCCAGCAAGCTGGGACTTGGAGAACCACAAGTCCCAGCCTGCTGGGCATTAAAGGGCCCGCTGGCACTTGTAGTTCTACAGTTAAAAAAATAGTGCACAAAACACACTGACACACTTTTAAAATAAAACTTTATTACACACAAAGCCCACACATACTAATACTTACCTATCTTCTTCCCATAGGTCGCCCTGGTCCTGTGTCGGCGTCTTCTGGTCCTGTGTCGTCTTCTTCCTCCATGTCGACGTCGCTGTCGGCGATGGTGTCCCCGTCCGGATCCGACGAAATCCATTTGGGAAGCTGTGGAAGGAAACCATACTCACCTGTCCCAGCGCGACGTAGTCCAGGTAAGGGTCTTTGCAAAAAAACAAACCGACACCCCGAAACCAGACCGGACTGACAGAGACTCACGGTGTTTACATCGTCCGGCTCCGCCTCCCGAATGCCGCTTTTGGCCGCCTTGCGGCCTAGCGGCCAATCAGGAGCCGCTAGGCCGCAAGGCGGCCAATAGCGGCATTCGGGAGGCGGAGCCGCACGATGTAAACAAACACACGTGCGTCTCCGTCAGTCCGGTCTGGTTTCGGGGTGTCGGTTTGTTTTTTTGCAAAGACCCTTACCTGGACTACGTCGCGCTGGGACAGGTGAGTATGGTTTCCTTCCACAGCTTCCCAAATGGATTTTGTCGGATCCGGACGGGGACACCATCGCCGACAGCGACGTCGACATGGAGGAAGAAGACGACACAGGACCAGAAGACGCCGACACAGGACCAGGGCGACCTATGGGAAGAAGATAGGTAAGTATTAGTATGTGTGGGCTTTGTGTGTAATAAAGTTTTATTTTAAAAGTGTGTGAGTGTGTTTTGTGCACTATTTTTTTAACTGTAGAACTACAAGTGCCAGCGGGCCCTTTAATGCCCAGCAGGCTGGGACTTGTGGTTCTCCAAGTCCCAGCTTGCTGGGGAGGCTTGCTGGCACTTGTAGTGCCACAGTAAAAAACAATAGGTTCATCTTTTTTTTACTACATTTATCAGCTCGATGCCCACCGCCCAGGGGCATCGAGGACAGCACCAGGCTTCAGCCTGGTCAGGTAAGTCCTGGAGGGGGGGGGGGGCCCTTCATTGGGGGGGTCCCCACTCCCCCAGGGCCCCTGGCCAGGCTGACTGGTCGGTAGGGAGAATGTTTTGGCCGCGGGACCTTATATTATAAGTGTCCCCCGGCTGTGACATTACCCTGCCGGCTGGTTGTGCCTGGGGCTGGTTCTTAAAATACGGGGGACCCCTACTCATTTTGTCCCCCGTATTTTGGGAACCAGCCCCGGACCTGGAGCCTGGGACTGGTTGTTAAAAATCGGGGAACCCCTATTTGTCGGGTTCCCTGATTTTTAATTACCAGCCCCGGCTCCTTCAGCCTGGTGCTGGTTTCGGCTGTGGGGGGGACCCCACGCCGTTTTTTTTTTATTTATTTATTTTTTCTATTTTTTTTTACACCTTGCAGCCTGCACGGATCTGACTGATCCGTGCAGACTGCTAGAAATAATTTGTATTAGCGGCCGTATATACGGCCGCTAATACGAATCATTACACCATCGGAGGGTTACAAAGCAGTCGTATATGACTGCTTTGTAACTGATCCTCCGGAACACGACTTTGCATACGACTTAAACAGTCGTATGCAGTCGTAGGGAAACTACCAATACGAAAAACTAGGTTTTTCATATTGGTAAATTTCCCCCGTGATGTCAACGATGATTACTTCCAGTCTGTCTCAGTCGCAGATGTCATTCCTGTTACGAGCCGCCTCTGGCGAGTCTGTGTAAATGCAGCCTGACTCCTGAGTCTTCAATGTGCAGCTGTTGTATAATTAGATCATTAGCTCTGGGCCTGGTGTCTCAGGCTGCTCACCTGTAGTAAGTCCCCTCATTAAGGAAGCTTATCAGCCTTAGCTATTCTGATTGGGAGTGTTTCCTTTATCTCCCATGCTGCCTTTCACCAAGGTACCAGTGATTCTGCTAGTGAAGCCTGTCCTCTGTTTCCCTGTCTTGGTGCAGTCTGTCTGTATCTGTTGGCTAGTCATCAGACATTTAACTCAGCCCTCCTGACCATGCCTTGGTCCAGCATTCCTGGTGCTGTCTGTTCTGTAGAGGATTAAGCTAAGTGCTGGTTTCCATCTACAGTATCTCCGCTAATCCCTTTTAGAGTGTATCTGTGTGGAATTTATATTCTCGCTGCCACTCAGCTCCATACAGGTGATATTGTGTATTATTAACATTTTCATGCATTGTTGCATTTATGCCAGGACAATGCTGTGTTTACATCCTGCTATGTTTCTAAAGTTACACGTGTGGGTGTGAGGAATTACTTATTTGCATAACATCTTCTTGCATTGTTGCAATCCCAGGAGTTCAGTGGAGGATTGCTCCCATATCCTTCCACTCACCGCCCTGGTGTTTCTGACTTATGTAAGGGTTACTCATTATAACATTAGCCGCAGTCAGTTATCCTGTTGTCCATCGCTCAGTTTCAGTTGATGCATTATTCTACATTATGAATTACACAACCCTGGTGGTGGCGATAAGTTTTTTCCCCCGGCCAAGTCGAGCCAGGTTGTAAGATCTATGCCTGTCTCCACTATGGCGGAGGAACTTGCTGCTGAATCATCCATAAAAGGCACTCTGATTTACGATTGGGGTCCGAGGACTAAGGAGCCCCATTTTAGGTTCAGGAATCAACAGAGGATGTTTTCCTCAACAACTATGATTTCTGATAAAAATGCATTCGATGTTGAAACCCCAGAAGGGGTAATCAATGTTGTTCAATCAAAATCACAGTTGCAAACCCTAACGGGGAAATCCCAGGTGATAGTCTCAGGTGGGATTTTAAGTAGCATGTTGAAGGACCCGGAGTCACCTCCAATGTTGAGGGTTCTGGAGTCGCTTCCGATGTTGAGGGTCCTGGAGTCACCTCCAATGTTGAGGGTCCTGGAGTCGCCTCCGATGTTGAGGTTCCTGGTGTTTTACCTGATGTCCGTGGGAGAGTTCGATGTCTGGGTCCCTTCGGTTGTGTCCAATGTCCGGATCCCCATGGATGAGTCCGATGTCCAGATGCCCAGGGCCCGCCGGGTGAGTATTTTTGATTTGCGTATGGATCTGTGAATGGATAGCGATCTGAGCTCCATTTGCACGGGGCATTTTCTCTTTCTACCTAGGTGGGGGCTTTCTGCTAGTAGTCAAATTCAACTCCTCCAATTAGAGATCCATTCTGAATAAGACCCGATGTTCGGGAGATGTCCTTGTTTTGGCAATTATTATATTATATAAGATCTTTTTAACACAGTAATGTTATTCACTGTGTGCATGGGTGGATCCAGGTGGTTAGCACCACAATTATGTAAGAGGTGCGATAATAGTGGTGGCACAGACACTTATATATGTGTGTGCTGAAGGGATGTTTCCTCACTGCAATAGGAGACCTGAGCCAGAGGAGAAGGAAGTTACTTGTAGAGAAGAAGTAAGTGCAGGGGGCTCTGGGAGGGGATTATGGGAAGTACAGGTGATCAAAGAGTAGTGCCCTTCTCCTGCAGGTCCGCATAATAGATTCAAATTAAAATAATTTTCTCTAATAGAGGTTGGGTATCCCTTATCTGGATATCCTATATCTGAAGTATTCCAAAACCGTAGGTTTTCAGAATATTTTTTTTCTTTCACCCCTGATTTGGGTGCCATGGGCGCCAAAACTGTGGTTTCACATTTGTTCTTGCAAATGGCTGCGAAAAAAAAATATGATGTACGCGACTAATAGGCGTCTGATTGCAGAAACAATTGAATGGCTCAAATAGATGGCAAACTGTGGGTTTGCGCCACAAAAAAATCCCCCCCCCCCCCCATTATCCCCTACAGAGAAAAAAAAGCGCCCACAAAAGAAAAACATTATCCACCACAGAAAAAAATACTACATTATACCCAACGAAAAAAACACATTCCCGCAAAATAAACACATTATTCCATACAATAAAAAAACACATTATTCCAACACAAAAACCACATTAATATTCCCACACAAAACCCCACATTACAGTATACACACTAAAAAAATCCACACAAAAAAAACACATTATTCCACACAAATTAAAAACACATTATTCCCCAGAAAAAAATGCACTATTCTAACACAAAGCACATAAAAAAAAAAATACACCCCCCAATTTTTTTTTTCAACCAAATAGGTTAAAAACATCCCCTCTTCTCCCACTATCTCCATCTGCATTGGTGAAACTGAGATCACCTCCACTGACCAAACACGCTGCCTCGGTTTCATCATTGACTCCTCCCTCTCTTTCAACCCCCACATTCGTGCTCTCTCACAGTCTTGCCGCTTTCACCTACGCAACATCTCGCGCATCAGACCATTCCTCTCCACTGACGCGACCAAAATTCTCATTCATTCTCTTGTCATCTCCCGCCTTGACTACTGCAACATCCTTCTCTCTGGGCTACCTTTCACCCGCCTCACCCCTCTCCAATCCATTCTTAACGCTGCTGCTAGGCTCATCTTCCTCTCCCGCTGCTCTACCTCCACCTCCCCCTCTGTCTATCTCTTCACTGGCTCCCCATTCCTTTCCGAGTTCTCTTTAAACTCCTCACCACCACCTACAAGGCTCTCTCCTCCTCCACCGCTCCTTACCTGTCTTCACTGATCTCTATCCACACTCCCTCCCGTCCTCTTCGCTCCGACCGCTGACCGCCGACTGACCTCTCACCTAATCGTCTCCTCCCACTCCTGTGTCCAAGACTTCTCTTGCGCTGCCCCACTGCACTGGAACAACCTCCCGCCACCCATCAAGCTTTCTGATTCCCTTACCTCTTTCAAGCGCTCCCTCAAAACCCACTTTTTTCGACTAGCCGATCCCTCCTCCTAACCTCTTTTGATCCTCCTATCCTACCTCTGTTCCCGTCTGTTCCTACTTATCCTATTGTTTTTCGTTCGTCCACCCACCTATTTTTAGTATGTTAACTCTTATGAGTAGGGCCCTCCTTCCTCACGTACTCACCCTACCTCTTCACCTCACCTGTGCTCCTGTCCTGTTCTTCCCTTCCTCTACTTCATCTTCAGTCTCCTCGACAATTTCGACACCTACTTCAGAACTGATGCTTATTTTAGTTCTACCAGCTATACCCCTATTTACGCTGTATTTTATCAACACACCCTGTACGTTACCTTGTAATTTGTTTTTTGTTTGCTATGTACGGCACTGCAGACACTTTGTGGCGCCTTAAAAATAAACGTACTACTACTAGGCAAATAAGGTCTGCACTAAAGACCCATGGAGGCAAACGCAGGACCAGATGGACTGACCCCAGCCAGAGGACACAAAGCGTGAGTGCCAAACAGACTGCCCACCACTACCTGCCCAGCGGGGCGCCGCAGGCAGGATCAGTAACTAAACAGGGAGACATAGGCACAGCTAGGAGAGGACATAGGCTCACCTAGAGTCTATGGGATTGTAAAGGGGTTCATAGTGAATCGCCCTAAGCCCCTAAGGCTCCCCTCCTACGTGTCAACACTTTACTATAAAAACAAAAAATTAACTTTCATGCCATTCACATTCTCATCACAAGTCACAGAGGGAGACCATAGGCCATAGAGAAAAGACCTATGGGAGTGTAAAGGAGTCTAGTACAGACCACCTGAACCACAATAGGGAATCTCCCCACAGTGATACTGTGATGAAAATGTCCCTACTTAGGGGATCCCAATACAGGTGTGAATAAAACACAAATTAAGAGGAACCATCAAACCTCTAAGAACAGACCATTATAACAACTCACTTTTCCCAACTTTCCAACACCCCCATTACCAATTTTTCCACGCTTTCTTTTACTTTTTTTTATTTTATTTTTTTGTCCAAATTAGTAAAGTGAATTTTAAAGTGATAGTTACCCTCAGTTTCATAATTTTACCACCACACACAAAGTACATTTTCATTTTAATACAGGCAGCGGTTATGTCCATTCTCCAAACATTATACATGAACAAAAAGGGTTTGGGATCCCCTTAAGACAAAGCAGCGCCTAAACACAACTGACAAAAAGGTGAGCGCAGTGCACCCTATCTGTACCTGATTAACATTTGTATGCAATGCCGATGTTCATGCATTTGAGAATTTAGCGGTACATTGCGCATGCACCAAGGTACTCTATCGATGCCACCTGCAATCAGCAGCAAAAAAATTGTGCCTTGGATTGTTTAAGGAACACCCAAAACCAGTATCATGGTCCCCATGGTGTCAATCCACCAGTGGTAGTTTATACACCAATTCCAACCTTAACAGAAGCATCGGAACACCCAGAAGTGTTTCAGCAGAACATGACGAGTTTCGGAAGTGACCCATTATCTACAGTATCCTGGCTATCTATTAATGCACTCTCTTCGCTTACAGGCCATGACTGCTTAGCACTGAGATGTTTATTAGAGACATCTTTAAAGCTGTGAGTTTGCATGATTATATATACATTCTAGGCAACCTTGAGAACAGCTGAGCACCATTAAAACGTCAACAAAATGAAGACTATTCTTCTTTTGACACTATTTTCAAATCCATTAAGTGCTTCCTGTCTTCTGTTTGTACACATCTGTGTAAGATAGGTGCGGATGAATTACAGATCACGTTATTGTTTTGTAGAGCTCAGTGAAAGCAGATAAATAAAGAATGAGTCATCCAGTAGCATAGCTCAAATATAATTAAAAATGAGACTGAAATAAAATAAACTGCACATTAAGAAGCAACTAAAGCATGAATTGAGGCGAAAGTCGGGCCAGTGTTAATACCTTGTACATACTCCTCAAATAGGGTCTGTTGCAACATGTGTGTCTTTTTTAACCATGGAATTGAAAATCTGCATTTTATTGTGCAAGAACCTTTATTAGATGTGAATATAGTAATATTGCAGGCAGTGGCGTAGCTAGAAATTTTTGTCCCCCTGCCAAGAAGGAGTGAGGCGATTGACTATGGGCGCCGCTGGCTGAGCTGACAGGCAGCCCAGGCAGCAGTGAGCACTGAGTATATGCACAGGGCGGGGACTCACTCATTAAATATACACTGCGCTTGGACCCGCTCATTAGATATGCACGGAGCGGGACCAGCTCAGCGCTCACTGCTGCCTCGGTTGTCAGCCAGCGGCGCCCACCACAGACCCTGATGGCGCCAATCCCCCAAGCCACCACAGGGTCTGCCGCATATGTAGCTACTTCACTGAGTGCAGGAAAGGTAGTTATAAAACTATTATGCATCACTTATTGGATAGATATGCTTTGGTTGGCGCTGATCAAAGCATATCTATCCAACAAGTCTTTTTGGGCCACGGTCAGGCGGCTCTTCCTATGGGAATTTTAGACATACGCATAGGCAGGGAAAACCGAGCCACACAGATATTTGATGATTTAATCATCACCACTACACTGCAGGAAGATGGGAAGAAATTCTGTGACACCTTCCTCTTATTAGAAAAATTAGTGATGAAAGAAACCAAAGTATGGTGGGATGTCACCACCTTACAATGGTACATAGACCATAACCTAGTACCCAAAGGACTTAAGATTAAAAAATCACGACACATCACCTAGAAGACAGTAAATTCATGACAGAATGGAACGCAATCACCCATGACTGTTCACTAAAATTTACACAATTAATAGTAGACACGCAACACATTGAGCTAAAAAACCTAGAGAAAGAGATTGACACACTTAACAACCAACTAGACAGCTTCAGAGACCAATCAGAATTCCAGCAACTAGAGAGCCTTTCACAACAGAGATTACTGAGGAATGAACAGACAATCATAAACACAAAGAGGGACAAAATCATTAGAGACAAGACAGGCAAAAAACAGCACAAATTAAAAAGACTGAGGGAGAAACACGCAGATAAGAGAGGGCTGACGAACTTAAACCCACAGACACCCACCAACAGAAAACCCACAAAAAAGAAAAACACTCCAATCTACAAACGCCTCAACCTCACGTATCAGCAATATATGACAAAATTGCACTCTACCACGAATATACCAACAAACAACCCGACACCCGTCCACATAAAAGAAACAGATAACCTTGACCTCGACATTAGTGCATCAAGCAATGATACATGCGATACTTCCTTCTCCACCTACAGTATTGCAGACGAAGCACTCCAAACTTACGAAACTCTTGCAAGACAATCATTAGAAAGAGGCACAACGCTCCCATTTGTGACAGTGAGACCGACTCCTAATACACACAAAGTTTTACTTAGTAACACCGTTACGATCCGGACACAATGTGCAGATCAGTCTTTTTTAGAACCAACAGCAGGAGCCGGGCCCTGCGAAATAACCCGAGTATACCCGACAGACATAATGACAGCAACAGAAACACTGGGGTCGAACAAGAACAAAAGGAATCTCACAACACTAGAAGAGGACGTAGAGGAGGAAGGAACAGACACAAAAAGAAACAAGACACAGATCACACACGGGGACACAAAACCAAAAATACAGACAGTACTGGGATTTTCAACATTAGCAGCCTCACACTCGAGGAAAGACATATAACCCTTCTCAACAAGGGTTTAAAATTCGCACCAACAGCACGACTAGATAAATTTCAGACCTACATCGATCTACATAAATTCACTAGGAAATTAGCTCTTGCCAAATATCACCACAAACCCCCACCACACTACCCTAAAAAAGACACAACAGACACATACAGACACTCAGAACTAAAACCAGCTTCCAAATTTTATCCACAATACATGCGAGGACACCTGGTCGACACATTCAAAACATTGGTAACACACGACTTAGAAAACCTCAACATTAGAGAACACAAGACACACATGAACCTCACCAAATGAGAATTAGAAACCATGAAAGAACTCAGGGACAACAAAGATATCACTATAAAACCGGCGGACAAAGGGGGAGGAATTGTCATATTGAACACACACGACTACACAAAAGAAGCGTTAAGGATCCTATCAGACATCGAAACATACAAACCCCTCACCAAGAACCCCACAGACGCATTCCAACATGATTTGAGAACTCTGCTACAAGAGGGTAGGGATAAAGGCATACTAAACAAAAAGGAACACACCTTTCTTGATAACACCAACCCAGTCATTCCCGTTTTTTATTATCTCCCAAAAGTGCACAAAAACACAGAACACCCACCAGGCCGTCCCATAGTATCCAGTATACAATCACTCACATCCAACTTATCTCAATATATAGACAGATTCCTACAGTCATACGTAAACACACAGAAATCATACATAAGAGACACCACATACAAAAATAAAGACAAAAACAACCCAGACAAATTCAAACTGACTGGATATAGACTGGCAAGACTCATTCTGGATATGCACAAGCCACATCACCTCTCTATACTCAGTAATTGACCATAGCCAAGGAATTGAAGCAACCAGGCATTACCTCGAACAAGACACAACACTGCCCAACGATCAGACACAGTTCATCCTAGACTGCATCAAACACATTCTGGAACACAACTACCTATGGTTCAGTGACACATTTTACAAACAGATCAAAGGGACCGCTATGGGCACCAGATTCACCCCCAGCTACGCCAATCTGTTCATGAGCTGCTGGGAAGACCGCCACATCTGGGCAGATGGCGAGCTGGAGGAGAATCTGGTGCTCTGGCGAAGATATATAGATGACATCATATTCATTTGGAGAGGGACGGAGAGCAGCTTAAAAACATTCATGGAACACATAAACCACAATCAGAACAATCTCATTTTTACTACAGATTACAGTAAAACTCAGGTCAATTTTCTCGACATAGCCATATTCATAACAGACAACAAAATCAATACCAAAATATACCAGAAGCCCGTAGATGTGAATAGCTACATAATCTCCACCAGCGGACATCATCCCAACTGGTTGTCGGGCATCCCCTTCAGCCAATTCCAAAAGGCAAGACGTAACTGTACAAACATCAAAGATTTTCAAACACAATCAAACATACTGAGCACACAATTCAGGGAAAAAGGGTACGATAGCGACAAAATACAAGAAGCTTACAAGAAAGCTGAGACACTGGACAGGGATGCTCTACTCACATACAAAAATAAAGACAAAAACAACCCAGACAAATTCATACTGACGTTCATCACCAAGTATAACACAGACAACAGATTATTTTACAACATCATGAGAAAACACTGGCACATACTTCTGGAAGATGAGACACTAGGAGATATCCTACCTGACAAACCAAAAATGATATACAGAAAATCATCCGATCTTAAAAAAACATTGACCAAAAACCACAATAAAGACCAAGAGAGACAAACCAAAAAATAAAGGCTTCTACTACTGTGGGAGGTGTAAACTATGTAAACAAGGACACATGACAACCACCAAAAAAATTGAGACTTTTACATCCACAGTGACAAAAGAAGAGTTTAAAATCATAGAACACATCACCTGTGACCACATGGGGGTTATATATTTGGCAATCTGCCCATGTGGTTTACAGTATGTAGGTAGGACGACAAGAAAATTAAAAATTAGAACCGCAGAACATGTGAGGAACATTATCAAAGGAGTAGACATACATAACCTCTCAAAACACTTTAAAGAGATCCACAACAGCAACCCCTTCGGACTGAGGATTGTGGGAATAAAATTGGTATCTAGAAACTGGAGAGGGGCAACTTTACCAAAACCATAAACACAGAAGAGCTTAAATGGATCTTTACATTAAGGACCATAACACCAAGAGGGCTCAATGCCGATAACGAAATCAGACCAATAAGCCATTACTGGTAAGGTAATAATGATAAGCCATTATTGACACTCCTTACAGAAACAACCCCCGCCCCCCCATATATTCCTTCTCCACCCCCCCACCCCCCCGAGCCCAGGACAACCCACGGCTCACTGACTCTCATGAAAGGACATTAGGGGCCACATAAGGAGGTTTTTATGAATACATATTCTGCATTAGAGCATATATGCAAATCCTGCATCATAGTATATGAACCTGACTATGCACTCTTTTACTTAATATGCTGCTCTATGACACATCGCACATGATATGCATGGATTACAATTACCCACCCTTATGGGGAAGACATCAATGGACAGCATACAAATTGACAAGACTTTTGGGCACTTGCCCTTATCCAAAATGGCCACCGTGACGATGCACATCACGATCAAAAGGGTTAAATACCCAGGACTAAATATCGCCAACATCACTCCCTGAAGAAGGTCCCAACGCGTTGGAGGACATTCCCTTTCACCACACACCCACCCAAGTCTCCTCCCTCCCAGGAGTAGAGCGCACGGCAGACGCCGGGACTTTAAACTCGGGTGCAGGGATATCGCGTCATTCGCGTCATCCACATCCCGGAAGTTGAGCCCCGTGCTGAGACGGCGCCGACCTTAGCCGCGGCAGGATCGCAGAAACGCAAGGAAGGAACAAGGATTGGACTCACCATCAGCCACAGGTTAGAGGTGCACTGCGGGCGGTACGGGACGCCAGCCCCCCGCACCACCGGCCTGTGTACTTATCCCCTCCCCATATTGTCTGACTTTCCCTACTACCTCCTACACCAGTACCATCTGAACGCATCCTGCACAGGGTGCCCAGCCCTTGCTGTCACCCAGGTGCAGCGTGTTTGCATCCCTGACTTTGTTCCCCTGTTCTCTGACATTCTTTACCATCTTCACGCATCCTGCACAGAGTGAGCAGCCCTTGCTGTCACCCAGGTGCACTACATTGCGTCCCTGAGAACTGTGGAACAGAAGCAGTACCACAGCGTGCTAACACAGCACCTTCTCATTGACTACCTCCGTTTATTACTGCACCGCATTAGTGAATTTTCAATAAATTGTTTTTTTACCACCACTACTTATCAGATTTTCACTTGCAACCACACACACCCTTAGCGCAAACCTCTACCCCCCATCTACTATTATGCATCACTGTTTGCCATTACAGGGACATAAATCCCAGAGGCAATGGAGTCACCTGCATCCGGGCTCCAAGCCCTGAATGGGGCACCTGCATTTCAGCAGCAACTGTGGAGCTCTAAGCACAGCTGCCCTGCTAACACTTGCAATAGGTGTCAGGATACAGTTGCTCAGACTGTGCACCCACACTGCTGCTGCTACAGGTCTGTGAGATGGGACCCACCGATGAACACTGATTCTACATGCTGCAGGTGGCTCAATTTGTTGAGATCCTGACCCAGATCCACCGCCCATTATCACACTTTTTGTTAAAAGGAGGGGGCCACAAGATTCCAACTTGCCTCTGGGCGACTGGATTGAATTCATGCCTCCGTTACCTGCATTAAACACCACCCCATGTGTCAAATGTAATAGCTTTCGAGTTTGGCGTCTGTGCCGATTGTTGGCCGAACTCTGAGATTTTTTGAAAAGGTTGTAGGTGGTGGAAAGAGGAAGCTTGGGTAAAAGTCAATTTCTTACAAGGCAAAACCATGCCTTGTAAGTGATTGCCTTATTAAAATATGTCTGAGTTCGCCGCCATCCCGCACAGTCGCCGAACTTGAAGGCTATTAAATGTTTTTTAAGATGTTTTTGATTGAGATGTCTAATGCTGGCCACACAATCATCCAACTAGTTGGTTGGATGGAATAAAAACCTGCTACTGGATAGGAGTAATTTGTCATTAATTCATTTGTTTCCCAAATTGGAAAACAACTGTCACTCAGACAATGTACTATGTTGGACCTATTTGATTTAAACATTTTCACTGAATGTTTTTGTCCATTCTCCTGAGTTTGTGAGGAAATTGCTTATTGGCATTTGCCCCCATACAGTACCAGATTTTCAGTCCAACCAACCAACTAGTTGGATGGTTGGAGGAAAGTTAGTCTGATGCGTGGCCAGCATTAGATACGGGCTTTGCTTGCACCAAAAAACATAGTATAGGTACATCGACATCCAACATCATGCATGCTCTTCGATTTCTGGTGGTTTAGATGCTTGTCTGCACTGATGCTCTGCATGACGATGGTCCGTTAAGGGCCGAAATGTTGCAGTCTTTTCTCATGCTTGAAATGTAGAATAAAGAATAAACATTTTAAGTGCTACTAATCTGGCGAGTGCCCCTTCATGCTTGTTCTATGATTTGGACTCCTGGCTCAGGACCTCCTAGGAGACACCCCAGTCATTGTTATAAGTGCATACATAAAAGCTGTATATACAGTATATCTTATATATGGATGGAGCTGCTATCACCATCACCGTCTGCCTGTCTCCCTGCTCTGTCTGCCTGAAGTGGAAACGGGCAGGGAAGGACCCTGTCCATGCTCCCAGCTGATTGGGTCACGAAAGCGAGTGAGACGCTCACTCATCCCCGTCCCCAATATCTGCCATCTACGCCAACTGGCGGCATGGCTGAGAGGGGCTCCATCTGTATATATATATATATATATATATATATTTATATATATATATATATATATATATATATATACACGGGCATCCTGCAGACTGATGCTGCTGAGAGGACACAGCGTTTCATGAATGACTTTCAGCTGATGCAGACAGCTATATATGGAATAGGAGAGTCATCCAGATCACACCCACTGACGAAGTCCCGTAGGACGAAACGCGTTTGGCCTGGGCTGGAGGACGTAAGCTGTGACACGGTGGAGCGGTGACGCGGCGGGGTCCAAGAACCAGGCTGTTGTGCAGTGTGTCTGCTATTGGAAAGCTGTACTCGGTGATATACCCTGTTTTTATGCGCAATTATGTTATCTCGTTAAAACACACGTACTGTACTATTGTGAGTTATTTTCTTCAGTAAAGATTTGTCTTTTAAAACTTGAATACTACACTATGGTGCGCCTCCTTTTCTTTCTCTCTCTCTCTCTCTCTCTCTCTCTCTCTCTCTATATATATATATATATATATATATATATATATAT
The DNA here is from genome assembly GCF_055691185.1 of Crinia signifera. Taxonomy (NCBI): domain Eukaryota; kingdom Metazoa; phylum Chordata; class Amphibia; order Anura; family Myobatrachidae; genus Crinia; species Crinia signifera. The sequence continues at coordinate 111,024,831 of NC_139227.1, forward strand.
ATATTTATATATGTATATATTTAGCGAAGGAACTGCACTCTCCGGTCCTTGTCTCACAAAATAAAAGACGCCGACCACATGGGTCTTTTGGCAAGCTTTTGGGACTTTATTGACCCGTCTTCAGGCTCAGCATAACAAACGTTTGTTATGCTGAGCCTGAAGACGGGTCAATAAAGTCCCGAAAGCTTGCCAAAAGACCCATGTCGTCGACATCTTTTATTCTGTGAGACAAGGACCGGAGAGTGCAGTTCCTTCGCTAACTATACATTATTTCAGGACGTGCACCCCGGCAGCTGTTGCAGAAGGCTGCGTGCACTGTGAATTGACAGTATATATATATATGACAATCTCCAAAGTTGCGCTAGTTAAAAATCTGTGGCTGCTATTGACACTCAGTTCCCTACTAGTAGGAACCAACACTTTAAAACACTCACAATAGTGTCATCAGCTCCCTTAATATATATTGTCTATAAATAAAACATATATAAAAGAATAGTACCAAAGATATGGCTCACCTTTGAGCTCCCCACGTTTTTCTTTTATATATAAAAGAATACACTTGTAGTTTATTGTTTTGAAGAGTACTTTTCTTTTATTTCAAAAGCTGTGATCAGTAACTGACGCGTTTCGTCTCGGTTAGACTTCATCAGGGTTTTTTATGATCTAAAAATGCAATACACATTTGTAAAACATCACATATTACATACAACACATGTCTCACAAGTTAACATTACGTTCATAAAATAATTTGTATTTATATAAATAATATATCCTTAACCAGAACATTGCAGTAATGCAGCTCCACATCGGAAACAGCTGTCACGGCACTGCTGGGACCAGCAGAACTCACTAGGCACTGCTGCCACCGGGAGAAGGTAAGAAGCCACAAGACCACCAGAGATGGTCCGTCAACAGTTCGTCATGTCTAGGAGTATACATGATAAAAGTCTACATGGTAATTGCAGACCTGCCGAGAACGCAGACATTCTGCATGGTGAACAGCTTGACCCTGTCAACATTCTCATGTGAACCTGACGACTGTTGACATGAGAACTGTCAACAGATCATACCACACCCATTACCGACAGGCCATAATTGTAATAAAATACCCTGTTATTATAAAGGAACCAAGACAAATGCCATCAGAGCACTCGGGAGAGAATGTTATCATGACGTCTACAACTGTTCTCTCTTATATATCAAATTCATTATTCAACAGCAAGGGAAATGTAGTCTAAAAATAGGACACATAAATAATAAATTCAGCGTGTATATATAGAATATGTATATACACAGAGAGCATGCATTACACTGTAGTAAAATATCAGCTGAGTTTGTTTAGCTGAGAGACGGAAGTTTCCATCATTTGAAATGGAGTCTGAGTGGGTTGGTAAAATGAGATTCATTTTGTGTGTTTGCTATGGAGAATGGATACACAGATAGATATGCCAGATAGATAAATATTAAAGATCTGACATAGATTTTCCCCTGTACTGTTTGCATGAATATATATTGTATTATTTGGGCATTTTGTTGTAATGTCACTGCACGGTGCTATTTGAACTTTGAATTCTAACATTACTATTAATAACAATGGGGTGAATTTACGAAGCTTGGAGAAGTGTTATCTATCCCCATAAAGAACGTTATGAGCAAGGTGATAATGGTTCAGCCAATCAGCTCTTACCTGTCAATTTACATATTGTAGCTGATTGGCTGAACCATTATCACCTTGCTCATAACGTTCTTTATGGGGATAGATAACACTTCTCCAAGCTTCATAAATTCACCCCAATAAATCTAAATAAATAGATACAGTCATATAGCAGGGACAGCATACTTCCATATGAAGGTAATTTGGAGGATACAGTCCAGGTTTTAGCAGCAATGAAAAGGCATGTGATTAGGGTTGAGCTGATTAGCAGCACCTGTGCTATCCTGATAGTAGTGTTTCCATTTCTCCTGATGGTGGGATAGCTGCCCAGGTGATAGGCCAGTGATGTGGGCTATGGTAGGGTCTGACTCTAACTGGGAGATGTTATGTTATGTTGTTGGCATTTGAACCTCTGGATTTTAAAGGCGCGCACAAGCTTGCCGCTGTGATCCATCTGCACTGAATGAGAAATCGGTTGCTGCAAGCTTACCCAGCCTGTCAGGACATGGGGCCTAATTCCGACCTGATCGCAGGGCAACATTTGTTCTCTAAATGCCCAAAACGATGTGCACTGCAGGTGGGGCAGATGTAACATGTAAAGAGAGAGTTAGATTTGTGAAGCTGACTGCTCCATTGTTATTTTAGGTGCCCTTTCCTAGACCTGCTACCCCCTGGACCACCTTTATAAGATGTTGTAGTACTTTCATGACCGCTAGCAGCCAAGGCACCAGTAGTTTGTTGCTGCTCTTGCTCTTCTATTGACTAATTGTGATTCAAATCAACCCAGGACTTATATTTATGTGAATTCAGTGGGGATTTCAGATGCACGGCATGTTTTCTGGGAAGCGCCTGAGCCAAGTGCTGCTCGTGCTCAATGTCGGCCTGCAGAAAGGGATGAAATATATTTCAATCCCGGGATTGGAGGCTCCAATTATGCCTGAAATCCCAGTATTCCGGCCGATCCTAAACATCAGTCACAGTGCTTAGACAATATTACTCCTCCCAACTATCCCGCTTTTTGCGGAAACGTCCCATTTTTGGGGGGACGTCCTGTTTCCCGCCAGGCTGTGTTCTGTGGTGGGGAGACGGAGAGTTGGGGGGACTCCCCCAGCCTGAAGGGAATAGATGGAAAATGGGGCGTGGCCTGATGATGTGACATCCTTATTTGGTCATGCCTCCTTTCCATTTCCCCCTTTGACGAATAAGAAATGTTGGGAGGTATGCGAGACTGTTGTGGGAACTGAGGTAGGGCAGCACTGCAGCAGAGCATGGAAAGATAATTCAGCTCAGCAGCATTAGAGTGGATGGACAGACAGGTCACAGTGGTGATGACATTTGTTGTGTTGGTATTCGGATTCTGGCCTGGAAAACCAGAGTCCTCACTTCCATTCGCTTGGATCCCTGAAGTTTGGAGAGGCTCCGTTTATGGAAATACGACCCCCTCATATCTATTTTTGAAGAAGATCTTTATGGAGAGTTGGTGTACTAGTAGACAAGTACCCTGGGGAGCAGTCACTGGGTTACCCCAGAATATAATTTTACCTGGGCACCATTATATCTTAAAATGGCCTTGCAAATTACTCATAACATACGTGCACCAGTTCATCATCAAAGTGATGTACACAAGCATCTAGTCAGCTCATACTTACCTACCCTCCTCGAATGGTAGGGAGAGTCCCAAATTCGGATCCCCCTCCCAGCTCCCTGGAAGCGTGGGGAAG